>NW_020664462.1:16086514-16113572 GCF_002925995.2 Terrapene triunguis | reverse complement strand
AACTGTATAGTTTCCTAATGTGGTTTCTCTTGTGCAAACTTGTTATTAGACAAAAACATGAGTGGTTTAAACATACTGTTCATAACTGTTAATTTAACATTCTATCTTCCATATGAAGTATCCACATGAGCAGTTGCTCTGTCTACTGCATTCTCTCTGCTCCAGAAGGTTTAGTGCCCTTTCCAGTAAGGCTAGGTCTACACTACAGCGGTGTTCCGACCTAAGATACGCAACTTCAGCTACGTGAATACCGTAGCTGAAGTTGCGTATTTTAGGTCGGCTTACCTGGTGGTGAGGACGGGGGAAAGCCGACCGCTGCCGCGCTGCCGCCGACTCCGCTACCGCCTCTTGTCGAGGTGGATTTCCGGAGTCGACGGTAGAGCCATCAGGGATCGATTTTACCGCGTCCTCACGAGACGCGGTAAGTCGATCCCCGATAAACCGATTGCTACCCGCCGGATCGGCGGGTAGTGAAGACGTAGCCTAAGAGACTTTTTAGGTGCAGTAGAAATTCAGGAAGAGTGCCTGCAGTTGATATGAATAGCCCATGAGTCTTAGAACATGATTCAGAGACACTTTGAAAAGTATCCTTAAATAGCGTGGGAACTTATCAGGGGTTGCTAGTGTTGGTAGTCACATCCCAGTTCAAGGATAGGGTCCAGCACAGCAGCCCAACCCATCCGTAGCCCACTGGTTGGACGTCTGGGCCTATACTTAGCACATAGGTGCTCAAATGCCATCTTGTTGGGCACAGGATAGCTGCATAGATAGGAAAGTATATGGAAGCCTAGATTGAGCTTCCAGTATCATGCAAATTTGAATATCCAGTGCAGAATTAGGCACCCTAAAGGTCACCCAAGTTGGATAACTGGGCCTACCGTTTGTTCAGTTTAGACAAAAAGCTCAAAGACTGGTACTTCGAGTCCAATACGGCTGCTGTTTACCATTCCTTATCTTTTTTTAAACTGGGGATTCAGGGGCAAATTCAACTTTGGTGTAAATAGGCATAACTCCTCCATAGTCAATGCCCCAAATGGACCAAAATCTCTGGGGCCAGTGAAACTTAATATTTTGTTTTTCACAACCTTTCTACTACATGAGTTCATGAGGGGTGAGGAGTGGAAAAACCAAGCAGTTTTGACCTCTACTATTATCTTTCAGGGCAGTTAACCACAATTGAAGTAGGTTAGTTATATAATACTTTGGGTTGGTTCATGAAAAAAAAAATCACACAGCTGTTTTGGGTTTTTCTCTTGTGCGCTCTGATGCACAAATTAAGCCACAATTCATTGACAGGAATCCTGAGTTATGACAAGCTGAATTACAGCATGCAAATATTTGCATAGTGCTGCATGCCCATTTAAACATGGACCTCAGGAGTGGCTTTTTCTTGAACACAAACATTTTAAGCATAATACAAGTGCAAAATGTAAGCTATTCCTCATTTATGGTGATGTAAATGGACAGACTGTGACAGGGAATCAAATGATTGTGTTGAGAGGCCTCAATATGACAAATAACTTTGGTGAAGAATTTTCAAAGGCAAGTGAATCGCCCAACTCCCTTTGAAAGTCTCCCCATAAAAGACAATATTTGTACTGAAGCTGTGTCATCAATGGCAAGGATGCAACCTAAATTCAAAAGATTCTTAAATAAATCTAGAAGTGGAGTAGCAGGGTTAGCATTGCCCATAGCAATGAGGAAGGGACCAAGTGAAATGTTTAGTAAACAACCTGGAGTCCAGCATGTCAAGAGAAAAGGCAAAGGGTAAAAATTTTAAGAGCCCTTAAATGCCATTTTCAAAAGTGACTTGGGACCAGATTTACAATGGTATTTAGGTGCCTAAAGATGATGTTAGGCATCTAAAGGGATTCACTAAGCAGGGTAGGCACTTAAGTCCCACTGAGATGAGGCACCTCACTGCTCTTTGTGCCTTTGAAAACTTAGGCTCCTATATCACCCAGGGAATCTTGACATTTTTATCTCAAACTGTTTAGAGTATGAGCACTTGGCAGTCTGATTCTGCTCATTATCATTATTTATTAATCCAATTACACAAGGGTTAAATGGGTTTAAGTCTACATTAGGAGTTTGCAGCAGTTTAACTAGATCAAGTTAAAATCAATGTAGTTAAACCAGTACAACTTTTCTCCAAGTCCTAAGTCACCCAACCTCTCTGCTTTAGCTTCCCTAGCCATAAAATGAGGAGAATAATATTTACATACCTTGCAAAGGTATTGTGAAGGTTAATGTCTGTAGGGTGCATTGAAAATGTAAGGCAATATAGTAAGTGCTAAATAGTATTAATACATGATGGCAATGTACAGCCCATGTCACTAATGTTCCTCATTTATTAATTCTAAGCACCTGCAGGCCAATGATATTTTGAACAGCTGTTGTAATATTAGCCACACTGGAGAATTCTGAACATACTGAGACTTTTCAGGCCAGCTCTGATGGCCCATATTCAAGCAAAGCTTTAAATGGGAGTTCTGCAGTCAGTCAAAGGAACTGTCCTTCTTCAGGCTTTTATCCTCATGAATTGGTAAGAGCTTGCACATTCTTGCTAGTTCCTTTTGGCTCAGGCCCCCTCATGCTGATTATCTCCCTTGTTATATGCCGAGTAAGCCACTAAGAAAAATGCAGTTGTCGGATAACTGACTCAGAGGAGCCTCCATTGTGCTCTTTCCTAGCAAATGACAAAAATCCCATGTAAATGGCATGCAAGGTATAGATGACTAAAGTCCTTTACGTTTTTAAATAATGATTTATGTTTCCCAGCCATTAACCTAATTATTGCTGGAGATGCCTGGCCAAAACTTTCTTTTTGGTGGGTAATTAAATAATTCAGATTGATGAAGCATGTGATATCATTTTTTGAAGAAAAACAATTTCTGCTGTATAATATTTCCAAGGGTTAGCTGTGTATCATTCAGTTAGGGGACTGTTATGCTTAGCATCTTTAGGTCTAGAGCAGGGGTAGGCAACCTATGGCACGGTGCCAAAGGCGGCACGCAAGCTGATTTTCAGTGGCACTCACACTGCCCGGGTTCTGGCCACCGGTCCAGGGGCCTCTGCATTTTAATTTAATTTTAAATGAAGCTTCTTAAACATTTTAAAAACCTTATTTACTTTACATACAACAATAGTTTACCATAGTTATATATTATAGACTTATAGAAAGAGACCTTCTAAAAACATTAAAATGTATTACTGGCACGCGAAACCTTAAATTAGAGTGAATAAATGAAGACTCAGCACACCACTTCTGAAAGGTTGCCGACCCCTGGTCTAGACTGTTACTTATGACCTCTGGCTATGCAGGATAGCATCAGAGTCAGAACTTTCCTGACAGCCCTAGCTGGGCTGTTTACATGATCGATAAACTCCTCCCCAGAGCAATGGGTAAGGAAAAGCAGGGAGAGCCAGGGAATGGACAGAATCTTGACTCCACTCTCTTTTGACTGGCCAGCACAGCTGAGCCTGTACACGGTGGTGGGAGGAGGGATAGTGAATTACTGCTGGTGGTTTACTTTGCCCTGTGGCAGGGCAGAAGCAGGAAGAATGGAGCAGGAAACAAGCAGGGGCAATCTTGTGACTCAAGGGCATGCCTTACTCAGAGCTGTGCCTAAAGGCAGAGCTAAGGTTTAATCAAAGTGTTTTGCTCTGTCCCCTCTGTACTAGTTTGTTTGGTCAAATTAATGCCCAGTTCCCATTAACTTAAAAACTATTCTTTCAAAGTTCTTCCTGTAGTTATTTTTGCATCATCCAAGTGAAAGTTATATGTTAGTAGAAGCGTTAACCTCATCAACACTAGAAGCCACATCTCTGATACTTTTTGCAGTGACAGAGAATTCACAATAATATGGCTAAGATATATTTTAAAGAATGCTTCAGGATTGAATGGTTCAGGTGACTGGTAATAGGATCCACAAAGCCTGCAAGCTCTGGGTTACCATTTTAAATATGGCCGAGGTCAGTTGTGGTTGAAAGTCATTTTTCTTTGGCGTCTCTTTCTGGTATACTGTGTTGGAAAAGAGCTGATAGCCTAGCCACATCCAAACCCCAAAGCCACCACTGTCATAACTAGGCCATCTCAGGAACAGCAAAGACCAGAATGGATATAAAGACAAGGAAAAGACCAAAAAATCAGCTTTATGATCCAGGGATGAATTCAGTGTAAGTTAGGGCTTGCAGATGAATTAGTGCTTGATTGGAGTTCATTGGCATTGCTCTTACTGAGATATTTCTATTGCACCTTTGACCTTGGTATCTATGCACCAAATAAAACTCCTGGAATTCAAGAGATCTGAGTTCAATTCCCAACTCCTCTGCAACCTTCCTGTGTAACCTTGGGCAAGTCACTGAATTTCTCTATGCTTCATCTGTAAGATGGGAATAAAATGACTCTTTCTTTGCCACCCTTTGTCTGTCCTGTCTAGTTAGACTATAACTTCTTAGGGGCAGGGACTGTTTCTGACTATGTGGATGTACAGGATGTAAACCCAATGGGCCCCTGACCTCAGTAGGGGGCCTCTAAGTGCTTCATTTATAAAACTGCATGAATTAATAAAACAATAACTACTGTTCATGGTCCATGTTGTGCCATCAATATTCTCAGAGCTCCCCGATGAGTTCAACAGAGTGTTCTGTTTAACAATCAATGCCAGGACACAGCTTACTATTTCTGAGTCCTCTTCTAAATGCATAGTAGCACTGGATCCCTCTCCTGTTTGCAGAAGAATGACTTTGCCTAGTTCTCTGGCCAAACCCATCACTACTTTATATCTGTACACACAGTACTTTATCGTGTGAAAATTTGCTCCATCCAAACAATGTGAATTAAAGGCAAAGCATGTCTAGAGAATTCCTTCTTTGTAATAAGTTATCCATTAAATACCACTTGAGCTTTTCTTGTTTTAAAGCATATGTCAACATGATCTCAAATACTTTTTATAAAGTGTGAGTAGTAAGTCATTAAAAAATGACAAAAATGTCTTTAATCTATAAAAACTATTTTAATCAACTAAGATCTTTTTCAACACAACAAAATAAACACAGTCCAGACTGGGCTATCTACTGTAAAGTCATCCCAGTGTGAGCTGAAGATTAGATTGTCAGTATCACCAGAGACACGCCTTAGAGGCTTAAGGCATGTTTTCATCACTTTTGTACACTATCCCAGTTTCATTTTAAATATTTATAAATGTTAAATATTTATGTTTGTATTTCCTCTGGGGAAAATGTTTGTACTTTCTGAAACATGATAGGACCCAGAAGCTGGAAATAAAGTCCTCGTTAGCAATTAATCAAAGGTAACAGTTACTCAATACCCTTCCTTACCACCCATTCACAATTTCCCTCATTTTATCAAGATTACGAAGACAGGCAGTCTGGAGAAGGGCAGAAGTTAAGCAAGAGGAGACTCCTACGAAAGTGTATTGTAAACATCCAGTGTTACAAATGGAGTTCCATATATCTACCATGATACTATCTGTATTTAGCACACTAATTTTTACATTTGAGGGATGAAAGGGTCAAACACTTTCACTTTTCTACTGAGATCAGTCCAAGCAACAGAATTCTGAACTAGAATTGGCTCTAAACTTCTCCAAAGTTTGGGGATGGAACGGATTCATTGTTCTGGTTTGGCCCATCTCTCTACTCTTTACAGAAGCAATGCCACTAGCTCAAGGCCAGTCAAGAAAAGACAAATCAGCCTTCCCAATTCATCTTGAGCATTTGCTAATTGATTTGTCTATCAATGGGGTAGAAGCTCCTAGACATATTTCCTTTTCCATTGTATCCAAGGTTGGATTGCTCTCTATAAATAAGGCTCTACCAAATTCATGGCCATGAAAAAAGCATTACAGACAATGAAAACTGGTCTCCCCCTGTGAAATCTGGTCTTGTGTGCTTATACCCTATACTATAGTGATTTAATGGGGGAGACCAGTGTTTCTCAAGTTGGGGGTCCTGACCCACAAGGGGGGACACAAAGTTATTTTAGGGGGGTCACGGTATTGCCACCCTTACTTCTGTGCTGCCTTCAGAGCTGGGTAGCTAGAGAGTGGCAGCTGTTAGCTGGGTGCCCAGCTCTGAAGGAAGTGCCCCGCCGGCAGCAGCAAAGAAATTAGTGTAGCAGCACCACAAACTCCTCTACAATAACCACCCCCAATGAGTAACAGTAGCTATGTCAGCCAGAGAAGATCTCCCAATGACATGGTGTTGGCCACACCAGCACTTAGGTCGGTCATTCAGGATGGTGGCTTATTCACACCCCTGAGCAACATAAATTATGCTGACATAAGTGGCCTAAACTGAGTAGGATGCCACCCCAGGGATGGGGTTGATGGCAGGAGGTAGAGGGACCAGGGCCCACCCTACTCCACCAGGTACCAGCCCATTGCCCTAACAGTGGCGGTGGTCCCATCACTGGGTCAGCAGAGAAGCCACCGAAACACACTGACTCATTTCCTGGCAACACAACCAGACTAATGTCTCATTCCTCTGGCCTGCTTCCTACCGCTCTTCCTTGGCATGGCTCTGTAGTCCGTGGGTCCTCAGTCTCCTCAGGGTAAATGGAGGATGGTAGCCTCAGCAACTCTTCTTCCTAGCCAGCCTCCTTCAGGGGCAGGTCACTGCAGAGCTTGGTCTCTAGTCTGGAGTTTCGCAGCGAGGCAGAAACATCTGGCTCCTTCTCTGGCTCCAGCCCAACTGAGCTGGAGGGCCCACCTCTTATATTTTCTGTCCCATCCCTCTGCTTCCCCTCTCTGCCCACCAGAGGGAATAGGGCGGTCCCTCTCCTTCAGGCTCAGAGGGAGGCCACTCTGCTTCACTACAAGTATATAAAACACGTCAGTAAGCAGTAGTTGCATGAGGAAGGGATGCAGAATTGGACCCTAGGAGCTACATGATCTTGCTTACGAAATTCAGCCCTGGGGCCTTTCCAGGACTCTGTTCAGTCCTTTAGGCCTTAATAGACCTCTCCATGATGTTTTGTCAACTTAAACATAACTCTCTACTAAGGTCCATAAATCTGATGTGTAATCAAGATCTTTATACCAGGTTTCTGTGTGACGATATCTATGTAATCAGTTGCAGAAGCACGTGACATGGCGTTTATTGCGCATCTTCATGTGTTTCACCTGCACTCAATCCCTAATCCATTGCTGCTGGGACTATTTCTAAGGGCTGGTCCACACTACCCGCCTAATTCAGCGGGTAAAGATCGATCTTCTGGGATCGATTTATCGCGTCTCATCTGGACGTGATAAATCGATCCCAGAAGCGCTCCCCCGTCGACTGCGGAACTCCTGCTCGCCGAGAGGAGGAAGCGCTGTCGACGGGGGAGCCTGCCTGCGCCGTGTGGACCCGAAGTAGGTACTTTTAGTTCGATATAGGAAACGTCGACTTCAGCTACGCTATTCTCGTAGCTGAAGTTGCGTTTCCTATATCGATCCCCCGCCCCAGTGTGGACCAGCCCTAAGATTCCACATTTCTAAGCAGCTGCAAACAACTATCCTTAAAAAAGTAAAATCAATCAATTTACATCAAAATTACACCCAGGATAGACAATATTCAATCTCAAATAACTGGCAGGCTTATTATTCATTATCTTGTGACTCTTTAGGGATATAAACAAGAGCTTTGCACAGCTAAAAAGCCAGGAATTCCCTTGTTTTTCAGGTAAGATATTGGATCATGGGCAATCAGACTTTAAAACTGCAATATTATCTTAAGAAAAGCTACTTCTGTACAGTCAGAAACATTCATTTTGTCTCCTTCCAGACAGTCATCATGGAATCACTATGCAATCATAGCTCTAATGCACCTAGTTTTGCAGATGGAAGGATGCAAAAAAAATAGCACCAATATATTTTTTAAAACTCAAACATTTCTGCAATTGCTTTTTTTTGTAATATATGTGGCACATAGAGAACCCATAATAATGATGTAGTAGAAAGGTTTTATTGGCATTCATTTGGGATGACATGTATAATTCTCTTGTGGCTTAATTCCAACAAGACTTTTTAACTGAGGAAGGCTGGTCTTGTCATTAAATCACCGGAATGGGAATCAGCAGGTCTGGATTAAATTCCCAGTTCTGCCCCAGTTTTTCTGTGTGACTTTGGATAAATCACTTAGGCCTCAGTTAGGCATGTGCCTAACTTTAAGCACATGTTTAATTGACTTCAAGGATGTTGAAAGAAGTACATGCTTATGTGCTTTGCTGAACTGGTGTCTTAATCTGTGTTTCAGTTCCCCATCAATAAAAAGAGATAGACGATTCACTGTCTGCTACCCTTTGTCTGCCTGATCTATTTAAGATATCCCAAACTGACCCTTACTCATACCGAGTGGTACCTTACTCCTTATATTCTGATTTCAGTAGGACTATTTGAGGAGTAAGGTAATACTCACCATTATGAAGGGTATTACAACCGGACCCTGGATTGTAAATTTTTGGGAGAGTAATTGACTCTTTGACTAGACACAGCACACAAGGGGAGCTCGAGCTCTCTCAGTCGCAACACAAATAATCCATACATTCTGCTTTTCTCTTCTCTACTTACCTCACTTTAAAAATGGAAACTTTCTCCGCCTCTTCAACATTCTTCTTACACCAGAAAAGCTTACAGTACATTATTACTATAAAGGATGACTGCCATATCTCCACTATAATTCAGTAGCTAGGCCTCCATGTGCTGACCCACATAGTGGAGCAACTGCATCAAAAAATGTCCCATCTGTTTTTAGGGTTTCTCTAATTCAAGCTGATCTGTGTTTTATTTGATGAGACCACAAGATAAAACAAGACTTGGAATAAAAGTTTATTGTAATTATGAGCATGGTTTACAATGTGTGTTTGACCTCCATTCATGTTCCATATTTTATTTTATGACAATTACCAAATACTACCTTTTTATGATCTGTTTCCTTTCATGCCTCTTAGAACTGAGCAGACGAGACCTAAAGGAGGATTTCTATTATTTAGCTGTATAAATGGAGCTGGAAATCTCCCTGTGATACTTCCCCATGTAAATATTTGCTGAGCTTTAGTGATCATGCTGCTTAATAATGGGCAGCTTATATTTTCATTCAGCTGAATTTCAAAGGTGAATTTCAGATACCTCTATCATTTTAAGTAGTTTTTCTAGGGACTCTAAATTAGAGTCATGACAGTTTTGTCCATCAAATTAGTCTAGTCAAATGTGAGGACTGATCTATTTAATCAGTACCCAACATGTACTTCATATTTTACCAACTTAAAAATAATTAAGAAGGCTCCTTCTTGTTATCAATTACTGTAGATGCTGATACTGCAGTTTTAACTGAATAGTTTTTATTTAGGAACATTATTTAATTGACTTCCTTAGAACTATGACAATTGAATAATTCTTGCAGAATCAGGTCCAGAGACTGAAGATCATTCTCCTAAAGGCCAAATTAAGACCCAAGTTGAACGGCACTGCAAGGAAGAAAATGGCCGTAAGGCACCTCCTTGCTCCAGCCAGGGCCGGCTCCAGCATTTCTGCCGCCCCAAGCAAAAAAAAAAAAGCCGCGATCGCGATCGGCGGTGACAATTGGGAAAAAAAAAAGCCGCGATCGGCGGCAGCAGTTCAGCGGCAGGTCCTTCGCTCCTAGAGGGAGTGAGGGACCTGCCACAGGTGCCGCCCCAAGCACCTGCTTGTTAAGCTGGTGCCTGGAGCCGACCCTGGCTCCAGCTACACAAATCACGGGTAGCGGCATGAGAGGGAGCAGGCTGTGCATAGCTGCTATATCTTACAGGTGAGCAGAAGGGCAAGGACTGGGTGGAGCCCTGGCTCTGCCTCCCATCCAGTGCTGTAACTGCACCAGTTCCCATTGCACAGCATACACTGCCCCCGGTATAGACCTGGTGCAGTTAACTCCCTCGCTGGGGCAGCAGGCTGAGCAGGGGGGAGACTGCATCGCTAACAGCCCCACGGGCAGCGTAACATGCTGCCCTTTACTCCAAGCAAATTGTGAATTCACAATCTAGCAGTAAGAAATCAGAGGGGCCAAAATGAAGCTTTATTTTCTTATATTGTAGCTTTTGCATTTTATACCAGTCAAATAATGATCTCCTTCCCCAGGGCAGTAGTCTCACTGATGTGAGTAGGACTGCTGGCTAGCCAACAAGGCTAGGTTTGACCCATAGTCTTGCGAGATCCTTAATTTTTCAGTGGCAATATTGTCAGTGCGTGCGGGTTGGGGGATTACATACGTACAAACAAATACAATTCTGTATCAATATATAGGGCTTGATTCTCATTTACATTGTAAAGGGGTCTTAGTGTAAATGAGAATCAAACCCAAACTGTAAAAAACATATTATATATGTGGTCATGTAATTTTTTATATTATGAGATGTATTTATTTTGCTATACAGACCATCTACATTGTGTTAAACATTTTCTTATACAACAGGTTGCTCAATTATGACTCACTTGTCACTAAGGATTTGTTTTATATGTGGGCTATTTCAGTATAGTTTGCAGATAATATTTTTGATAAAATGTGACTAGTCGGTAGTTAGAATATCTTCAGCAATTATATTTGTTCAAATTACTGATTCACATATGAGTTATCAAGGTCCGTTCATAGAAAGTAAAAAGCTTTTTTCTAAAAATGGTATTAAAATAATCACCTTTGGGCTGGAAAAACTATTTACAAGTATCTCCTTTTTCAAAAAACAAATCTTTCAAAACTACTCAGCCCCTAATTTCATTATAAATTGGACTTGTACAAATCCTTACAAGTATGGTTGCCCTTTGACAGTTCTTCCTGCTTCAGTCTTAGAACAGCAATGGGAACAGGACTCTTGATCACAGCAGGAATGCATTTATGATCATGCATTGCTCAAGTCTGTTTTTATTTCTCGTTTTATGTAAAATGCTGCAGTAATCCCTTTAGAATTCCCCTCAGCTTAAATCTCAGAGACTGTTCAAGACTGCCTCTTAATGTCTCAAGAGCACTTCAGCTCACATAAGCCTCATATTCAACAGGTAAAGCCCACTTTGTTCTATAAAGATGGCTAGAAATAATGTAAAATTAAAGATTTAATCTTTGTGGTAACTCAGACTGTCCTTAGTCCTACACAAAGAAGCTAAAAGTCTGCTAACTTTTAAGTAAGTAGAAAATTCTTTGATTGACAGTGGCCTGGTGTATTGATCCCAAAAAGTATGCTGCTACAAATTTTATTACAACAATTGGGTAAGAAGACTTACTGCACACTTTGAAAATGCAAGGGGATTCATTTCACTATTAGCAGATTTTTGCTATTATAAACCCTAATTGACAGGATTTAACGGCTATTAAAGTTGAGACCAAATGTTTTGGACAAATTAAGTATTTTTTAAAGCTAAATTAGACTGAAGTAGTCAAAGGAGCTTGGGTGCTTGAGGGTTCAGATGATTGGCAATTATATTAAATTGAATATAGCCCGTACAATCTCCTTCTCATTAGGAGTTTCACACAGGAGCTTATCCCATCCTAGTCTCCGAAAGGTTGTTTCCTCAATTGGCATCCAGACACTATACAAGAGACTTTACCAATTAATAAATTACCTGGTAGCTTGGGGACGTCCTATATGTCCACATTGTTAACAATCAGACTGGAACTTGTATAATTCATTAGCAGCTCTGTTAGGTGATTTAAAGAGCCTAAAGTGAACCTTCCTCTGAGTATGCTGGACTTAGGTTGTCTGAGCCGGCAGTCACTTTTCGCATGTTCTATATGAAGGTACACAGTGGATTTGCCAAGACAACGAGAACAGAGTGCAGAGTTGACCCCAAAGAACAGTGCTGATTGAATATTATAATTTCTATCCTGTGGGAAATTCCTTTTTTTTTTTTTTTTTTTTTAAAACATTTGTTGCCATCCAGAATTGGGACAAATGTCAAAATATCACCATTTCTCAGAGTGCAAAGTTCTGAAAAAAAATCAGTTTGGAAATGTCAAAATGAAATGTTTCATTTTTGGTCAGTCAACATTAATCCGTTTCCTTCTGAGCTGCTGCAATGCATCATGGTAGATGTAGTTTGGACAATTTGTGTCGATCACAGTATGCTAGACCATTTTTAATTACTTTGGTCCAGATTTTGAAAGGTATTTAGGTCTTACTCCACTCAGTGATGACATAGGGTTCTACATCACTTAAAACTTGCAATGCTGAGGAGAGCAATGCCAAAACACCTTTTAAAATCTGGGCCTTTGTCTAACAGTGTGCATTCCCTTTCATGCTGCAACAGAAATGTATTATAGAACTCTCCAGTGCTTTTAGGCTTGTCACAGGTCTTTGTATAATGGCACAGAAGGACTAATCTGATTTAGTAGTCTATTTTAAAATTATGGGATGGAAGCAGCCATGTTAAGTCTATCTCCCTGTAGAAAGTTTGTTGCTGACCTGAAACTGGTGTGTTTTAATTCGTGTCTAATTAAGTGTTAACCTTAATAGGTAGGTCACCTTATCTGTCTGTACCAGTTTTCTCATTTGTAAGCTGAATATAAAAGATACCCCCTTTACAAAGATGTGAGGATTACCACAGATTAATTTTTGTCTATCTTCTGATTAATCATTCTTTAGAAGTGTCAAGTAGTATAGCCTTTCTGTGCTTGTTGTACCTACCACAGTATATTCAGAGATGGACCCAAGCTGCGAAGTTCAGATCCATATCAGGACCCAAAATTTCTTAAATTTAGGCATGTTTGGATCAGAGGTTTGGAAAATTCTGATCTGGGGGAGGCGGGTTGGATAAACTCATTTGTAATTTCAGTATATTTATAAATTCCTGATTATATATCTGGATACAAGATAAAACAGTCATCAGATAAAATGAGAGATAGCTCAGTGGTTTGAGCATTGGCCTGCTACACCCAGGGTTATGAGTTAAATCCTTGAGGGGGCCACTTAGGGATCTGGGGCAAAATCAGTACTTGGTCCTGCTAGTAAAGGCAGGGGGCTGGACTTGATGACCTTTCAGGGTCCCTTCTAGGTCTATGAAATAGGTATATTTTATTTTAAATGCAGCCCTTAGGTATGTAAGAGCTGAACCTGCATAGGAGCTCTGGTATCAGAGGGTCAGGAGTTCTCTCTCACTATTGTGTTATAAACAGAATTGATAGTAGGGATAGTTAATTATTTGAGGTTCTGCTTCTGAAGATAGCCTTCTAAACACATGCAGGAAGAAAACAGGTATTTTCTTTTCTAAATTTGATTTCTAGTGTCCCCTTTTTTGATCAATTATTTAATGAATTGAAGAATGTCAGAGTCACTAATGCCCTAAAATGGATGTTGCAAAAAGGTCTCAAAAATCTACACAGCCTACTCAGACCTTGTGACTCAAAAAGCCCTGCTTTTTTTGAGGGGTGAGGGAGGAAGGAGGATGCGATAGTTAGAAGCTACATTCAAATCAATGTGCCTGAAGTTTTGCCTCTCACATGCTCAAATTTCTTTATTCATACCTTTGATTTCTGTTGAAGTCCTATGATGTGGAATAATGATGAACAGCAATTTCACCACTGGAGACCATGATTTTAAAATTCAGCTCAAACTGAAGTTAGCTAAATTTGGCCATGTCATTTCACTGCTATTGATCCAAGTCTGCAGGAGGGGAAAGAAATAACACCATCACCTACAGGAGAACTGCTGAAGCTGTAAAATGTAAAAAAGAAAAAAATTACTTTGCAGCTTTTAGTGATTCAATTAATTAACCCTTTAAAATGACAAGATACCAAACAGCATCAATTTATTATAATGTGATAAAACAATATAGGGCCTTGTCATGAAAGTGTTTAAGCATCTCCTGTGGGATTTATGGGTGCCTTTATAGTCTACTGAGCTCTCAGAGAGAGCCAAAGGTACTCAGCACATCACAAGATCAGGCCCTCTGTCAGTACAGTGTTGGAGTTTAAAGAACTTGCTGAAAAGGTCCAACCGCAGACCATTTCTTTTTGCAGATGTAGAGCCCCAGAATGGTGCCAGGATAAACGGAGGCCTGCATTTATTGACAGGAAAGGCAAAGTAGAGGCAGTGCATGTTTCCCCTCCAATACAGAGGACCAGCATAAAGAGTTAGTGCCCATTCCATGCCTGGCTATTGTTTGTTCCATCATGTCATAGGCTCTCCTTGTTAAAAAGGACCTTCTTATTGAGAACTTTTGCACGTTCACCGATAGAAGGGCATAAAGGTAAAATGATGCTCGTTAAAGCTCACGGCAGGGACTCAGACAGACAGAATATGACCTACAGACCTCAATTCCAATGAGGAATCAGGGCTGATAGAACTCATACAAAATAACTTACACAGTCTTGACCATATTAAGACACATTCCCTAAGGAGCTTACAATCTAAATGTAAGCCCCAAATTACCCATGTAGTTGGTACTGCTCTTTAAGGGTGATATCCTGGCCCCATTCGAGTCAATGGGTGTTTTACCACTGACTTCAATAGAGCCAGGATTTCATTCTAACTCTTTACACCTATTCTAAACGCCTGCAGAATTATTACCATCTATCGTTGGGTAATTTTAGAGTTAGCTGGGGAGTCAAAATATTCTTCATGCTCCAGCTAAAATTTTTAACCAAGTCAAAGAAAAAACCCTCCTGCCTAATAGAATTTTCTGTTCTTCCCCCCCGCCCCCCCCCCAGGGAAACCCATTACATTTTGACACAACAAAAATATCTACCAATTGCTCATATCAAGCAATGATGAGACAAACAAAGTGATTCATGTAGCATATGACGGCAGGGAAAAGATTGCAGAACTGCATCCTCATAGCAATGTGGGGAAGGCTTCAAACCAACCCCAGATGAAAATGAGCAGTGCATGTAAATTACTTTGTCTAAATGGATTTTCATTAGAAATGGAACTCTAAGGAGTTCAAAAATCACTAATGTTCATTGGCAGGAGCCAAACGGCTGAGTCAACATCACTTTCAGTCTTTAGTGCCTCTTCTCTATAATGCTGAACCACTGAAATAGTCTGATCAAACCTGGCACAGTACTCAGTGCACCATGCCAGATCAGTTAAGTCATAGACTGACTCATCCTTGGGCTATGACAAATGGTAGATCAGCCTATATTCCTCTGGGTTTAGTACCTTGTGAGCCTTGTACACCACCAGTAGGGGCAGAATAATACAGGGTGGCTCTACCATTTGCAGTATCTATTTCCTCTCCCCCGTCTGTCATTTGAGCCCCAAATGCTAATTATTTTAGACATTCCATAAAGAAAAGGAGCTCAACACTCATTGTTTTTAAGATCTGTCATCATAATCATGTTTTTCTCTAACAAATTAATAGTGATCAGGATTTTGGAATAGTCTCCTATAGCTATATTTCTTTACTGGGGTAAATTCTTTCTTTGGTTGCAATGTTGTAGTACCGGTGTTGGTCCCAGGATATGAGAGAAACAAGGAGGGTGAGGCAATATCTTTTATTACACCAACTTCTGCTGGTGAAAGAGACAAGCTTACACAGAGTTCTTCTTCAGGTGATATGAAGAAGAGCTCTGTGGCACTCAAGAGTTTGCCTCTTTCATCAGCAGAAGTTGGTCCAGTACAAGATATTACCTCTGCCACCTTGCCTCTAGATTCTTTCTGTAACCCCTGGCCTTTCACTCAGTGACATGGCCTTTTGCTTTAAGATTTTTTACTTTAATTTGCCCTAAAGCATGACTTTGGACATGATTGGCAAGTAGCAGTATATGGTATTATTCCAGTCAAATTTCAAGGCAGTTTACTTTGTAGTGGTATTCTGTTATTACACTATCTAACACAACCAGACTTGGATAGTCAATGCTTTAAAAAAAAAAAACCCTTTGTGTGCACATAATGTATTTGAACGATTGTAACGTATTGTTAAATTATTAATCTGGTGAACTATTTGTTCAAAATATAAACTACCAGATTTGCTAACTGATTTGGATGAAGTCAGGGTGCACACAACTAAATACGGGTACATTAACACACATCCATCCAGGTTACACTGGACACAGACCTGCTGTCATTCTGGCTTCCTCTAACAATATATCCTCTCACCCTGGACTGCTGGCAGTGAGTGCAAGTTGGAGTCATAACTCCCAGCAGCCATCTGCCCCCACTTTCCTTAGGTTAGACCTTAAGAGGAGAACCGTGGAACCTCTCCTTCTCTGGTCTTATGCTGTCAGCAAGTGGCTGGTAGGCAGCTATCAATTATGTGCTGAGTTCCTGCTGCTCACTGACTGATGGTGTCTGTTCCAAGGATCCTGCCTTAGTCTACCCTTAGTGTAGTTTACTGTTGCAAATTATGTACCTGTTGCCCTCCTTGGTTAGAAGTTTTCCACAAGTGTCTAACTCAAAATTAATACCACAAATAGTAAGGAATTTAAAAAAAATTGAAGGGTAGATCCCAAATGAAATTAAGTTTGATTAAGTCAGAACACACCAGGAAACTTGGCAATCTAGTTCTTAGCCAGTAAAAGTCCAGGTCTGGTGCAACCAGAGGACAGTGCCTACCACTGCGTCTTGGATCATGATTAGTGCTCCTAGGTGCTATGGTAATATAAATAACAAGAAGAAAGTATTGAAGGGAATTTGCAGTGCTGTATAGGGATGTCTGCTTGGCACCTGCTAGTCAGCAATAGCAATGCCTTGTTAGTTAGCAATATCAATCCTTCACAGCACTAGAGCTTGCCAAATTAATTAAATATAAAGATTTGGCATAAAAATATTGTGACTCCCATTATGTAGTTTGGGGAAAGGGTATGGGAGGTAAGGGTGGGGCTGTAAAGGGGTACTCACCACACCCCTCCAGATTCAGCCCCTTGGCCCCTCTCCTCCATGAATCAGGGACACTTCAGTCTGGTGCAACACCTGTGTTCTTTATTCGTGATCAGCTCCCCACCACCAGTTTCCAACTATATACAGGCTTTACAACTGCTTGGCCTACCACAGGCCTGGCCAGCAACAGACTAGGAGGAGACGCCTACCCACTCTGAGGCTGACCTCTTAGTCTCCACCCCCCTTTCTCTTACTTCCTTCCAGCCTTATAGCTCCTGATAGTGAGGCTGGCAGGTGTGGTCAGTTACCAGGCAAACATAGGGCAGTTCATCCAGCCCCAATCAGGGAGAATGGATTGGGGCTGGAGTGGCAGGAGCTGATTAAGGGCTTCTGTAGCAGTACCCTACCAAAGGGGGGAAGTAAGGGTATCTTGCAGTTCAGGAAGATCTAAGATCTTTTTAAGAATGCAGGTATAACTCTAAAGTTGTCGTCCCTGGACCAGATTCTGCTTTAACTTTAACTCTGTAAAACTCCACTGACTGCAGCAGAGTTATGCAGAGTGTAAGTCAGGGCAGAATACTGGCCACTAAGTAAAGGGTTGTTACTAACGATGCCTCCCTGAAGCCGTGAAATAGTGTTCAGGATGAATGCTCAGTTTCAGATCTGTTAGGCACAAAGATATCATCTCTCACTAAAGCTAGCAACCAGACACACTTTACCTAGTAAGTCAGTCAGGAAAGATTGTGGGGGCGGGGCTTAGAAACAGTAATTTCACAAGTGTTCATCCAATATTATACAGAGACACCATCAGCTGACACTTTTGTCCAGTGAATAATACTTAGTACTTTCCATATCATTTTTCACCCTCAAAGCACTTTCTAAATATTAACTAATTTATTTCTTTTTAAGATGCCAAACAATTATAAGAATTCATATATTTCACAGATATTTTTTACTTTTTCCAGAGTAAAGGAAAAGATGCTGGCTTCTAATTAGATTTTGGTAAAGACACCACTGCTTTTCCCCTCTCCTCATCTCTGTTTTCAGTCTCATTCTATTTCCAGGAATCTCTCTTGTTCCCAGTCAAGAGTGTCTGCACCTGGTGGAATTATGGCTTTTAGTTGCCTTTTAAAATATAGATAAAGAATTGTTGCCAAAATAAATTCTCCTCATTTGTCTCAAGCAATTTTAAATGTCATATCCTCTCCCTCAGCTAACAGAGCATTAGCCCCTTTATCAGTTAGAAGCCAAGAGTCTGTTTATTCCTGAATTAAGGTCAATGTAATATCTTCCTTTGCCTTTCTTTTACGTGTCTACATAGAGTTTCCTTGTTTTATGCTAATACACAGTCTTTCAAGCATTTATTAATTGAAGGAATTCTAGTCTCCTGTTTCAGTCAATGTTTCAGCAAGTTGTTGAAACATGGTAGCTCATTTCAGGTTTTTCATGCCTTGACAGAATGCCTAAAGAATACATAATGTATATTATATTTCATTGACATTGTTGCAATTATTCCTGGGATGTGGCAAGTTAAAAGCAGATTTGATAAAGTAACAAACACAAAACATGCATTGCTATCATTGTCTGGCAGGAAAATGAAGCTCACAATGGATATACATGAAGGTGTATTTGTAGTCTTTAAAAAAAGTATCTACTGAAAACTGCTGGATCAAGTTAAATGAGAAAGGAAATAGCTGCATCTCAATGTATAAAGGTCACCACACTTATCAGACAGTTACAGAGAGTTGAGATGGAACAGCTTGTTGGGACATCTGTCTCCGAGCCTGATATTGCAGGATAGTCCCTGTAGTGCACTTTACAGTGTCATGGCTAGTCTAGTCTTAAATGACCTAAACAATGAAATTCAATCCAATCAAAAGAAAATGATGGCAAACTAAGAAAGGGACAGTCTCCCTATGCCCAGTTTTGCCCTTTTGTTCTAGCCTATCTGCATTCTCCTTGGTGAATAGATCCTTCATTACAGAACTTGCAGGCAGATACCATATTCTCCATCACTTGTCATTACCAAACTATCTATATATGTACAATGACGTAAGGGAGATTCCCACCCCTGAACCATTCATTTTAGGTGACAAATCAGAGGAACTGTCCCAGATTGAGGTGTTAAAAGAGGAGGTTTTGGGACAAACTGATAAATTAAACAGAAGTAAGTCATCAGGACCAGATGGTATTCACCCAAGAGTTCTGAAGGAACTCAGATATGAAATAGCACAACTCTTAACTGTGGCATGCAACGTATCGCTTAAATCAGCCTCTATACCAGATGTCTCGAGGATAGCTAATGTTAACACCAATTTTTTAAAAAGGACCCAGAGGATCTTGACAATTACAGGTCAGTGCACTTAACTTCAGAACGAGGCAAATTGGTTGCAACTATAATAAAGAACAGAATTATCAGACACATAGATGAACATGATTTGTTGGGGAAGAGTCAGCAAGGCTTTTGTAAAGGGAAATCGTGCCTCACCAATCTATTAGAGTTCTTTAAGGATGTCAACAAGCATGTGGACAAGGGTGACCTAGTGGATACAACGTACTTTGAATTTCAGAAAGCCTTTGACAAGATTCCATACCAAAGACTCTTATGTGAAGTAAGCAGTCATGGGATAAGAGGGAAGGTTCTCTCATGTATCAGTAACTGGTTAAAAGATAGGAAACAAAGGATAGGAATAAATGGTCAGTTTTCACAATGGAGAGGGGGAAATAGCAAGGTCCCCCGAGGATCTGCACTGGGACCTATGCTGTTCAACATATACACAAATGATCTGGAAAAGGGGGTGAATGGTGAGGTGGCAAAAAGTGCAGATGGCACAAAATTACTCAAGATAGTTATGTTTAAAACTGACTGCAAAAAGTTACAAAGGGATTCATTAAACTGGGTGACTGGGCAGAGGAAATTCAATGCTGATAAATGCAAAGTAATGCATATTGGAAAATATAATCCCAACTATACATAGAACATGATGGAATCTAAATTAGCTGTTACCACTCAAGAAAGAGATCTTGGAGTTATTACAAATCATTCTCTGAAAACATCCACTCAATGTGCAGCAGCAATCAAAAAAAGCTAACAGAATGTTAGGAACAATTAGGAAGGGGATAGATAATAAGACAGAAAATACTATAATGTCACTATATAAATCCAAGGTACGCCCACACCTTGAATACTGGATACAGTTCCAGTTGCTTCATCTCAAAAAAGATATATTAGAATTGGAAAAAGTACAAAGAAGGGCAACAAAAATGGTTACAGGTATGGAACAGCTTCCATATGAGGACAGATTAAAAAGACTTGGACTGTTCATCTTGGAAAAGTGATGACTAAGTCGGGATATGGTTGAGGTCTATAAAATCATAAATGGTATGGAGAAAGGGAATAAGGAAGGACCCCTTCACATAACACAAGAATCAGAAATTAATAGGCAGCAGGTTTAAAACATACATAAGGAAGTATTTTTCACACAATGCACAGACAACCTGTGGACTCATTGCCAGAGGATGTTGTGAAGGCCAAAATTATAACTGGGTTCAAAAAAGAATTAGATAAATTCATGGAGGATAGGTCCATCAAGGGCTCTTAGCCAAGATGGTCAAGGATGCAACCCCATGCTCTGGGTGTCCATAAACCTCTGATTGTCAGAAGCTGGGACTGGACAACCGGAGATGGAACACTTGATAATTGCCCCATTCTGTTTATTCCCTCTTAAGCATCTGGCACTGGCCATTGTTGGAAGATAGGATACTGGGCTAGATGGACCATTGGTCTGACCCAGTATGGCCACTCTTATGTAGTTCTTTAGTCCCTAATTCAGCAAAGTAATTTAACATGTGCTGAAATCCATCTCTGGTCAGCAAAACATTTTACTATGTGCTTAAAATTTAGTGCCTGAGTAAGGTTAAGTACATGGTTTGCTGAGTAGGGATGGACTGCTGTATCAGAACATTAGATATATTTTAAACGCTACTCCATCCAATACATTCCAAATTATTAGAGTGAATTCAGAAAAAAAGAAAACAAAACCCACTATTTGTCTTAATCATTCTGGTATGTAAACATCCGCTCCTTTGAGATAGTAGATTCTCCCATCAATCTTTGAAGCGCAGGTATCAGCAATCATGCTGAATTTTATAAGGACTATAGAAACTGCTACACTGAAAGAAGCACTTAGCTTAGAAACACTTGCAGGAGACATCATTGTCTTGCTAGTGCATCCTCCAGTGAGCCACTGTTTACTTTTCTGGAATTTTAGAAGGACGAGAAGTTTGAAAAGGGAGAGCTTTTTCAAAAGAAAAAAAGTGATAAAATTACAAACAAGAAAAGAGAAGAGGATTTTAAATGGGAAAGGAATTTGAAGAAAAAAGAGGAGGGGGGAGAAGGCTTTCAAGGGGAAACCATTTAAAACCTGTACATGTTTTTCCCAAAGAAGCCATTTACAGAACAAAAAACCCACTGAGAAACAACAGATTAAAACAGCTCATTTGAGACATGAGACAACTTATTTAAAAGAAACAGGTTCAAAGCCATAGGTGCTTTTCCATAAGGCTATTTCAAACATCTGCACACCAGGGAGAAGCCATTTGAATGCTAGAGATGGTTCCGGGCACTTTGGCTCACTCTCATACACTGGTTTCTCCCTCTGATATTACTATGCTGGTGCTCCCCTTACTTCTTTAGAGTTCTCTTCCCAACACGCACCATCGTGGTACTATTTTCCTCTGCTCTCCAACCTTCCCAAAAGGTTTTCAGGAGGAGACTGCACCTAGACCAACATAAATCAAAACACAGACATAAGCTGTAAAGGCAAACAGCGCCCTAGAAAAGAGCAGCTTCCTCTTCCCCCTTCTCTGAGCATGGTTTTTCAAAGTGACTGGCTAGAAGGAGTGAAGCAAGCAAGCACTGTGCAGGGGGTTGGCTGGGGCAGCCAGGCAGAGAGCAGTGCAGCTAAGTGATTCAGAAGGGGGGAAATGGGGGGAATAGTATTTTACAAGTTTTGTGCTGTTGAGAAGGTTATTAGTTGTTTGTCTGTTTCTCTTTGCTTGTCTTGTCTAGTTACACTACAAGCTCTTCAGGGAAGGGGCTGTCTTCTCATGGGCTGTGGAAACAGGGGGAGGGAGGCTATACAGGCCTGACTACTTTCTGGCCAGGTCACAAGGCCACTCACTCAGATTTGGAGGGTTGGATGTAGGCTTATGGGCCGGAGGGGATTAGGCTGCGGTGTGGAGGGAGGCTGTGCCTGAGACGGAAAGAGGGTCAGGTGTAGTGGGGCAAATCTATGCCTGCTCCTCTTAAATGGCGTTCCGCAGCCCCTGCTTCTATTCTATTTGTGTACAGCACTTAGCATAATGAGGCCCAAGCCCAAACAGGGGCTTTACATTTCAAATAAATTAATTGTGATCAAAACCATTTCTGAATTAAGGTTACACTTAAAAGAAATCCAAACATGTTAAGATAAAACAGAGCCATCTAACTCTTTCTTGGTCACTGAAAGGCCCAAAGGCTACATACTTAGTTGATGAGGGGACAGTTCCCATTGACATCTGTGCCTTGGCATAGAACCTGTCTGTCTTGTCTATCTGCTTTCACGGCTGGCTATCGCTTGTTACCTTCCACTGGGATCTCAAATGACCAGGGCTCACTTATGGGTTTTGTGCTTCATGGCATTTTCCTTCACTTTGGTTGCTCTGTTTGGGAGTACGAGAATAATTCTATATAAATTCCCTCTGACATGCCTGTGTCAGGTTTGTTTAGAGTTTAAAAGAGTCTTTCCAATACCTATATTTAAATTATGGAGGTAGTGACACAATGCTGAGTTCTGTTTTGCACTGAAGCAGGGATTCAACTTCTTTGCTTTGTATGTAAAATACAGAATATCCTCCCTACATTTGCAGCACTTACTCCTTGAACACAGAAAGCATTTTCTGAGAATTCCCAGGAACATTAGTTTATGAGTTAAAACTAAGTTAAAAACTGGATTCTTTAAGAAATTTAGTGTCTAAGTTAGTCTTTGCAGTGAATAAGCTTAACAATGGAATAAACACAGACTCTTCTAACATTCCATATAGTCAAAATTAACTGAAATCTTGTGCATAGCCATCTGAGTAGAAATTAGGTTTAATCAAGCTTATTAATTACTGTTGTATCTAACTGTTATGGTTATATAGGTCACTGGCAGGGGCAGGTCAATGGTTCACATAACTCTTAAGTAGGGCACTGTGACACCAAATGTAATTCAACCAATCACCACACTTCCTTTACAGCTAATTTGCATACAACCATTCTATTTCTTCTAATGATTTTATGGTCTGAGGAAGACATGTATCAAGAGTTCTCATTGGTAGATTACTTGGTGAAACTGTCATTGCTCTTTACAGATTCCATGGCTGCATAATACCACTACCTTGGGTATCAGTGTTGAACGGCTCCTCATGGCACCGTTGCCTTGGCTCCACTGCCCACTGAGGCAGTACTGCCAGGGGAACTGAGGCAGAAGCACAGGGGGATAGCTTACGTCACAGTGAGGGACATTTGGAGCCACAGACTGGACTCTCCTTAATCCCCTGCACATAGCTCTAGTCTCACTAACACAGCTCTCTGAATTGATATATCAATTGAAACTTAAGGACCAGCTTTACCAGTATCCTTCAGCTGCTATGCCAGGGTTCGGCAACCTTTCAGAAGTGGTGTGCCGAGTCTTCATTTATTCACTCTAATTTAAGGTTTCACATGCCAGTAATACATTTTAACGTTTTTAGAAGGTCTCTTTCTATAAGTCTATAATATATAACTAAACTATTGTTGTATGTAAAGTAAATAAGGTTTTTTAAATGTTTAAGAAGCTTCATTTAAAATTAAATTAAAATGTAGAGCCCCACAGACCGGTGGCCAGGACCCGGGCAGCGTGAGTCCAACTGAAAATCAGCTCGCATGCCGCCTTTGGCACACGTGCCAGAGGTTGCCTACCCCTGTGCTATACACTGCTTTGGAGATGCAAAGCAGCTCTAAACCCATTTTAACCAGCCAGTGTGTTTTGGTGCACCAATGAATCTGTCCTTTAAAAGTTCAGATTTTAAAAGAGTTATTTAAGGTTGAGCCTACATACCTTAAAAATATTCAAAATACCATGTGATCACATGTTAAAATTAATTAACCAAAAAAATCAAACATTATATACCCAGGAAATTCAGAATTAAGGTTACACTTACAAGAAGTCCAAACATGTTAAGGTAAGAAATACACACAGTTAAGGCACCAAAATAACCTTATCTCTGCTCTTTAGTGACACAATGGGAGGAAAAAATATTTATAAAAAATCAGTTCCATCTAATCCTGGACCACAAATGTTTAAATGTCTCAATCATAAGCATATAGTTATTGCATAGCATCGCTACAGGGCAGTTAAGGTTGCTTGGGTTAATAGCTTTGGGTTTTTAGTTAACCACAACCTCCCAATCAACTGTCATATTTTACAGATGTCAGGATAGAGATGTTAGTTATGTTAAACATGGATATTTTCCCTTCTTTTAAAAGTAGAACAGCAGAAGGCCTTCACAATGAGATATTATATCACATAAGACTCCGCTGGTTTCACAATTTGTTACAAACATGAAATTACATCCAGTGATGTGCTACCATATTTTGATAAGAGAGGCACAGAAAAATCCCTTCCTCCTTAACCTGAGATAAAACCTACTTACCAGGTGTCTGAATGTGCATATGCACACTGCCGAAGAGGATCAGTCCAAGGGACTACTGATCCTCTATTTAACCATTTAAACAAAAATGCTTGTGGGGGAGTGTCAGGGATTTGTCCCCATCAGAGCACCTCTTTTGGATGCTACATGGAAAATGCACTCATACAAGTCCTGTCCTTCCAGCAGGAGAATTCAGTGTCAGTCTAACAATGGCAGGCTTTCCGCCCACCAGCCAACGTCTCCTTTCTACGTCTCCCATCTTCAGAGTTCTAAGTGAAACAAACAGTACAAGGACAGCAAGGGCTTAAATTCAAGAAGAGGCAGTGGAGGAAGCCTGTCAGTTCTACCCAGAATATTTAGCCTCTGTTTTCATAGGGGCCCTGGATGGGCCAGACTATCGTCCACTGGATCTCCAGCACAGGTTACAGGATAGAGTCTCTGCCCCCTTTTTAGCCAGGGGATTTGTTCCCTTTCAGTGGGAGGAGCAGCTCTGAGTGCTAGCAACCACTTTCTGAAGACATATTTTTAAGAAGCTCTGTTAGAAACCAAAATTACTGAGGTTTGCATAGCTTTATTTTTAACTTCTCACAAGTGCCACAGGTGGCTTTTCAAAGCCATTCTTCAACTGCACTTGTTCCTTCTAAAGACTCAGGGTGCATCCTTCACTGGTTGCAAATGGGCAGAGAGGGAGGAATGGCAGAAAAAAGAGTCACTTCAGACCTACTCCCTCTTCCATTATCAATAAGTAATGCAGCTAGCATGTGGCGCTGTAAGAAACAGAGCTTTATTAAACAAGCTGTCTCTCAATGGACAGTGTAATTTGGTCCTTCACCAACATAGGTCCCTCCTGAAACCTGATCTTCTTTAACCAGTTCCACACATCACATTACACCCACCATCTTATACACCACTATCTGGCTCAAAGTATGTATTTCCAGTTAAACTGCAACTGCATGAGTGGTAACTGATTTTGCCACAAATTTGGGATATTTACTTAAATTTGGGGGCACAAACTTCTACAACCATGCTCTTTTCTTGCCATCACATGCCAAGGCAAAATTTGAGCATGCAGAGCACGTCAGGAGTGTGCGCGCGATAAGGTGACATTTGCTCAAGAGGCAGGCCAAAACCTGTTGTGTGTAAAAGCAGAAGGGCTTTGCACACCAGACTGATACAGCGGAAAGAAAGAAAGAAAGAAAGAAAGAAAGAAAGAAAGAAAAATAATTATTTTATGCTGCTTAGCAAGGTTAAAAATATCTCTCAATTTTTCTTCTAGTACAGAACTTGGTAACAGTTTCAAAATGATTTCAGTAGCTAATCCATCCACAAGTAATTTGATTTGCAAGAAATGGAGAACAAAGAGAGTGCTTTTAAATAAATCTTAATTAATTGTACACGCAAATGTCTTCAATGGATGTGGTCTTGCAATGCTGTTAGATGGCTAATTATGTTGAAAGTGTAATTCCATATTTAAATAAATAAACACACATCCAAATGCCTGCCCAGGAGTTTGTGTGTTGAAGTCATGGAGCAGAACAATTTATTGGCCCTTTAGTACCACCAGTTTAAAACGTAATGTGTGCAAACGGAATTGCACCTCTAATGAGATGTCCACTTAGAGGCACAATGCTTTGTTTTCTGAACCTGTGAAATACCGGTATAATTTTGGTAAGTTTAACCACTGAGATAGAAATGTTTGCAAACACTTGTAAATTGCCTCTATCGTCAATTTTTTTTTTAAGTGTAACACTATAGGCCATTTTGGTATGCAAAAGCCAGCCCTGTTCTACACATAGAACATTTATAACCATACTGCATCTGCTTTAAAACAAATCATTGTTTCCCCTAATTTCTAATAAGTCATCACACATTGTATATTCTATCAAAGGAGGCCTATGGATTTCAGAATACTGTTCCCCTCACATTAGAATTTCCTTTGTAGTTACTGTGTGCTAATTGTAGTCAAGATTGTGCCTCCCTTTTTCATGCTGAAAAGTTCCTTACTCCATGTGTAGTCCCATTGAGACCAAATTGACTACCTACGAAATAAGGGGCTTTGGACCATGAAAGGGGCAGAATTTAGGCCTGGGTGAGTAAACTGAGCAGGATTTGGCCCAATACAGCTATGTATTTAAAGCAATGTACACAACAACATACTGGGTAAGATTCTCACCTCCGCTCCAGTCCCTTTACATCAAGTAAAAGGGCTGGAGAAGCCTAAAGGGGCCCTAAAAGCTCCATATCCAGCTGGAGAAGGAGGATTCCTCCAGTACAGGCAATGCAGATGACAGCTGTAAGGCTGCCTCTCAAGGAATCCCTCAGAGATTGTGGCATAGGGGGTGCATCGGGCTGGGAGCAGCATGTCAGGGATGGGGCCCCAGCATATAGCATCGTAAAGATTCCAGGCAGTGCTGTGGCCCATACAGAAATTCAAGGGAGGCTGGTATAACAGGGAGGTTGTCTAAGGGCATGGCTACACTTGCAGATGTAGAGCGCTTTGAGTTAAACCAGCCTTATAGATTCATAGATTCATAGATTCTAGGACTGGAAGGGACCTCGAGA
>NW_020664462.1:16036032-16086114 GCF_002925995.2 Terrapene triunguis | reverse complement strand
TGCACCCACCTTATAGTAGCCCCATCTAAATTGTATTTGCCTAGTTTATCGATAAGAATATCATGCGAGACTGTATCAAATGCCTTACTAAAGTCTAGGTATACCACATCCACAGCTTCTCCCTTATCCACAAGACTTGTTATCCTTTGTAGAGCGCAGTAGGGAAAGCAGCTGCAAGTGCACTAGCATGGCCACATTTGTGGAACTTGCAGTGGCCACAGAGAGCAGTGCATTGTGGTAGCTATCCCAGCATGCAACGTGCTTTTCAAATAGGGGGGGTGGAGTATGACAGGGAGTGTGTTGTGTGTATGTGGGGGGAGAGAGAGTGGGTTTTTGAGGGGCTGAGAGCATGTCAGCATGCTGTCTTGTAAGTTCAGACAGCAGCAGATACCCCCTCCCCCCCGCCTCTCTCTCTCACACACAGCATTCCACAGTAATGGTTTGCTTTGATATTCGCATTCCTGCAGTGATTCCAAAACAATGACAAGAGTGGCCACTTGACTTAAGGGGATTATGGGACATTTCCGGAGGCCGATCAGAGCGCAGTAATGCCACACCTCGTTCACACTGACACCTGGGCATTTCACCTGAGGTGCACCAAGCGTTATGCTTCTCGCCAAGGTGGAGTACCAAGAGCACTCTAGCCACTGAGTCAAAGCACTCTAAGTGCCTTGCCAGTGTGGACGGGTCGTGAGTTAGGGCACCTGGGGCTGCTTTAATGTGCTCTAACTCACAAGTGTAACCAAGCTCTAAGTTACAATAAGGGGGGAGGGTCTCTCCAGCCCTGGTGCAGCTCAGGTTCAGGAGGGCTCAAAAGAGGTTTAAAGCTACCATAGCTCCTCCCCCGAGCTTTGGCTTCAAGTTCTATGCTGCACCTATTAGAGGCACAGTACTGAATCTCACCCTCAGCGTCCATAGGTCTGTTGTACCTTAAGACTGAAATGGTGTCTGCAGCATTTTCTGGTTTTATCTGTGAGGACTTTTTGAAAATAGAACCCACAAGAAGACTTGGGCAGAGAAAGGTAATTCAATTTCTCAAAGGATGTTGATATTTTGAAATCTGGCTTAGTTTCCATTAGGAATGAAACCCAAACATTTTGAAGTTCTCTGCAAGAGGTAATGGAGTTCTGGATCCGGGTTCCATCTGCCTGGCAGGCTGCCCATGAGCCACAGACCCTGGATGTCTGGGCTCCCCAGCAACCCACCAGGAGAACTTCCAAGGAGCCAGGTGGGCGAGCTGGCAGGAAACCAAGCAGATATCTCTAGGAACTTTGGGCAAAATTGAACCATCTCTGCAGAACTTTTCAATTTAACCAAATTGGAAAATCCCCAAGAAACACTGCTCTGTGGGAATCTTTCCCACCAACTCTCCTCACAACCTCCACACAATATAGACACATATACACATAGGTACCTTTAGCAACATCTGTCAGTAAGAGGAAACAGTTATAACAGAGAAGAAGGAGTTAAACCCATGTTATTAAAATGAAGTATTACAATTGTCTACAGCATCTTTGACCTTTCTGATTGGCTTCTGCTACTGATGACAGATTAGACTGCTCAAATGTTTGTCCAGGTGTCAGTTTCCACAAAATTGACAAAATAATGGGTGCATCTATCTATTTAACCTTGGTTTCTAAGCATTTCTATGTAGGTATTTGCAAGGATAATAATGTACAGAAACCATCCCAAACAAACAAAAGTAAATCTTTGTCTGAAACATCCATTTCAGTGTGTTGTCAACAGCATGAGCGACATTAAGTACAATATTTTTGGCACAAAATACTTCCTGTTTCAATTTTTAATCCTTTTTAAACATTATTCTTCTTCAGTTAAACATCTGTTTTAGACTTATAAGAGCTGATTCTATAGTATTATATTCAATGCCTATTATACTCTGAAGTGGAAAAAGCTTCAGAGGGAAGGTTAGAATAGCTATTATGACAGTAGCACTTTGTTATGGAGTAGCTTTTGTAAAAAAATTAACTCTGGGGTTTTGACAGATAATTATGGACTCACATTACACTGCAGAATATTATATAAAAATTAGAATATGTAAAGTGTCTTTCACATTTCAAACAAATGTCAACTATATTTGCTTCAGTTAATTGACGCTCTGATTTAATTTAAGCGGGTACTGTTCTCTTAGACATAAAATGTGCACTCCTTTGGTTTCCCACAATATTTGTATTGAAAAATTATTACATATCTTGCTTTCATCTGTTATTTGGCTTTTGAGAATAAGTGTTTGGAAATGATAGAACATATTGTAGCTTGTTTGATTTTGTCATCTAGCTGCGAAAAGAGCTTACGTTATGATGCCTGAGGCTGAACCCATATTTCTCCTAACATGACTTTAAAATACTAAGAATTTCAAGATTAAGTTTACCAAATATAGAATAACATGTGAAATATGTTAGCAATTTTTCAAACACATCTCTTAGCGCATAAGGGAAATGGTTTTTCAAAATTATAATCAATTTGGTAGTAACCACATGTCATTTTGGTAGAGCGATTTGCTGCACCTCTCTCTATGGCTACTAAATTGGCTTAAACTTTCAAAAGTGACCAGGAGCCCAATTTGAGCCACTTTTAACAGGCCTGATTTGCAGAGGGTGGGTGCTCAGCACTTTCTGAAAATCAGACCACTTTAAGGAGTCTTGAGTTGGACACACCAAAAATGGAGACACCTAAAATGACTAGTCACTTTTGAAAATTAAAGCCTATGTGGCCATTCCAAAGCATGAAAACCCAGAGAAAGCTATTATACATCTAGGGTTCTGAGCACCTGTAGAAGACAATGGCAAGAGGTTTCTACAGCCTCATACAGAAGTAATATGGTAGAGCTGGGAACCAGGAGAGAAACAGGTTGCTAATGAGCAAGGAAGTTATAAGGAGGGCTCACGCTCAGGTCATTTCTACCTCACTGCCATGGTGGGAGCAATCTAGAGAGTGGCCCCTGTGATGCCAGGTAAATGATAGGAGTGACCTCGTGGAACAGTCTCTGTGTCAAGGACAAAGAACTTGGTGTATGGTGCACTAGCTAGATGGGGAAACGGTATTTTAGAACACGGGCTCCAGCATTTATTTTCCGTGTTAGGTTGGCCAGAATCTGGGTGCAACAATGCAGAAGGGTCTCTCTAGATGTTGTCATTACAGGCTTTTGCTATATGCTAGTAAACCTATATTCCCAGTTGGCATAAAAATATCTCCACAGTCCTTCAATGACATCCCAATATTTCGAGTTGGCCTCTTTCCAATTTCATTTCATATCGATGCCATTCGTAACCACTGCTGGTATAAAAAATTAAAATCCCACCTGCAAATACTATATATTAACTGCACTTTACATTTTATTGGAGGAAAAGTGGAGTTATTGAACAATGGAGGTTCAATGTGAACAGGTGACATTTATTTATATTGCTTGTCACCTGTTCCGATTCACCCACTGCTACTTTCAAGCCACATTTACAAAAGAATAAAGAACACCACTATATTTCAGTCAACAGACATCATAGAATTTCACTGCCAAATCAAAACCCACACTTAAATAGGTCCCTAACAGAAAATGGAGGTAAAGTGCTTAGCTTTTTATTTCTATATGAAGCTTGTTCATTGCAGCAGGTAGAGATTATAACAATTTCCCATTCAAAAACAGGATGGCGATAACGCTGCCCTAAAGAGCATCCATTGATATTAAAATATAAAGAGTGGCTATTGCACATATTCAGCTATTATTTTTCAAAAACCTTGTATGAAGGTTTTAGTTTTCTTTTGTTTTTTAACTAGATACCTGTTTATAGAAGTAACTGCAATGGTTTACTGGGCAAAGAATATGCATATATATTATTCATAAATATTACATTCCCATTTGGGGGACTGGCAATAGAATACAGAGCCTCTCACCTAGGGATGAATAATACCTTTGCTGAATACCATGACTAATGGTGCATTACAAATTAATTTTGGGTAATATTTGGCTGTCTCCTGGAACCAGGTTCCCACTGTCAGGTCTTTCTTCCCCACCATCTCTTATCTTTGGCTCTCTTCTAGAAGTCCAGAGTAGCCTCTCAGCCATGTGCAACACCTCCTCCAACGTATTTGGTGGAAAGCCAGCTAGTCTCATCCTCTCCAATCTCTAGTCTTCTCACAAGCAAGTAACAAAATCTGTTGGCATAGACGGCCCTATCCATAGAAGCAGCTTCAAGGATGTTGGCTACATGACCACACCCTCTTCCTGGAGCAGCAGTTCTGCTGATATTCAGATTTGTGTTAAAAATATTAGGACTGCCAAATTCCAACTTCAACTGAATCCAAATATGCAGCCCTATAATCCACTGTCAGCCCTGCAGTGATCAAAAATAAGTAATTATTATTGTTTATACCTCGCCCTGTGTATTTTCTTGTCATCATCCAGGTCTTGATCCTAGCACAGGTGAGAAGCGTTGCATGTATGAGCACAACGTTAAAAGTGATGAGCAGGAACAGGCACGCAGGAGAACACAATCCTATATTAATGAGAGCACTGCTCCAAAATCACCGAGTTACTCCTGCCTAATAACAGGTGAGGGGACCATATAGCAGAATGCTTCATGAGCAAGATGGGGATTCAGCACAAGCCATTCTCTCTTCACAGAGGCCCAGTCTATGCTCACACCTAAACCTGTTTACCCTGTGCACTTGCATGAAAGGGAGAAGACTTGAGACTTACTGTTGCTCAGCGTGGAGGTCTACGCCTGATTTGTGTCAACACCTTCTTATTGTATTACATTATTGTCTAGAGGCCTCAATCCAGAGCTGAGCTCCCTTGTGCCAGATGCTGTACAGAGACATAGGGTACATCTAACCCAGTGACTATCAGAAGGATTGAACTGGTTTCTTAAAAATATATCCAAAGGCTTGGAAGTAATATCAGTATTGCTAGGTTAGCTAACATTCATCCAGTTCAAACTTCGGTATTATGGATCCGGAGTCATTAGTGCACATTATACACGGACCAAATTTCTGTCTGTAAATGTATGTAACCCCTCGAGGTTTACAGAGCATGGCCCTTTTAAACCCTCATCCTGAGGCAGAGGAAGTGATGGTTGTTCCAGAGGGATGGGAGTGAAGATATGAAGAGCAACAGGGGCATGTGGGTATCTGTAGCTCCAGAGAAGAGGGCCTACAGCAAGCAGACCCTCACCTAGCAAAGCAGCCAAGAACCAGCCCAAAGCCCAAGAGGCACAGAGTGGCTGACCAGGGAAGCCCTAGGACTGGAGTCAGGAGGAACAACATGCCAGGGAGAAACTGTAACTTCAGGTTGGATGTAACCCTGTTTTACTGCTCCCCCATCATCTCCCCCTGTTGTTTTTCTCCATTCAGCCCTCTGTAAATAAATATTGTCCTGTCCTATATCCATTGTACTATTTGTGTGTGTGTGTGTGTGTGTGTGTGTGTGTGTGTGTGTTTACTTCAGGGGATTTGGAACAGGTGCCCCTGGGTGGAAGACAGTTTCCCTGCTGCTTTCCTGTGTATGCCTTTTCTTGGCCAGAGCGGCCTCCCAAAGCAGACTCCATCTTGCCCACATGCTCAGGGTCTAAATGTTTACCATATTTGGGGTGGGAAGGAATTTTCCCCCAGGTCAGATTGGCAGAGACCCTAGGAGGGGTTTCACCTTCCTCTGCAACATGGGGCACGGGTCACTTGCAGGTTTAAACAGGTGTAGATAGTGGATTGTCTGTAACTTCAGCCTTTAAACCATGATTTGAGGACTTCAGTAACTCAGCCATAGGTTGGGGGTCCATTACAATAGTGGGTGGGTGAGGTTCTGTGACCTGCAATGTGCCAGAGGTCAGACTAAATGATCATAATGGTTCCTTCTAACCTTAAAGTCTGAGTCCAGAACATAAGCTATACTTGACCATATCAAATGAAGTAGTGCTTGAATGACCTGTGGATGTGATGCACCATTCTGATCCATCAGTAATATACAACATGCTCTAAAAGGTGTCACCCTATTCATGTCAAAGAGTTAATGTTGTGATTTGTTGAAGCTTTATTAGAGAACACTAATCTCACGAACTTGACTTGTCAATCTACTAATGTTATGTCTGCTGTTGCAAGGGGGGGTGGAGCCAAAAGGCACGGCTGAAACGTGAAGTCTGACAAAAGCAGACAAGAAAGCTCCAGTTGCTGCCACTGTCTGTTTGGTGTAAAGTTTTGGTTCATTAGACTTGAAATGTTTCATTAACAGAATGCTTTGGGTAGGCCATAAACAAACAGTAAGTGCCCTTGCATGTAACAGACCTGTTAGAAAAGAGCATGGTTTATTCCTGTTTTTAAAATATTTAGAAAGTGAACCACAAAATTAAGTGTTGCTCATATTTGTATGAAGTAAACAAAAGAGTGATGTGATAACAAGCTCCTAAAAATATATTTTTTTCATTTCTTGCTCTTATGGTTTTGTTTGTGGATCAAAAGTACAATTATCGCTACCTTTTGCGTTCATTTTCTAAATGTTTTAAATACAGGGAAAATATATAAATAGATGTTGGTACTTTTAAGTGCTTAAAGTTAATTTAAGGCCAAACCCTCTTTATTCATTGCATCTGAATTAATTTTTGCCTGTCCCCAGTTGAGGCAGTATATAGGGGCCAAAGTCTGTAGCTGTCATTCTGACAAAATTCTCACTGAAGGAAGTTTTTGCAATACATCTATATGTACATACACATGGATTTATGCAAACCAAACTGAAGACAATGTGAGTTTTTCCAGAGTAAGGACTGACGGTTTTGTATGAACAAACCAATTCATATCAAATAAATAAAGTCAACCTGAATCTTAACCCAGAACTCAAAGAGAGTCTTATTAGAGGTTAGAGAAAATTTGTGTAACTGTCCCCAGGGCATTTGATTAGCTCATATGTTAGCATATTTCTGCACAAGTTGCGCATCGGTTCAGGGCACTGAAGGAGTGAAAAATATCATAAGACCTGCTATTGTTTCTAGTCCTGGAAGCACTGAAGCTCTGATGAGAAAACCTGTTTTCCCGCCATTTTAGGCTATGTTTTGTAGTGGAAAAGATTCAGTTTATCATCCAAACTTGGGTTATTATCCACACTGGCTTTGGAAGTTTGTCCCTCTATTGTTTCAATCTTCCTTGAGTCTTTTTAATGAAATGACATTTTAAGATGGCTAGCGCCTTAACCTTCAGAGACCAGGGTTCAATTCCCTGCACCATCAAATACGTCCTGTGTTACTTTGGGCAAGTCACTTAGTCTCCCTGTTCCTCAGTTTCCCAGCAGTAAAATGGTGTTAATAGCACTTCCCTACCTCACCGGGGGAATACATTCAAGATAGGGACATGCTCAGATACTACAGTAAAGGGGGTCACATAACTAAAGGTGTTGAATATTTTTGGATGAATCCTTTGTTTGATGAAAAATGCAGTTCAGGTCAACAAAAACAATTTACAAATTTAGCAAATAGTTCCAGCCAAAAAATGGTTTTTTTTTAAAGCCAAAGGATTGTTTCGATATTTGCGAAGTGAAACATTTCAACTTTTCATTTTGAAATGTTTTGTTTTTGAAATTTAACTGGATGTATTTAAAAACAATTTTTAAAAGGATAAAAATACCTGGAAGCTAAACAAGAAAAAACATTTCATTTTGGGTTGAACAAAATGTTTTGTTTGACACCCCCTGCTCCCCAATACATTTTTTTTTGTTTCAGTGAGAAAAACCAAACAATTTTTGTTTTGAGTTGAACCAAAATTATATATTTTTTTATTTTTTCAATTTGACCACTGAAAAAAAATGGAAAAAAAATTAATGATTTCCACAGCTAACCATATAAGTAGGTAAGATCTTGGACCAATCCTGCAGCCCTTACAGCTCAGCTGAGCTCCCAAATTCTTCAATGATAATTTTGGCTGCAGAATCAAGTCCCCTATTAGTAACTTTTTTTTTTTGCAGTACATAAACTTGGATTTTAGCAAATCAAAACCTATGAGGCAATTTTTGCCCTCACATTACTTCAGAGGAACCTGCACATGCATCTCTGAGGATAGAATTTGATCCTAAATCTTTACTAGATTAACAACAGCACTTTATTTGCATATCTCGTGTGATTATTAAATGTAACTCGGAATAAGCTGTTGGATTTTCTTTCATCATGAGCCAAACATTAGGCTTTGAAAGGAATTTCTTTAAACTCCAATAATATAAAGGCACATGGCAATCAAAACTCTAGCTTAAATAAGTCAGACATAGACGTATTTATGACTAATATTCTGTGAGTATTCTAGCTTCGGACACTTTAAAGCTTGAATCCCTTCCTCTGGATAGATACAGGGATCTCAGTATTTACAAATGCATGTGGGCTCATTTTTAGGTAAAGTCCAGTTCCTTTAGCTTTTTTTCTTTAAACAGCCAACATAACAAGCCACACCAGGCCGTCAGCACCTGAAGCAAGTAAAAGCAATTCCTTTATGAACTCCCCGCCAGATATTTGCTTTGCCAGGCTCATGGAGATAAAAAAAAAGCTGCTAGTGAATAACTTAAAGCAGTGTGTCCCAGTGAAAAGCATCACACATGAAAGAGATAAAGAAATGAACTCAATGTTGTTTTTTCCTGATGAAAAAGCAGATTGGATCTTAGGGCTTTTTAAAAACCAGAGCACAGGTGATCATCATTTGTTCTGTCAAAAGCATTTTCAATGACATGACTGGAACAATGCAACTGTGATTGCAAGGATCAGCATGGATTGAAAGATACCCCACAGTATTTATCAAAAGGATATTTATAGTGCTGCTCATGAAGTTCACTTTTCTAAACTGACATACAAATACCAGGACAGATTCGAAATCAGTGACTCTCTGCTGGGTTCTGAATTTGCCATGCTAATTAGCACCGCCGATGTCTCTCACGAATGGAGGCTGAACAAGCTGGTTCAAAAGTTATCATGATGAAGTCAAATCCAAATGCTGAAAAGGCAAATTGAGATAGTTATCATTGTGAACTTGGATGTGAAGCACCACAGATTTTGGAGGGCAGCCATGTCTTTGATCTTGCACAAATTGTTAGCAATCAACAACCTTGCCTCCCAATAGCTCAGAGGGTTACATGTTTTACAGCTATTTCCAGGTTGGACAGAAGATGATTTATAGTGTTGTAAAATGACAGAGAGGACTTTTCCAAAACTTCATGTAACCAGCTAAGGGGGTGGGGGGGGAAAGGATTTAACAGAATTTAAAGAAATTCTCATGGCAGCCAATTCACAACTTGCAACAGTCTTTCATATTTTTAAAATTGTTTATTCTGGCAGAAAATCTCAAGCATCCAAGCATAGGAATAAGCTTACCTGATGCTAAGCAACAAGACCAGCTTCTGGGAAAATGGACGGAAGCAGCCATCTTGGTGCCTCCCTTATCTATGCAGACATTGACTAGTGCAGGGATTGCGTGTGTGGCAATATGCTACTGAAGAAGCCAAGAGTTCAAGGGAAGAAGAGTATCCTAATGGTAAACTCATTCTCTAAAGCCTAACGTGGAGAGCGGGAGGGGAAAACAGATGCAGGGCACACACTGAAGAGTTAGTTTTACCCATTAATGATTCACTATCAGGACACCTGCCTAGCCTCAAACTAGGCCAAAGTGGGACTTAGGGTTGTCTTCACTGCAAAATTCACTTGAGTTATAGCTCAAGCATTGCCCCTAACTCAAGTCCTGTCAGCACACAAAATCCCTTAACTCTGGTGGTGCTTTTAACACAAGTTGGCTGGCCTGTCAGAGACTTCAGGCTACAGCTCGAATTAGCACAACTTGTCAGCTACTAACACAACCACTCTGTGGCAGGGCTAGTTCAACTCGAGTGCTGATAGTTCTCCAAAGCCTTCTCACAATTCCCCTCATGTACCTAGAAAGAACAGACAAATTATCCCACAATTCAGTGGGAAACAAAGCACAGAGTGGTTGAACTTCCTGGAGTGCAAAGAACCATGATATATCTTAGTGCCATACATGAGTGAGTACAATGTCAGTGTGGACACAGCCACTCAAGTATTATTTCACAGTGTGGCTACTCTCCCTCAAGCTGGGCTAATGCAAGAGGAGTAGCAAGTTAAATCTGTAGTGAAGACAAACCCTTAAGGGCTGCATAGGCCTTGTGCTGGCCTTCTTCATGGGTTGAATTTCACCCACAGTGAATGAAAATGTTTCTGAAATACATTAGCATATTTTCTCCCAGAAAAAGCTAAGTTATAGGTCATTACTATGAAGGGTTGGGTCACAGAAATCCACTTGGGATTGCCACCTGATGTGCTGAGACTACCTCTGAGCCTGTTTTCCCTGGCAGCTTGGGACTTCAGTACCCTATCTTGTTGAGCCAGACATGCTAGCCTGCTGCAAATACAGACCCAGGTCTGAACCACATCCCCCAAAAGCCGCAGGCTTAACTGAAAACAGCTTAAAAATGCTCCTGTCTCTAGCACCCAGATATCCCAGTTCCCAATGGGATCCAAATCCCAAATAAATCATTTTTACTCTGTATAAAGCTTATCCAAGGTAAAATCATAAATTGTCTGCCCTCTATAACACTGATAGAGAGATATGCACAGCTGTTTGCTCTGGGTTAATTAATAAGCCAAAAGTGATTTTATTAAATATAAAAAGTAGGGTTAAAGTGGTTCCAAGTAATAACAGATAGAACAAAGTAAATTACCAAGCAAAGTAAAACAAAAACATGCAAGTCTAAGCCTAATACAGTAGGAAAATAAATACAGATGAAATCTCACCCTCAGAGATGTTCCAATAAGCTTCTTTCACAGACTAGACTCCTTTCTAGTCTGGGCCCAATCCCTTCCCCTGGTAAAGTCCTTGTTCCAGCTCAGGTGGTAGCTAGGGGATTTCTCATGACTGCAGCCCCCTTTGTTCTGTTCCACCCCCTTATATATCTTTTGCACAAGGCGGGAATCCTTTTTCACTCTCTGGGTTCCCACGCCTCCTTCCAAATGGAAAAGCACCAGGTTAAAGATGGATTCCAGTTCAGGTGACATGATCACTTGTCACTGTAAGACTTCATTACCCACTTGCCAGCACACACGTATACAGAAAGACGTACAAGTAAACAGAGCCATTTACAACCAATTGTCCTGGTTAATGGGAGCCATCAAGAGTCCAAGCCACCATTAATGGCCCACACTTTGCATAATTATAATAGGACCTCAGAGTTATATTTCATATTTCTGGTTTCATATACAAGAATGATACATTTATACAAATTGGATGACCACACTCAGTAGATTATAAGCTTTGTAATTATACCTTAAAAGAGACCTGTTGCTGAAGTATATTCCAGTTACATTATAGTCACACTCATTAGCATATTTTCATAAAATCATATAGAGTGCAACGTCACAATTACTACAGTAGACAATAATGGGATAGGACATTATTCCCTGGCTCACATTTAAGATCAAGCCCTTCTTTCCTTAGTCACTGGGACTACTCTCACAAGTAAAATGAGCAGAAAACTAAGGTGGCCACTATAGCATAAAACTTTGGAGTATGTTAATTTTATTTTAAAGATACACTGTATAAAATTCCAATGAATTTTTTAATAAGTGATCACATTAGGACATGATCAGGAGTTCATGCTCCATAAAATCAGGAATCAGTCACTAGCTATGTTACCTTTTCTTGGTTATAATCCACTTGATGTAAGACTGGGAAAGCAGAATACCTGAAGTGTCCTGCTGCTGCCTTTCTCTAAGCAAATAGTCCTCTATTGTACTCCTGGATGTGGGAGGTTTTTTCATACTTCAGTCCCAGCTTCAGGGACAACTTTATATATTTTTTTCTGATCCATGATAGAAAAGGATAAACCTATTTGGATAAAATTACTGTCTATAACCTTTAGTAAAAGCCTGTTGTTCTCATGACATTTCATCACAGTTTTGGAGGCTCAAGGGATTCAGGTAAGATTCAGTGAGCCATCTCTCTGAAGGACACTGGAGTTCAGAAAGGTGGATTTAAAACAACTCAGAGAAAGAGTAGGCATGGTCTCATGGAAAGACCAATGTGGAAGAAAAGGAGTTGAAGGGGGCTGGCAGTTCCTAAAAGATGTAATACTAGAAGCTCAACATCAAGCTATTCAGATGCAGAGGAAAAATAAGAAGAGCCACAGGAGGCCAATGTGGCTGCTCAAGGAGTTTTTTATCTATCTAAAAATGCAAAGAAATCCATACTGGAAATGGAAGGAGGGGCATGTCACCAGGGAAGTATACATGGGAATAGCATGAGTGTGTAGGGACAAAATCAGGAAAGCCAAGGCAAAGAATGAGTTACAGCTGGAAAGAAATATTAGCAACAACAAGAAGGGGTCCTTCAAATATGTCAGACAAAAAAGAAAGATCAAGGATGGTGTGGGTCCGCAGCTCAATAGAGAAAATGAGCTGGTAATGGAAGATGATATGAAGGCAGAACTGCTCAATGCCTACTTTGCTTCAGTCTTCTCACAAAAAATAACATATGACAAGACGACTAGCAAAGTTACCATAGACAATAAAGGGGAAGGGATGCAGACTGGGATAAGTAAAGAACACGTCAGAGATCTTCTGACCAATTTGAATGAATTAGTACTGCGGGTACTGAAGGAATTAGCTGATGAAATCTCGGAGGCACTGGCAATAATATTTACAAACTCATGGATGACAGGAGAGGTCCCGGAAGACTGGAGGAGAGCTAACGTAGGTTTTGTCTACACTAAAGGGGAGAGCGATCTAAGTTACATGACTTTAGCTATGTGAATAACGTAGCTGAATTTGACGTACTTAGATCTACTTACGGGAGACAGGAGACGCTCTCCTGTTGACTCCCCTTGAGCGTCTCATTCAGGTGGAGTACAGGAGTCGACGGGAGAGTGATCTGCGGTCAATTTAGCGGGTCTTCACTAGACCCTCTAAATTGACCGCCGATGCATCGATCACCACGCGTCGATCCCCTGGTAAGTGTAGACAAGCCCCTAGTGCCCATCTTTAAAAGGGGGGGGAAAGAAGAGCTGGAGAACTATACATCAGTAAGCCTGACTGAAACCTGGGAAGCTAATAGAGCAATGTATAAAACATTCAATTTGTGAATAACTGGAGGATGAAGGGGTAATCCCTAGTAATCAGCATGGATTTACCAAGAACAAATCATGCCAAACTAGCTTGATTTCCTTCTTTGACAGGGTAACTGATTTGGTGGATAGGGGGAAATATGGTGGACATAATATACCTGTACTTCAGCAATGCTTTTGCACAGTCCCACATGACATTCTGATAAGTAAGCTGGAGAAATGTGGGCTCAACAGAACTACCATTAAGGGGTACATAATTGGTTAAACAACTGCAAACAAAGAGTAACTATTAATGGAATGATGTCGGATTGGAGGGAGGTCTCAAGTGGGGTTCGACGGGGATCTGTTCTGGGTCCAGTGTTGTTTTACATCTTTATTAATGACTTGGATGTAGGAATAGAGAACATACTGATCAAATTTGCATATGACACAAAGCTAGAGGAGGTTGCCAATACTTTGGAGAAGAAAGCCAAAATTTAGAGGGATCTTGATAAATCGGAGAACTGGGCTATAGACAACAAAATGAAATTCAACAAAGACAAATGTAAGGTTCTACAATTAGGGAAGAAAAACCAAATGCACCAATACAGAATTTGGGATAACTGGCAGCAGCACTGCTGAGAAGGATCTGGGAGTTATGGTGGATCACAACCTCAACATGAGTCAGCAATGAGATGTTGCAAAAAAAGCAAATGCAATCTTAGGTTGCATTAACAGAGGCATAGCATTCAAGCCCCGGGAGGTGATAGTATCGCTCTAGTTGGTGCTGGTTAGGCCTCAACTGGAGCACTATGTCCAATTTTGGTTACCAATATATAGAAGGGATGTAGAGAAGCTGGAAAGGATCCAGAGCTTAGTGACAAAGATGATCAAAGGGATGGAATGCAAGCCATATGAGAAAGGCTGAAGAAACTGGGTATATTTAGTTTGGAAAAGAGGAGATTAAGGGGGGATATGATAGTGGTCTTCAGATACTTGAAAGGCTGCCATAAAAAAGATGGAGAAAAGTTGATCTCTTTTGCCACAAAGGCAATGGGTTCAAACTACAACATAGCAGATTTAGTTCAAATCTCAGGGAAAACTTCCTAACTGTAAGAACAGTAGGACAATGGAACAGACTGCCTCGGGAGGTTGTGCAAACTTCTTCACTGGAGATTTTCAAAAGGAGGCTGGATAGCCACCTGTCTTGGATGGTTTGACGAAACAAATCCTGCATCTTGGCAGGGGGTTAGATTAGATGACCCTTGTGGTTCCTTCTAACCCTATGATTCTATCTGAAAATATGAGTGTTTTTGAGGATCTGCTATTATAAATCTTCCTGTTGAGTGGAGTATGTGCCAGGTACATTTCTGGAGAAATCTCACACAGGCGAATGATTTGATCAGTATCCCAATCGGATACAGCACACTCGGTGTGTTTGAGCTGGGGAACTAATGGATGGAGGATACTATATTTGGCCAACAAAAAATTTACATACTTTTTCCTGGTCTACAAGAACTACTCTCACATTGATTTTTCCTCATTAGGGTCCTGTGCAGAAGTTTGGCCAATGCAGCCAAGACACTTATTGGATCATTCTCTGGTAATAATAGATACGGCTTTTTCTGATAATGTACAGGCTAATCATAAAAAAAAAGATAGCCTTGAAACAAAAGCTTTTTACAAAATACAGATTTTTATCAACTCTGTCATAGTTGAGGTTAAATATTTTATGGAGCTAAATAAAAACCTCAGACTTCTCCACTTTCACATTACAGGATGCAGTAAAAGCCTCTTTTAAGAGCCTGATTCTGTAAGATGCTGAATGTCTCCCACGAGGTGCTGATACTCTTAGCCTCGCAGGGACTTCTCCAGTAGGAAGCAAGTGCACTCAGCACCTTGTAGGATCAGGCCCTTAAGAGGCTAGATAATTTGGCAGACTGCTTCAAAATGGAAAGTGCTACACAAATAATATAATATTTCAAAAGCAAGATTATTATTCCATTAGAGAAAAAGGCTCTGCTGAGGACCCACAGATGTTCAATTTCCCGAGGAAACTTAGGCCCAAATTCAGCAAAGGCACTTAAACCAGTGCTTAAATATAAGCATGAGCTTAAGACCATCCCTACTCAGCAAAGCACTTAAGCACATGCTTAAATTCCATTGACATCTGTGGGATTTAAACACAAGCTGAAATGCTTTGTTGAAGCGGAGCCTTGAATATCTCAGGCCAAAAAGGCATTGAAACCCTGTAGCACTAAGCCATGCAAATGGCATAATTAAGCTAGTAAGCTCATTCTATGGCAGTTAAACAAGGAAGACTCACGGCAGAGCATTCTAGTAACTAAGAAAGTGGCTGAACTATTTAACGGAGATGCAATTGAGACTAATATCTCCACAACTCATTCCCTGCAATTTTTTAAGTGCCCTTTTGAAAATTAAAGCTCTGGGGCAGGGGCACAAAACCATTATCTCTCTTGCAGACACTGAGAGGATTATCTAATAATGGGAGAAATCTATTAGACTTGGTGGAAGCAAGAACTAGCTGAAATAAATCAAGTGATAATGATAAATTCAGTTCTCTAATTATAGGTCACCCCAATAGCGCATGGAATTTTACAGGGTGTTTCCTGGCAGCTTTTTCCTATGTCTTGTTGGAAGTATTCAGTCATATCCTCAATTCAATCACTATTCATGCATCATTACCTTAATTTTTAGTAAGGGTGGGATCCTTTGAGGTGGTGATTATATTCCTCCATATCTAGTGAACACAGGTACAGATATAAGTTACTTTTTATAACTACCGACAATAAGAGGCAGGCCCGTCGACAGCAATTTCAGGCCTCCTGACCAGGACCGTCCCTAGGGGGAGCCGGGCTCAGGGCGGAAGTGATGAATCCATCACTTCCGGGACCGACCACGCTGGCCAATCACGCCAGCCCGCGGGGCTCCCCAAAGTGGGGGCCTGGAGTGGTCACGCGCGCCTAGGAGCCTGTAGCCTGCACGGGCAATTTAAAAGGGCCCGGCGCTCCCAGCTGCTGCTACTGTGGTAGCGGCAGCACCTGGGGGCCCCCGAGCCCTTTTAAATCACCCGGGGCCTTGAGCAATTGCCCCCTTTGCCCCACCCCCGTTGGCGGGCCTGATAAGAGGGTGCACTTCCTCCCACTGATTGGTGCTCCCATCACTATACATAATGTACACTGAATCAGAGAAACTTCTGGTAGGTGTCAGAACATTCTCCAAATCTCCATATCTTCTCCATATCTTTGAAGATTCATCCATTACCTGTTTCCATTCTTCAACAGTAGGGTTATGCCTGCAATCCCTACTCAGGCAAAACTCCTACTATCATCAGTAGGAATTTTGGTACATATGGACTGAAGGATTGGGAAATAAAATAATATGTGGAGGGACAGGATCAGAAGATTGGTGATATGAGGTACTACCTTTCACGGCTAAGTTACAAATTCAGATACAAGCAATGTATATATGTTATGTGAAGAGTTGTAACACAAAGCAGGGCTTAATAATATTTAACTGATGTTAAATGCTACCTCCAGGAGCTCCAAAATCCTATTGTTGCAATTATTGATTCTCTGTCTCCACGAGGCAGACCTCAGTACATTGTGTACTGAAGAAATGTTCTGGTAATGACATCCTGAAATATTTCAAAGCAACTGGGGAAACTAAGAAATGGGCATGACTCAGCGCAAATTTGCATGAAAATCATTGCAAACATCTAAATAAAATTAAAGGAAGCACCAGAGTGATAAAAGGATTCAAAAAAGGTTAAAATGAATGGTAAGGGTCAAATTTCCAGTCAACCTCACATTGCTCTTTGCCCACTTTTACATGCACAATTGATGGCACCCACAAATTTCAGACCAAACCCTGCCCCAGCCTCCCTCCCTGGGCACAGGGATCCTCACCGACAGGCGAAATAGTGCAATTCTGCAGCACTGGGGCTACAGATTTGGGGCGCTCACACGGGGGAGGGTGTGTGTTTGGGGGTGCACTTCCTTCTGTGTGGATCCATTGGTCATTGCTCACAATGGAAAGGAGAAGCCAGAACAGGGAGAGGTACTGCAGCCTCAGAGATATAGTAGAAGCCACAAGGCAGCTTTGCTACCATTCTCAGGCCTTTGAAAGCAGGATTCTCTCTCCCCCCACTCCTAGTGCACAAATCTGGTACTTGGGGCTGTGCATTTGGGAATGGATTTAACCTTTTGTGCAGCTGAAAGCTTTTTTGCACCTGCAGAACAGGAGTTCAGTGACCAGCGACTCCAATTTGCACATTCAAGTGGTTATTGCATGGACAAAGAGTTCACACCCAATTTATGGATGCAAATAGTTGTGCATACAGAGTTTGGACAGCTAAAAATGTGGCCTCTACAATTCACATTTCTTTTTACACAATATGCTTTTTAGTGTGAAAAAAAATACATATTGTATAATATTACATTCCTTTCTTACAGTGAGGCAGATTTAGTAAGAGTCCTTGAACATAACTGTACAGCATATCTGAGAATTGTAGGAAAGATAAAACTAAACCTTTAGCAGAAACCTTTTCCATTTAACCAGAAAGGAAACAGTATAAACTCCACATTTCCACACTCACACATTACTGTAGACATAAAAATATTCCCAGGGGATTACGCAGTCAGAAATCACTTACTCAGGGGGATATGAATGATGACTTCAATAGAAGATGGACATAAATTTTAATTAGTTGGTTATTTGATCTTATGTTGTTAGTGATGGTGGATCTCAAAAGGGAATTAACTATGCTTAACACTGAAATTGCTTATAATCAAAACACACTGCAAGGTAAGTTAGATTCCACTAAATTAAAGAAACTTTGGACCAATTGAAGAAACAATAAAATAAATACAGCAATTACATTTAACCAAACAAAAAATGCAGGAGAGATCAAATTGACTATGGGTATAACCAAGTTTATCCCTGGCTTAATCAGACCTGCCGTGCATTGTCAAGCAGAACAGTGAGAAATTTCAGTGTTCTCTGGAACACTTTCTAATGATAGAGACATAAGGCAATTTAGGAACAGAAAAAGGTCGCCTGGACCATGTTGGGTGCAGATTTTTATTTTAGTTTCCTTCTTATTCACCTCATATACCACAAATAAATAATGGTGTCTCTTGCATCTATTTGCAAACTTTATTTCACTTGTTTTCCCAAGTAATTTCTTCCAATATATGTGTTAGAGCTGTTTCACACAATGGGTAAGCACTCATAGTTAACAGACCAAATTCTGCCTTTTTATCCCTGTGCAAATCAATAGGGTTACCTGCATGTAGCTGAAGGCAGAATTAGGTCATATATCTACAAGTTTTTAGATCCCCTGCCAGTATGAAAAGAAATTTTTATCAGTTCTATCAATATCATTCATTGTTTTGAGATTGATTCTCCTCTTACTCCTGATTTACATCTTTTGTACATTGCTCCACTGAATTTCAGGTAATTATACTAGCATTACGTCATCTGAGATGAGAATTAGACCTTTCAAACATATCCATGACATTGCACATCACAGCTGTGCACCACACCGGGAGCGTCTGACAACAACAGCCAAAACCATTTTCTAAAACAATCCTTATACAAGTTCACATGATTATTTTTACCCTTTAGGTAAACAAATGTTTAACAAGGAAAATCCAAAAAATCAGTACGAACAATTGGCAAGTAATGAAGACCTTCCAAGTAAGATTAATTATAAAGAATAACTAAGGCTTTACTTGGAAATTTGGAGATAGTCAAATCAGCAGGTGCACTTAATATGTATTCTATGGGATTAAAGGAATTAATTAATCATCCTACTGAATCACTGACAAATGTGTCATAGGAGGACAGGCATGGACATAGACTATTTACCTTACCTGATGCCTAGATCATTCCCATCCTCTCTTTAAACTTCTTCCCTGGTTTTCTCTTGACTTCCATAGCAAATGGAATCACGTACACATCCTAGCTCATGTAGACCTTTCTGCTTACATCCTTTCCCCCCCTTCACTCTGCCCAAGTGGCAAGACCATCCAGCCCCCTTCAGAACCTTCTCCCATGCCCACTGCATAGCCTTCTTTTATGGTAGACCCATGCCTAGAACCTGCTCCCTGACCTGCACCACCATCCCTCCATCCTCCTCCTTCAAGTTCCTCTTTCAAACACATTTTTACCACAGGACCTAACAAGGCTAGTCTTCCTCTCCAATAAGTGTGATTATATAAATCTATATAATCCAGAGAGGCGGGGGGGGGGGGGGGGGAGAGGAGACCTGTGAACAACAATTGTAAAACTGATAAAGAGTCATACTAAATTCCACTGTTCAATCACTTAATTTTTTTATCACATCCCCTCTCCCATCTTTCAGCAGTGTACTTGCTGACTTAGGTCCTGATCCTGCAAATACAAACACTTTAAGTCAGTGGGACGACGTACCTACTTGAAGTTTGTGTATGTGTTTGCAGGACTGGAGTCTTGCAGTGTAAACTCTTGAGAGCAAGGATGTTGTTTTTATAAAAATCTGCAAAGAAGCTAGTACATTGTTGGCACTACATGTACACACACACATATGCTCATATAAATAAATTAGTAGTAATGATCATTAATAACAGTGGAGAACTAGGAATGCATTAGAGGAAAACAAAATGTTCTACCAATCTCCACTTAAAATAATTGAGATATAACCTGGCTATTATAGTTTAGTATGTAAAACTTCAATCCCTAATAAAATAATAGAACAAATGTTAAGAGAAAAAAAGTCTGAGAGCATATGGAGGATAATAGAAACATTATAAATAAATAAATAGCATGAGTTTATACAAGACAAAGATTTAAAAAGAATACACCATGCCAAATGAACTTGATCGCTAGTTTTGGTCAAATTAATGAATGATCATATTTTACATGTATTTATATTGCACAGAGCCTTTCATCTTGAAAGAGTCCAAAGTTCTTCACCAATTCATACAGAAAGCACCAACAAAGTGCATTTATATCTGGCCTGGAAATTATCCAACTGTCTCACAGCACGTGACATAAAAGTGGAATGGAAAGAGATAAATTTTAGAAAAAGGATAGCAAGGAAAACTACTCCTCTGGCAAAAATTGCCATGTCTCTAGGGCAAGATTTTCAAAGAAAGGTACATACACAATAGCATGTGTGCCTAACTTTGGATAATCAAGCCCTTAATATTCATGCAGGCCAGTTAGGACCTGTGTTTTTAAGGTCTCATCCAAAAGATAATCTTTCTATGAAAATGGTAGAAGTCGTATCACCACTTGAGACATTGAAAACTGGATGCGGCATTGAAGAACATACTTGAGGTATAATCCTCTACTGGCAGTGAAATAGATGAGATGGCCCAATGGATTTTTCCATCTCTAATTGTTATGTTGTAGTTGTAATTCAACTTGTGTTATTTGCCTGAAGAGAAGAAGACATCACACACATACACACCCCGCTCCAGGGAGAGGAGAAGGATACAGTATTTCTGTGGATACAATATTTCAGATACTATTATTCCTATTGAGTTCCTCTCAGATTAGTGTTGTCGGGAAAGGTTTATCATTTGTGTTCCCACTTCTTCAGTAATATCATTGTGGTATTAAATTTATCCTACAAAAGGTATTTGTTTAAGACATTTCTTTTCCATTGTTACTCAGACAATGAGTGTATGCACTGAATTTCTAGAAGTCTGCACCAAAAACAACTTTTAAGCCCAGAATCACATTTCCTCCTCCATTCTGCCTTAATTCCTCTATTGAAACTTTTTGCTGACTAGCTGAAAGGGCCGTTCACTCACTTTGCAAAACCCAATATGTGATTTATTCCCACATTTCAAAGGAAGAATGGGAAGCTTTTAAATCTCTACAAAGGAACCAAGAAATAGTGCTCAAGCTCAGCTGACAAGGGGACAGATGTAGGAGTGATGAGTGAATTCTAAAAGACTCCTTAAAATTTGGATCAGTGAAGACAAGTGTCATCAAGGAACAGAATTTTTATTCTCCCCAGTGCAGCACTATTTGCCTGAACATAAATGTGACAACTCTTCTATTGCCTTTTAGTCATCAAAAAGCACATAAAAATTCCAGGCCAGGGGGAGGCGGTAGAGAGAGGCAAACACTACAATGGGAGGCTGTCCAAATTTTAACATTACAACACCCACATCCAAAATGTCTAAACAACAAATGGAATCTCAAACCTTCTCAATCCCTTTATTATGCAGATTTCCTTTGCAGTTTCCAGTTCTAGAATTCTTTACCAACTCCCTGTACATGTTACTACTTGTGCTACAAGCCCGTCTATGTTTTCTTCTAGTACTGTAATGTCTATGTTATGGTACACTCACCATTAGAGCACCCCCTTGCATCAGGATATGTTGCAGGAATTGGCATCTCTTGCACTACATGGAGGTCATCAGTCTCTGTGTGTAATTCAGTCATCTGGATGAGAAGAGTCTAAGACCAACTCCTTTCAGGGCAACAATAGCCCAAAGTATTAGTAAGAGTCTCTTATCAAATCTACCCTTCCCTGTGTTCCATCTTGAATCTCCTTCTTCTGCCACTCCAGAGTCTTCTCCCTTAGCCCTGATCCCTTCCAGTCTCGCCTTCTGGCTGAGAAGCAAAAAACTAGGTACATCTATTGCACCTGTACTGTAATTGATTACTAACCCCTTTCCAACCCACGAGGGGTTGCACCTCATCACAATCTATATTTTTACAACAATTTCTCATACAAACCTTCCAAATTCTTGCAGAATGATTTTCTAATTGCATTGTCAAAATATGAAATACACAGATGGATTCTCTGTTATCTTCTTTATTAGCAATCTTGAGACACATTTTGGTTCTTCACACTTTTGAACACAAATTTCATTATGCAAGGTTCTTCATTAAACACATATTGGGCCCTATCTTGCCATAGAATTTTAAGCAGAATCTCCCAATTTCATTGGAGAGTTCCATTTAGATGCAATTACAAACTGAGGGCATGACATGGCCCACTGAGATATAACCCCTGATCTTGCAATCTGAGTAGTACAGGCGGACTCCTGTGGATGTGCCAGGTCTCACGGACTTCATTAGGACTCTGCAGGTGCAAGATCCTGCAGACCAGAATGCAGGATCAGGGCCAAAATAGACAGGTATAGGGCCCAATACTTTAGATCCAACTCACCATTACCCTACATCTTGCATAGTCATTTACACCAGTGCAACGTGGGTGTAAAACACTACCAACAATCATTGTTACCTAACCTGGGAGATACGGGTATGGTCCTGGTATAGAAATGGTTGAGAACCTGATGGGTACATATACACTGCGGCTAGGAGGTATAATTCCTAGATTGGCTACACAGAAATGAACTAGCTTTGATCAAGCTAATATGATAAAAATAGCTGTGTGGCCACAATGGCTCGGGCAGGGCTTGAGCTAGCTGCCTCAGTATGTACCTAGGATCTTGGACCTAAGCTCAATGCGAGCTGGGAATTTGTCCTCCCAGCTGCAGTGTAGATGTATCCATCAATTCTCAACCTTTTCTATTCCAGGAACATCCCCAGGACAGCAGAGCGGTCATGACTCCCAGAGCAGGGCAAGAGTAAATTAGCATTGGGTATAATGATGGCTAAGTAGTAAGTATGGAAGTATTCTCAGTAATAAGTTTTTTTCCAGACTATGGGCTCATAGACAGTCTTACTTTGTAATGGGCCAACAAATAATTTATAGGGTGTTCTATTTCAGCTAAAAAAAGTCTGTTCTTCAGGCACTGGCATTTTCTGCTACAAACATTTTCTGCAGATACTGAGCTTACAATTTGTTTACCTGAGGCTTGGGAAAATATAGATAAATATTACCATAAGCTTTCTGAGAGTTATGTTTACATATACTATAGTACTGGAAGCAGTTGTTGTCAATAAAGTTTTGCTATATTTGCCCATGGAAAGTATTAGTTGAGCTACTTATTTTAAAACTAATTTACATCCATTATTTCTAGTAACGAGCAAATGGCATTGCTCTCCACCAGAAGCTGGCCAGGTTTAGGAAAATCATGCAACATGAAGATATGGCCAGCTTTCTTTTGCACTAAAATAAGCTAACCCTACAATAAACAGTTGTTCTGTACAATGTCAAAATACAGAAGTTCTCTGTTGCCCTGCCTCCCTTATTATTATTTTTGTTATTATATTATGGTAAGTGTCTATAGATCCAAATGAAATCAGTTTGTTTTGGTTTTATGAGGATAATGGAAAACCAATTTTAAAACTGTACAGGTATGTATTTGCTCTGGAAATTCTTGTGCATCCATCCAATTAGGGAACAAAAAACATACTGGGTCACTTATCTGGTCATTCACAACTAAGCAAGACAGTCCCTTTTGAATAGCCACAACCAAACTGTACATTAAAAAAGAAATTTGTTGAATGAAATTGAGTAATTAATAAATTTAAGAAACTCACAAAAAAAGAGACTAAATTCATTGATTAAAGGTGTCACTGCAAATGGTTTGGGGACTAAACTGTGCTTGCAGCATGTGGCTTTTAATAAGGAGCCCAGGGTGGCACTGTGCTATAGAGAGGCACAATCCTTGTGCTCCTCTGTTGTGTTGGGGAAAGCACAGGTAGGAGAAACTCACTTCATTCTATGGAAGGCTGTGGTCTACTCCTCCTTGCAACCTGCTGTTTCTGCTGGCTACCACATCAGGGTAGGACGAGGGTGGCTCCACCCACTTGCTCTTAGGGGCGCATAGCCCCAGCTCTCACTGGGGCTGCAACTTGCATCGCCTTAACAGAGATATGAAAAGGCATGAGAGCATGTTTTTCCCTACTCCCCATCTAGGTAATAGCAAGCAACATTAAACAGAACAGAATTCTTAAAACACCAGGCAAGAGAAAATAAGACAGATCTTTCAGTTACATAAAGGAAAGAGTCTTCCCCCCCCCCAAAGTGTGATTGGAAGAAGACAGACAGGTAGAATGAGAAAAATACAGACAGAGACACAGAATATACCCATTAAAGTTTCTGCATGAAATGCTTTATAAGCTTGCTGGTTAGTTGTGAGATTCCCAAGAGCGGGGATCTATAGAGGATTCTTACCTTTGGAAAAGAACAAAAACACAGAATAAAGGCCTTAATCTTATAACCCTCAATCTAGCCAACTAAATCCCCAATTAGCAATTCAAACAGATTAATATAGTCTTTCCCTCCATTAAGTGTACCCGACACTATGCTGTTAAGCATTTTAAAGTTATATTTTCATGTGTTCTGTCTTTCTCACCAAAGTTAGCATATTTATAGTTCAGGCAGATCCTGACGATGATTCCTTTCAGAGCATCCTAATTTCCCAGAGACTGGAAAAAGGATTCTATTTTTAAAGTCCTCTCTCAATCTTCTAGCTACACCCTGCCAGTGTCTATCCCCGGCTCCCGCTAGCCTTTATATGTGTTTTCTCCAAATAATCTTCTGTTTTGGGGTCCTCACACGAAGGGGTCTATTATAGCTTTGCTCTGTGTACACAGCTCCCATTAATATCAATGGCAAGTATGTGCATGGAATGAGGGAAGAGGGCAAGTGAGTGTTTTTAGAGTGAATCCTCTCTCCCTTCTTTCCTGCTTGCTGGAGGATGCATTTTTATCTCTTTAAATCTCAAGGAGTGCCATGATAGAATCTGCCCTTCATTACATTCTCCTGGGGAGAAGTTGAAACAAGGGCCCATTCCAATTCAGAAGAGGCAGAGTAACAGTGTTCTAGCAAGTCTGAGAAAAAGTCTCATGCAGCTAGCTAGATCTTCCACAGTTTTCAGAGCTCCCTGTGATGGACCTTGGAGAACTCAGGACTGTGAGTCACCTTGATACCCCCTGCTCTAGTGAGAGGGAATCTTGCCCATGGTGGATGGATGTTAGCACCCTAATACCACCAGCCTTTCAGCCACTGAAACACGCTCCTCCAGGCTGTCTTTGCCTTTCAGGTTAACAGGAGGTGCACCCCTGTCCCCGGGTCCCTTTGAAGCATTCCCCTGTGACATCCAGCCCCTGACACTGGCTACTCAAAGAAACCCCAGATTCTCAGCTCCCAAAGGAACAGTTGTACCCCAGTTTACCAGTTTTACCTTAAACCACCATTCCTGTATAACACACAGCACTTGTAACAAAATAAAAGGTTTATTTTAAAAAGAATAGAGATTCCACTAGAAATGAAAGTCACAGAAACAAAATATTACAGTACAAAACAGAATAATAAAAGGTGAACTAGGGCCTACGCTTATTAATGGATACCTTTCCTATCTAATAAAGTAAGTTTCCCCCCCAACATTCAGTCCGTTGCAGAGCTGGCTGGCTTTCCCAGGATCCAATCTTTCATGAAAAACAACTCCATTCAACAAGATGACTCCTCAGTGAATGGATCCAGAGTGTCTCTCCCCACTCTCTATTATATTGAAACAGTATTTTATCTTTATTCATAAACAAGGCAATCCCCAGTCTGTTATAATGTTCCTTGTTTACCTCCATGTGGTTTTGATTGTTCACAGTTGTCTTTGATGGTTTTCCATTGACTGCTCTGTGATGGGGCAATTGTAGACAACTGAATCTTGCATTACCTTTGCTGGCTAACCAGAGATGAGTGGCAACTTCCTCCTGCATAAATAGGCCATCACCGAGTAATATTACTCCCCGGTGACTCCCTTTAACCTTAAGACCATAAGGCCATAACTTCAATATAGTTATGTTATTTCCTTAAATATTACCTGTACTCACATCACGCCATGATTATTGACATCAATAAGTTGCAAGCTTTCAATGGAGACCTTACACGTGACTTTCCATGGACAAATACCCTGTAAGCAATGTTTTTGATATAGTGAATTTGTCAAGACTGAGACAAGAATTGTTTGCAAAGAACAGGGGGCCCTTTGCCAAGAGGTCTTTGTGTCACTGTCCCCCCACCAAAATCAGCGTACAATGATCAATGCCAAGTTTCCAGGCCTTCTGACTTACCAGTCTGAGCCTGAAAGGAGCTGAGAACCCTCCATTCCTGAGGCCAATGGAATCTTGCAAGTGGTCATCAGCACTCCATACACTGGCCCTAAAACCCGATCTCACATTTTTGCCGTCTCATCTCTATCATTTGATCTTCCACTGCATTGACACAACTTTCTGCTTCCTCTGATCTTTACCTGAAGCTGTTCAGCTCCTCTCTTATAAATGTTTTATTTTAAACAATATACCATATAAACTCTTATTTACCCTTGTACCATTTATACTAAATTAGGTTACTGGGGTGGAGTGAAGTCCTACAAAGAAAAAGCATTTAGTGGCTGAGTTTCTTTTCCATACGTAGAGTTCTCTTTGTGTACAAGTGTAATTCCTGTCAATGAAGCCATGTGACAGCTGTGCAGGCTTTTGTGTTGAGCAGCATTATGGCAGTTCCAGATGCGCCTTCTGTGTTTTAGACAGGTGGTTCACCGGAAGAAGAAAAAGGTTACAAATTATTTTAAAAAACAGATTTGATACAAAATGATTCTTTTCATAAATCTAGTCCTATACTGTAGAACTAAAAAAAATTATCTTGACAGAGTTAAAGCTTTTTGTTACAGAGTAAAATGCAGGCAGAACATTCACATGTTCACAGTTTTCATCCTGTTGTCAATGAAAATGACTAAAATATTAAAGCCCGAAATAGGGATTTATAATGAAAGCATAAACAGCCTTAAGTATACAGCACCATTACAGCCTGAATTACTCTAATTAGAAGCATTCTTCATTATCTGCTTTATGCCTAATCTTCAGCAACACTTCACAACTACTTCTGTCCAGTGTGCAGTAAGACTGCATACACAAGTGTGCTTATAATTTGTCCAGACCACATGTTGGGTCTAGCAGGAATAATTAACCACAACTTGAATAGTAAAAACTGTTTCGGCTGGTTAGTCTCTCAAGAAGAGCTTCATGGAAACATTTTTTTTCAACCAAAAATGGATTTTCAACCAAAATCACTTTTGTGAATTATTTTCATTTTGGTTGAAATTTAACTTTTTTTTTTTTTGGTTTAGTTTTTTGGTTTTAAAAAAACTGGGATTTGGTTTGAAAATGAAACCAAAACAATGCAAAAAAGGCGCCTTTGTTTTTTGTTGAAAAATTGAAAAATCTGGGGTGAAATTTTGGAATAAAAAGAAAAATTTTAAACATTTCCTGAGGAAAAATAATTGAAGTTTTTCAATCAGCACTAATCTCAAGCTTTAACATAAAAGATTCAGCCTTATTGGCCCAGACAGGGTACTGCTGCTCCAATTCAAAGCTCAGTAAAGTTTTTTGCAAGTACCAGAGTTGACAACATTAGAAATTTTATTGTGAGTCCCACAACATTTCATGTAAAGCCTCAGCTGCTAGAGTTAGGAGCCTGTAAGAGAATCTCAGCTTTTATTTTTTTAAAGTATGTTTCTAGGTCTCATGAGTTGAGGGGAAAAGCTGAAAAACATGACCCCCATGCAGCTAAAGCTACTGAAACCAGACAGCAAATAAAAAGAGCCCACCATTTATTTTTTATTATTGTTGTTATTTCTAAATCTCATGATTTTTGAATGGTCAAGTTTGGCAATAATGAAGTACTAAGAAAAAACTCTAGGGGAAATGAATTCTGTGAGAATAACAACAAGAAGCAGCAGATACGTTTGCATAGGGAACTGGAGTTTAGTGTGATCTGCTGTGTTCAGTAGATCAATAGACCTTCAGGGCACTGATAAAAGCTAGCAGGACAATCAGGTAGATTGAACTAGAAGGACTGGGAGGAGACAAAGTCCTCCCCAGATATAACTTATATTTTCCCCTTTCTTCTTGTGTTTACAAGTGGCTGAAACCTTTCCAACTTCACTTTCAACAACAACAAAACCCACACTAGCAGGCAGAGACCAACACTTACAATGAAAACAGGGGATTGGCATGGAAATGGAATGCAACCTCAGCTATGTGAAACTCTAATACAACCTGAACTGTGGTGATTTTAGGGAAGGAAAGACACTGAAACTATTTTGTAGTTCTACTGTACGTGAGGCTGCACATTAGCAGGGAGGAAAGCAACCTGAAAAAGACAGGAGGATAATTGCATTCAGTTAACCAACAGGTGAACAATGATGATTTTAAAACGGAAACCAAACACTTTCAAAGAAGTCAGGCACACAAGTTAGACTAGCTCTTGGCTGACAACCTCACACTGATATAAATGCAGCCAATGCCTTGTGGGGAACATTTTCACCAATATGATCTGATATTTTCAAAAACGACGCCAGTAACAGGATTCCTGAAAGATCAAGCACACACTTCATCTTGTTCAGCCTATTTGCTCACTGCAGGAATACTCTTCTTGTGGCCAGTGCACTGTCAGCATGCATTCAAGGTAAAACCTGATCTTTCTACGTCAGAAAACAGTAATATCCTCTGCTGATAGTTGAGTTCCATGCTCAGTAGTACAGCCAACTCTCACCCATATGCTGGAAGGTTGAATGCTTTTTAAGCAACAAGTGCCTTGCAGTGAACATGCCTTTTCCACTCTGAAGGCCACGACTGTAGGGGCCCATTTACTACCTGGGGTGGCCTTTACTACTCACAGAAGTCAATGGGACTAATTCATACTGCACCCAGACTCTGCTTTTTCCAATTATTGATAACTGGTCTCCTGCTTTTTTCTGAATCAAAATTGTTTTGCTCCCCTTTTCGTAATGCTTATATTCAATGCAGCATATGGAAAATGTTTAGCAAGGTTTATCTTTTTTTTCCAGGGAAATTTGTACTCTTCTAATGCCATTTTTATAATACCACCCATCAGAACCCATTTTTCATGAATATATTTTGCTAACATAGTCAATAAGGACTTACGCTGCAAATACCAAAGTAATAAATGATAGCATTCGGCGACGTATACATTATAATTTTATGCAAAAATATTTTAATGAATGATTGTATTAAGGAGAAAAGAATGCTCTTAATCCTATATCTCTAGCTATACCTTTTAAAAGCCAGATTTATGTTACACCCAGCTGAAATTTATATCAGTTATACATGTACCAACCTCTAACAAAGGATAGAACACAAAGATCATACAATAGTAAAACATGAGGAAGACTGTACAAATGAGAACACCACGGTACCCAAAGGTGGTACAAATAACCAGACGAGATGAAGAAACTGGTGAAAAGCTTTCATGAAACATGGGCAAAATTTGTCACCAATTAATGTGTTTTTAAATTTTTCTACGTTTATTTTCCCTCTCTGCCCCCCTGTTAAAATGTGATTAAATGTCTTATTTACTTATAGCCATTTCTGAAGCACTCATCACTAAGGCTATGAGTTGGTCACAGAGGTCATGGATTCTGTGACTTTACGTGACCTCTGAGACTTCAGCCCTGGGCGGCAGAGCTCTGGCTGTCAGTACAGAGGCAGCGCTCTGGCTGTCAGCCTGGGTGAGAGGGGCTCCAGCTATCAACCCTGGGCGGAGGGGCTCCAGCTTCTGTGATTTACTGTTTATAGCCCATGTCCTGTCCATGACTTTTACTAAAAATAGCCGTGACAAAACCTTAGCCTTATCACTGTAACACCTGCATGTGGCTATGGACAGGAGCGGCACCAGGGTTTTTGCCGCCCTAGGCGGCAGCGCTCCTCCTCTGAGCATTCGGCGGCGGGGGTCCTTCCGCTCCGCGTATTCGGGGCACTTCGGCGGCGGGTCCCGGAGTGAGTGAAGGACCCGCCGCCGAATTTCCGCCGAAGACCCGGAGCGAAAGGACCCCCGCCGCCGAATTTCTGCGGAGGACGGCAAAATGCCGCCCCCCAAATCCTGTGACCCTAGGTGCCTAGTGGAAGCGCCGGCCCTGGCTATGGACAACTTGAACTCCTGTATATTTTCAAATTTTTATGTACAGTGAATATAATTTTATAGCTAAAGAAAATTAGGAAAAATTAGGAAAATTAGAAAGGTTAATAAGCTTGCCTGAGTGGTCCCAGGGGCCCGTGAGTCAGAAAACATGGGTTCTAGTTAGGCTTAAACACCAATGTACTGTGTGACCATGAGCAAGTCATTTAACCTCCCTGTGACGCAGTTTCCCTGTCTGTAAAATAATGGTAATTAAGTTATTTGATAGGAACATCGCAAGGCCTAACTAAATGTTTGCAAAGGAGTATAAAAATGCATGGAACCACCATGACATTTGCAAGCCATCACTATTCACTCTGTATGTTATAGATCTTTCCCCCACCCTGTGTCTAGTTTGTCTAATATGGAAGTAAACTCTCTGGGGAATGGACTGTCCTTTATTTTATATTTGTACAGTGCGTAGCACAAAAGGGCCTCATTCTCTGTTGACCCCAAGCACTAGTGTAACAATAACAATAATAAAGTAATTGTAATGCCTGATAGTGGCAGAAGTAAAAAATATAATTCAGGAGTTCAGATCTCTGTGCCCTGGGCTCAAACGCCTAGGCTATGCTGCTTCTAGGTAGGCTCTTCCTAGCTGAATTTTTATAGGCCTCTTTAATCATTCACTCTGACTCCTCTTAGCCAACATTTCATGGACCTCTTTTGCTTGGATTTGGCAGTAGTTCCATGAACTCCAACTTTCATCATGAATATTTTGCGCAGCAGTAGTCACCAGCTTTCTTGGAGAGGCTGATGGGGACCTGCTGTCCCTCACTCACCTGGAGACAATAGGCTCCTGGAAGGTGCAAGCACTATTTCAGGCACTGGAGCTGATTCTTGTGATTTGAGGCACAAGGCCAAGTGCAAAGAGCTGCTCCCCCAAAACTGTATCACGTGGCTCCCCCTATAAAGAGCAACTCCTCAGTTTCAGACACTAAGGCCTGGTCTACACTAGGCGTTTATGTCGAATTTAGCACCGTTAAATCGAATTAACCCTGCACCCGTCCACACCACGAGGCTATTTAGTTCGACATAGAGCTCTCTTTAAATCGATTTCTGTAATCCTCCCCAACGAGAGGAGTAGCGCTAAATTCGAAATGGCCATATCGAATTAGGCTAGGTGTGGATGGAAATCGACGCTAATAGCTCCGGGAGCTATCCCACAGTGCACCACTCTGTTGACGCTCTGGACAGCAGTCCGAGCTCGGATGCTCTGACCAGCCACACCCCGGGAAAATTTGAATTCCTTTTCCTGTCTGGGCAGTTTGAATCTCATTTCCTGCGTGGCGAGCTCAGCAGCAGTGGCAACGATGCAGAGCTCTCCAGCAGAGATGGCCGTGCAATCCCAGACTAGAAAGAGGGCCCCAGCATGGACTGATCGGGAAGTCTTGGATCTCATCGCTGTGTGGGGAGATGAGTCCGTGCTTGCCGAGCTGCGCTCCAAAAGACGGAATGCAAAGATCTACGAGAAGATCTCTAAAGCCATGGCAGAGAGAGGATACAGCCGGGATGCAACGCAGTGCCGCGTGAAAATCAAGGAGCTGAGACAAGGCTACCAGAAGACCAAAGAGGCAAACGGACGCTCCGGATCCCAGCCCCACACATCCCGTTTCTACGAGGCACTGCATTCCATCCTAGGTGCGGCCGCCACCACTACCCCACCAGTGACCGTGGACTCTGAGGATGGGATATTGTCCACAGCCGGTTCCTCTTCGGACATGTTAGCGGACGGGGAAGATGAAGAAGGAGATGAGGAGGACGATGCAGTCGACAGCGCTGGCACCCCTGATTTCCCCGACAGCCAGGAGCTCTTCATCACCCTCACAGAGATCCCCTACCAACCGTCCCCATCCCTTACCCCGGACACAGAATCAGGGGAAGGATCAAGCAGTAAGTGCTGTAAACATGTAAACATTTATTTTTAACAGAACTTGCATATTTTAAATATTAACAATAGCTAAAGTGCTTTCAAACATGTAAACATTTATTTATAACAGAACAGGAACATTTAAAATATTAACAATGGGTAAAGTGCTTCAAAACATGTAAAGAGTAAAGTGCAACAAAACGGGAATCTGAAGAAAGGGTATCATGATTAGTCTGTCTTTGGGCGCTTCAATATATAGTCCGAACTATTTTAAAAAAATTTCACAATGTCCGCTTCATGATTATACTGCCCAAGACGCTCCACTCTTTTGTCCCTCCAAGGGCACCTAACCCAAAAACTGGTCGATGTGTCCTGGGATAGAGGCGAAATCCTCCTGGGAGAACTCCTCATAGGCCTCCTGCAGGTGTCTTTCCAGTCTCATTATCAGGTTCCTTGGCAGGGAGAGCTTATTAGGCCCCCCGTGGTATGACACGTTTCCATGCCACAACGCCAGCAGGTATTCGGGGATCATGGCCTTGCAGAGCATAGCAGCAAATGGCCCCGGTTTCTGCAGGCTGTCCCGCAGCATCTTCTCCTTCTGGCTCTCCGAGACCCTCAGGAGGGTGATGTCTGGCATGACGCCCTGCTTTGAATTAGGTAGGGGACAGTTAGTATTGGGACTGCTTGCCCGTTCCTTTACAGAACTGCAACCGCCGGTTTACAGCCACGCGGTTTACAGCCGCGAGGGGGTGGGACAGGGACAGAGTTCATGCTTGCAGGATTGCTGCCAGCAGAGACTCGCATTGCTTTCTATGTGAAAGGAGGCCAGTGCCACTCTTAAAGTTTTAAGCAGCCACAAGTCTACGGCTTACCATGTTTGCCAGCTAGACAAAGTCCGGTGTCCTGCCCCGCTCCTCAGCTCGCCACAGCAAGACCGCAGGCACTGTAGGCGAGGGCCGAAAATTCGACCTTGTCCTCAGTGCGCGTGTGATAGGTGCTCTGCATGGTCTTGTTCACAGAGAAAGACTATGTTCTCTGTTCACAGATACATTGATCTGTCACAGGAATTCACTCCCTTTTTCCAATTCCCACAGCCACATCTGCCCAGAGGCTAGCGCACATTAGGAGGAGGAAGAAGAGGACACGGGAAGACATGTTTGCTGAACTAATGGGATGCTCCCGAGCCCAGGCAGCCCAGCAGACACAGTGGAGGGAGAACTTGTCACTAATGCACCGAGCAGTCATGGAACGGGAGGAGAGGTGGCGACAGGAGGACCAGCAGGCGACTCAAACGCTGCTTGGACTAATGAGGGAGCAAACGGACACGCTCCGCCGCCTTGTGGATGTTCTGCAGGACCGGAGCAGGAGGAGAGAGCCCCGCTGCAGTCTCTCTCTAACCGCCCTCCCCCGCCACCAAGTCCCACACCCCCCTCACCCAAAGTCCAAAGAAGGAGGGGCGGCAAGGGCCGTTAAAACTTTCACTCCACCCCTGCAGACTGCTCTAGCACTAGAATGCTCTCATTCCCCAAAATTTGAAAAGTCCTTTCCTACCCACCTCACACAAGCCCCCGTGCAAGTTTCACCCCCCACGTTTAATGTGTGGTTCATAATAAAAGATTTGTTCCTGATCATTACTATTTCCATCCTGTTCTTTTGGAGGAGAGTCTGTCTGAAGGGGGGGAAGGGGCTTGGTAATTGGACAGGACAGTCACCTTTAGCAGGGTACAGAGGCGGGGTCAGGTGCAGCATTAGGACACATACACAGTGCGGTCACTGGTTACCCTGGTCAGTCTTGGAGGTGGTTTTCATGTTCTGGGGCGGGGGGGTTGCTCTGTGACTTTGTGGCGGGGGAGGGCAGTTACAGATCTTATGCAGCGGTCCTTATCCTGGCTCAGAGATCCACGCAGCAGGGGATCTGTAACCCTACTCCCCCTGCCAGAAAGTCACATAGCCGACACATACACGCAGTCCCCCCCAGGAGTGCTGGCAGGCTCCATTGAAATAACCAGTGCACCAGTGCGGAGCCTGTCATTCCGGGAGTTTAGAAGCATCATTTGCATCAGAACACTAAACCCGCCCCCCGCCACAGTCTGCGTCCCCGGTTTAAAACATTCCCGCGAAAACAGCAATACAGAGAACGGTGTTCATTAACAAAATAGAACTGATTTTATTTTTTGGGAAGGAGAAGGGGCTGAAGGGGGTATGTAACTGGAGAGGATAGTCAAAATGAACGGGGCAGGTTCAGCTTTTCTGTACACAAACTGAAAAGTCACAGGTTGCCCTGCTCACTCAGGAACCTAGCTTTCAAAGCCTCCCGGATGCACAGCGCGTCCCGCTGGGATCTTCTAATCGCCCGGCTGTCTGGCTGGGCGTAATCAGCAGCCAGGCTATTTGCCTCAACCTCCCACCCCGCCATAAAGGTCTCCCCCTTGCTCTCACAGAGATTGTGGAGCACACAGCAAGCTGCAATAACGATGGGGATATTGGTTTCGCTGAGATCACAGCGAGTCAGTAAGCTTCTCCATCTCCCCTTGAGACGGCCAAAAGCACACTCCACCACCATTCTGCACTTGCTCAGCCGGTAGTTGAAGAGTTCTTTTTCACTGTCCAGGGCGCCAGTATAGGGCTTCATGAGCCAGGGCATTAGCGGGTAGGCTGGGTCCCCGAGGATCACTGTAGGCATCTCCACATCCCCAACAGTTATCTTGTGGTCCGGGAAGTAAATACCTTCCTGCAGCCGTCTAAACAGACCAGAGTTCCTGAAAACCCGAGCGTCATGAACCTTGCCCGGCCATCCGACGTTGATGTTGGTAAAACGTCCCCTGTGGTCCACCAGTGCTTGCAGCACCATTGAAAAGTACCCCTTTCTGTTGATGTACTGGCTGGCCTGGTGGCCCGGTCCCAGGATAGGGATGTGAGTCCCATCTATAGCCCCACCGCAGTTTGGGAATCCCATCGCAGCGAAGCCATCTATGATGGCCTGCGCATTTCCCAGGGTCACTACCTTTGACAGCAGTACCTTCACGATTGCCTTGGCTACTTGCAGGACAACAACCCCCACGGTAGATTTGCCCACGCCAAAGTGGTTCGCGACTGACCGGTAGCTGTCCGGCGTTGCAAGCTTCCAGAGGGCTATGGCCACTCGCTTCTGGACACTCAGGGCTGCTCGCATGCGGGTGTCCTTGCGCTTCAGGGCAGGGGACAGCAACTCACAAAGTTCCAGGAAAGTCCCCTTCCGCATGCGAAAGTTTCGCAGCCACTGGGATTCATCCCAGACCTGAAGCACTATGCGGTCCCACCAGTCCGTGCTTGTTTCCCGGGCCCAGAATCGCCGTTCAACAAAATCCACATGCCCCATTGCAAACGTGATGTCCTCGGCGCTGGGTGTCGTGGTTTCTGACAGGCGTGTGCTACTCTCGGAGTTCAGGTCCTCACTCCGCTGCCGTAGCCTCCTCGCCTGATTTCTCTCTATCTGCCTCTGTGAAAGGTGCATGATGAGCTGCGAGGCGTTGACAACGGTCACAACTGCAGCGATGGTCGCAGCGGGATCCATGCTCACGGTGCTGTGGCGTCCGCGCTGTCACTGACCAGAAAAGTGCGCGAACTGATTTCCCCCCGGCGCTTTCAAGGAGGGAGGGAGGGCGGTAGTGACGATTGGATGACGACAGTTACCCAAAAACACCCTCGAGACATTTTTTTCCCCCAGAAGGCATTGGGGGCTCGACCCAGAATTCCAATGGGCAGCGGGGACTGTGGGAACTGTGGGATAGCTGCCCACAGTGCACTGCTTCCAATGTCGACGCTTTCCCTGGTAGTGTGGACTGACAAAGTCGAATTACTGTCCTTGGTGTGGACACACACGTTCGACTTTCTAATATCGATTGCAAATATTCGATTTAACTAAAATCGAACTACTCTCGTAGTGTAGACATACCCTAAGGTTGCACCTCTCAAACAGCAGCATTCCCCCTTGATCTGAAACACCAAGGCCCCAGACAATGCATAACTTTCCACTGAGAAACCTACCTTCACTGCCCAGCTATGCTGTTAGCACCTCACAACCAGATTTATCCTTGATTCCTTGGCTAAAGGACAGACTTTTACAACCACTCTGGAAGCTGAACCTGCTTTTGAACTTAAAACATTTAAAGTAGGGGAAAAGTAGCTGTGTGTGGAAAAGAACAAGATTTCAATTCTTTTTTCTGTGGGGAAGTTATAAAGTAGTGTTTAAAAACCTGGTATTTTTAAAGTCAGACTACTTTTTTTTGACTACCAGGAAGAACCCCAAGACAGAAAGGAGAGCTAAGTGTCATTGCCTATAAATAGCTGTGGCTCAGAGCAAACAATCACAAAGCCAATAACTTTGCTCCTTATACAAGTAGTTACTTTTTAACTCCTGCAAAAGCAGCTACTGAAAAAAAAAAAAAAAAAACCAACCCTGTGACCTGATATTATCACCTTAATGAAAATATATATTTTATGTACAAATTGTTGAACTGAACATATTGTATCATATTTTTTCCTTTTGGCCAGAAGCAGACATTTGGTACTTTAAGAAGTTTCCCTGGCAATATACTTAAATTATATTTAAAGGTCTCACAAATTGTATTTGTGGTTTTCAGAAGAAATCATTTTTGAGAAGAGCTGCCTTTTTTGGCATAAAGTAATTGGAAAGTACCATAGATATCTCAATAAAACACATCAAAAGTAACTTTCTATGGCTTGTTTTGACATGTCCACTTGTGGGTTGTGTCAACTTTAACTAAACATCAGTTTTTGCCTCAGACAGAACAAATCATTAAAATATTCAACAGAAAAGGCAAATAGAAATAACTGTGTTTGCCTATTTTCAAATAAAAGGAGATACAGAAAGGCGTGGTGACTGCTGCTGAAAGTGCATTTTTCTGATTCATATATTTGCTGTAACTATTTGCATAGGATTTAAATGTCTAAGAAAAATGTCTCAACCATTTTAAAGAGAATGCTGCATTTGAAAAACTTGAAAATGCTAATCTAGTTTCATATTTACCAAGGTCTGTTTACTATATGTGTGATCAATTCACTAAATGACAGAAAACTTTGGTAAATATTGTTTTGATGTTGAGACTCCGTGACCTGTTTATAGAGGAATGGCAATCTTATCTGCTCTAGAACCGGTCCTAAAGGGGCACACTGTACTGATTTCAGTTGAGATTTTATCTTCTTGCCTCTCCCCCTCCTACGAACAGTGAATTCTAAGTTACTTCCTTGTCAAGGCCACTTATCAGGGCTAGATTTACACTTGATATCATTTTCTAAACTGGTAGCAGATCGTTTATATGTTGAGGGGGAAATGCTGCAGTGTTTTCATCTGAAGGAAAAGCAATTCTCAAGAAAACTTACGCTGGTTAGCAAGCCAATATCCTGGTAGATAAAATCATTCCATAATTTAACAAATCTGGGAAACTGGCAACCAAAATGACAACCATTTTAAGATAGACCTATGCATTTTCTGTGTGCCATGGATAATTTGGGGCACATTATTCTCTGTTGATGCCATACTTGTAAATGTATGATGGAAGAACTTTCCTTAAGGAGGAAATTTCACTACAAGTATCTTAGCGAATCAGCCTACATTAGCACATGTATCTATTCAATAAGTGCTATAAATGGCAGTCTGTATGTTACATGGGCAAAATACACCATAGGCCTAAAATAGAACTTCTTTATTCTTTGTTATACATTAGCATTGTTCCAGGGTCACAAGGCAATCAGGAAGGGAAGGGGGTTTTAGGTAATCAGAGTGAGAAACTATGGAGAGGCAATCTATTCTAAAAGAGCTGGCTTTCCTAATTAGACCACGCTGGGACACAGTGGGACAGAATGAAAAAGGAGTGAATTTGGCCCAAAGAAACTCAGTTTGATCCTGAACAAAAGAATTGAGGTTTTCAGATACATTAGTTGTTGTGTAAAGGTCCCACCCACTCCTGCTGTCATTGGATGATTGGGATCAGGGCAGACTAAATGATTGGTGGCCACCAGCAGGGGCAGGAAGGAGAAAGGCGGGGTTGTTTCTGCCCATTACTAGCTTGTGGCCATTTTAGCTTGCTCCAGCCCCACCCTTACTTAGATCTCTTAGGAGGCTGGAGGTTATGTTGATCACCAAATTTTCTTTGAGCTCTGGAAGGGATTTTTTCCCATATGACAAACTGACAAAGACTGTGTGGGTCTCTTCACCATCCATCTTGCATCCTGAAGGTCTGGTTTAGGGATTTAAGTATGTTTGTTGCAACTTTGGCAGGTTCCAATGCAGCTGGTGTGCTAAGAAAGGGTCTGATGTGAGTTCCCAGTAACCCAATAGACTGCTTGGGCATAGGCCCTGAGCACAACTCTGCACAGTGTGGGGATGCATCTCCAGGTCCCACACAGTGTGGGACTACCTTCATCCCATCTCTCCTACTTCCAGCGTGGAGAAGGGGAAATGGGCTGGAACTCCGGATTCTTGCCAGGGTCCCTAAGCAGGCCTGGGACGTAGAGGGGACTTGCCCTCATACCCATCCTCAGGTTTGTAGAACTCAGGGCCATTGGTGCCGTCTTAAATTCTGCACTGGTAGAGCCTTGTGGGTAGTTTGGGAGGGGTTCCCCATTGGCCAATAATTTAATAAACTTGCAGCCTCCACATTTAACTGTACTCTGGCACATGTCTCACATTGCTTCTGGGTCCATGTCAATGTATAGTGTGGGTTACACACTAGGAGAAAAGCAATATACAAATCAAAGGAGTAGGTCAAAACATGGGGAGACAGACTTAGAAGTAGCACACATGAGAGGAGGCTGTTTGACTCCCAGACACCTAAAGGAAAGCAGAATTCCTATTTGATTATCCTATGGTGATCTTCTAACCATTCCCACTATCTAGCCGAGGTTCATATTAGCTGACATAGTGACATGATTTGGCACTGCTGCCCAGAATTGACCATAACACTTCATGTACTTCTACCAGCCTTCTCCAGTGATCCTGGTGGAGCCAGACTCAGGAGGAGCACAAAGAAGATAAGTTGATTTGATGAGGCAGGTGAAGGCAAGAGGCCTATCTCTTTTTAATATGATTGACTCATGCTTCTAGGCCTCAGGTACTGAGTTTGGAAAATAGACTAAGCAGGAGAGGAAAACTTTATTTTTTAATAATTTGATTAAGTTGTGGTTGATTTAAGATGCTTCTGACAAGAAAAGCATTTATGAGCTCTGATACTACAGTCACACCAAGTAGCAATGGGATAAAGGTTAAGGTTAAGGCACTTCGCTTACAAAATACTGTAGACCCAAAATCAATCAAGAGGCAACAAGTCTTGCTTAACACCTCTCTCCCTATTCCTAGCACTGTAGTGCTACAAAATGCAAACTCAGATTCCCTCCTGTATTGTACAATTAATTCCAAGGATAGCAAGGGTGCTCTCTTCTGACAGTGCTATCGATATACTGCCCCTCTTGACTTCTGAACCCTATTCTAAGGAATCAGAGAAACCCTCTGTTAATCAATTGCAATTTTAAACTAATTTAGATAAGAACTTGGAGGCAGGGTTCAAGAGTAATTATCTTCATTTCCCACATTTCTTGCAAAACACAGTGCAATTTCTCTCTGCTGCTTATTACTCCACATTTTACTCACAGTACATTCCATTTCACCCACTATAACCCATTTATTACACATACTGATTTCTCAGGATAATAGGTATTTTTTTAGATTTGGTAGGAGAGTCTCTGAGGTCACATGTTTACAGATCTAAGTCCTTCACTCCCTCAGGATGTCTCATATTTCCTCTTGAAATTCATGCTTCTTCAGCAAACCTTCTAGGGTGCTACATTCAGAGGCTTTTTACTGTAAATGGGATATTACGGTTTGTTAACTTATTGATACTGAAGAAGAATGTTCTTCTTTGACTTTGTGTTCCTTTGACTTTCACTGGGACTTGTGCGCCTAAGGTGCTTTTGAAAATCCCACCCATAGTCAAAATTTTCTTCACCCATTTCAGTCCCTACCTTGTTCCTTTAAGTGTTCCAGTGGTAGCTGCATGTTAGACTAAGAGCCTTTTCCCAGTGAAGCAAGTGGCAAAACTCTTATAAACTTCAATAAGAGTAAGATTAATCTAAAAGCCCAATTTTCTCAACCCCCTTAGGCAGAAGTAAGGTCAGAGGTCTAATTCCAACTTCACCATTTACATCTTGGATTACTATGGAAATTCTGAAACTACATCACGGTGGAATAAATCTTGCTCAGGTCCTTCCCAGCAGGTCCCACTGGCTAGCTTGACTCAGAAAGAGCCTAAAGATGACTGTAACTCTAACAAGTGCAGAATCCCTTCACCCTTACAAAGAATTAGTATGTATTCATACCCTGCTAATTAACTCAGATAATAAGTGTTAGACAACCTTTCAAAATTCTGCTAGTCCACTCACCAAGGGTTTTGATTTATGAGATTATATACCACATATTTTTTTCATTATTGCAAACATCATGGTAAGGATGGACAAAGAGATTTTGATCTTGAGTTGCTAAATTTGCAGGACTGGGTAACAGGTGGAATCTTTTTCCTCAGTACTAATTTGATCATGTTTCTGAAACAATTGACGAGAAGTTCCAGATCTGGTTTTGTTATTTACTTTTTAACTACAGTGATCAATTGGAATCCAACTGGGTTTACAGTGCAACTTAAATTATTCAAACCATGGATACTCACAATTCCCTCTGACCTCAAACAGGGTCAGATCCCCTGTCGTCTATTAGTTACAATAACAAGTCTCCAAATGGGCAGAAACCTTGATTATCCAACCTATCCCTTATGATATTTGGATAACTGAGCTCATGCACTCTTGAAAGTTGTTGAAATATCACCATTCTGCATAATTTATCATTGAGTTGAGGTGAATAGGGTTTAGGATTGGTTATAAATTAGAACTATATCCTTGATTACACAAATATTATGCAAAAATCCAGTTGTTATAATTGTTATATAAATAATCCTTCTTGTGGTAAATTTTAAATGGTAAGAATAATATGTCTTCCTAAAAGCGCTCCTCAATTTACTAATAGTCAGCAAAAAAGGTGTAACACTGGAATAAACCATAAGAGAGTCAGTACATTCATAATGTAAAATACATCCAGTACCTATATACTTAGAGCTCATTCCTACACCGTCTTGAGAACCCTGGCCCCAACCCAGAAAAACACTTAAACACTGACTAATCAGTGGGACTACTTAAAGTTACGCACATGCTGAAGTGCTTTGCTGGCTCGGCATCCCAGTGCACAGCGCATTGCTGGATGATTGCCCTAGTCCACAGCCTTATATCTATCCAGGTATATATATATATAGCACAATAGCTGCACACTTATATAAGTACGGCATCCAGGAGATCTTTGAATTTTGTAGGACCGTCCGTCTCCCCTGTAGCGGAATCTTCCTTCTGTATCACAGAGCAGTGCTTTTTCCTTTACAAACACAAGGATGTGAGAGTGGGAGTGAGGTTGGGAGTCTCCCCTGTTCAAACTGGCAAGGAATGTGCTGGATTTAAATCTTTACAGAGCTGTGCCAGTTTCAGCAGTGTGCTACTCTAGTGTTACCGCAGTGTAACAGTGTTCATTACCTAATTATTTTAAACCCAATTCACATTCAGATAATAATCAGTAAGGGAATTAATTATTCAATTATTACTCCTGACCATGGCTTGATTCAGAATGTTGATCCTCCAAAGGCTACTAACCTGACTCTCCAATCAATTTAGACATGAGCATAATGCTGATTACACAACTTGAATTAGTTAGGAAAGTACAAGAGTCTATTTTACAACAAGCAAAATATACTGAACCTCCCAATGGCTTAAAGTTAAAATCAGCAATAGAGACAGCAACCTTCTGGACAGTTGCAGCCAGTGGATATAGGAACTTTCAAACAAATCGTATGACTCCTCATATTCAAGAAATTAAATGGCTGGCTCATTTTATTCAGATTAGTTTAATTTGTAAATTAATTTCAGACAAAGTCAATACCCCACTGAGTAATACATCAAGCTAGATGGCTAGAAGACAAGCAACTGCTTCTCTGACCCCAAACAAACAATATGGTCCCAGTAAGGAAAAAGTCCACCAGTGGAGGGTGTGGCCGAGGAAAATGTCTCCCAAATATTCACTCAGTCACTCAGACTGGCCCCACACACTCAGGAACTACTTCACTCACTGAGCTTCACCTTTCACACCACGCATATCAACCCAGCATTTCCTGGATCTTTCCTACAATATCTATCTAGCTTTTTCAGTGGCTTCCTCCTCTATAGTACCCGAGTGTCTCAAAAGCATTTAAAAGGAGAGTAACAATAATAATCTCTCTCCTTTTCCCAGACTGCAAGGTAAACAGCTGGATTCATTTGTAGGGTTTGTTTTGGTTTTTAATTTCTCTGTGTGTGAAAAGCTTACTGGGAGAAAGCTACCGTGAAGAAGAGAACTTTTGCATGTAGTTCTGAACACCACAAGGCTCATGGTCATTCTTATCTCTGAGCCACTTGTGCAGTTTGGATCCGTCTCCTGTGAAAGTTCTGTTTCCCATGCTCACAAGCCCCCACTGGTGGTCAACCCTTGTCCTGTCTCCAATGGAAGGTAGCTGTTAAACAATTAGGGCCAGTCCCTTGGAGAGCTTTGAATATCAAAACAGAGATCTCAAATGGGACTGAATGGGGAATATTCAATAAGGAACTGGGTCAGACAGCAGAGCATCACGATGAGGTGTTCCTGGCTACTCACAGTGCTAAGCAGCCACTGCTGCATGAATGCACCCACTCATTGCTGCTATACATACTCATGCCACCAAAGGTCCCTGTAGACGCCACACATCTATTCACCCACTTGCGCCCCCCTCTGCACAAGTACACCCAGTAACTCACTGCCCCCCCTCCAAAACACCCATCCACCCATTCATCAGGTCCTCCTCCATAAATTCACACACATACTAACTCATTCAGCTTCCCTTCAACATAAAATCCACACACCCTCCTTCCTGCACTGCCCCCATCCCGCACCCAGGTACCCAACACACCAAACAATTCAATCAGTGTCCGCTACCCCACACTGCTCCCAACTAGAGCGGTTTCCATTCTGTGGAATATTTAATATAATGCATAGTATGTAGCATGGTACATGTAATATTTTAATACTATATACAATATTTAATATAATATATACGATATATCATATTATGATATATAATATTAAATGTTTTAAGATAAAAGTCATAACAAAATGTGCCAAAACAATATAGTCAGAATGAAAAGTCTGGATGTTATCAAAACGAAACGAGGAAGCTGAAACAATTTGTTTTGACATTTTTCCATCCAAAATTGCCTCAAAATTGACATGTTCCTGCTAAATGTTTACATTTTGAAGAAATTTTTCTATGGAAAACTTGCAGCCAAAATGTTTCAACCAATACACATGCACACACCTTCCTTCAGCCACTGGTTCCTCTTACACACACCCCTGCATGTCCTCACTCACTGCCCCATTTCCCAACGCTGATTGTCCCCACCCACCCACAAACTTGCAGTCACATGCACCTTATATGCTCAGGCAGCTCAGCCTGTTCCAGGGCAAATAGTGCCCAGAGCTCACTGGGCCTTGCTGCACTGGCCAAGGTGAATCTGATCTCCCTCTTTGGGGAGGCCTTAGAGAACCAGGTATCGCATGGGCTGGGTGTGTGTGGGCAGAGCTCCCAGAGACATGCTGATTCAACGCATCCCCACGGCAACATCTGCCTAACTCTGCCCTCCCCCAACATGACCTCTGAGAGAGGGGGTGCAGTGGAAACATCCAGTGCCCGTTCCAGGGCAAATAGTGCCCAGAGCTCACTGGGCCTTGCTGCACTGGCCAAGGTGAATCTGATCTCTACTGTCTATTGCACATTTCATTGCAGAGAGCTGAGGCTATGAGCATGTACGCGGATTTGAACCAATGTGTCAGACAGATTCTTGCTTCTTCTAACCTTATGTGATTAGCATTTCCCAGGGCAGAACTAGATGACGCTTCAATAAATATTAAGGTCAAATGCCGGCACCTATCTCAATGAGATAAAATAATCCACTTCCAGGCCCATCTCTAATGTTCTGAGATCACAGAGTCATAGGACCATTAAGGCCAGAAGGGACCATTGTGGTCATCTAGTCTGACCTCCTGCACATGGCAGGCCACAGAACCTCACTCACCTACTCCTGTAATAGACCCAGAACCTCTGGCTGAGTTACTGAAGACCTCAAATCATGGTTTAAAGACTTCAAGTTACAGAGAATCCACCATTTACACTAGTAAACCTGCAAGTGACCCATGCCCCTGCTGCAGAGGAAGGCAAAAAAAACCACCCAGGGTCTCTGTCAATCTAACCCAGGGGAAAATTCCCTCCCAACCCCAAATCTGGTGGTCAGCTGGATCCTGAGCATTTCGGCAAGATCCAGCAGCCAGACACCTGGGAAAAAATTCTCTGTAGTAACTCAGAGCCCTCCCCCTCTAGTGCCCCATCACCAGTCGTTGGAGATATTTGCTACTAGTAGTTGCAGATCTGCATACAACTGAGGTCAAACGAACAGGCCTGTAGTTTCCCAGATCACATTTTCCCTTTCTTAAAAATAGGTACAGGGAAACCCCGCTATAATGCACCCCGTGATAATGCGAATACGGCTCATAACGCGATCATAAGGTGGCTCCCGCCACCCCAAGCGCCAAAAAAAAAAAGCAGCCGGAGTGCCGCTGAAGCACCAAAAAAAAAAAAAAACGTCCGGAGCGCCGCCCAAGAACACCAAAAAAAAAAAAAAGAAAGAAAAAGAAAAAGCGTCCGGAGCGCCGCCGAGGCACACCAAAAAAAAAAGAAAGAAACGAAAAAGAAAAAGCGTCCAGAGCGCTGCCGAAGAAAAACAAAAAAAGGAACGTGCCTTCCCCACTGCCTCTTCCCCTCTACCCCCGCTTCTCCTTTTGGCGGGAAGAGCCATTCTCCTCCCCAGCTGCTCCTCCTCTGCCCCTTGCATGTCTCCCCTGCTCTCTGCCCAAGAGAAATTGACCGGCTTGAAACTGACCAGCTTGAAATGGTAAAATTTTGGTAACCCCGCTATACCGCGACCCCGCATTTATCACGATTGAAATTTTTGGACCCCAATCATCGCGTTATAGCGGGGTTTCACTGTACTATATTAGCAATGCTCCAGTCATAGGGTACGAGCCCCGAGTTTACAGATTAATTAAAAATTCTTGCTATTGGGTTTGTAATCTCACGTGCCAATTCCTTAAATATTCTTGGAGGTTATCTGGGCCCCCTGATTTAGTCCCATTAAGCTGTTTGAGTTTGACTCCACCTTGGATGTGGTAATTTCTACTTCCATATCCTTATTTCCATTAACCACCCTGCCACTACCCCAAAGCTTCTCATTACCCTTATTAAAAACTGTGGCAAAGTATTCATTTAGGTGTTGGGCCAGTTTTAGTTCAATTTAGACTTTTGCAAATGATCATACATTTAATTATAACTAAGTGCAGACCCATAAATAATTCTGGAACGAGACACCTGCCCATGTGTCTACGTTATGTGGGTGGGTCTATGATAGCAGGAGCTGGAACAGGGCCCCAGCATCAGAAAGTCCACCAGCGACAGAGGGTGCAGTAGCATAGTGCAGCCACAACTTAACCGCACCGTCTTAGACAGTGGGGGGCCTGGGACCAGAGCTGATCAGGAAGTGGACAGCACAGGCTGGGAAATATGGCCAGGGCTGGAGGGGATGTGCTTCCCACCTGCTTCCACTCCCTGAGCTCTTATGGACCCCTATTTGTGAATGAAAGCTGCTCCCCCTTCAAAAGCAGAATCTTCAGGAAGGGTAGCAGCAGTAAAAACACTTACCCTTCTTCAGAGCAAAATACCCCCTGGGGCCAAGGTATCACAGAGAGGTGCAATTTATTTGCATGTCTTCACCACAGTGAACCTGGCCTGTGTATTCATTTGCCCCGCGTATAAGAGTTCTAGGGACAAACCACAGAGGTTCAAAATGGCTCAGTCTATAATTTTTTTAAATCAGAAATTCCCTGGTCATCAGTTTTCTAACTTCTAATTCTGTTCCAGGAGAGTTAGCTTTTAGCCCTGTTCACTTATCACACAGAAAAATGAAGGCGATCAATTAAAGTTTCCCCATGCACCCTCTTGGACAGATGGTTGCTCCATTTTAATTAAGAGTATGTATTGGACTGACAGAATTGATGTATCTGACGTGACAGACGTTTTCTGTGCTCATTTAGGTTTTTAATCTTCCGGTCTCTGTAGTATTGCTGGAATTATGCTATTTGCACTGTGCTCTTGGGCAAATGATTCAATACACAGTCAATTGCTCCAATGATTACATTTTTATTATTTGTCGTTGCTGATTTTTGCCATGGTGAATAAACATTGCAATAGCAATTCACCACCGTTACAGAGGTCATGGTGAGTGGACCTCACTGAGGTCTTTGTGAAAAAGGAGAGAAAATGGGCCAGATTTTAAAAGATATTTAGCCTCCTAAAGAGGTAGATAGGCACCTAGTGGGGTTTTCAACTGTGTCTAGACACCTAGTACCCACTGAAATCAATGGGAGTGAGGCACCCATCCCAGATTTTCCACAGGAGTTAGATTTAGGCACTAGGCACCTTTGAAATCCCATTAGGTGCCAATCTCCACCTTAAGTGACTAAATATTTTGAAAACTCTGGCCCAGTGAGTTCTTTTCTTTGATTTACACTCTAGTGGTCTCTTTTTTAAATTAAGTTCAACCATTTGGATGATATAGGTCCATGCTGGTGGAGGAAAAGTCCTCTTTTACCTGGACCAGACCGAGCAGCCCCCACCCACGCATGGAAGTGGTGAAATACTGGGTTTTGTCAGGATACACTGTGGGCATTATGCTAGTCATTCCTTTCTTGGGGGTCTGGGAAGGAATTTTTTCCTCACCGCCAAATTGGCCCAGGCAAAGTGTGTGTGTGTGTGGGGGGGTGTTTTGCCTTCCCCACAGCAAGTTATGGGGGGCTTAGTTGGAGCAAACATGAAACAGGAGTTAGGCTATGATGGTGCAACTCATTATGTAAATGTGGGGCAGATCATAGAATATCAGGGTTGGAAGGGAGGTCATCTAGTCCAACTCCCTGCTCAAAGCAGGACCAATCCCCAGACAGATTTTTGCCCCAGATCCCTAAATGATCCCCTCAAGGATTGAAGTCACAACCCTGGGTTTAGCAGGCTAATGCTCAAACCACTGAGCTATCCCTCCCACCCAATGCAGGTACTCCATAGGGAAGGGATGCAGTGATCAGATAAAATGGACTGGGAAATTATTTAAAGGTGGTATTCTTTAAAGGAGTGGAAACAGGGGCAGGGATTTCAGGGCTCCTATGACTGGTACAGCAGGGAGCTAACCCTCACTTTTCTATAACCATCCCATAACCCTCATTTGAGGGAGAGTGGATGGTGAGGTCCCACCAGGGGGTTGGCTGGGGACCAGGATAGGTAAGGGGGAGGGGTGATGGAAGCCCTCCAGATATTTATAGAAATGCTTATGGAATCACCTGCACTGTACACTTTTATCTGCTGGGTACTCCCAGACATTTAAGAATAAAGTTGCAGCCTAATTAAATCACATCCAGTGTGTCCTGTCCTTCTTCCAGCAGAGCTGGAGAAATGTACAGGGTTTAATGGAATGAATTGGCTTCCACATCACCTTTTACAGAACAGGGTCCAGTTTAACAGCATTCTGCTCATGTGCATTAATAGTCCCACAGTCATTGTTTACTTATATGTTACCTCTTATATGCAGTAGCATGCTAATGTCATAGGCAGGCTCGGCAGAATTCAATTTTAATATTTTTTTATAATTTCAACAGATAATAACAATGTTTATTTGTAAGCCCTTTTTAAAAAAATTAGTGATTTAAATTTTCACAGTAGCAAAAATTATGGATTTTAAATGATTTTTTTGTTTTTTATCTATGCAAATTTTTACAATTGCTGGAAATTATGAGCGGTCAAACAATAATTATTTAATGACAGAACATGTTGAAGTTCGTAAACGTAAAGCTTTATAACCATTACCGCATACATTGTCAACATCACATGTCAAAATATACAAAGTAACTATCTTTAAATCAGACTCTAAAAAGTTCTCAGACAGCACTTTTCTTACCTTGCCTATCTGTAAATTTTGATTATTATTGATGGAAATATTTTTTCGTTGCTTTGTGAGTGTACGATGAAATTGATGTTTACCAACATTTACTGATAATAATCTAATCCTTCCAAGCCTGCCATTATAGATGTAGAGACTTATCGGCGGTTTTTCATTTCCCTATAATACAGTAGATATTCATTCAAATATTTGCACTTGCAGCATTTCCATGTTCCCTGATTTTATTGTGCCTCTCCAGATGCTGTTTTGGTCCTTCACTAATATTAATATCAACATTTTCTCCTTGGGATTTGTTGAATACCAGTCAGTAGCTGCAAAACCCTGTATCCAGCTTCTTGCAAATTTGTATTCTCACAACTACTGCAAATTAAGACATATACAGCACTTTCTTATTTCCAATGTTACCAGTACAGAGGGAAATTCAATTATCACTGTAGATTTTCCGGGTCCTTCTTCTGTGTGTATCACTGCAGTTATGAAGATGGCCTGGTCCACACTACCCCCCCCCCACTTCGGACTAAGGTACGCAAATTCAGCTACGTTAATAACGTAGCTGAATTCGAAGTACCTTAGTCCGAACTTACCGCGGGTCCAGACGCTGCAGGCAGGCTCCCCCGTCGATGCCGCGTACTCCTCTCGCTGAGCTGGAGTACCGGCGTCGACGGCGAGCACTTCCGGGATCGATCCGGGATCGATTTATCGCGTCTAGACAAGACGCGATAAATCAATCCCAGAACACCGATTGCCTGCCGTCGGACCCGGAGGTAAGTGTAGACGTACCCGATGATTGTAAAGACAGAAGAAATGAGAAACACTAGCAATCTTCTGGAGGTCCACAGAACTGGAGGAGAATGAGTAAAAGAATTCCTAAGCCAACATTTGTATCTATACATATGACATGTTTACTATAGCAGCCCTCACTGAGGCATCAAAATGCCAGTCCAGTTCCCATTGACTTGAATGGGAATCTTTGTCCAGGTGTTCAAACAGGTCATTTAGATCTGCAACACAGACTTTTGCCTTCTCTTTTACCACATTCTATGATTTCTGGCTTTTTGGTTCCCCTCCTCCCATAGCTGCCATTAGTGTGTTAGTATTCTATTGTGAGTCTGGAAGTTAGATGGATCTTGAAGTGTCATCTAAAGTTTTAACCTTTTGGGGAGGGATAGCTCAGTGGTTTGAGTATTAGCCTGCTAAACCCACCATTGTAAATTCAATCCCTGAGAAGGGCCATTTAGGGATTGGACTAGATGACCTCCTGAGGTCCCTTCCAACCCTGATATTCTATGATTCTAATATGGAGATATACTTATCTCATAGAGCTGGAAGGGATCTTGAAAGATCATTGAGTCCAGTCCCTTGCCTTCACTAGCAGGACCAAGTACTGTCCCTGATAGATTTTTGCCCCAGATCCTTAAATGGCCCCCCAAGGATTGAACTCACAATCAGTAGCATAGCTAGCGGGGTGCAGGGGAAGCAGCTGCTTCCCCTCAGCAAATTTGCCCAAAGCGGCGCCTTTCCAACTGCAGCCGGAGGAGCGACGCAGGCTGGCCGCCCGCAGCACAGTCGGCAGCCATGCGGGGGCAGCAGGCATGCAGCCGGAGGAGCAGGGGGCGGTGCGGCATGCGGCCCGAAGCCGCGGGGGGGTGCAGCCGGAGGAGGGGGGGGGGGGGGGGAGGGGGGCGGGGGGGGGGGGGGGCTGGCGGCCGGGAGGCCGCAGTGCAGCCGGCAGCCATGGGTGGGCGGCGGGCGAGCGGCCGGAGGAGCGGGGGGGGGGCACGGCCGGAGGAGGGGGGGGAGGCGCAGCATGTGGACGGCTGCCGCGGCAGGAGGAGCGGGGGGGGGGGGGGGGGGGGGCGGGGGGCGGCCGCGGGGGGAGCCACTCAGGGGGGGCATGGCCAGAGGAGGAGCCAAGGGGGGGCGCCTTTTTTAGGTTTGCTCCCCCTCCTCTTAGAAGCTGGCTACGCCACTGCTCACAATCCTGGGTTTAGCAGGCCAATGCTCAAACCACTG
>NW_020664462.1:15960144-16035632 GCF_002925995.2 Terrapene triunguis | reverse complement strand
GCAGGAGGAGCCACTCAAGGGGGGCATGGCCAGAGGAGGAGCCAAGGGGGGGCGCCTTTTTTAGGTTTGCTCCCCCTCCTCTTAGAAGCTGGCTACGCCACTGCTCACAATCCTGGGTTTAGCAGGCCAATGCTCAAACCACTGATTTATCCCTCCCCCATGTGTTAACTCCTTCCATAGCTCATTCCCAAGTTGAGAACAACTAACAAAGAGCACTTCAATAAGGAGTTAAAACTACAGGATAACTTGCTCATTGAGAACTGCAGTTGCCCTGACACCTGTCAAGTATCAGGGGGTAGCCGTGTTAGTCTGTATCTACAAAAACAACAAGGAGTCTGGTGGCACCTTAAAGACTAACAGATTTATTTGGGCATAAGCTTTCGTGAGTAAAAACCTCACTTCTTCGGACACCTGTGAAATAGCATATACAGATAAACACTAATAACCTCAGAGACTCCTAAATTCTGTAGAGGTAAAAAGCCAAAGCCTCCCATCTGAGGGAAAACAACCCTGGAAATACTTGTAGGAGGCACTGACTGACCATGTCTAAAATAGGAAAGTCTGATATCATTAAGCACAACCTATCTGATTTCAAGGTATTATGGAATGGATCCACAGACCACAGCAATGTCAGGATATTAAATTGCAAGAAAAGAAATTTAGAGGCATTAAGACTCCATTACATAGAAAGAGGAAATGTTAAAATCCATGAGGGTGGAAGTAAGCTGGACAATCCTAAAGGACATTGTATTTGTGACACAACCACAATTACTCTGAGAAAAGAAAAATACAAGAAAACCAAAGTGACTCCCTGAGGTGCTGCTCAAAAACCTGAAGGTAAAAATATCCGCTTCTGGATATGGAGAAGAAAAAAAGAACCAAATGAATTTTCAAGCCCAAAACAACATGTGCCTGCAAATAATAATACCTAGCTCTCATATACAACTTTTCCTCAGTAGATCTCAAAGTGCTTTACAAAGGTGGTCAGGATCATTATCTCCATTTTATAGATGGGGAAACTGAGGCACAGAGAGGCAAAATAACTTGCTTAAGGTCACCCAGCAGGCAAGTGGCAGAGCTCGGAATAAAACCCAACTGCTTTGAGTCCCTGTCTAGCACTCAACCCACTCATCAACACTGTCTCCCTATTCATGCATGTACAAAATGCTACCCTGGCACACGCTATCAGGTAACTGCAGGCACAGATGATTACTTATGGATGTATGTACCCATCTGCATGGTCACACATGCATAATGGCTGTGCACTTTTTTGCAATCACACCTGCTGTGCTTTGAAAATCTGGATATAGGAATATTCAGAAAAATTGAATATATTCATGTCCAAACGGTCAGATACCATGCATCATCCTAGGGTTTTCGGAGAGTTAGCTAATGATCTTATCAAATCACTAATGATTATTTTTGAGAGGTTATGGTGGAGAGGTAGCAGGTGTTTGTGAGGCTGTGAAGCAAATGCAGGGGGGATCTTCAAAAAAGGAGGAAAGAGTGATCCTGGCAATTACCATCAAAGAACTGTAAGTGAGCATTTTATAAATGTTTTCTTGCAACAAAATGTAAGCTTCAGATAGCTATTTGGTACTACAGTAACTGTAATAAAGTGTCTTCCCAGTTCCACACACAGATTTAATAAACAGACTCACTCCTCACTTACAAGGGTTAGCCATTAGACATTTGATTCTGTATGAGGAAGATCTGGTCTGCTGAGATGATTCAAAGAATATCAAAGGGAGCCAGTCGTTCAGACTGACATTATCACATGAGCGACCACATTTTGATATTTAAGCTTATACATTCCTTAAGCCTCAGTCAAATTTCTTGGCATTGTCAAAAAACCAAGCCATGCTCTTGATGAAAGCAGCTGTCAGTCAGCACCAGGACTTGCCTTTCGAATAGCCATACTTGATCTCAAACACTCTCACCTGTACAGCATGATAGGTTGAATCAACTCCACTCTTTTTCTCTCAACCTTAGATAAGCCTGTCATCAAAGTGAAGAGATAAAAAAGAATCATAACTCTAATGTCAGATTTGACAGAGAAACCTGTTAGGCAAGCAGCTTTAAACTGTTTCTCCTTTCTACGTATCGAGTGATATCCTGGCACAGTGACAAGAAGTTATCACTGCACTTATTTGTACAATGAAAGAAAAAAAATTACCAACCTTTGCTGGACCTTAGAAACAAATGATCAGAGAAGACATTTGATGAAACACTATCACAACAGCACAGCTTTCATATTGGTTCTTACAAAGACCACTGTGAAGAGCCCATAACAAAACATTAAAGGTAACCACCCTAATAAATAGTTAAGTCAAGTTGCTAAGTAAACAGGCTTCTGTAGGCCATATCCTGAATTCCTTACTCAGGCAAAATGCTAAGTAGTGCAGGAATAGGTCCAAAGACAACTAGCTAATGAGAAACGGCAAATAGCTTGTTCATCACAGCTAACACTCCAATTCCTAAGCCTGGAGAAGGGTGGCGAGAATTGGCCCCAAAAGTTGCATATGTAACAGAATTAGATTATGAAATACTGTCACCGCAACTGTTAATTCATTCATAGTATCTATGATTATTGGTCCTATATGTGGCCTTTTGCCAGAGTTACATTTCTGGGAGATGCAGTTTTAAACACTACCACTTTGCATTTATGCATCATATTTCATCCAATGATTTAACAATGCTGTACAAATGTTAATACTCACAATTCCGCCATCAGATGGGCAAAGAATTATACCCATTTTACAAATGGGTAAACCGAGGCACAGAAGTATTATTCGGCTCAAATCTTAGGAAGTGCTAAACACTCTGGGTTCCCATTGGTCTGAATGGTAGTTGATGGAATCCAGCATAAATGACTTGGTCACTGCTGCCCAGTGAATCATGGCCAAAGTTAGCCATTTTGGCTCCTAGTCCCCTGTTCTAACTCCTGGACTACACATCCTCCTGCAAAATAGTCTGAGACAATAGTTGCTACTAGGTTTGTGTTTCAGAATAGAATTGAGTGGCTTTTTGAAATGAAAGCTATCCTATCTCCGAGCACCTTAGGTTACCAGGAAAGACAATACTTTCAATTCCAGAAAAGCTACAGAGAGAGAGAAAATTCATGACCGTCAGAAAAGGTCTGAGAGTTAATGCCTTTTCCATTTAACTGAATTAAAGCAGAATTCTAACAGAGTGCTGTGCTTCTGTCAGAAACATACAGGAGCAGAAATTAATGGGTGCATTTTCAGTCATTCGTAAGATAACCCGTTTCCAAAGTTTAATACACAAAAGTGGCATATGTTCTCAATAATAAATGGTTTTTTACAATATTTCAGATAGTGAAAGCGCTTTCCATGCATTGTTTTTTAAGATGCAAAAGAGAAAGCAGTTTACAAATAACAAAACTCTATGGCTGAGCTTTATAAAGAGGCCACAAGTAGTTAGTTGTATGTTTGGAATTTTCAAAAGACTCTAAGGCAGTCAGATGCGCAGCTCTCACTGACTTACAATGGGCTATATGCTTATCTCCTTTAGGCCTGGCCTACTCACAGATTTTGCAGTGATAAAACGAATATGTTTGAGGGATGATCTTTCACCAGAATAGTTAAAGTGGTACAACACCCCTAGTGTGGATGTAATTACGTTGGTATAAAGGTGCCTTATACCAATGTAGCTAATTCCCCTTCTCATCAAGCAATAGCTATATTAGCAATTAGGTGTTTATATGCTTTTAAGAATTCCTCTATATGCTTATCTGCGTCTTTAGGCACCTAAAACACTTCAAAAATCTGACATTTAGTCTCTCTGAGCCTCAGTTTTGCCTCTGTATAATGGGGATAATAGCAGTGCCCCATCTCACAGGAGTATTGTGAGCATAGGTGCTTACTCAGTGGGTGCTCAGGGGTTCAAGAACCCATGGAAAAAAAATAGGGAGTGCTCACCATTCACGGACCGTGGCCCCCCCTATGCTCTGCCCTAAGGCCCCACCCGCGCTCGGTGTCTTCCCCTGTGGCCCCGCCTGTACTGGTCCTCTTCCTGCTCCCACTCCACCTCTGCCCCTGAGGCACCCATCGCTCGCTCCTCTCTGTTCCCTCCTCCCATCACTCACCCTTAAAGCAGAAGGGCACAGAAAGGAGCGAGCAGTAGTCAGGAGGTGCTCGGGGGTGGGGGCGAGAGGAGCGAGTAGTGGGTGGGTGGGGCCTCAGGGTCAGAGAGGGGCAAGCAGCGGGAGGGTAGGGAGAGCCTCAGGGGAGGGGGGAGAGGAGTGAGTGGGTGGCGCTCAGGGGAAGGGGTAGAGAGGAGCGAGTGGTGGGCAGGTGGGGGAGCCTCATGGGAGGGGGCGGAGCAGGGTGGGAAGAAGTGGAGTGGGGGCGGGGCCTCAGGAGAAGAGACCAAGCAGGAACAGGACCTCAGGGCAGAGTGAGGGTGGAGCACCCACCGGGAAAAACAAAAGTCAGTGTCTGTGATTGTGAGGATAAATACTAAGCCAGCTGGAGAATGACAATTCCAATTTACAAAGATTTCAAAATTTGGCTTCATTTCAAATCAGAATGAAACCCAAACAATTCCAAATTCCCTGTGACAGAAAATTCTGAAAGAAAAATAGTTTTGAAAAATCAGAAATGTTTCACTTTGACAAAAATCTAAATATTTAGCTTCAGTTTCCATTTATTTCATTTTATATTATAGTATAGAATACAAAATACAAGAATTCTCATCCAAAAGTTATTTTAATGAAAAATCCAAGTTTCCTTCTGAAAACGTTGAAACGGTGCATTTCAACAGTGGTGAAAATTCTTCCCCTCTAGTTTTTCTCCTAAACAAATTTTTGGCTACATTGAAACAATTTTATGAAGCATTTCAATTTCAACAGCACTACATTTTCCAACAGAAAAATGGTTCTATCAAAGTTTTTTCCAACAAACACTAATAAATATATTTGAGCATAAGCTTTCATGGGCTACCGCCCACTTCATCGGATGCTATAGCCCACGAAAGCTTATGCTCAAATAAATGTGTTAGTCTCTAAGGTGCCACAAGTACTCCTGTTCTTTTTGCGGATACAGACTAACACGGCTGCTACTCTGAAACTAATAAATATGTGATCAACTGTGAGGTACTCAGGTACTACAGTAATGAGGGCCATATAAGTAACTAAGATAGGTTGCATTCCATGTTCTTATATTGAAATCAGTTTGTCTTTTCAGTGTAGGTATAAAGGCTATTCCAGGTGATCTTCTGTTTTTAAACATTTTCCTCATTTTTTTAGACTAACTTGAATATATAAGAGGTACAAAATTCTGATTAGCACCTGAAGACGGGAGAAATAGAGCTACAGACCGGCGCAAAATCTTCTGAAAAGCAGCTTGAATATCCCTGTGTATTCCAGATTTAAATTTTTGTGCAACTGGAGCTATTGGATGGGCACCATCCCTCAGCCCATTACCTCAACTAAATATAGGAGTCATCAGGATGAGATCTCTGTGTTGATGCTATTGCCAAGTCAGGGAGCACACACACAGATGAGCAGCCCATGACCTATGGTCCTTATGACAGGTCATGCTGTAGCCCATTGCTGCTCCTGAACTAGAAGGCCTGCAGGATTACTTCTCCTCAATCTTTTAGCAGTACCAGGATAGGGAGTGACCTACTTCTACCCCATACTCTTATTATTGCCTGCTCATTTTCTGGCAAATGACTTTGTGCACCCCCATAATATTCTAAATGTTTCTCTATTTTAACTTTATTTTTATTGGTTTTTTTACAAACTTTACACACACACACATATGTATATATATATATAATTATATCCATATATATTATATATAATTATTATTATTATGCCCTTATAAAAATAATTATGCACCTGGAAAGGAGGAGAGACTGGCAAAGCACCAACACTTTGTTCCTCACAGAATTTCCAGACTGGAAATCATGTAACATATACTGGCTTGGTAGAATTTGATTTTTATTGATACCACTGTTTATTTTTAAGCATTTTTTCTATTTTTATCAATTTAAATTTTCACAGCATCAGGAAATTATGGGGGATTAGACAATAATTATTTAAATCTTTATAACTGTTAAAATATACTGTCAACATCATGTCAAAATTTAGCCTTAAATCAAACTCTTATAAGTTCTCAAGCTGCATTTTTCTGACTTTGCCGATATGTAAATTTTTATTATCATTGATGGAAATATTTTTATTAGACAGTTTGTGCGTGTACGGTGAAATTGACATATGAACATTTTCCAATAAAAATCTAATCTTTCCATGCCTAAACATACAGTAGCAGATTAGTTGTATGAGCATGGGATCCATAAGAAACATTCTGTTCAAACTCCATCATTTGGAATTTTATTTGGCTGGTTTAAACTGGGCTCCAATACCCTGATACATTATGAGGAATTAGAAGCCACAATGCTGGATCTGAGATATTCCAGTCAGGGTCCTCAATGCAATCTCTTGCAAATGATAGGGAATGACAGTTCAATTACTCTGTTTTACATAGGGTCCCTAATGCAAACACCTTAGAATATTGTACATAAACAGTTAAACAAAAATCTAATGTGGAGGTTGTGATAGGTGTGAATTTTCACAACTGTCTAGTTAGAAGAAGACCCTGAACTTTTCCAGGTTCCCCAATCCCTACAGACCTAGCTAGAATTATTTAATAGATACCAGTATAAATAGTACAGTACCATTAAATACAAGATGAACAGCAAGCCTAGCAGCATCTCAGTCAGATACTATCTCTACATCCCATGTAGCGAACACTATTAACCTGTAGCAGATCTGGAACATGGACATCACTATGAATAAGGATGAATATGCCTCAGACCCCATTCTAGCCATCCTGTTTTAATGAACCCTTTATTTGCTGAGGGATAAGTGTGAACAAGCAGATCAACACTCTCTTGGATAAATTTTACATCTGACCTGTGAAATGCAGGTCACTTAGCAAGTATGACACACAATACTTCCTAAGACCCAGAGAAGAAAGGTTATTCCTAATGTGGCATAGCAGCCAAGCCACAGGAAGCTCTTTAAATATTATTCCAGTTTTCCTGAAATAAATGTTTAAGTTTCATTCCTGCTGTGAATTTTTACCTTACACTTCTGAATTTGAACCACAATTATCTTACCTGCAAGGTGATTAAAAAGGACATTCTATTTTCTTCTCTTCAGTTCCATACCCTGAAAAAGCTGCTCTTTCCAGAGCTCCCTAGAATGTTCATCTCTCATTACCGGCCACATCTAAACGTGTGTTTTTATATATGCATGCTTTGGAACATATCAAGAACAGCCTGTTTTTCCCAGGCACCATCTTCATATGCTGAGTTGTCCTTGATGGCATCATGGCCCAAACTTGCAATTCTACACCCTTGATTATGTTGTTCTGTTTACTAACTTCTTCCACATTTACTTTGACTATCCTTTTTCCCACAGTGCTATTTTTGACATCATACTAGATCAAATCCTTTCCTTAGTTACACTGTGGTGGCATTATGGGATTATATGGGTGTAAATGAAGGCACAATTTATCCCACTGCATGTAAATTTATATGGACCTTGAGTTAAATCCATTTACCTCTTATATCTCAAGCACAAAATGATTGCAAGTTTCTGACTCATACAACTAGATTTCACTTTGAAATGACCAAGAAAATATTACTGCAAGGGATGTGCAAAACTCAACTTTTTCATTTCATATTGGTTCACTTGAACATCTTTTGTTTAATCTCTACCATTATGACCATCAGTGAATAGAGAAGAAGACAATGTGATTTTTTGAAAATGCTTGATATTTTGTGGCTTTAACTTGAGTTTATGCTTTCCTATGGAATAAAAGCCCATCAAGTCCAACCATGAATATATAACTAGACTGCTAATATGGATGCATCTTATCTGAAAGCCATTTTACCTCCAGGCCAGAAGACTGTAGAATCCAGTACCCATTTCTGGAACAGCTGTCATACTCAGTACACTAGTGCAAGAAAGCTGCATATCTTAAGCCAGCCTCCAATTCAAGGCACACACAATATGTTTGGTGTCTTCATAAAACTGATTTTGCATTTTTCCAGGCTGGACTTTTTTCATAATGCTAATATCCAATAAATGTAATATCAATAAGTGCAACACCCTCAAATTACTATACTGCATAAAATAACAAGTATGGTACTCCAACATATAACCTACAGTCCCAGAGCTGACAGGACTACCTGCTAAACCATACATCAATTTAGCTACAACCTGAGGGCTAGGCATATTCATATTTAGAGGACTGACTGACTTTATGGTCCCTAGTGCCTGCCAGACCAGTGGACAAATGAGCAGTGGCCCGGTGGCTCATGCTTCATTTACAGTGCCTCTCACCTCCATGAAGAGAAAGAGTCATTGCACACTTCTAACGCATGCAACTCCTGACCTACACTATCTCTTCTACTCTGTCTTTCAATCCTGAGCAGATTCTCTCATGTAGGCCAAATCACAACAGGATATTGTGATATCAGCAAGTGTCCACTAAGCACTAGCCTGAGACCAAAACACTCGTTTTCATTTGGGCCTCAACTCTGGCTCTGAAACCAGGTATCCATGGGGAAAACTTGTGTGCATTAGCCACCAGACTAGATACACATGCCCTTAGGAATTGCATTTCTGGTGCCCAAATCATCATTGCCTTGCACCGGGTAGACATTCACACCAGCGCAAAGTGGGTGTAAATGCTACCATTCTGGTATGCTTGTGTTCTATACCCACTTTGCACTGGTGTGAATGTCTACACAAGACGTTGGACTATGATGAATTAGGCATGTGTTTCTTTGTTGGATGCATGAGACAGCATAAGACAGGTTCTGAATGTGAAAACTTTAAGTGCCAGATGCATTGCTTGTAGAACATCAAGATGTCAGAACCACAAATTCAAACTGTCTGGCTTTTGGAACTGCTTCACACAAAACTACTTTCTTGCCACCCACCCTCCAAACATGCTCAGGTGCTGGCATTTTCACTCAGACTAATTAACAAACACTATGGAAATGAAATCACATGACCTTACCATGGCGTTCAGTAAGCTCCTAAATTGCCGCAGAGTACAGCAACATAACTCATAAAATCTTGCTAGGTATTGTAGCAATCACTTTATAACAACAATTTAAGTGAAACAAATAACATGAAAATGCAACACAAATGCGATAATTATTCTAGTTTACGTGAAAACAAAGACACACTAACACTAAATCACCTTCCCAAGTCCACTGACTCTCAACAGCTTCCCTGTTTACTCAGTCACAGCTTCCCTTTCAGCATTCAGAAGCCATGTACATTTTATTTGAAGTAAGCATTCTCTTAGAGAGACTTTTTTCAGCCCTCCATTCAATTTCTATGGGGAAGTGGCCCTTTTAGAAGGCCCCAGGAAGGAGGGATTCAGCTGCAGTAGGAGATGCCAGCAATACTTTTGCCCCAAATCTCCTGAAGAGCCAGGAATTGAAGAACAAATGGCACCAGCAGCATTACCTCTCCCTCAACCCAACAGCCCCAGTGACATCATCAGCATCAGATTCTGCGGCCTACTTTATGGTGTTGGTTGACTCATTGGTGGATGGGTGAGAGGAGGGTGAGTGTAACTGAGTGGATGGTTAGGTTATGAGCAGATACTGGTGCTACCTTTGCAATCCCAGACCTCACATACATCAGAGTGCACATTCTATGTCTGATCAGTGAACTCTCTGTTCAATTGCACCTGCCACCGGCAGGGACACAGCCTTGCCCCTGGTCAGCAGCAGGGAATGTGGGAAAAACTTCAGAGGCCTGGCTGCTCCTCTGGCCCTAGGAAGCCAACACCTTAGAGGGAGGTGAGTGTCTGAGGACAGAGAGGCACTGTCTGAGGGAATATGGGGATATTTTTTTAAAGCGCTGATAATGTTTAGTTAGGATGTTGTCATTTACATGAAGGGGGAACAAAATAGTCCATTAATTACTTAACATGCAAATAGGTAGTAAGCCCAGAACACACAGTTATGGCTTGATAGGGAACTTTTTTAAATGATGATTTGGAGTCATCAACCTGTGCACAGCGTCACGGTGGGTGGCTCTTCTCCTACCTTCTCCCCATGGAAACAGCACGGACTCCAGTGGTTATGCCTTCACTCTATCCTTTTATTTTAAGGCCCCTCCACCGTTTTCCCAACAATCCCCATGCAACAGTCTATTTGCAGCACCAGCAGCACTTTTTGGCCCTCTCCCCAGGACCTGAGGGGAACAGAGGTCTCTCTCCCATGAGGCCTCTAGAATTGGGCTCAACTAGCCCTGGTCCCCTTTCTCTCCCTTTGGCACTTCCTTCCTGCCTCTTTATCAGCCTTGGGATGATGGTCTAATTGGCTCCTTATTCCATCCACCCAGACTCATTGTCTAATTAGCTCTGTCAGCTTTCTGGGCTGGGGGACTAATTAACAACTGAGTGATCAGAGTGCATGCTCACCTGTTCACACCCTGCAGTTCTAAAGGAATACAGAGATTTTTGTTGTTGTTTTTTTATTAAACTGTACTATTTGACTAAAACGCTTAGAAATTAAAGTATTTTGGTGTTATGCTTGCCAACAGACTTAATTTAACAGAATAGTAGAGTTATAGCTACAGCTCACTATATATATTTTTATCTCTCTTATAGAAAAATCTTCAAAAAAATATTAGCTACAGAGCACAAACAATTTGAAAAGTAGTAATTGGATTTCTAATGATGGGATGGATTGTTATAATATTGAGGAGGTTTGTCACATATTATTCCAAATTGAGACAACAGTACTTCCATGTTGTAACTGAAGAGTTGTTTCACTGGATGCTGTTGAAATTTGTGCACTGCATTTTGAAAAAAATTGTCAGTGTTGACAACAACTCTTTGAACAGACTGTGTGTTGCTTTTTTTACACTGAACATCTCAAGCTCTACACACCAGAAAAAAAATGCTACAATAGATTAAAATAATGGCGATGCAGCCCTAAGCTCACCTTTTGCATTTGAATATCGGAATTGGCTATGTTATAATTGGCCAAATTCTGACCTTAGTTACAACCATGAAACCTCACTCAACAGGATAGCATAGATGTAATAGAAGTTAGAATTTAGTCCAGTTTGTGGTACACAGAGTTTATGCCTTTCAATCTGCCTTTCAAAGTTGTTCCAATGTGTAAGGTATTCCTGGAAGAATTTAGCATATTACTAAGCACTTCATTAATTGTTTTATCTTGCTGCTAACTGTCACCCAATAAGGCAAAGACACAAGCACACAATCAGAAGGCCCAATCCTGAATGCCTTGTGCATCTAAGACTCCCACTGAAGTCAATGTGAGTTTTGGATGTCCAAGGAAGTAAAGTTTGGACTGTAACAACGTTTAATTGAAATCCATATATATACCCACTGGATGCCAGGACTCAATAAGAAAATAGCTGCCATACTCATCCACAGAAGAAAAGCTCTTCTAGAGAATATTTCCAAAACTGATAATGCATCTATTGCTGCACCGCATTAACGTTATACTGCTGGTCTGGGAGCTGTAGATCCTTGTATGTCCTCTGTTACTGGTGCTATCTTGGAATTCAAGCAAACTCCAAAGGGTGTAGTGTTTCTCTGTGGCCAAGAAAACAAAGCTTTCAGCTTCAAGAATGTGAACTGCTGTTGCAGAACATAAAAATGGTCATACTGTATCAGACCAATGGTCCATCTAGCCCAGAATGTGCCGGATGCATAAAAGAGAATGGACAAAACAGGTCAGTTATCAAGTGATCCATCTTGTCATCCAGTCCCAGGTTCTGGCACAAAGAGGTTGAGGGACACCCAGACCTCAAAGGGGTGGGGGTGGGGGGGAATAAATGAATAAAAACAAATCACACATTTTCAGAGGATAGGATCTTCTTCCATGTATGTCTTCAAAAATGTGCTGATTAAGTGACTTATCTCCCAACTGCAAAGTTTAATGAAGCTGACATTTCTTCCCCTCCAATGTTCTGCTGTCAGACTAAAAACCTTTCAACTTATAATAGATATGTATGGTAATAGATATCTGAACGAAAGATCAAACAGACATTAAGCACCGCAAAAAGAGCCTGCTAAAAAGATGAAGTCACCCTCTAATGACATTATTATGACATACAAATTAAAAGAAGAACCAGTAAAGAGGATGATAATGCTATTGTGTTACTCAGGTATTTTACCAACAAAATGAAGTTACTCACTTTCTATATCTATCCACTCAATTGACTGATATTCTCAGGATAAAGTATACACTAAAATACATTTTTCTTCAACACTAAGAAGAAAAAAATCACCAAACAAACTATATATCTGTTTGGGGTTGGTATATAGTATCAGATGAACACTGTTTTTCAAATGTTTGATCCTGTGCCTCAGAAAACTATAAAACACCATAAACCAAAATTAAAAACTTCTCCAGCAGTCTATATACAGTAGGTTCGAACTGAAAACCCCCGAGGAGGGGATAATTATTACTTTGTTGTAAAGCAGATGCATTTTTGGAAGCAGATGCATGCAAGGTAACCTGACTTTGGGAAACCACATTTGAAGCAAATATTTATTTGTATAACAAACTGAACACTTTCTACCAACCTATTAAGCAGATAAGATTAACTCAAACCTTTATTATGACACTTCACAGGTAAACTGAAATAAAATTTCAGTTGCTACAGTTTCAGTGGCTCTTCAACTATTCAACCACAGCATTTGGGTTGAGAGCCATGTCATAATCCTCCAGCAGTAAAACCGACAGAGAGGGACAGAGGGAACCTTGAGACAAGGCTTACAGGGTAATTCCTGAGGACTAGGCAGTTGTGAAGAAGACAAAATATGTGACCTCTGAACCTCACAGATCTGGGAAACGCCTACCCAGTAGATCCAGGAACCTTCATTTATAGAGACAGCCTGCGTTACCACTGGCAGCACAGGAGATGGGTTGCTGTGGACATGACCCATCACACCTCCAACCTACTCTCTTCCTACAAGGAGAGGATATCATAGATCAGGAACTAATCAGCTTCTAGCAGCATTAACGTCTGCTTAAATAAAAAACGGAGACACGTGCTGACCAGAGTGCTGTTTCCTACCCTCATTCCCTCCGGCACCTGCTCTTTGCCTCCCACAAGCCATGAAATCATAACTCCATGAAGTTGCTACAGGCTCCTGGGAAATGGAGGAACTATTTCCCCTTTTGACTGCTTTGGGGAGGAGATGGGTTTCCCCACAGCATTGTACTTCTATTAGCTGCTTGAAAGATAATTTTAAGCACAATTCAACTCCTAGTGATTACTAAAAATGGCTTCTCAGGGGCTATATTTATTTTGTTTAAAAGACTCCTCATTATGTGTGCTCAGTTTGCAGGTAAAGGTGTTTTTCTAACCCTTTTAACTCAACCTGGGATCTGACAGTAAAGCTGGGTTATTTCCTTATGGTGTATCACCAACAGTAATGAGGAGTCTGCAAACCACATTCTGCCTTCAACCCCACTGTATTCAGAGTATGGCATCAGGAATACCTGCCCAACCCTACTGTCTTCAGTGCGTTTGACTGAGAGTAACTGATTGGACCCGAGTGAAAAATTCTGTTGATTCATGAGGAGGAATAGAATCCAGCTTATGCTCTCCTAGCTGTGTTGGCTTTCCGGGATGAATAGGAATAAATAATAGTAAACAATATTTTGGTCTATAAAGCGATTAGCTGTGACTGAGGCCTGGTCTACACTAACCCCCCAATTCGAACTAAGGTACGCAACTTCAGCTACGTGAATAACGTAGCTGAAGTCGACGTACCTTAGTTCGAACTTACCGCGGTCCAGACGTGGCAGGCAGGCTCCCCCATCGACTCCGCGTACTGCTCTCGCCGAGCAGGATTCCCGGAGTCGACGGCAAGCACTTCTGGGTTCGATTTATCGCGTCCAGACAAGACGCAATCAATCGAACCCGGAAGTTCGATTGCCTGCCGCCGAACTACCGCGTAAGTGTAGCCAAGTCCTGAGTAAACCCACATGCGTATCTGTGTGAGAAGATATGATTCTGACACTCACTTTTCAGACTAGAACAGCCCTTTAGATAGATATACAGCAATAAAACACATTTACCTTTACTAACGAAGTATTCCTTTCCTTAGTAAAGAGAAGGATTTTGTTCCCTAGTCATTAATACAATGCTTTGCATATAGCTGATTTTTTTCTGCCCTCATCTGCCAGCAATAGATTAACTGGTCGACTGATCTAGCTTTCCACAGTTCCTTTGGAATCTAATAGCTAAAGCTTCCTTAGGCTCACTTTGAAGAAGTTGACTTCATTTGACCTTACCTGACACAGTAACAGTGTCATGTCCACATGGCAGTAAGCATCTGTTGATAGTTTTGTTGATTTATCTACACCAGGCATATGACTGCTGTTAGATTTGGTTTAGCTCCCGGTGTTTTCCTGGAGAAAATACAGTCATAATTCTCAGGTTATGATCAAATAAGAGGCACGGTGTAAATAATAATCGCTTTTAAAACCACAGCAGACCATTTGGGGTTCAATGCTGCAAAGATCAATGCACATGTTTAACATTAAACTTAAGCGTACTCCCACTGAGTGCAGTGGGACTAGTCGCACGCACAAAGATAAGCAGGTGTATAAATCTTTAGAAGACCAGAGCCTTACAATTATCATGTACTAGACCTAAGCCAAGACATTTGACAAAAGAAAAATCAGAAAAAGAACACTGCATTCCTATAAAGATCTGATACCTGGAAAATCAGGCTTACTTAGGGTATGTCTACCCTACAAGAGCAGCACTCCAGCAACATCGCTGTAGTTGGTGTTGGTCCTGCTTTGAGCAAGGGGTTGGACTAGATGACCTCCTGAGGTCTCTTCCAACCCTAATATTCTATGATTCTATGAGTCTATAAACACTTACTAAAGCAACAGAAGGGATTTTACCATCACTGTAGCAAATCCACCCCCTTAAGAGGTGGTGGCTATTTCAACAGAAGACTTCTTCCATTGATCTCACTGCATCTACCGTGAGGGCAGGCTGGCCTAACTACGTCACACAAGTTGTGAAATTTTGGGAAATGCTAATGTATAATTACCACATTGGTGAGGAGAAGTTAATTGTTAATAGAAATCTTCATATATACCTGTGACAATATTTGATTTCAATGAGCCAAATTTACTGCTATAAACAACCAGCAAACGTGTATTTACACCAGCAAATAAGTGTAGAATTTGTCTCAATACCTTTCTGACAAAACAATATGTGGAGCTGAATTCTCCAGCCCCTGGGCCCTTCTGTAATCATTTATACCTGTGCACCGTGAATGTAAAATATCATGAAATCAGCAGGATGGCGAGACACACCAGCTTTGCACTTTTAGAACATACGTGAATGACAACACAAGGTAAGTACAAGGTAGTAGAGGATCTGACCCTTTATCTCGTAACAACAGAAGGCCTGATTCTCTTGTCACTGACACGGGTGTAAATGAGAAGTGACTGCATGGAAGTCAGCCGAGTCACACAAGTGTACAACTGTCATAAGTAAAAGCAGAACAAGGCCCATAGTCCTTATCCATGGCACTTTAAAAGTATTATTCTAGCCACCAGAGGGCTCACATTTTTCCTATTAATTCAAAAGAAATATTTTTGAGAATGACTAAGAGTTAGTAATATTTTGAAGATAAAGGCTGTACAGTTCAAACAAAATATGTTCCTACCAAGACCGGCCTGCAGGGGAAACAACACGGCAATCAGTACTTACATTACATAATGTGTTCTGTTTCTTTCATTGTTTAATTGCGTTGAATGCACCCATTGCAACGGAGTCTGGAAGCTGCACAGTCAATTAAACAAACAAACAAACAGATCTTCAACAACAACAAAAGTAGTGTTGTTTATATAGTTTCATTAAATGCAGGGTGTTTGGGGATGATTGTAATTGAATCTAAATAATTCATTTGGCATGGGAGGGAGTTATGAAGTGCATTAATAAAGTGCTTCCTAACAGGACTTGAATTTATCACTAGATTACACAGTGGAGGTGGTTAATGTTGAATGGGATTTGCAGGTATTATTTTGGACACCAGAGGGTTACCATGTTTTTTCATTAATGCAGCAGAAATGGAGAGAATGAAGAGGAGGGGAAAAGTCACTTAAGAAAACAAAATGTGTGACAATAACAAAGTTCTACAAAACACATTCCCCTGGGTAATGCCAAGATCTACCTGCATGTGCAATCTCATTAAAATAAGATTCAAGTTACTGTATTTCACAAAGAAAAATAAGAATTTTTCTACTCTGACTTCAGTACAACCACTTTGTATTTACCCTGTTGTAAATTACATCAGCATGTGGCCCATTGGCTATAAATTCCACATATATAGGACACCTATTACCATAATTTTTTTCCATGTGATGTTAGTTTGAGTAGGTTTGTTTAATATATATATATATATATATATAATTCCAAACAGTGTGGTATTGTCAAGGCAAAACCCCAGATTCCAATTCATGTTCAATCCTGTCGAGCTGGTAATGGCGTGCTCCTTCCTAACTTGGCTTTGATTCACTACTGTGACTCTCAACTCTCAAGCGATACATGATTCATCTCAATGCTATTTAGGGAAGGACTCACAATGGCTTTGATAAGTCAAATGATGGTCAGATATTTTTCTTCCAACTCATTAATTTTCCAAGAAACAATGGGCCAAATCCTATGGTCAGTTACACTACTGAAGTTGATATACCGACTGGATGGTGTGCTACAGCAACTTTTAACCTACATTGGAACTAAGCACCTCTTAATCATGAACAGGTTTGTACCATTTGGTTTGTGTTCTCTGAAATCCTTTTACAAGACCCCTCAAAACCATCCTTGAAACATTAACAAAACAAACTCCTGCACGTTAACCAGTAGCCTGGGCAAACTTCACCTGGGATAGTTGACTTAGTGCCAAATCCTGGCATGCCATGGAGTCCTCGGGGTCTCAGTGTTCCACAATAAGCACCACAGTCATCGAGACTAACAAGAAAACTGAAACCCCACAACTCCCTGAGATGACTGTGTTAGATCCTAGGTGACTGCCATGCCGTTCCTCCCCAGGGCTACATATCATGAATCTGGTTCTTCCCTACCCCATTGCTGTCATGTATGGCAGTCAGCTGTGGAGGGAAGCTGTCAGAGGAGGCAGTGCCTCTTGGGAGGAGTGGATTTCTCCCCTGCTTGGCAGTCAGTGTTGGGAAGACCTAGAGGAGGGGAGAACAGGGCCTACTCTGCCTCAGCAGTCAGGTCCATATCTTCCACCTCCAGGGCCTGCAGAGACTCCTTTATAGTGCAGGTAGTCCGGTGTGGAACGTGCTGGCACATGCTTTCCTCCACCGCCTCCAAGGGCTCTGATATGACTGACAGCTTTTTTTCCTCCATCTGTGGGGGTCTTCCACGTGACTTCTCTGACCTGCCAGTCTTCTACCAGAACCACCTCTGGACCTGAAAGCTGGTCTCGGTGACTGCCGAGGGGGAAGATCTCCTCACAGAGCCCTTGCTAAACAACTGCCAGCTCAGTGTGCAGATGGTAGAGTCCCCTTCGGTGCACTTTCCCTTTCTATGGCATGAAGAAGACCTTGGCGCACATTTACCTCAATTGCACCAGGTTGCAGCCCCTTTTCCGGCCCCTCCAGAACCTTCTCCTTAGGTTCTGTCTGAACTTCTCCCCAGACCTCCTGATATTTGCACACCCCACCTGTGGCCCCATGAAGTCACAAGACCTCCACGTCAACCTCCTCCTGGCATTGAGCAAGGTGGCCATCCATTATACCAGGAGGAGGACGCTGGATGGGGAGTTTCTGTGCAACTGTGGGGCCTAAGTCTGATCCTCCCTTAGGTCACATATCCGGGCACAGTCCCTCTGGGCCACATCCACTAGTTCCCTGGTTCCTTCAAGGAGCAGTGGGCACTGTCCAGGGTTCTCTGTTTGATGTTCCCCTCTGGCTTCCTGCTTTTGACCCTGTGACCCTCACTCCTGTCCCTGTTTTCTCATTTGCTGTCCCCTGGATTTACTTGAGCCCTGGGTTCAGTGGCTCCTCCCCTTAGACTGGGGGAGGCGCCTTCAGATGCTGCCGGGCATTGCCCAGCACTCTGTCACAAACCATACAAGAGAGGGATTAATGTGCTCAAATATAAGCAGCTTGCTAAACTACTGGGTAGAAACGTTGTTCTTGTGTTATTTCTGACCTTAGTTTTTGTTACTTTATTCTGCATGTATAGAGTCTATTATACATTTTGTAATATAAAATTAATGGAGAAAATAATACTGTAAAAATGCTATTGCAGGTGTTAAAAAAATTACCACAGTAGTCTACAGTGATGATCTCAAGCCCTATGGTACCACTGTAGAGGTTTGGCCTGTTACTGCAAGATAGTCAGAGGTGCCGCAATCCTCTAGCACCTTTACTACTGACCAGTCACAATTTTGAGTGACATCCATTATAAAGAGGAATTTTCATTAGTCAAGAGTACACAACAGCTCCTTTGATTACATATGGATTTAAAATACATGATAGATCAGAGTAGTCTAAAAAGTACCAACAAGTGTGTTATATAAACAATATGCATGTTCAAAATTAGTACATGCACCAAAATAGAGACCTACTTGATACACTAAATTATGGTTTGCAGTTCCCTCTTCACTTTCTTCTTTGTGGTAATTTACATAAATGACTGTGTAGAGTTGGCCTTAAACACCTATGCATTTCAAGCACAGGTTAAATTATAAAAGAGATTGCAACATCTTTTTTGTCCATCATCATTTAATAAATCAACAGGTCCATTTCTGAGGATTGATGTAATGGTATTTATGAGTATTGGCAAAGTCATGTCCACTTAACTGATGCAATTAAGCAGTGCCTTGCTCTTATTATAATAATAATGGGTTGACTGATGAGTAATTTATTTCTTTCCAATGTAACTGACAAAAAAAGATTATATTCCTAGACAATGCAATGTATTTGGATCATAAACCTGCTGCCTTCTCATCTCCACCATTAGCTTAGATTTATCCTTCCCAGAGAGTGGTGGAATACACTTTAAACAAAGTATCAGGTTTAATATGGAGGGATGCTCCTGACTGTGTTAAATCCTGCACAGGAGTTGAATATTTTAGTAGCCACTTTTATAAGAGTGACATGGGACTGAATTATTATTATCTATATAAGGGATTCCAGGATTGTTACTCTGTGTGTCACTCTGAAGCCTAGAATGTCTGTTGAGTCAATATGAAGTGATGGAAACAGCTACTAGCATGGTTGAGAAATCTTTTTGTTGAGAATATCACCAGGTTCAATCATTACTGGGATACGTGATCTGCTACCATTCAATTTTTAAGTTGTCAGCCATTTTGGCTTTACAAATCAAATTACACTCAGGTGACAGAAGGTATGTATCTATGTTATGCCAAGAGTCCAGTCTTCTTCTCCATCTCATGTCCTTGTCACAAACTAGATGTTTTTTCCAGAACCATGCATAAGCTATGGCTCTTTCCGTCAATGCAGTGAGGTCCTCCTTCGTACAGGTCTTCCCAAAGAGTCAGCAAATGAGCAGGTGCTCCATGGTCTGCAACTCACCACACTCGCATATATTCTTGCCATTAGAATAGCCCCATTTGATCACATTAGTCGGTGATCTGTCAGTTTACGTGCACAGGCTGTTCAGACATCACCATGTTGGCCAGTCTGTATCAGCCCCTCCGAGAAGGTTCTGCTGGGGTTCCAGATCTATTTCAGTGCTTCTGACTGCACACAGCTTTCATTCCATAACCTCAGTCATGCCTTGCCAGCTGTCATATCCAAAGGCACAACACTGGTTATAAAAGGTTCACTATTTAAGGCATTTGGTTACTTCTGTGTGACCATATAATGCAAGGATCGGCAATCTTTGGCACATGGCCCACCAGGGAAAGCCCCTGGCGGGCCGGGCTGGTTTGTTTACCTGCCACGTCCGCAGGTTCAGCCGATCGTGGCTCCCACTGGCGGCGGTTCACTGCTCCAGGCCAATGGGGGCTGCGGGAAGCAGCGCGGGCTGAGGGATGTGCTGGCTGCCACTTCCCGCAGCCCCCATTGGCCTGGAATGGCGAACCGCGGCCAGTGGGAGCCATGATCGGCCGAATCTGCGGATGCAGCAGGTAAACAAACCGGCCCGGCCCTCCAGGGTTCTTGCCCTGGAAAGCCGCGTGCCAAAGGTTGCCGATCCCTGATATAATGAATGCTTGGATCTTCCATCTGCTGTGATCTTTCCCTTTGGCTTGCTACCTTCCTCCTGATATGCAATGCCAGCCAGTAAATACGAGCTATCCTTTGGTGTTGGCTTGAGCCATCCTGTTATTCCATGACAACTGTCGTTTAGAAGAGGGTCTAATTTCTTAGCATGGATGGATCATTCTCACACTGGACATGTATACTTTGCTATGAAGTAGCACAAGGCAATAGCAGTGATTCGCAAAGTAAAGTAATTGGTTCCCCGCTTTCAGATAATCAACTTTCAGAGGTTGTGTGTAACAGGTGCTAACTTTCCCTTTCATCTTCTCTACATGTGCTTTGAAGGAAAGTGTGGTATCCAATGTCACCCCCAGGTAGATAGGGTTTGGGTGGATTAGCTAGTAGGATTCCATCCCAGGTGACGATTAATTTCTGCTTGGCTTCTCTATGGCATAGGTGAAAGGCCGTCACCTATGTCTGGGTCGGGTTGGTACAAAGTTGGTTCTTATTGTAATAAATTGAGAGGTTGCTCGGTGCACACATCAGTCTGTTCTCGACAGTGGCAAATTCCTTCTCCTGTGACGTGATGCATAGATCATCAGCGTATAAAAAGTTCCTCATATTGCTCTGTATGGGATGATCATTGGTATATATGATGAAGAGGATTAGTGCTCACACACTGCCCTGGGGGAGGCCATTTTGTTGTCGTATCCAGCAGCTCCATTTCTTGCACAGTACTACGTAAAAATGTCTGTTCTCCAAAAGAGATCAGATGAGCTGCACATGTGGTAGTCATGTGTAATGCTGCAAGTCTTTCACGGATGTCACAGCGGCAGCGGGCCGCCCACTCCCAGCAGCAGAGGAGGCGGCAGGGCCCTGGGCCGACCCCTGCCCAGGTTGGTCTTGTATCTTGAAATGGGCCAAAAGCATAAACTTTGATCGAAATATCCTCTGCACTTTGCAGCTGAAGCCTAATTCTACTCACACATTATTATGTTATGGTCTGTTTCAAGTGTAAATCCTAAAGTTCTCAAAGGCCTACTATATCCATCTTCATCCTGCCTTCCACTGAACTACAGCGACAGCTCTTGTCTTCCACGTAATATAAGCCAAATGTTCTAAGTTCTTATTTCATAGTTTCATAGAGTTTAGGGCCAGAAGGGACCATTAGACCTGCTAATCTGACCTCCTATGTCACAGGCCATTAATTTTCACCTAGTTACTCCAATAAATGCTCATTCATGTGGGCATTCATGTTACTGCCAGGTATGACCCTGAGCAGATCAGCAGTGATTACAGAGATCTGGCAGCAAGCATGAAGGAGTCAGGGGCACAGACTGTGTTCCTGTCCATCCTCTTGGTTAAGGGTAAGGGCCCAGGCAGGGACTTGTCCAGAATAAAGTCCAGAGCAGTTATAGATACACTTGGTGCTTTAATAGGGCCAATTTCACAAAGCTGAGAATCATTATGAGCCAAATCAGCTGGGAGAAAGAATATAATTAGAAAAATGTGAATGATAATTGGAAATCATTTAATAACACTTTACTAGATGCCCCAAAAGCCACAATGCCAGAACTGGAAAACCAACGTGGTTTAGAGGGGAAGTGAAGGCAGCTGTGAAAAATTAAAACAAAAAACAAAAAACCAAAACATAACAAATGGAAGAAAGTGGAAGTTGATAGTAATGAATATAAATCAGAAGTTAGGAATTGTAGAAAATTGATAAGGAAAGCCAAGGGACACAAGGAGAAATCTATGGCCAGCAGAGGTAAGGACAATAATGAGCTTTTCAAATACGTTAGTAACAAAAGGAATCCTGACAATGTATTGGTCCATTACTAGATGGAAATGGTTGAACTATCAATAATAATGCAGAAAAGCCAGAAGCTTTCAATAAATATTTCTCTTCTGGATTTGGGGAAAAACAAATGATATAGTCTCATCATGTGGTGACGATAATACTCTTTTCATTCCACTAATATCTCTGGAGGATGTTAAACAGAAGCTATTAAAGTCAAATATTTTTAAATCAGCAGGTCCAGATAATTTGCATATTAGATTTTTAAAAGAGCTGGTTGAGGAGCTCACTGGACTGTTAATGTTGATTTTCAATAAATCTTGGAGCACTGAGGAAGTTCCAGAATACTGGAAGAAAGCTACGGTACCATTTTTCAAAAATGATATAAAATTAACATGACTCATTAAATGGAATAAAAATTGGCTAACTGATAGGTCTCAAAATGTAAATGTAAACTGAGAATCAAGCGGCTGTGTTTGCAGTGAGGTCCCACAGTGATCAGTTCTTGGCCCTATGCTATTTAACATTTTTATCAGTCACCTGGAAGAAAACATAAAATCATCTCTGATAAAGTTTGCAGATGACACAAAAATCAGGGGAGTGATAAATAATGAAGTGAACAGGTCACTGATTCAGAATGGCCTGGATCACTTGGTAAACTGGGTGCAAGCAAACAATATGCATTTTAATATGTTTAAATGTAAAAGTATAAATCTAGGAACAAAGCTTACAGAATGGGGGACTCTATGCTAGGAAGCTGAGACTCTGAAAAAGGTTTGGGGGTTGTGACTGATAACCAGGTGAACATGAACTCCCAATATGACATTATGGCCAAAAGAGCTAATGCGATCCTGGGATGAAAACAGGGGAATCTCAAGTAGGCGTAGATAGGTTACTTTACCTCTCTATTTAGCACTGGTGTGACCATTGCTGGACTATTGTTCCAGTTCTGGTGCCAACAATTCAAGAAGGATGTTGATAAATTGGAGATGATTCAGAGAAGAGCAACAAGAATGATTAGAGGATCAGAAAACTTGCATACAGTGATAGACTCAAGGAGCTTAATCCATGTAGTTTAACAAAGAGAAGGTTAAGGGGTGACTTGATTACAGTCTAAAAATATCTACATAGAGAACAAATATTTAATAATGGGGTCTTCAATTTAGCAGAGAAAAGTATAACACAATCCAATGGCTGGAAGTGGAAGCTAGACAAATTCAAACTGGAAATAAGGCATAAATTTTTATTTGTGAGAATAAATTAACCACTGGAACAATTTACCAAGGGTCATGGTGGATTCTACATCACAGACCATTTTAAAATCAAGATTGGATGTTTCTTCTAAAAGATCTGTTCCAGTAATTATTTTGGGGAAGTTGTATGATCTGTGTTATACAGGAGGTCAGACTAGATGATTACAACAGGCCATTCTGGCCTTGGAATCTAGGAAAGCTAGTGCACGTGTAATAGCAGTGTAACCGCGGTACCACAAGCAATGGCAGCTGAGGCATGGTTTAGCTGTGCCAAGTACAAATCCACCTGAATCTAGTGGGCACATCCTCGGCACCACTAAGCTATGCCTCCACTGCTGCCGCCAATGGTACCATGGCTAGAGTGCTATTAACACTCGCGCTAGCTTGATGAAAGCTAGCACTAGTAGATGTATGCAAGCAGGGGAATCACACTCCTAGCTCATAGTGTAGATGTAGCCATAGAGTCACAGGTTCACAGACTCCAAGTCCAGAAGGGACCATTACAATCATCCAAAATCTTCCGACCCAGGTGGCTGTTCGGTAAATCATGCACCATGACAATGATAGTGGCAGCTCTCATTACAGAGAGACAGGGCCACCAGAACACACTGCTAAAAAGACGGGTCACCTTCCTAGCATCCTCTTCGTTTCAGGGACAACCTTTCGCTCAGCCCGCTATTCACTTCAGGTCTTTAGTTGCTCTGGAGGGGGCCTCTACATGGAGCTCCTGCCTCTCTGCCCTCCCACCTCTCTCATTCTTCCAGCAGTGGCCTGTCTACTGAACACACACACTCCCTTGTATGAGGACCTAGCTGACAGACCCAGCCTGCACCACCATGAGTGCAGTGTATCTGAGGTGGTCTCCTCATCTGGCTGGTAAGAGCCACATAAGTGTCCATGCTGCTGACAGCCTGGCCTTGCTTGCCCAGGCGGGAAGTTAAAGAGGCCATTTAGATGTGCGACATGACCAGTGACACAATGAAGACTTAGCACATGTAGGAGATATGACTCCTGTGAATGGGCCTAAGAGAGATGCTGCAGAGGCCCATTTGTTAGGAATTGTAGGTGCTCAGTACATATGATATCAAGTTGATTTTAGAGTTAAACCAAAAAGAGAGGCTGGTTTCTATACATGGAATCCAACTTTCAAAAGCAGGGTTAGATGCTCCAAAAGCTGATGTATATAATTTTTGCCACATGGGCACCCACCATCTTCTTTGATGTTGACCAAATGGGACAATGTCTCAGACTTTCAATGCTGGCCTTTAGCAATTTCCTAGAACCGCCAAAGAGGATGAAGAGTGCATCTGACCTAGAGCATGTATTTTACATATGCACTCATAGCTGTGTTGTCTATCATGATCCATGGTGTCCTATGCAGTGGCCCTCAGAGCAAGAAGAGCTAGTTTTACTGCTTTTCGTTCAAAAATATTTTTATGAAGATTCCTCTCTTTTCATGACCACGGTCTAGGCACCTCATTCCTACAGTCTGTTAGGAAAATCCTACACCACGACAGCAGAGAGTGTCTGACTTTTGTAAAGCCTGACCTTTCCTCTCCAGATCCTTTTCAGTCATCTTAATGACTGAGATCACCAGTTGCTCCTTTCTAACTACAAGCCCCAGAGTCTGGAAGACTGCTCTTTAAGACTGCTCTTCTTTGGAATGGTGCAGGAGAGCTAGACACAGATTCCCTGTTACCTGACAACTGTTACAACCACTGCCATTGTTTTGGTGAAAGTCCTTGCAGCAGATGCAAGGCCAAAGAACAGGAAGCAATATTGGAACGGCAACTGGCCAGTGTAAAATGCAATGTCATGAGGGATATGCAAACATGCACTTTTAGATGTGAGATCAAGATGTTGGCTGCTGCAAAGTCACTGGAGCTGACTGCCTGTACTGCAAGCTGAAACAAGGCAGGAAGATGAGCAGAGAATCTTGATGTTGATTGGCCTGCCTGTGTACCAACGAAGAGGAGGCAAAACTCAGAACCATAGAAATTATATTTTTAGCCAAACTTTTTCCAGCATCCCAGTAAGTCATATGGAGTTTTGAAAACTGTTGTGACTGTGTGGTTATTGTACCACTGAAGTCTGGAATATTTTATCTGGCAGAATTCAAAACAACTTGTTCATTTCTAGTCAGATGCATCTGGAATTCAGACTGGAGATTGAACCTAAGAATGAAGTAGTATGGTTGTAGTTTGTAGATAAAGGACCCCTTCACTATGCTAACTGGGTTCATTTTTGTTGTTGCTTTATTTTTCATGTGGTATTTATTCTAATCCAATCAAAATAACTGAAGTTAATTTTAAAAGGCTTTTTTGGCTTATTAGCTCTTCGGAGACATACGAAAAGTAATTGGCAATGAGGATAATATCCATTTGAAAGCAGGTGATCCAGCAGTGATGAAGAGGTCTCTGATTAACTGGAGAAAGGAAAGGTAAAAATGGCCATGTATGGTAAAAACTGATGGTTTCCATTTTGACAAAAAAGGTTAAAAGGATTTTGAAGTGTATGCAAAAGGGGTGCAGCAGTATTTTTATGACAACAATGAAATGAGGCTCAGGAAGAGATCCATTTTCCTATCCCTAGTTGGGGAACAAGGTGGCTTAGGATTTCCTCAAGAACATGGCAAGATAAACTATAAGGGTTTGATTGAAGTGCTTAAAAAGCTCTATGAATCCCAAACAAACTTCACAGCAGAGAGAGATACAAATTTCATTTAGAAAACCATAGAGAAGGGGAAAGCACATCTGATGTTTTAGCAACTCTTAAAAATCAGTCCCTGACCTTCATTTTAATAATCATCTCTGAGAAGCCCTCAGCCACCAGAGATCCAAAAGGGAGAGGGGCTGCCAAGAATTGTGCACAGAAACAAGTAAACCTGAAAGGAGCAATGGTTATCGTGTTGGTGCTGGAATCCACCAAAAGAAACATACTGCACTTTGAGAGAGCACCTCTGCCTGCATTTCATATTGATGAAGGAAAGGCCAGACCTTAGACGAGGAAGTGGACATGAGTTGCTGCACCCTGGAGGAGACCAGCAAGTTGGAAGGATCCACATTTCCATTGCTTGGAAACATCACATCAATCAGAGCAATTATGCAGTAGTATGGGAACTGTGCCAAGAGAGGGTATTCGGGCGTTGCTAGTCATGTACATTACTAGAGAAAGGAATTAAATAAAAGGAAGCTGTTCTCATTAAGGATATGGAAAACCACCTAGTTATGTGAGTATCTAGGAGCTAATTACATAATCTGCTCCTCATCATAATGAGATGGCTGGTCATTTATATCACTTCTTAGAACCGCTTGTGGTACACAATAAGCAGGATTCAAATGCCACATATAAGGTAATATAAGTACAAATAAAGGCACTCCACAAATGGAAATCTATAGAGGTGCTGCAATATCTGTAATTCTTGAAAAATTGTACATGAAAATATTTGCTAACGTCAAATTAAGAGAAACAAGTACAGTATGGAATAAGAGGCATTAGGAGCTAAAGGTTATGATAGCTGCAGGTGAGTGTAAAGTAAAAGGGTATCTGTTTGCTGTCAGCATTAACTGTTACATAAGGAGATGGTCTTCACAAAACAACTTAACAAAGCTAAATTGCATTGCAGTTCTAGGAACCATGCATTAGATAGCTAGTGAAGTTCAAACAAACGCTTTTTTGATATATGGCTTAGTGAAAGGCATAACAACAAATCTGTATGCAGTTAAAAATGCCATTCCTACATTTCTTAATGCTCCTCCTGTGCCTTATGCTTTGCTAGAACATATTAAAAGGCAAATTAGAAGATTGCAGAAACAGGGGATAATATGACCTCTAGAGTTTAGTCTAATTTTGTGTCTTACTAAACCCAATGGTAGTGTGAGGATTTGGGGAACTTTATATATAGTCCCTTTAACCTTGGTTGGAAGTGTTCAGGTAACAAGGTGATAGGCACAGTACAAGAATCTAAATGGATCACTATCCATCCACTTCCAAAACCACAGAATGTATTTCCTAACAGGTAGGAGGGGTGAAGCTTATGGAACCTGATCTGTTCCCAGCATTTACAAGTGGCCAGATAGCCAGATTCTTAAAAAAATCAAATCAAATCTAAGATTAAACATATATATAAAGCTTACTAGGTATGAAAGGCAGCCATTCAGTGTAGCTAGTGCCCCTGCCATATCCCAAAGACTAATGCATACATTTTGCCCAGATTTCAACTTTATCATCTCCTATTTAGAGGACACTTGAGAAATCTAGAATGGGTTCTGAAAACGTTGTCAAAATATGGATTTAAAATTGTAAAAATAATAATAATGGTGTCTTCCAGAACCAATATGTTTATTTAGGGAATAGCAAAGATGCAAAGCAAACACAGCCCTTAAAAAAAGAGGCAAAAGCCACTGAAAAGTTTGTTGGTACCCAAAAATGTTTCAAAGTGGAGACTGTTTTTGCCTGTTGTGGAATATAATAAACTCAGTGTCTTCATTGTTACAGAAAATTTAAAAAGGCATATTTCCACCTTAATCCAGAGCTTCCTTAAATCAAAAACATAGAGACCTGTGAGAAAGGTCAGAATCTGGGGGAAGCATGGGCCATTATAGCAGGGACAAGGGAGAGGTAAGAGGGAACATAGAGGGGAAATAAAATCAGTATATTAGATATCTCTATACTAATGTGAGAAGTATGGGCAATAAGCAGGAAGAACTAGAAATGCTAGTGAATAAACACAACTATGACAAACTTGGCATCACAGACACTTGGTGGGACAATACACATGACTGGCATATTGGTATGGAAAGGTACAGCTTGCTCAGGAAGGACTGGCAGGGAAAAAAGGGAGAAGGTGTTGCCTTATATATCAAAGATGTATACACTTGGACTGAGGTTGAGATTGAAATAGGAGACAGACTTGTTGAAAGTGTCTGGGTAATGATAAAAGGGGTAAAAACAAGGGTGATGTCATGGTAGGGTCTTCTACAGGCCACCTAACCAGGAAGAGGGGGTGGATGATGCTTTTTTTAAACAACTAGCAAAATCACCCAAAGCACAGGGCTTTATGGGGATGTGGGACTTCAACTACCCAGACATTTGTTGGGAAAATAACACAGCAGGGCACAGATTATCCCACAAATTCTTGGAAGGTATTGGAGATAATATTTTATTTCAGAAGGTGGAGAAAGCTAGTAGGGGAATGGCTATTCTAGATTTGATTTTGCCAAATAGAGAGAAACTGGTTGAGAATTTGAAAGTGGAAGGCAGCTTGGGTGAAAGTGATCATGAAATGGTAAAATTCATGATTTTAAGGAATGGTAGGAGGGAGAACAGCAAAATAAAGATAATGGATTTCAAGAAGGCAGACTTTAGCAAACTCAGGTTGGTAGGTAAGATCCCATGGGAAGCAAGTTTAAGGGGAAAAACAGTTCAACAGAGTTGGCAGTTTTTCAAAGAGACATTATTAAGGGCACAAAAGCAAACTATCCCATTGCTTAGTAAAGATAGGAAGTATGGCATGAGACCACCCTGGCTTAACCAGGAGATCTTCAATTATCTGAAACTCAAAAAAAAGAATCCTTAAAAAAGTGGAAACTAGATCAAATTTCAAAGGATGAATATAAACAAACAATACAAGTGTAACCCTTCTGCCCATCTAAGTTGGCAGCAACAAGGGCCGGGTTCTGTATCTAGGGGTTCCGTTTCAATAACACAATGCAAAACCGGCTCGAGCCCCCACCCAGTGACCTGGGACAATTACATACCACCCCCCTGGGTACCTCTAAGAGGCAATACTTCCCCTCTCGCAAGCACGGAGTCTGAGTGTAGCAGAAAATGTTTAATAACATGAGGTAAACGACATCAGCATAAAATTGGAAAAACACCACAAACAGGATTCATAACACAAACCATGAGCAAAACCCACCCCAGCAAATTGGGCTGTGTCCTTTCCCTTTGGTTCTTGAATCCAGCAACCCAAAAATCACCCAGAGTCCCCAAAGTCCAACATCCCCAAAGTCTCTTGGGTCCAGCAATCACCCAAAGTCCCAAAAGTCCAACAACCCCCAAAGTCTCTGTCCCTGGTCAGTGCAGCCCCAGAGTAAAAGGGGCGGGGCACGCAGGGTGTTAAGGGGCACCTTACGTGATCCGAGGCTGGCCAGCCGTCTGTTTCTCCGTGGGGGTTCCGCCGCAGCCTTTACCACGAGCCAGTCCACTTTCCTGCCATCCCACGAACTGCTCCGCTCTACAAGCTGCTCCGCTCCACTCCGCTCCGCTCACCGACCTGTGAGCCGTTCCAGCCGTCCCCGCAAACAGCTCTGCTCGCCGTTCCTTGGGCCACTCCAACCGGCCCCGCAAGGCTCCACGCCACTCGCTGCTCCTCCAGTTGTCCCCACAAATTGCTCCGCCAGCTGCTGAGCAGTATAGCTTCAGGCTCCCCCACTAGTTAACACAGCCTCAGTGATCTCAGCTCTTAATAACATCAGCTCTTTTGTGATTTCAGCTTTTAGCGATTTCAGCTCATAGTATAGTAGGGGAGCCCCAGTGCTGGTGCACCATTGGCCCAAAGTGAATTCAGCTCAGCAGCCTGTAACTAGACTCCTAAGGGAATCAAAGTTCGCTCTGATATTCAACAGTGGAGAGAGGAGGCGGTGCAATTGGTGTTTCAAACCCTCAGAGGGGGCCCATACCATCAGGTACACATACCTGTCCCCGTCCTCTCTCAATTCACTGGGTTTTGTAACCCATGCCCCTTGTCAAGCAAGTGCTACTTAGGTAATGGTGAAGGACTCACTCAGTCCTTCTGTCATACAACAGTTCCACTGGCCTTGATTCACAGAATCAGGGTAACAAAACTTTATTCTTCCTGCCCCAATAATAGAGAAACTGGGGGTCCCACACCAGCCAAAGTAACCACTTTCAGTTGCTGTGTTCCATGCCAGGCGAGTGGGTGTGCCTATGCAAACAAGATCAGCCCCTGGAGTTCTTTTCCACACTCGCCATAATTCACCACCAGATGTCAGGGTAGAGTTCATCCTGACTCTGCTTACATCCTCCCCCCAGCCGAGAATTTGTCGTCCCGACAAATCACACTCCCTATTATACCAACTCACTGGTTCCCTCCAAAGGGCCTCAGATAGCCCACTTTAGCTTCCACAAGCCTGTGTGCTAAACATATTGGTTCCTCACTAGTCACCCCAGGTGCATCATAAGTCAACCGTTTTACTGGTCTTATTACCCTGTCTCGTCTATTGAGACTCTCTGTTACCGTGGTAGAGTGGACAGCCTCTTGAACGACAGATGGGGAGGTTTCCTTTGAGGGCCCCTCGGCTACTGGCATAGGCCCCTGCAGTTCTAGTTCTAACAGTGGAGGGTCCAAGGTGCCCAGGACATCCTCCACCTGTATGTCTCCACTGTCCAATAACCTGTGTGTGTCATCACATGGGGGTCCCACCAGTGGCCCAGGGGTGTCAGGAATGGGCCTAAATACTTCTGCCATGGGGTTTAGGGCGGAAGAGGAGGAGCTCTCTTTTGATGCTGATCGAGACTGAAATCTTGTCTCCATCCCAGGATACACCATGGTTGTGTCTTCCTCCTCAGACTCACTCTCGCATGTGCTGCTTAGGGGTAGGTTAGCTGCAGGGGGCTGGCTGTCCACGTTGGAGGGCAGCTTTGGTCCAGCACCTTCGTTCCGCCCGGTTGCCCTGTTGTGGCCCATCTCATACGGGGTGTCTACCAATTCCCCCACAGGGAGCAAAAGGTATCTATGCACTGTCTTTGTCTGCCATGGACCATCTTCAGGTTTGATCTTGTAGACCGGCAGGTCTCCCAGCTTTTCCATCACCAAGTAAGGTATTGCCTTCCATCTGTCAGCTATCTTGTGTTTGCCAGCAATACCCAAATTTCGCAGCAGGACTCTGTCCCCCGGCTGGAGTTCTTGCAGACGTACCCTAGCATCATATCGATGTTTGTTCCGGTCTGCGTTCTTCCGAGCCGCAGATGTAGCTAAGTGATAAGCATCCCGCAGCTTTTCTCTTAGTCGGGATACATATTGCTGATGAGTTTCATAGCTATCTCCATCCTCTGATACACCAAAGCACAGGTCTATGGGTAATCTTGGTTCTCGCCCAAACATTAAGAGATATGGGGTGACTCCTGTAGCATCATTCTTTGTGGCATTGTAGGCGTGCACCAGAAATGCGACATGTTGGCTCCAGGTTGCCTTCTGCTCTGGCCGCAAAGTCCCCAACATATCTAATAGGGTTCGGTTGAACCTCTCTGGCTGTGGATCACCTTGAGGGTGATAAGGCGTTGTCCTAGACTTTTTAATTCCCGCTATCCTCAGCACCTCCTTCAGAAGGTGACTCTCAAAGTCCCGCCCCTGATCCGAGTGTATCCGGGCTGGAAATCCATAAACTGAGAAATATTTCTCCCACAGTACTCGAGCAACAGTGGTGGCCCTCTGATCACGTGTGGGATATGCCTGCGCATATCGCGTATAATGGTCAGTCACTACTAGAATGTTCCCAATATTTCTCTTGTCTACTTCTAAAGACAAGAAATCAATGCATACCAGCTCCAGAGGTTTGTTGCTGGTGATGTTCTTCAGATATGCAGCCCTCGTGGGCAGAGTTTTCCTTTGAACACATCGAGCGCAGGTCTCACATTTCCTGCGAACATCTTCAGCCATCCGAGGCCAATAGAACCTACTACGAATAAGTTCCAGGGTCCTCTCCATCCCTAAATGTCCAAAGTCATCATGCAGGGCCCTCATGGCCAGGGCTCTGTACTCTTTTGGCAGCACTAGCTGTGCTCGTTGCTTTTGTAAAGGGTCTGTGGTCACTCGGTGTAGCACTCCCTGAATCAGTTTCAGTTTGGTCCATTCTCTCAATAGTAGTTTACTCTCCGGGTTAGGTGGGACAACCACAGCTGGGCTTCGCCCCTCTCTTTTGGCAAGTAGTGTATCACGAATGTCAATATCTTGCAGCTGGGCTTCCTGCCAGTCAGCCGCATTGAGCATGGGCAAAGGAGATTGGTCCAACGCAATATAGTTCACTGAAGCAGAAGGCACGCATTCAGGGGGCAGGCCCAAAGCTTCTGCAGCACATCCATGAAGACTTTCATGGGACTCTGGCTCCCGGCGACTCACACTGCAAATAGCCCTCACTCCATCTGTGGGTATCACAGCAACTCCTGGTGCCTGTGGACGCCTGGACAATGCATCTGCATCTACATTGCTTCTCCCTGATCGGTATTGAATGCTGAAGTCATAGCTAGCCAAAGCGGCCACCCATCTTTGCCCTGTAGCATCCAGCTTAGCACTTGTTAACACATAGGTCAGTGGGTTGTTGTCTGTCCACACCTGGAACTGAGCACCATATAAGTAGTCTCGAAATTTCTCAGTGATGGTCCATTTCAAGGCCAAGAACTCCAGCTTGTGGGTGGGATAGCGAGTTTCACTATCAGACAGTCCTCGGCTGGCAAAGGCTACAGGTTTACGTGTTCCTTCCAGTTCCTGGTACAGTACTGCTCCCAGACCCTCCAAACTGGCATCAGTATGCAGGATAAATGGTTTGCTTGGGTCAGCAAAGACTAGGACTGGAGCATGAGTTAGGCAAGTAATGATTTCTCGAAAAGCCCTTTCACATCTCTCATCCCACCGTGGCCCAAATGGTTCGAAGGGGCCATAGTGTCTCTGCACCGGAGGCTTTGGGGACTTCCCCTTATTCTTGGTCTTAGTTTTGTTCCTGCTGGACTGGTATCCCCTGGTAAGATCATTCAGAGGTTTTACAATTGTAGCATAGTTTTTCACAAATCTGCGGTAGTAGCCACTAAACCCAAGAAAGGTCTTGAGTTCTCTGTAGTTACTTGGACATGGCCATGTAGTGAGTGCTTCTATTTTATCGGGATCAGTACTCACACCCTCTTGGGACACGATGTGACCCACATACTTCACTGAGGTCCTGCAGAACTGGCATTTGTCAATTGAAAGCTTCAAACCATAATCCTCTAACCTATCAAGCACTTTAAGAAGTCTCTCTTCATGCTCCTCCAAGGTTCTTCCAAACACAATCAGGTCATCCAAATAAACTAACACTTGCAGTAAATTCATGTCTCCCACAACTTTCTCCATAAGACGTTGAAATGTGTAGGGACAAAATTTAAAAGGCCAAGGCACATAATGAGCTTAAACTAGTTAGAGACATAAAGGGTAATAAGAAAACATTCTACATACATTAGACACAAGAGTAAGACCAAGGATAGGGTAGGTCCATTACTCAATAAGGGGGGGAAGACAATAACAGAAAATGTGGAAATGGCAGAAGTGCTAAACAACTTTTTTGTTTTAGTTTTCACCAAAAAGGTTAGCAGTGATTGGACGACTAACACAGTGAACACCAGTGAAAATGAAGTAGGATCTGAGGCTAAAATAGGGAAAGAACAAGTTCAAAATTACTTAGACAAGTTAGACATCTTTAAGTAGCCAGAGCCTGATGAAATACATCCTAGAATATTCAAGGAGCTGACTGAGGAGATATCTGAGCCATTAGCGATTATCTTTGAAAACTTATGGAAGACGGGAGAGATTCTAGAGGACTGGAAAAGGGAAATAAAGACAACCCAGGGAATTACAGATCAATCATCTTAACTTCAGTATCTGGAAAGATAATGGCATAAATAATCAAGCAATCAATTTGCAAACACCTAGAAGATAATAAGATGATAAATAATAGCATGGATTTGTCATGAACAAATTGTGTCAAACCAATCTAATAGCTTTCTTTGACAGGGTAACAAGCCTTGTGGATAGGTGGGAAGCAGCAGATGTGGTATATCTTGACTTTAGTAAGGCTTTTGATACTATCTTGCATGATTTTCTCAAAAACAAACTAGGGAAATGTCACCTAGATGGATTTCAGAGTGGTAGCCGTGTTAGTCTGTATCAGCAAAAAGAACGAGGAGTACTTGTGGCACTTTAGAGACTAACAAATTTATTTGAGCATAAGCTTTCGTAGGCTAAAGCCCACTTCATCAGATGTATGCAGTGGAAAATACAGTAGGAAGATATATATATATATACAGAGAACATGAAAAAATGGGTGTTGCCATACCAACTCTAATGAGACTAATTGATTAAGGTGGGCTATTATCAGAAGGAGAAAAAAAACTTTTGTTGTGATAATCAGGATGGCCCATTTCAAACAGTTGACAAGAAGGTGTGAGTAATAGTAGTGGGGAAATTAACATGGGGAAATAGTTTTTAGTTTGTGTAATGACTCATCCACTCCCAGTCCTTATTCAAGCCTAATTTAATGGTGTCCAGTTTGCAAATTAATCCTAACTGGCAGCGTAGTTAAGCACTGGAATATAAAATTACCTAGGAAGGTTGTGGAATCTCTGTCATCAGAGATTTTTAAGAGCAGATTAGACAAACAGCTGCCAGGGAATGGTCTAGATACTAGTTAGTCCTGTGTTGAGTGCAGGGGACTGGACTAGAAGACCTCTTGAAGTCCCTTCCAGTCCTACTCTTCTCTGATTCCTCCTTTATTAATATTATGCTTCTCCAGTGCTGGACCTGTAATTCTACACACATTTAAAGACAGAGACACAACCACTATCTCTTGTTCACTCTCCCATCTAACTTTATTTCCCTGTGATTGCATTTGTGCTTAGATATGAGAAAGAGAAATCCATAGCACATTGAGTGGATAAATGAGGAGCCCCAGTTTGATTCATTTTGGGATCTTTATGTTTTTTGTGGTTACTTTCCCTCCAGCATGCAGGAATCAATCAATAAGTCATAGAGTGGCACAGATGATGTTTAAAATGTATATTAAATGCTGTTAGAAGAGTCCACAGAAATGAACACTATGACATTAATCTGATCCAGTTAAAGTCACTGTAGCGAATTACAAAGGCATATTTGTTTTTCAGGAGACATAACACCCAGGGCCAGATTCCGACACACTTGTGTTGAATAGCATCTTACTCCATGAGTGATTCCATTGCCTTCAACATGAGTCAGGGTATCAGAGACTGGCCCTAAGTTATTTGTGCTCACAGCAGACAGAATTCTCCGATTATGGTGCAGGAGAGTTTTCTAGCTGGCCACCTCCCACAGCACTTTTATTATGACACTGAAGCTCAGTAATATAATGGATGTATAGGGCTACATTATAGGTTTTACAGTCAGAGGTATAAGGAAAGCACACAGTGGCAGCACCCAAGTAACAATGAGTCCTGCCCACTCAGGCACAATCCAACAAAACACTTAAGCATGATCTTAATTTTAAATACATGCGCGGCCTCCTTGACTTCAATGGGACCCCTCATGTGCTTAAAAAAGAGCATATGTCTAAGTGCTTTCCTGGATTGGGGTCATAGGACAGGAAATGCAGAATGCCACTCAGAAACAGAGTCACTATATTATTTAACAGGTGTAGTGTGTGCACCTACCAGCACCAGCCTGCATCTTTTATGAACAAATGTGCAGGAAGGGTGGAGTCAGGTCACATTCTCAACTTAAAGACACACAACCTTTTGGGTCTATAACTCTGTTGACTCTGAGAACCAGTCCCCTTGTGACCTACACTGTGGGCATGAGCTTCAGCATTCTTGTCCTCTCCAGTCTGGGTGTGATATGGAGCAAGAGCTCTGAGCCTCTGCTTTCTCCTTCCCCAGCATACCTGTGCTGAGTAAGATAGTTTGGATCTTAAACAGCTGTTCATAGACTGTTTTTGTACTGCAGTAATCAATCAATCCAAATCAGCTGGCATGGGGAAATCTTGGGTTCAAAGATATAAGGTGTCTCATTAGCCTTTTCTACAACTATTTAAAAAATAAATAAAAGTTAACTTGTCTATTATCCTTCTTAAGATGTTAGCACTAAGCTTCTACTACAGTTAATGGGAATTGTGCATGGATATGGAGAGAAGGACATGCCATGAAGTGCCTATCTTTTCTGGTTACCCAGATAGCTTTTTCCTCTGCAAATCAGTGCACTGGAGTCTTGTTGAATCTACAGCCAGACAGGCTAAAAAAATAAATCCAGCAGAGGTCTGAACTTCTTTCATGCATCTTAATGGGGAATGTTATCCATAGAGCCCATTTATGACCATTTAAGTGAAAAACACTATTTACACGGGTAGCAAAAACAGCCTCCATCATTAAAATGCATTTTAAGTGTCAAGTGGGTACAGCATTAGTCGCGACTGTAAGTGTCCATGCACAAAAACCCACAAAACCAGGACAAGATCCAGCTTGTCCTTTTGCCGCAAAATACCTTAAGATAACGGGTAAGAAGGAGTAGTGTATCTCATAGATTTTTGGGGGGGCTAATTCTCATCAAATGTAAAACTTTTATAAGTACCGGAATTTTATGTTTACAGAAAAGTGGAAAATATCTCAACAGATTTTTTTCCTTTTTCCCCATATATTTGGATCGCTTCTTCTCATAAGCTACTGACTTTTCAGCTACAGGCTATGACTTATCCCTTGACAACTATAGTCTCTGCAATAAATTGTTCAAAGTCAGACCTGGGGCTGTGTCAGTTCCTAGAATATCTAGGTTTTATATCTTCTCTAGGCTCACTTTAATTTAAATAATAAAAAATGCAATCTGACCCCAGATGGACTAGAACGCATTTTACACCAGATTGCAATTTACTTGAGCAAGTACCTAAAAGTGCAAACTCTCATTTTGAAAACAAAACACATGCATCATAAAAATAATGCACCCCATTAGCAACATCTAAAATGTTGCGCAATGCAAATAATAAGAGCTAATTAGGGTTTTGCGGACACTAGAGCTGTGTTGTAAAATGACAGTGGGTTGTCTTTCTCAGTATTTCTATTTCGATTGATGTCGGCATTCGCTCTGTTAGTTTTCAGTTGGTTTCATCTATCTTATTTTGGGTGTCAGGTGAATTATTAGTAATTAATTCACAAGTTTTAAAATTTTCCTTTGTTCTTCAGATTTATCCATTGCTTTTAATAATGCTTTTAGAAAAAAAGAACCATAGGGTAGCCTACATACTGCTCTAACGTACACCATACAAGCACAGAATTCAGGCCTAACAATCAGGCTGATTTCCTTCTCTCTCTCTCTTTCTAAAATACCTGGGATTGGGGAGGCCTCCGACAATATTATGTGTGGTGCGAGTGGTTCAGGGCTCACCATCACTTGAGAGACGTGAGCTGGGGAAGGAAATCAAACAGGCCAGTAACAAATGAACTCACATGTGATGGGACATATGAGATGTCACTGGGAGAAGATTTATGTACTTCAGAACTGTGGCTCTCAACCTTTCCAGACTACTGTACCCCTTTCAGGAGTCTGATTTGTCTTGTGTATCCCCAAGTTTCACCTCACTTAAAAACTACTTGCTTACAAAATCAGACATAAAAATACAAAAGTGTCACAGCGCACTAGTACTGAAAAATTCCTGACTTTCTCAGTTTCACCATATAATTGTAAAATAAATTGATTGGAATATAAATATTGTACTTACTTTTCAGTGTATAGTATATAGAGCAGTATAAATAAGTCATTGTCTATATGAAATTTTAGTTTGTACTGACTTTGCTAGTACTTTTTATGTAGCCTGTTGTAATACTAGGCAAATATATGGATGAGTTGATGTGCCCCCTGGAAGATCTCTGCGTACCCCCAGGGGTACGTGTACCCCTGGTTGAGAACCACTGCTTCAAAGGGTGCCCCAAGCAGGGTTTGGGGGGGGGGGGGTTGAGGGCTGAGTGCAAACCAAATGGATTGAAATTTCATTAACCTGTTATTTTGTGGTTACCAAAATTGAATTCACAAGTAATTTTTTCTGTCATTTCAAGCTGTTTCTCTACTAATGGTGATTCTATTAAAAAAATATCTATCACTTTTTTAATTTGAAACAACATTTCATTTCGAATTTTAGTTCAATTAAAAAGGTAACAAAAAAACGCACAAGATGTTCAACCCCAAAGAATTTTTTTTTTGTTTTACTTTTCCAGTCCAGGCTCCAAACTGAAAAATCAGTTATTTGCATAGCTCTAATCACAAAATATTCCGGACTGTACTGAGGGGCATCTCAAAAAACAAAGGTCTATCCAGAAGGCCCCAAACAGTAGCCTATTGGATAATGTAGTTCTCACTATATTTTCTGGTACTTCAGAGTTGTGGATTTCACACATGCAAGAATCTTTGATCCCACATTTTTGGCAGCTGGTGAAGAGATAATGAGCGTTAAGCACAATACAAGCAAGAACAAATATCAGTAAGTTTCATAGAGACAAATTCAATGATGACATGATTAGAGGTATAAGCTATATGTTGGTGGTAAATTCTGCTCTCAATTGCGCTGGCGTAAAACTGGAGTTCAGAATGTGGCTCTCTGTAGTGAGATCATTTTTTAAATGTTCACTTAGCAAATAAAAGAAAAAAACATTTATTCAAGCTTTTTGAATTTCCTAAGCTGATGTGCCATTTATTATGCTATGTCCCACACACATCTTGCTGCATCTGTTTGTTAATCACGTAATGTAGCTAATGCTGCCAAATGAGGACATAGCCAACAAACATAGCAAAGCAGCTGAAAGACAGTTGTCTTGCAAAAAAAAAACCAAAAAAACCCCCCCAAAACTGGTTTTACATATTCATTTTTGGGTTTTAAAAAGCTCATGTTGGGAGGGGTGGGGTCAGACTCAGTAGGGCAGATTCTGCCCTCAGTTACATCTTCACATGCACACCCGAAGTCAGTTTTGGGGTTGCGGTGGGTGAGGATGGAGTGCATGCATGCATATGCATGCCCCCCAGAGTCCTGATTTCTAGACATGCTGAGCAGCCAGAGCTCCCACTGAAGTCAACGAGAGCTGTAATCCCGGAAGGCTACAGTGAGCATTGGAGTAGATTTGCACATATGTCATCTAGGGCAGAATTTGGCTCAAAACATGCATTTAGGGATAAATGGCATAGGAAGATACCCACATTGTTGCATACACTGGGAAGCTGTCACACCTCTCTGCCTCACCTGGCTTTCCTCCTTCCACCAGAACATAGGGTGACCAGATAGCAAGTGTGAAAAATTGGGACTCTTTTTTTTCAGGGGTGGGATGGGTATGGTGCCTATATAAGACAAAGTCCCTAATATCGGGGTGTCTGGTCCCCCTACCAGAACAGGCCCGGAGGACCACTCCTTATCCATTCAGAGGGATGGGGTTGTTGACCTCCTGCCCCCTCAAATGGCTCACTCTATAGGTCTTCATGGGTGCTGGATGGTCTCCTCCATCTCCTTTTCTGGGGACATCACCAGGCCGGGACACTGCTCTCCCCAAGATCCTTGGGATCTTCGTGACACAGGTGAGCAAGAAGCAACCTGACCTTTCTGTACACCCAGAGGGTAGCAGGTGAAGTAAAAACTCCACTTCCACAGCACTGGCTGCAGTGCTAAGTCCTGGCAACTCACAAAGATTTAGGGATACTCTTTGCCCCTGAGCTTAGCCAATACAGAAGGAAAGGAAATGTCTGATTCTCCCTTTGTCCTATTGGAGTGACTACTTCCCTTCAGGGTTCCCTAGGAACCACGCTAACTCTTCTGGGGGGTTCCTGCACAGCCACTACGGTGGGAGAGGGTCCATGTGCCTTTCCCTCTGCCCTGTGAATGGAAGGGCTCAGGCCTCCTGCCCCTGACCACTCGCAGCATCACACTTCTTTTCAGTAACAAAATGGGCAAAAGGCACAAACCTCAAAATCAAGGGGTTCATTTTCCCAGTTCATTTCAAACTCACAAAAGCTGTCTGCATTCGTAAAAAAGAGAGAGAGAGAGAGAGAAGCTGAAATGTGGCCACTTCTTCTGCAAAAACTTGGGCCATTTTAAAATGTTATTTTTGAGCAAAACAGTCAACATTTAGAATTCTGAGATTTTAGTCAGATGATCAAAAATATGAAAGACAAAACACTGAAATGTGTAAAAATTCAAATTTTTGTTTCTTCTGGTGCAAAATGGACCATCACAAACCATAAGTACAACAATACGGTAAAGTAAAATGGCTTGGCATGAACGTGCAAATGGTTTTTTGAGAAGTTTTGTGGGAAAATGAACGTTTTTTCATAACATCAAGTAATATCCTCCAAATTTCAATTATAATATTCAAGAAAAAATTGAATGATCTCCAAATGCACATATCCTAACAAACCCATTTACTGTGCAAAGAGAATACAACTACTTTCGCACTTTATTTTTGAAAGTATGTATGGCTGAATTTCAACCTTGAACTTGGCTATGGACCAAACCTAAGACCAACAGAGCCTACGCGTGTAGTTTTTTTACAAGACCCAATCCTGCCATATGTTTACCAGTGATATCATAATAGTCTGTGCAATACGCAGTCTGCTGTGGATTTTGCCACAGCTGTCAATAGAGCTCATTCATCATGGACCCTAGATAATTGAAGCACTCCATCTGCTGTATGGCCACTATTATCAACTGTGATACTTGTGTCAGTAACTTACTAAGTAATGGTCTGATCCTGCTTCCATTGAAAAATCAATGGTAGAACTCCTATTGTCATGACTGGTAGCAGGATCAGCCTTAATTCACTAGCCTTTCAATTCTGAAATTGTGAATGACTATCAAATGCCTAGTTTGATATATAAGGGTGATCTCTGTCCCATCTTGATTAGATTTCAGGACTCATAGCTAGAAGGAAAAAATGACATACAAAATTCAGCATGGCCTGTCATTATCACACAGTCTCTACAAACTAATTCAACATAGCACCGTTTATTACAAATTTGCACTAAGGGAAAGAGCAGACAAAATAGAGAAAGATGAAATGTCCTAAAGAAACAAGTTATGTCAATCCATATAGGCAATAGTAATACAATTCATAAATTGGGTGTTCAGTTTAAAGCCATTTAATGTACACTAATAATAATACTACCTAGTTCTTATATAGCCCTTTTCATCAGTAGATTTAGAGTCATAGAGTCATAGACTTTAAAGTCAGAAGGGACCATTATGATCATCTAGTCTGACCTGCACAACGCAGGCCACAGAATCTCCCCCCCGCCCTCCCACTCCTGTAACAAACCCCTAACCTATGCCTGAGTTATTGAAGCCCTCAAATCGTGGTTTAAAGACCTCAAGTTGCAGAGAATCCTCCAGCAAGTGACCCGTGCCCCACGCTGCAGAGGAAGGCGAAAAACCTCCAGGGCCTCTGCCAATCTGTCCTGGAGAAAAATTCCTTCCTGACCCCAAATATGGCCATCAGCTAAACCCTGAGCATGTGGGCAATACTCACCAGCCAGACACCCAGGAAAGAATTCTCTGTAGTAACTCAGTTCCCACCCCATCTAACATCCCATCACATGCCATTGGGCATATTTACCACTAATAATCAAAGATCAATTAATTGCCAAAATTAGGCTATCGCATCATACCATCCCCTCCATAAATTTATCAAGCTTAGTCTTGAAGCCAGATATGTCTTTTGACCCCACTACTCCCCTTTACAAAGGAGATCAGTATTATGATTTTTTTCTCCAGCAAAATTATTTTAATTGCAAGTTCCTTTCTTCCAATTTCTGAATTTTTACACAAAGCCTATTTTTGTCCTTAGACACCTTTTTTCAGGAAAAGCACAAGCTTTCTGAAAAGTAAAGCAACAGCAACAGGTGCCATTTTTAACAAAGAAGAAAGAAAATGTTGTTGCCCTCCCATGTAAGGGTCCACACCAGAACCTTAGGACAGAATACCCTTGAACTTTGAGTTCAGTTTCAGACCCAGATAGCTGCTCAGTCAAGCTTTGGCTCCCATTGACCTTAATTGGTATTTCATTGGCAGCAATTTTTTTCCATTTCAGTGAAGATTGTCACAGAGCAGACACCCCCGCTCTCTCATGGAGACTTTACTTTTGTTTTTCCTTGTTCTCAACATTTAAAATAAAGGGCCTTTCTGATTTAATATATCTGTTTGCTCTTTGTGTATGCAACATTACAACACTAGCGAAGTCAAAAATTCTAAGAGATGATCCTCTCTTAGGGTGTTCAGCAATTCCACTCTCAGCTAAAAACCAGAAAGTGTTAAACGTGCAAAGAGAGAAAATCATTTTGAATCTCAAAAAGAAACAAACCCTTAGTTCCAGTTTTAGCCAGAGGCTCATGTTGGTTCATAAATTTATCCAGACTGATCTTTCCATCTCTAAGAAAAACACAGAAAGTAAGCACAACTGTGCATTGGATAGCTTAGCAATAACTTTAATGCTTTATTGCTTGGTTTTTTATCTGATTCACAAACTAATCGGTAATCTTACCACTGCAAGAGACCTGTAAGAAGGGGCAATTAGGCAGAATGTTGTCCTCTAATGTATTCCTTTAGCAAGACATCCACAGGCTGTATGTTTAATGGAGCCACTCTGAAGTCAGTATGCCCTATGAGAAAAAGAGTGAACAACATTCAAGAACTGGTAGAGTTATAAAAATCAAACAAATACAAAATACAGGGGATGATGCCAGTCTTTTAGAGGTCACATTTTGATAGAAACAGGCCCAAGCATTCCTAGACTTTGGAGTGTTAGAAATCAAGATCCCAATTTTTCATTTTCAACTTCTGTCTACTTTTTGACTATACTGTTACTACAGAAGTTGCTATGGAACAATCTACCACTGAGGAGGTCACAGTCACAGGCAGACAGCTATTAGAAAGTTAATAAGAAGGTCATCCAAATGTTATAAATATCAAAACTCTTCACTGAAATCTTAAGGCCCTAAAAAGAATAGAGAAGGAAAAATCAGCTGCAGGATGTATACTGCCAAACTGTTTGTTCCTTCCCCCTGACTTTATACTACAAAGAGCCCAGGGCTTTTTTCTTATGGGAGCATTTTTTTACTATTCTGGTTTTCCTCTAGATGCAGCAGAAACCAGCAGTACTTGCTGGAGGACTCCATCTTAGATCAGCTAAGTGCTGCTGGTTTAGAACCTTGAACAGCACCCTATGGTGGCAGAAATGTAGCATGGCAGGTTTCCATTGAGGTGACTGGGGAAAGTGCAAGTGATTAGTTACAGTAGTCTGTAGAAGCAGCAAAGAGTCCTGTGGCACCTTATAGACTAACAGACGTATAGGAGCATAAGCTGTCGTGCGTGAATACCCACTTCTTCGGATGCATGTAGTGGAAATTTCCAGGGGCAGGTATAAATATGCAAGCAAGAGTGAGTAAGGCTAGAGATAAGGAGGTTAGTTCAATCAGGGAGGATGAGGCCCTCTTCTAGCAGTTGAGGTGTGAACACCAAGGGAAGAGAAACTGCTTTTGTAGTTGGCTAGCCATTCACAGTCTTTGTTTAATCCTGAGCTGATGGTGTCAAATTTGCAGATGAACTGAAGATCAGCAGTTTCTCTTTGAAGTCTGGTCCTGAAGTTTTTTTGCTGCAGGATGGCTACCTTTAAATCTGCTATTGTGTGTCCAGGGAGGTTGAAGTGTTCTCCTACAGGTTTTTGTATATTGCCATTCCTAATATCTGATTTGTGTCCATTTATCCTTTTACGTAGGGACTGTCCAGTTTGGCCGATGTACATAGCAGAGGGGCATTGCTGGCACATGATGGCATATATTACATTGGTGGACGTGCAGGTGAATGAACCGGTGATGGTGTGAGTGTTGGTTTGTCATCATTGTCATTCAAGGTTGATTTTGGTGGACCCTTACTGCCTCCTGGACTGGGAAAGCCAAGGTGGCATTTTTTAATGGTTAAAACAAAATAAAAGGGGAGGTGGAAGAGAGCATTAAAGTGGTTGGAGTTACTGATTGAAGCTGAATGGAGGTGAAGCCAAGGAACAAAGACACAGATCTCCAGTGTCAATGGAAACCATTTCAGACTAGCCCTCAGTAGAGATGGGAGCGCTGCTCATTAATAAAGGTGGGGTTTTGGAAAGGATAATAGTAATCTAACTAAATAAAAAGGTTACCCTGGTTTTGGACACATAATGAACCTCTAACCTATTTCTGTCCTTCTTTCCCCCACTGAATGAAACTAGTCCACTGCCCACCATTCACACCTTACAGCTGTAGTGTGACAGATGTGCAGACCATTAATATCTGCCACTCATTCCAAGTCATTAAACTGAAACTCTGCACAGGCGTGTAAGCTATCACCAGGGGACCTGTGGGATGGGGGGTTAGTTCTTTTCACTGAAAGGGTCATTCTTATTAGAGACGTAGTAGGGAGGAAGGAGTTCACATCCTGACTGGGGTTACACCAGTCTTGCAAAATGCTTGTGAAAATTTACTAGCCAAGGCACAAGTTCTCTATGCTGTCCCTTTACCATGATGGAAATGTCACTTGCCTGTCAAATATAACTTCATGCCCCAGGTGAACAGGCAATTAGAATATAAAACATTTAAAAAAAAACCAGTAAAATTAGAGAGCAGCCTGAACTAAAATTTTCCAGTGTCCAGGGGAAGGGGGAGATCCAAGATTTTGGTTTGGTCCATTAGAAATAGACTCCGATAGCACAGTTCAGGTCAGGAACTCCAATAGTGCATTGCTAAATGCCTCTATAAAAAGCTGAATAGATGAGTTTGGGTGCAGTGTGGACAGTGGTTTGGGTACAGTGTCCTGATCCAGGTGCTGTAGGTGGATTCAGTGATTTCTGTGCCATTTTGTTAACTTCAGAAAACCGTCACTACAGTGGACACTAACGGGCACCTTCGTGGGCAGTTTTAGCGGGAGGCCAAGGACGGACTGAATGTAGAGACCGAACTCCCTGCGGCACAACCCCTATGCATTGCAGAGCTCAGCTCTGTGGGAGAGCCTAGCAGAGCATCACACATGAGGGGCTGAGCACGTGTAGGTTAGGGGCCAGGGTAATTTCCACTGTGTGGATGTTCCTATCCTCACCCTATGGTGAAAGGAGAGGGAACAGCGGCAGCTACATAGCAACCCATCCTCCCAAAGCCCAGTCAGCTACTAAGGCTAAGTGTTGAGCAGAATTTGCCCCATAATCACAGCCTATCTTTTAAGCAAAGGTCCCAGACCATTAGCATGGGAATAGATGCTCACACCCATCTCCCACAAACCCAGGCATTACGACACCCCTCTGCTTTGGGTATCCGAATTCTCTGTTCATCATTTGAAGGCAACTAGCTTAGCTAATCCTATCAGGGCTGAATTTGTAGACCTTATATGCCATGAATTCATAGCATTTTTGTAGACTGCATGACATTCCAGCAACTGGCTGACTTTATAATGTTGCAAGTGGGTGAGTTTTTGCTCACTCTCTTGCAATCTCTCTGTAAGCAATGCAAGCAGAAGCAGGGCAAGTGTCACAGGCAATATTCAGTGGCAATTCCGGAAACTTTGCTGCTCAGAAGTGGCACTCAGCCAGCAGAGGGGAAAGAGAAAAGCTCATAGCTGTGAGCGTGCACACTTTGTAACAAAAATGCTACTGATGAGGCAGAGAGAGAAATCTGGAGAGGTGACTTTGGGGGGTCACAGAAGACTAGTTTTTGCCAACAAACATGAACACTCGCAATCAGATTGTGGCCTCATGCCATTCACTGTTTTATGTGCTATCTCATCAAAATATTTGAATTTTCAATGGCTGGTTTAAAGGCCTACTTGTTGCAATATTATATATCAAACTCCTACAGGTTTTGAATTGTACAGATACAAAAGAAGGGTATTGAGGAAAGCTGGCATTAAGAATTTATATTGTTCTCGATTAACATTTTCCTTCATTCTAAAAATTGTCAAGTGGCTGAAGGTCACTGAGCAACATGGCAAAACTGATGACAGACGGGTGGCAAAAAAAAAAAAATCACTGGAAAATGAAAATCCTTCATTGTCCAGATTGGAAGGTCACAAATTGCCATTTTAGATTGGCTGTTCTAAAAGAATCCTACCCCGCTTAAGGTGTCAGCTCTTCAAAGAGAAGTATTGTAAATATCGCTGCCTTTTACGTGATGTCATTTGTGAAGGACTCTGCTGATGTAAAGGTTATTACCCATTTATAAACATACGCTATTGTAATCATTAGCACCCTTTGTTCTTTGGTTCAATGGAGTTACATTCAAAACGAACAGGATTTTCTGTAGTCCAGTATTAAAGACTCTGTCAACTTAATTTTGGCTCAACTTTTATATTTTATTTTTTTTAAATATCTTTTAAAGCCTAAAATCAATAGACATGAGAGGTTATACACCTCTACTCCGATATAACGCTGTCCTCGGGAGCCAAAAAATCTTACCGCGTTATAGGTGAAACCGTGTTATAGCGAACTTGCTTTGATCCATCGGAGTGCGCAGCCCCACCCCCCCGGAGCACTGCTTTACCACATTATATCCGAATTCATGTTATATCGGGTCGCATTATATCAGGGTAGAGGTGTGTATATATATATATGTGCATTTAAAATATATATCCTAATGGAAGCAGCCAGTTAAATAAGCACTTCCTTGCATGCACTGTAGCACCAGGAACTCAAAAGCAAAATTGACTGTAAACAAAAAAGTAGCTGATTTTATTTCCCAGGCTGAGCAAAATGAGAAAAGTAAACAGCACACAAAAGTGGTGGCATGGACATTAGGTATTTGGAATTAGTTCACTTTTAATAATCAAGAGAGGCACTAGTAATAAGTTTACAATATATGATTTTTAAATTGACAGCATCCCATTAATACGGCTTTACATTGGTAAAGAAGAATCCCAAAGGTCTTGTCAAACTATGTAATTCACTCTGTGTTTGTATGTGTATGTGGTGGGGTCTTTCTGATGACTCCTTAAGAACTGAGGTCCTGTTTGCTCTGTATGGTCAGTGTTGATCCTCTTTGTAAGAGCAGAAATTTTTCCCAGTGACCAAGGCAGAAAAATTCCCATCACAAACTCAGTTATAGTGGCTGCACTTCAATGGCTTTTCATGTATATTATTTGTAAGGCACTTTGGGTTTTTTTAGAATGAAAGGGGCTATGAAAATGTAAAAGGATTCATATTACTTTACATACTATGGACCAGCTCCCCCTGGAGTCAGTGTCAGAACCTCCCAGTGTCTGCAGTGGAAGCAGGCCTGGACCCTTTATACAGGGATCACATCACTCACTTCTGGGTAGCACACAGCAACCATCTGTACCAGCACCCACCCACAGATGCAACGTGCCTAATAGGTTCTCTAACTGAAAATACTAAGAGCATTTTAGATGTGTGGAATATAATTTCACAGATCAGAATTTCTCCAACACGCTATTACAGAACGGGATCTTTCAGAGCACAGTTCATCAGCATCTTGGTGGTATGACCCATCAAAAACAATGATGTATTGGTTCACTACTGACTCATAACAAGCTGATTCCTTCTTATTATTAACGATGTTTCTTACAATAGTGCCTCAAGATCAACCTCGAATGGGGCCCCATCATGCTAGGTACTGTAGAGGGCCTCTGCCCCAAAGAGTTTATAATCTAAAGAGACAAGACAGACACAGTGTGGGGGAAAGGATAGAACTCATGAGCAGAGTGAACAATGTGATGGCAGCAAATGGCATGTTAGTGTCAAGATTTATTTATTGGTTGGGGGTGGGTTTACTTACCAGGTGATCAACTGAATGGAAAGAAAAGGATGGGAAGAGGGTGAGGGGGACAGGGCAGGGGAGAAGAGGGTAAGAGGACAGGTGTGGCATGAATCTGAGATGAAGAGACTGTGAAGGAGGGGGAAGGAAAGGGAGAGGGTTGGCTCAAACAGCCCATCAGTACAGGGCACAGAAAGGCCAGTTAAAACTGGAGAAAGTTCTCTAAATGTCTAGAGGTCCCTGCTTTGGCTGCCTACTGAGTTACCCAAAGTATCACCTGCAACATCTTGGTTTTCCTTGGAAGTCTTCCATACAGGTATAGGCCAAACCATGACTGGCTTAGGGTGTGATCCAAACCCCATTAAAGTCAACAGAAAGACTCCTATTCACTTTGAATCAGCTTGGATCAGGCTCTTAGTTTATGAGACCGTTGTATGGTCCTTAATATTATGGAATTTTTAACGGAAATAAGTATTTTGTTCATTGTTTCTCTACAAGGTACTTCAATAATACAACATTTACATGCACAGGAAACATGACTGACTCAGGATTCTGCGCATCTAAATGCTGTTCTTCCTACTTTTCCGTTTAGAAGCACACTTATAAAGCTGTAATCAGCAGCAAGTGAACCGGATCAAATCAAATAAAAACCACTGTCATCTGAACCCACGGAAAACCCAATTTTTCCTAACAGGTTAAAGATCATATATTTTTTGAAATCATTTAAAAATGTTCACCCTTTGTTACTGATAGCACCTTGTGTTATTCCAAGTGACTCTTTTACAACACATTTGCTTCTCACCATTAATAATGTGTTGTAATGTAGCAGTGAAGCTGAACAGCTCTTCACATTGTCCAGGCTGATTAAAGTGAGTTTCACTTCCTAGTTCTTATGCCCTAGTGCTGTGCTGTGATGTTTGGGATGTGGATTTGCTGAAGAAATCATGTGCTCACAAGATTTCCGGACAATTTCCGCAAACTAGGGAGGTTTGGATAGTTTATATCCCCATGGGATAAACATCTGTGCTCTTGGAAACAGAATCCAAACACTGCAACTTTCATGGTCTCCCCATCACCATCTATAACATTTGGATGGTGAGAGTATTCTATGCAGGTTCCTCCCTTTAGCAGGTTAAAATTGATTCCAAGCTCTGTAGATGCCAACCGGACAGAGTGCAATGACTGTATCTTTGTGCTTTTCTGAATTATATCAACTAGTCTTCAGAAAACTTCAGTTAACTATTTCTACAGGCTTTTCCATTGCATTTGTGGTATCTAAGCACCTCACGTATATGAAATGTTTTATCCTTCCAACATTCCTATAAGGCAGGGGGGTATTATTCTCATTTTACAGATGGGGAACAAGGGTACAGAGTGGTTAAGTGACCTACCAGAGGTCATAGAGAATGTTTGTGGCAAAGCCAGGAATAGAATCCAGATCTTCTGAGTCCCATTAGGCAAAAGACCATCAGATAAATATTTTAATTACACCTTGTCTGTACAAGGAAGTTGCACCAGGTTAACTTAAATTGGTTTTTAAGCTAATATAGTTAAACCATTGCAAAAAACTGTGAGGACTCTCTTAATTCAGTTCAAAAGAGTGGTTTATTTCAGGTTAGCTGAAACCTGTTCCTAAATAAGAGTGCCCATGTGGTCTTTGGTGTCAGTTTAAGTCTACAGTTTGAATTCACACTTTCAGTTACCCTGGTGCAACTTTCTCATGTGGAATAGCCCTGAGACATGGGCCTGAGCTGAAGAGTTCAGATCTGGATCTGAACTTATGTGAAATTCAAAGGTATTCAGATGTGGGGATTCTGAACCACCCAGTGATAAACAAAAGAGCTTCAAAGTACAGATCTGGAGCAGGCCCATCTCTAATTTTAATAATACTAATATTCTCAGTACAACTATCCTGTCAAAAGGTATTTTTAAGAACACTAGAGGTTTTTTGACCAATTGTATGTGGGGTTTTTTACTAAAGAATCAGTTTAATTGGTTTGAATTCCTTCAGGGTTGATTCAGAACACAGAAACATGGAGGATTATACGCACAGTACTTATGTTACTTTTCTCCACAATAAACATTATAGCCGAGAGTCTGTACTTATAGCTGTAACCTACTATTGACATGTGTATAAGTTATAAGGGGAGGACCTCTCTCCAGTTACTATGTAATGTTCTATCAGTGAGATTTTTAGGATTTTTGAACAGTGTACTCTGTATATGGCAACTGCTGGTTAGTGTTTGCCTATTCTTCACTGCCTAAGGACTCTGGTTTTGTCTTAAGGGTCCGCGTAAGGTCAACTTCCCACCCCCCAACAGTGTCATAGAGAACTATGCTGAAGGTGGAGGAAATGCCTCCCTTTACTAAGCAGCCAGTGTTGATAAAACAGCTCTCTGTTAGAATAGCTTTCAGGGCAAACAGTGAGAAGGTTTACTCATTCAAACAAAGTTAAGAGTGAGCAAATTCTCTTAAAGATGTACCTATGTCTGAAATCTTTGTTTCATTTTCAGTTACTTGATAGAAAGTACAGATAAAGACAAGTAAGACCTTCCTTGAGAAAGCCCCTGTGCTCGTGACAATGTTTCTTTTGTGTATAACAGAGGAGCATTAAAAAAATATCCCCACTATTGTATTAAAGTCCTGGGGGGAAATATGTGATGAGAAAAAATAAACAACCACCGTTGAAGTCTTTTTTACATATATGCGTTACCATTATTTTCTTATTCTTTCTGAAAGAATGACAGCACAAGAAATATAAACACTTCATCCTGTCCTAGTTTCAATGCATTTGATACCAATGAGTAGTTTGGGGGAAAGTGATCAAAGGTAAACGGTGGCTAAGGAACTGTATGATTTGTAAACATGGGATTGCTATTACAGCATGAAAGCTGTATATCATTTTACTACTACTACTATTTGTTTGTTCATTCGTCTTTAGAATTGTTGATGGTATCCAGACAAATCTTTCATTAAGCACTAACAATACACTTGTACATTAATAAAATAAGATTGTGGATACAGAAGGCCCTGACTAGGAAGACAGGATCCAATTTCTATATTCCCACTGAATGCTGAAGGAGTTTTTATCTAAACTTCAGGGCAGCTTGGAACCATCTTTCCCAGGCAAATATTGAATCACAGCCCCTTTAAACTTTGTATCCAGACACAGGTAAAGAACCTGTGCCAGGGAACTACACCCCGCAAGTGCCTCCATGGATGGGACCTCTGAAGTGGGTTCCTACAAGGAATGCGGAAGGAAGGAAGTGGATGTGCCACACATAAATAGTGACATAGCCAGGGGGGTCTGTTCACAGCACAGGTTTGCATAAACCAGAAGAGCACAGGGGGAGGCAGAGTCCACTACTTCCACTCCAGCAGTAGCCAGCAGCAGGCCAGCCTTCACCTTTCTGCCACATCCAGGGTTGCGTGCTCCATCTCTACTGAATTAGGTTATAGTTTTGTGCCAGCACAGCCCTTCCACTCAGGCTTTGCTTTCTTCCTAGGACTGAGCCCTCTCTAGAATGATTTAAGCTAAATGGTGTTCAGCGGAACTATGTGGAAGGCTGCCCTGTTCTCTCTTTGTGGGCCAAATCCTTAAATGCCGTACAACACATAAGTAAGCAGGCTCGTCCATAGCCTGGGAATGGGGGGGCACAGAATCCTTCCCTGGGCCATGACACTTCCGGGAGCCATTTCATGGCTGCTGCTCCAGCCTTGGGGCTGAAGTGGTATCTGTAACCCCCTTCGCAGTGTGCACCCATGTAATGCTGACAGACCCCGGTCGTCAGTGGGCAGGATCGAGCTGGGGACCTCCAGAGCTTAGTGCATGAGCCTCTACCCCATACGCTAAAAGCCAACTGGCTCTTAGCTAAGGCTGTAGAGCAGACTCACTAATTGCTCTCTCTTTAAGTGGTCTTGGTGCCACTAGATGGGACAGAACACCACACCCAGGAGGTGTATGGGTTACATGTGCACTGGCCTGTGGATCCATGTGGTTGCAGTTACAATAGCATGTTCTCACTCCTTCCTTGGTCAATTCTGACCTCAAATTCCCCCTTCACATTTCTATAGAGTCAATATGGCACACTGGGTACAGAATTCTGTGCACACTCTCCAGTACCACAGCAGTTCTGTCACATTAAGGGCCTTTCTCAACCATGGAAGAACTGTAGGATTTTGCATATTTTTTGATTGAATAGGTTGTTATGGGCCCCTCCCCCCTCTGTAACATTTTCCCTGACAAGCAGAGCCCTAAACACCTACCTGTTTAATCAAAATATAACCACTGTTGAAAAAAGCAACACAGACTGCTGGAAACTTCATCGTATTCAAGAAGCAGGAGCTAATTCTGGAAAGTAGCAGTTAAAATGAGTTAGTGCCTTCAACCACAGTGAAAGCCATAGATAGTCTGAATGTAAATAAACCATTTTCGCCCCTCACTTAGGCAACAATTCAGCAGTCTATCCCTGTGCTCAGTACATACTGAACTGGAGGCTTACATGCTAGTGCAGCTTCAACATTTTTATGAATAAAGGTTATGTGCAGCCACTTTCCATTTCTTTGCTTTGTCTGTCATAAGTGAATGCTGTTCTTGACAGAAGGGAACTACTATTTGCATAGGACATCTTGCTTATTCTAACACATAAGCAGCCTCCTTATGTCGTCAGACAAAAAGCATCACAACTGTTATAAATCTTCTGAAACAAGGATTACTGTGAAAAGCAATGAATATAATTATCTAGTGTATGAACCTTAACTACATAAGCAACACGACCATGTCATACAGAGACAGAGCACACCAAAAATCCTGGAACTTCACGGAAGTTTTAATCTGGTCTCTGTGAGATCTGAGTTGAGATCTGAGTTCTATGGCTCAGACTTGTCTCCAGTGATTGTCTGAATATACCGAATACAGTGGTGTTACTGTGTGATTGGTCCTCAGAATAAGCTGTGATAGATCACTAGGTAACTTGGATATTAACTCATGCTGCTAATTTAGATAGATACACTAAGAGTGAAAATGATATTTAGCCCATACTGATTTCTTTAAATCTATAAGCAGGCTTTGATACCACTGACTCCCAGATTTTGTTGAATCGGCTGTGGACTCTCACATTAGTGGACAGGATTGCCTTTGAGTGTTTCTGTTCTAGTGTTTCAGAAAGAGCCCAGAGGGTGGTAGGAGGTAATTGCTCATTTGTCCCGAGGGGCAGATATGGTTCCACAGGATTCTATTCCTTCAGCCCAGCTCCTCACGATGGCTGTAAGGACTCTGAGGTAAGCAAGTTGCTCAGGTATCGCTCTCTCTCACTCTCATCAAATCCAGGTGAAGTGCTATCTTTGATCTCCAGTATGTGGCGGAGATAGGGGCTTGGGTGAGAGCAGCCTTCAACAGAGTTGATCAATTACTGTTAACAAGACTTATCTGAAATGGATGGCGAAGCATTACCATGACTTCAAGCATTCCTCTTAGATAGGACTTGGAGTTACGCATGACAGCCTCGGTAGCTAGTGCTGCCTGAAAGCCATCGCTTGTTCCACAGGGATCAGTATTGTTCCCTCCTTCTCTCCAATCCCTACATGAAACCATGTGGAGCGACTGGGAGGCACAACGGACTCCTTATCCCAAAAGCATGCTGACCAAACCCAGCTTTGCATCTCCTGCTCAAAAGACACCATCAGCTTGGTCAAAGATAGCACAACACCCGCACAAGATCAGTACCTGATTCAAACTGAACCCAGGTGAGACTGAGACAATGCCAGAGGGAAGGGGAAACACCACAGAGCTAGCCAAGATGCTGACCTGTTCCTCATTAGCATGGTGTGAAGTTCTCACTCATAGTTGATGGTGGATACCCAGGTAACAAATGTGATTAAAAATGCCTTATTCTGCCTCCAACTTGCCTGGAGAGTGAGCCCCTTACTGCCAGAGGAGACGCTAGTGACAGAGATCCATGTATTCGTCAGCTCCAGAGTGAATTCCTATCTCTCAGTGTAGCTTGGGATGAAGGAGAAGGGAGCAATACAATAATTCTAAATTGTGCAGAATGGGGCAATCTGTCTCCTTACGGGGGAAAAACACCCTGGACACAGCCCACGAGTGCTCAGCACCTTCTGCTAACTCCCACTTTACTTCTGATGCCAACTCAAGGCCTTGAACAAGCAGGGTCCAGGCTACCTCAGAGACCCACTAGCCATTCACGACCCACTGAGACAACTGCACTCCAATGGGGCAATGCAGATAATTATACCTAGGAGGCCCTTGACTATAGAATGACCTACCTGAGAAGAGATTATGCAGCCCAGTCAGCCATTTGCAGAGCACTTTGCACAACACAAAGGTTTATAACAAAAGCCTTCCTACAATGACTGAACACAAGAAACAGCAGCTACAACAAACCACTTCCCAGTAACACATACTGAGGAACTGAGAGGAGAAAGAGTAAAGTCCACAATAGACAACATTTTGTAAATACTAATGTCTGTGTTTGGTGACTGGACACTCCGCCTGAATAATTTAGATTCGAGACAGATAGCGTGCTGGTTGAGGCTCAGTCTAGGTAATGTTTGTAGGCTGACGGAAGCTGTATAGCAAAATGGTGCCTGCCTCTGACCAAGTGCGCCTGCCCTCTTTGTCAATGAGGGTCACAAATTTCAGTGCACTTTTAGATGGCAGATTGCACCTGTATTTGGCACGATGAGTGCAAACGTTTGGCTCTTACATCGATATTGCTGTGGTGATCTCTGCCTTTGTGACCTCCACACAGCTTTACTGTTACACTGTCTACATCAGTCTACCCTGGAAGGCCACTCAGATGCACAGCTACTGCGGAATGCAGAGCCGCCTCGCTTCGCTGTGCTACCTTCAGCGAGCGCATTACATTAGTGCTCCAAAGGGTGAGTTGTCTCCCTGTTTGCTTTAGGTGTTGATATTGCTCTTTGAGAGAAAGAGTTTTAAAAGCTGCCTTGCCTTTCTGCATCTGCAAATGGTAGGCACAATTTTGCACTTGCCATTATTTGTTGATTGAATTAATCTCACTCGGGCATCTACGTACCTTTTCTGTGGCAGCAGTTGGGTAACAGGAAACAGCATCCATTTCACTCAGTTCTTTGTACTCTCAAAACTGAGAGGGCAAAAAGAGAAGCTGGACTGAGGTCTGTTCAGACACAAAAATCAGACCCTCTAGCCCTATATGGTTGAAATCCTAGATACCTTGTCATTGCCTCTCTTTCAGAGCACTGGCATAGCAGGTGAGTTCGGTTTATATGCTCTTGCTTACAATCCTTAGTTTTGAATGTCTAAAGCTGGTGACAGGGTGTTCTCAAAGGAAATTTCACAATAGAATTCACTTCCCCTGCTGATTTGTTAGAGCCCAGGCCCGTTGACTTTCAAGTCACAGTGCAAGACCTTTTTCTGTGGAGGTGGGATATACCCCTGCTTCCTTCTACTTGCAAGATTGAAGCACTTAAAACTTAGGTCGACATACCTAAAACATTCAGGGGTGTGAAAAATCCACACCCCTGAGGACCGTAGCTATGCCAACCTAACCCCCAGTGTAGATTCACCTGGCTCAATGGAAGAATACTTCCATCAGTTTAGCTACCATTGCTCAGGGAAGTGGTGTTCCTACAACAATGGAAAAACCCCTTCTGTTGCTGTAGGCTGCAGCTACACTATGGGATTATGCCGGCATAACTACTGAGCTGTGCTATGTTGCTATAGTCCCCTGTAGTGTAGACATATTCTTTGTCTCTTTAAATTTAGTTTGAGGTTAGTTGTTATCTAAGTGTGTATGTATGTGTTTTTTAAGTAATTTATGTGCAAGTACTGAAGACACAATATGGTGAGTGCATTTTTAAAAATAAATAGGCCAGATCCTCAGTTGATGTAAACTGGCATGACTATTGATTAAAGTGGAGCTACACCAATTTACACCAGCTGAGAATCTGTCCCAATGAATGTCGGCTGTGCAATACCCAGGGCAAAGATAAAATACTATTTTTTTAAACAGTTTCTTACCCTGCCTTAAAATTGTAGTTCTCCTTGTAGTAACGCAACAGTGGTAAGAATCTTTTGGCTTTAAAGAACTCTGACATAATTTATATCATATTAAACTGCCCTCTGACTGAGCAAGTCAGTCAACTATAAAGAATAAAAGTCAATACATTAAAAAAAAAGAAACACTGCAGCCCTCACCATCTGCAGTAGTCACAGTATTTTCTGATATTTAGCCTGGGAAGTACCACTGCCAAGATGCCAAGTGTTGAATTTTTAATGGTGCCCATTGTATCTACTTGAAAGACTTCCTCCACCATTGGCCCCAATCCTGTAACCTGATCCATATAAGTAGACCTTTGTGGACCCCCTATTGACTTTAATGGGATCTCAAGTGGTCATTAGGGCCAACCTGTGCAGATTCATTGGCAGGATCACCGCCCATTGTTTGTAATAGTATAAGGGTGGCTCTTATCTGCTATGTGAACGGTAAAACTGGCCAAAATGTAACTATGATGTTCAGAACAGCAAAACATTTGAGAGATTTCTGGTCTATATTGACAGCAAAAAATATTTTCAAATACTTACATTTTCTGCTCTGACACTATTTCAGCATGTTGAAGGAGTTCCAGGGTCTTCTTGTGCACTTGTGTGGTTTTAAAGACTGCACAGTGTACTAATTCCCCTTCAAAAGAGAAATCCAATTTCAACATCACCTTGTTTTTTAAAAAAGAACATGAAAAATAGTAATAAATTTCATTTTGGCTCAGTTGATGTAAAAAAAATGCTTTTAAAACAAATTAATGTCATCTTCTAACCGCAATGTCTGGACGTGCTGACAGAGTCTGCCAATGTCCCCTATACCCTAAGAACAATAAACACGTATCTTGAAAGAAGGATTAAAATAAAGGGCCCAACCCTACTCCCATTGAAATCTACCCAGCAGAAACATTTTTGATGCACTGAGCAAACACTGTGGTTGTTGGGGTCCTCAAAAATTCTGTATTAAGTTCTGTCTCTGGAGAGGTGCTTAAAAATTCATAATACTGTGTATCTATTGATGTATTTAACGGAACTCTGGAGTAAGAAAGTAGAACTCTCCAATACTGTCAAGATAACACTGCCAAATTTTCCTTTGGATCTATACACTTCCAGATGAAAAACTGAGTTCCCTTGGGGGTATAGATATTATAGTTGGAGATGACAGCTTGGATCTCTATTGTGAGAAATTATTCATGATATTAGCAATTCTTTCCTTTTAAGGTAAGAAGGTGAAATATTACATCTTCACTCATATTTCCTGCAATAACCTAATATGCAGCTCAATATAACAGGACATTTATCAACAAGAACTAATTTAAAGGTTAGTTAGGTAGTATAACAAAATAGTGCATATCTGCTTGAAAGTGAACTTGCAATGAATACCAAGTACTAAGATAGTGTGTATCAAGTTTAGAGCCTCTGAGATGAGGCAGTTAGACATATGCCTTGTGGGGCTTTCTCACTACATAGCCAGCCTTTCTTGTGCTCACAAACTGCATTAGAAGAGCTTTGACTTTACAACAGAGCTGCAATGACTAGCACACCAGGAAAAAAAAATCCCTTTTCTGTCTGCTACACTAATATCCGATTGTCGATGACTCATTTGGTTGTTAGGTCATTGGTCTGACATGGGAGTAAGTCAAGTAATATCAAGCATGCAGGAGACATAAAAACACAGGTTAAGCACCTTTTTGGAGTGAGGAAGAAACAAGCAAACCCTCCGTTAAGCATTTCTCATGCCCTCCTGCTTTTCTTATTACTCTGAGCTCTGCTGGCCCTCTGGCATATGAGTTTCACCAGCTAAGACACATTTAGCTTCCCTTGATCTCAGAAGCAGGGAGCCAAAGTGAGAGGTGACGTTTAAGGGATATAAGTTACATATAGGTAAATGAGTGTGAATCTAAGTCCAAAGGGAGTCTCCGCTGGCCTACATACAAGTTAAATCAACTCAGACTCATCTCTGAATTTGACCCTCAGTTTGAAGATTCTAGATGCAGTCATTTCCTGAATCCTGCAATTCCTCTAAGCCCCAAACCTTGGGCATTTAATATCTTACCCACACACACATATACACCATATCCAAACAGATGACTATCCAGCTAGTGATTCTGCCTGACAGCCAAGTAGTTCTTTTTCATGTCCTCTATTTCAGTTCATGCTGTGGGATTTTTCACCTTCACCTTGCACAGAATAGGTTCTTTAGTTCAAGTATGCTAAAGTTATCCAGACTTTGGAACAGTTTGAGACATCAGAGTGACCCGAGTGCCTAAATGACCTAATTCTTTATTGAAAATGAAACTTAAGCGCTTTTGAAAATTTTACTCCTAAGGGCCCTGCAATTTCAGGTGGCCATAAATCATATAACTCTGTTATAATTGCTTATCATAAACAACCTTCACCCATCGCAGAAGGAACATTTTTCTCTACAGTGCTATTTAATAATGAGGGGTCTATTTGACCCAACATTTGTAATAGTTACCCCAAGTAATGCCATTGCAGAACTACCCCCCAAAAGCACAATCAGAGTCATACAATCACCATGACAAACAAGAAACTACATAGCTATCATGTGACTTAACACAGATGTCCACCTTGTATTCCCTGCTCCTCCCAAGCACAGCTTTAGGATGCTGTCCTCCATTACGAACCCTGTGATCTCATAAAATACCACATGATGACCCAAAGGCATACATCAGTTTACATACATTACACAGACATGTCTACAGGTTTTCTTCCCAGCAGTCTGCAAAGATTGTGTTTAGCTTTAGGAATAAGATAGCAGAATAGCAAGGGGAAAAAAAGGTAGCCGGTACTGTTTGGATTTAAAGTCTTCCTCTGCACACAGTGCTTGAAAATAGGAGGTATTGCCCCTGGTTTGCACCAGTACAGATAACTTTCCATTACAACTAAGTGTTTGCAACACCATCTCTGAGGTATCTGGGCCTTTCTATCCAAGGAGCTCAAAAGATGAATGAGTTTAGCCTCACAACACTTTTATTGTTCCCATTTTACAAATGAGAAAACTAAGAGAAATTCAATGACCCGTAAAGGCAGGATTAGAATTCATGCCTCCTGACTCCCAGACCCAGGTCTTTACCCACAAGACCATCCTCGCATCCTGCTGTTATAGCTGGAGAATTATGATTTACACAGGCCTTGGATGAGTCACAAATTATAATCTGACTTCAGTTTGAAGCGGGACACATGGTATTTACTAGGGCACATTGCACTGGGGCGCTGAACAGGAGAAGTCACTGCAGCACAGGGCAGCTTCTACTTGCATTACAAATATGTCCTCCCACTCCGCATTTGTCATATGGCAACATGTAACACAGTGCTGGTTTTATGTCTTTCCCCCCACACACACACACCTACTCTGATTTCCATCCCTATTTTGACCTTTATCCTGCTGTGGGTACCCATCAGAAAGCCCATTCGGTTGCAGGATGGTATCAAATCAGCACCCACACATTTTGATGACAAGACTTTTGGTGGGCCCACAGACATGTCTCTTCCACTAAATTTGACAGGTGCAGAAAGGGGATCTGACAGATTTACATGGTCCATCATATACAAATGGGTCAGTTACCAGGTTATGAAAAGTAAGAGAATCTTTAGAATTTTTTTTAATTCATATTATGCCATCTCATTTCTATTGGCTTGCATTATTTCTGACTTGGTAGCAGAACAATGAGCAAAGCCATCTCTGCTATAACTTCATTGCCTATAAGGAAGAACACTAGGGATGAATTTGGCCCAGTGTTTTTTCACTCATACTGCACTCCAAAACAATGGATCACAGTTTTAACTAGCGATTTAAACTTTAAAGAAGATTAATATCATGGGCCAGATCCTCCGCTGGTGTTAGTCAGCACAGCACCATTGAAGTAATTTACACCAGCTAGGGATCTGGTCTCACATGTATACATTTACCTTAGTCAGAGCACACTAGGTTAAAGAGGCCCAAATCTGTCATAGAAATATATAATACTTTAACTTGAGGAGCCATTTATAAATAGTTTATAAAAGGTTAATAACTTGTTAATAGATGTTACATAAATGGTAACTCAGTTGTTATAGAGTCCAGCAGGTTTCTTGTAAATATGGCTTATAACCATCTATGCCACCTTCTACTGATGTGCTTATAACCATCTCTAACACAATATTCATGTCTGTAATATGCATATAAAATATCAATCATTTATTAACCCTTCATGAAGTATTTATAAATGCAACCTTAATACAAAGTGTGACCCAAAAGATCCTTTCTGAGGTATTATTCCATTCTGGAAATATAATCAGAAAGTTAAAATGAATCAATATTACTATTCCAGAAACATGTGAAAGAGCTGTTTTGTAAACCGTATACAGTTATAAATAAAAAAAAATTCTGAAATCACCACTGTCCGCCTCAGATAAAAAAATCTGAAAACGAGAAATTTAAAATATATATTACTGAATTCCAAATTTAAACTATTTTGCTCATATAGCTCTTTAGCAAAAACAACCCTATATGGCCCCCACATACATGTTTCTGTTATTTTAAAAGGGATTTGGATTTCCTGGAAAATTATTTACTCTAAGGATAATAATGAAAACATCAACACGAACATGCATATTTTTTTTATAAGTAAGTAAAGGATAGGGCCAAATTCCACTCTTAGTTATAACAGTGTAACAGAAAACAAAATTTGGGCTCAATGTATTAAAAAAGACACATTACATTCCACAGAAATCTGGATTGTAACAGCTGTGCTGCTCACTCCAACAGTTTTAAGAAAATGTGGCTAGTGTTTGGTTTTTTTTCTCTTCTAAATTAACTTTAACTGGATTCAGTGGCCAAAAAGTCCAACATAATTTAAGTATCTTTAAAAAGAAACAAACGGGTGGATTAAGTTGAAAGCTTTTCTGCAGTTAGCATTTCGTAGTAAGCAGTAAAAGACTTTTGCATATGTTTTTACAGTACTGTATTATCTACAAAGGCATATACCAGGCTCTCTTAATCTCTGACTGTTAGTAAGAAAGGAAACATTTTAATTTTTCAGAAATACTTTTTGTATTATATAACATTGTCCAAGGATTACCTGGGCTTGATTGTTTAATCATTTCTTTAAAACAATGCAAATGGAAGGCAAAGTTATTTTGATCATCACCACAGGCTGAAAGGCCTTGGCTGAGATTTCATACCAGACAATAGAAGAAAGACTGCAAAGAGATAACAAGGAAAACATGATTAAATCACAGAAGTGACATAAAATCAATACAAGCAGCCAAGGATCAATAATTCTTTTCTCTGAGTAACAGTCAGTAGAGCTTGTACTCATTTTCAGATTTCTTCAAGATTATTTCCTGTTTGATTTGTAGGGAGAGAGAGAGACTTTCTTTAGAACGCTTCTCTTTTTAGTGTTTTTATTAAGAGTCTTCATTTGTACGTATTTATTGTTGAATGCATTAGCTACTGTCACTTTGTTTGCGTTGGTTTCTAAAAGGGCCACCAGTAACAAAGTAATATCAATGTAGGGTAATTATTGAAGAAAAGTTGATGTGACTTAGTAAACGTATTAAAGAATTTAGGAATTTCCAACTTTTCACATATGGCTGAAATGTAAGCAAGTATCATTCACTTCTTTATTTAGAATGTCTCAGGTCTCTCTCTCTCTCTCTCTCTCTCTCTATATATATATATATATATATATATATATATATATATATTTCTGAACACTCAGATGACATTGGCATTGCATTAACTCAACAAATTCTAAAGGAGAATAGCAAAAGCAGAGCGATTTGCTGTCAGAGACTCAAAAGGATCCATTACATATACTCTGGGAAAAAAGCAAGGGCACCAGACAAATTGCATTTTGTAAATGATCTAAACTGTAGCAAAACGACACAAATAAACGGAGTCTGTTTTTCAGGCATTGCTGCAAATGTGTACTGCAAAATAATGCAAGCCTCCACCACACTCCAGTGGTATACACAATACAGATATAAACCGTAACCCATCATTGATCTATACATGGAACAAAGGCAGTATACGGCCCTAGGTTTGCATTTGCAATTAACATAAAGGCTAAGGGCCTGATTCTCATTTATACTAAGGCCTACACTGATCTGACAGGGTAAATGGGCTTTAAGGTGTGTATAAATTATCCAATAACCCCAGTGCTGGGCCAGATGCTCTACTGGTATAAATTGCCATTACACTAATAACATCAATGGAGCTATGCCCCAGTTCTGACAACCCCAAGTGTTCAAAAATCATGAGACAGGCCCACAAAATCATAAGTTTGGCTCAAAAATCATGAGAATTGTTATTTTTAAGCATTCATTTTGGGATCTTTTAACCTGAGGTCTGGTTTTTGAACCTTCAGGGCACACTCCGGGCATGTTTTCAAGATGCTCCCTGCAACTATGAAGGCTAGAAACTGACTTTTTGATTTTAAAATAATGCTGAGATTTTCACATAGTCAGCCGACTTCAGGAGCTGGTGCTTAAAGAGAAACCCCAAGTCTGAAATTCTGGCCCCACTGTAGTCAATAGGAATTTTGCCATTGACGTCAATGGGGCCAAGATTTCACCTCAAATATCAGAAGACCTGCAATCGAAATAATGTGAGTGGGCAACACTGAGCCTCTTGACACCAGCTGAGAGTCTGGCCCAGCTACTCAGTCCAAAAGAGCAAAGACTAGGCCTGATTCCCCACTGTGCGCCCCTACTTTCACTTCGGAGTAGCCCCGTTGATTTCAGTGGAGTTACACCAGTGTGAAACTGGAGTAATGAAGCAGTAAAACAGGCCTCCAAAGTGTGTACACACACAAACACACACACACACACACACACTTTATTTATAAAAAGCAACAAAGAGTCCGGTGGCACCTTATAGACTAACAGACGTATTGGAGCATAAGCTTTCGTGGGTGAATACGTATTGGAGCATAAGCTTTCGAGGGTGAATACCCACTTCGTCAGATGCATATCTAACATGGCTACCCCTCTGATACTTTATTTATAATAATCCACTAAAGCTTCACATCCCGTCCATCAGACACACAGGCAGGCCTGGTATCATGTACATTTAGAAAACATTAGTACCAGTATCAATTTTTAGCTAAAGTTTAACACAGCTGTAAAGCAAAGGTGCTCAGTGTGCAGCTCTTCAACCACATGAGAGAATTTGGATTTTGATCAATGAGCTTCCCCTTGTCCCTAGTTCTCAGGCGGAGTGAAAAGAGCATCAATCCTAGGAGCATTCCCTGGGTTTGTGTCAGGCATAGGGAGCACCAATGTCAAATCACTGGGGGTGTCCAGGAAGCGCTTGCTACAAAGTGAGATCACCAGGATTCTTTCAGACCCTGAGGAGGAAGCTTCCTGCAAAGGGAACTGACTACATCCAGGCAGTTACATGTCTTCCAGTGTGGATCTGATGATCTGGTAGAGACCAAAAAACAAGCACACAAGAAGGATCAGGAATGCCCCCCCAAGGGCACGAAGCCCTTGTCACTCGAGCCGGGCAACATTTTTCAGCTGAAATTTTATGTCAAAAATGCAGATGTTGGTCGACTAAAACATTTCATGATTGTGTGTTGATTTTGGTGAATTGTTTCAGTCAAAGAGAGAAAATAAATTGGAAATGTCAAAACAAACCATTTTGATATCTCCAAAATGAAACATTTTGATTTTGGGGTCTAGGATCACAAGGGGATTTGGTTGCTATTGACAAAACTGAGGCAGCCACACAGCTGCGTGCCTCAGTAGACCAATGGTGAGGGCACTCACCTGGGATGTGGGAGGCCCATGTTCAAAGTAGGACTCCTAGGAGCAGCCAAGCCTGGAGAGAAGGCTTGAGTGGAACATTGTTATTGTTAATTTCTGCATTAATAAAACCAAACCCCAGGAAGGGAGGTTGTTTGCACTCTACTTAGTGTGTGGGTTGTGGTTTAGAACAGGTTAGGAAATGGACCTGCTTACTGCCATAAAATGGAACAAGAAAAGTAAAAGATGAAAGGAAGAGAAATGAATAAAACACAAAAATGGAGAGAAGAGACAATGAAAAGAAGAGGAATGCACAGAGGAGGAAGCAGCAACACAAAAACAAAGATGGAGGAGAGGACAGACAAACAGATGACGAGAAGTCCCAGCATCTTTGAGATGGGGCATATCATTAGCTCTGATGACAATATATCCAAAGAGCTATCCAAGAGCATTCATCTTCTTGTCTGATGTCTGTGAGGAGCAGCACAGGAGTGCCAAACAATATGATCCACAGCATGAAAGATACTTTGAGCAGCTAACCCAAGCCTCATAAGGGGAGGAATAGAAAAGTACCAATGAGGAGACCTCCCTTCATTCAGTAGCCAGGAGTTGGGGAGGAAGAGGTAGAGACAAGAGAAATGCCTTCCCACCCCTAAAACCAGGAGAAAAGGGAGAAACAACTTCTGTGGTGAAAAGCTGAAGGGGAGGGACATAGAGCTATAAAATAATCATAGCCAAATGCCCTGGCAACATGCTTTGGACTTTAGCATTCAGATGTAACAGCATTAAGTCATTAGGCTGAAACAGTTGATTTGCAAGTACACATTAGATATTTCTCATGTATAAGTGAGGCCAAGCAGGTGTATTTATGCAACTGAACATGCCTCCTTCTGAAAACCTTGCCATTAGATGATCAAATATTCTTACAAAAACAATTATTTTCACCTCAAAACTTCCATAGTTAGTTGTGATGGGGTTCACTACACTCAAGTACTTTGTTATCACTGTAATCAACCCAAGTCATTGAAAAGTGGTCTCCAAATCATCATGTGACACTTCCCTTCAACACATGTCCAGCCCCAGATGTGTTTCAGAGCACTGAACCTGAATAGAAGGCAGTAGACACTGTCAGATTTAGTTGTTTACAAGCTTCTGAAAAGAAAGGATACAAGGTCATCAGAGGAACTAAATAGTCATCAGCTTTACAGCATTTTTTCTAGTTGCAGACCTTTCCCCTCAGAATTAAATTGACTTTTGACAATGGATAAAATGTATTATAGGTGGGACTTGTATCGATGTCTATATTAGAGTTAAGATTGCCTATTTTATATTATATGAATCTCCTTTTTCAGTTGCTCCTAAGTTTCATCTTTTGCTTCATCTGGTCTTTGCCAAAGGATGATTTTTTGGAGAAGTTTGGAGAATAAAGGTCTTTCAGCTGTATTTTTGAATGACAAAAGTAAAAAGTAAATTCTCTCTCTCTCTCTATATATATATATATATGTTTTCATTTAACTGTTTTTTAATTGCAAACAGAAGTTTACAGTCTTCTCTCTATATATATATATATTTATAGAGAGACAGACAGACACACACACACACTTTTGCCAGTATTAAAAAAATGTTGGTTTTTTTTAAGACCGTGTACTGCATCAGCAGTTTTGGACAGAATATTGAAATGTGACAGGGAGAAAGTCAATGATGGGGGCAGTAAATTACACCAGCTACAGATCTGGCCTAAATGCTTTATCCTATTGGAAAAAGAGAGAAAGGAGAATTCTTAAGAGTACAAAGTTCCAGGGACCAATTCTCCACTGCCTTGTGCCTTATGTAGTCATTTTATACCTGTGTAACATTGATGTAACAGGCTATCAAATCAGAATTCTCCATTCACAGTGGAGATAGTGTTTTGCATTCACATTGCACAGACATAAATGATTACATAAGGTGCAAGGCAGTAGAGAATCAGACCCTAAACATCTAGGTATTTATAATGCAACTATCACCAAGGTATCACCAAGGTAACAAAATTTATAGCAAAACTCAGACCCACTCTACCAAACAGTTTTTGTCTTCTCAATCCTTCCCATTTAGTAGTGAAAAATTTCCTCTTAGGCCTGTAATTTGGATTCATGGTTAGGACCCTACCAAATTCACGGCCATGAAAAACGCATCACAGACTGTGAAATCTGGTCTCCGCTTGTGAAATCTGGTCTTTTGTGTGCTTTTACCCTATACTACACAGATTTCATGGAGAGACCAACATTTCTCAAATTGGGGCTCCTGACCCAAAAGGGAGTTGCAGGGGAGTCGCAAGGTTATTTTAGGGGGGTCGCAGTATTGCCACCCTTACTTCTGCGCTGCCTTCAGAGCTGGGCAGCCGGAGAGTGGTGGCCGTTGGCCGGGTACCCAGCTCTGAAGGCAGCATACTGCCAGCAGCAGTGCAGAATTAAGAGTGGCAATACCATACCATACCATGCCACCCTTACTCCTGCGCTGCTGCCTTCAGAGCTGGGTCTCCAGAGAGTGGCGACTGCTTACTGAGGGCCCAGCTCTGCAGGCAGCGGCACAGAAGTAAGGGTGACAATACCATACCAGACCATCCTTACTTTTGCGCTGCTGCTGGCAGCGGCTCTGCCTTCAGAGCTGGGCTCCTGGCCAGCAGCTGCTGTTCTCCAGCTGCCCTGCTCTGAAGGCTTTGGAAAAGTATCCTTCCTCTTCCCAGTCCCCTCGTGCTTTCCTCATTAGCAAGGGTGACTGTGATATATCAAAGTTCCTATGCTGGTACAAAAATGAAGAGAAATTCTTTCCAGATTGTACAGCTAATGGCACATATAACTAATGTAAGAAGAAATCCATAGCTGTTAAGAGGTATAGGGTAGGCGCTATCAGCTTTAGAAAACTCCCATCAAGAAATCCACAAAAATTAAAAGGCAGAATTTAAGAAAGTGCCCCATAGAGTGCAGAGAACCATCCAAAAATTCTTTCCTGAGCTCTTTCCTTCCAAAATGCATTATTTGAATCTTTGGTATCTTGCACTGATGAGCAAACATAGACACTGTTTTCAAGTTGAAGTTTTCATTTAACTGTTTTTTAATTGCAAACAGAAGTTTACAGTCCAACAATATATAACCTGGTAAATCATCATTAAAATGCCTCGAGTCATAAAACAATGACAGGAACAATAATCAATATGTATATATCAAAAGTGAGAGGTTTATACTCTGACTGAGACAATAGCACAACAAAGCAAATGTTTGCAGTCTTTAAGAATAGCAATGTCATTTATAAAGTATGAGTAATAAAATCAATACTGCTGATATTAACCAATACCTGGGTGGAACTTGTTCTTGGACTTAAGACAGGTTTCCAGATAAGTATGTTGGCTATTCAGATCCCTTTTTCAGTAAATATAAATATATTGCTTAAAGATATGTCGTTTTGTTATAAGAATGTGCTAGTTGTGTTGATACTTTATGAGCATATAATAAAATAACTATATGATATCTGCAGAAATATAACATTCAGACTTTTTACTTCCCTACTTTATTGGACTTACTATTTTCTTCTGCTTTAATTTACAATAAATAAATTTCCCGACAGCTGATGAGGTGGATGAAGCTGGCTATTCTGGAATATGTACTTTGCATCACAATCAATGATATGTACTGAGGAGCTGAATGACACATTTAACAACTCACTATTTATAGGGCATGTAAAGGATGTCTATTCTAGAGGCTCTTACCTAACCTGAACTAGAAAGGCACTTAAAAAATTGAATCTGCTACTCAGAGCTTGGATTCTATTGTAAATTGCCATCTATACTTCTGTCTGACTGCTGAGCCATTATGAGATCACAAAGCTGGTCTAATCCTCACTGATGTCTTTAGTTTCAGTTTGCATTTTATGCATCTATCCCTCTGTGTCAGACAAAAAAATAGTGGTACTGTAGTTAGGCAGATAAATATGTTACCAGGAAAAAAATGATTTTACAAGAATAGTGTTTTAAAAGCCACTTTCCTGGGTCTTTACAGTATGTAGTCCAGATACTGCTCTCATTTACCATGGTGTAAGTTCAGAATAATGCTGGTGGAGTTACTCCAAACTTACACCAGTGTAAAAAAAAGGGGGGGGTGGAGATTCGGTCCTGTATTTATCACAACCTTCTTGTTTTTTTCCTTCTCTTTCACCTTTTGCTATGGGGTTCCTTCATGCTAACACTTGGCAAAGGTCACACAAATGTTCAGTGGGTGTAGCACCTTTTTTAAGCTTATCTACAGAAGGGAGCCTGGCAATGATCTACCAGGGAGCCCTTTTATTGCTGGAGATGATCCAGCTTTTTTCCCTTTTTATTTTTCTTTTAAATGAAGCAACCGCTATCAGTAGCAAAATGTACCTCACCTATAGTGTGTCAGGACAGAATAGGGTTGAAGACGTTAGGTCAAATTCTGTTCTCAGTTACACCAGTTTAAATTCCAAATGACTCCATTAACTTCAATGAAGTTATTTGGGATTTTACACTGGACTTAGAGCAGAATGTGGTCCCCTGACTGGCACTGGGAATAAATCAAAATCATTCAAGTGTAGTGCAAAAGCCTTAGAAAGCTGGGTAATTCAGCTTCCAATCTAACAAGCTGCAGCTTGTAACACAGAGGGAAAGAGGAAAAATTAGTACAAGTTTTTTTAAGCAAAATCAGTTTACAATTTTGAAGTTTACAAATCCATCAAAATAAGCCTAAATAACTAAATTCACCCATCCTTCAATGTCATGTTTTTACCCTTCCTATCTTTGTGTCTCTAATTAAAGTAATAAGAATTATCCAAATATCTTAATAACAATTTAAAATAAAATAACTGTTTTGTTCTGCTGAGCACAAATAAGTGTTCAGCTAGCAAAGCTTTTAGCCTGCTAGAGTCTAAGGATTTCAGTACTCATGTTTGTCCAATAAAAATAATTCTGAACATTTTAGATCTCAACACAGCAACTAGCTGCTTAAGAATAGAACAGAATTGGGATATCAGTTTTGTAGCCAGATATCCATTTACACAGGAACCAATTACATCCAAAAGAGATGGGACTGCTCATGTAAAGTGCTCATGCTCATTCTAGTTCAGCAATCAAGGACACTGAGTTTAGAAACATTTTACAATAACCTCAGTAGCAGAACTCTGCCCCCACTGAAATGAAAAATATAGCAGATCCAAGGAATGGTGAGTTGGCAATGATAGTAAAAAGGAGAAACCAGACAGGTCAGCAATTTGTAATGCACCCTGAAATATAAATCTTGATAAGAAATATCTATTAACATACCCAGATGCATTAACATATACAGGGACAGTGTTTTCAGGACAGAAATGCTATCCTGTGGCAGGTTGGGATTCATTTTTTATTATGAAGATTTGGTAGAAAACAAACGCATTCTTGCTTCATGCCATCAAGCTTTTCCTATGAGGATCCAAGGCAGGATCCTCCAGATAAAGTCAATCCAAAATGTATCTTAAGATCAAAAAAAGCAATCAGCTTTATCCTAATTAGAGACTTATGCACAAAGTCTAGCTCCATGAGCTCAAGGAGGAAGACATCTTTCTTCAAAGGACTTCATCCCCCCCCCCCCCCCCCCATTACCTTCCCTTAATTAGTTATGCAACCTGAACTCTGACCATAATCTGCCTAACAGGTTACTTTCTAGCTCCCCCTTGTGAATCAGCACAACATACTGTTAGTTCCATCCCATAAGATTATACTGAGCCTAAACTTGGATTTGTAATAAAATTAGTGATGATACTTACAAAGCACATTCATCAGTAGATCTAGCAGCTTTTTGCAAGGGTAACTGTGCATTTTTATCCCCATTTTACTGATGGGAAAGTGGAGGCATATGGAAATTAAGTGACTGGGCTCTTTGGCTTTGACTCTATTCCCAAAATATCACCATCAGCATATTTGTATTTTCCTGAATTTACATATTTGACACGACATGTTGGAATCTGATACACACTACTCAGATACTCTTCTGCTCATAGCATGTCTTACTTAATAAACGGCTTGCTCTAACTTCAATCCAGAATTATGGAAAGTTTGATTTGGCAGGATAGGTAAAGTGAGATCTTCCAAGGAAAATTAGGAGCCTAATCCATTCACAGAATAATGGGAGATGGATACTCCACAAATATCTCCCTGCAACAAAAGGAGAAGAAGTTGAGCTTGATGAACAATTAAAACATGAGTGTTGACAAATCTGAGCTGTGTTTGTCTGTTATGAATGATCATATCATTTCATATTAGTTCTTTTCCCTGATTGAATGAACATAACTCTCAGAATCAGGAAGAGGGCTTGAAAAAAACACCGAGGCTTTAAATCTTTCTGGGAGATGCAGCAGATAAACAGGATTGGGAAATTTTGGAAGAAAATTAAGGCCTTTTTAAGCATCATTCTTAAAATATAACCTACTGTAGAATGTATTAGCTGGTTGCAGATTTCCCATTTAAGTTTTCTCTCATCATATTCACATAGTTATTGTGTGTGAGCGAGAGAGCTACAAAGGGTGCTCTCAGAACCTTCTCAGGCTTATATAAATGTCAGTGTGTCAGGACTCTGGTGAAAGGGATTGCAAACATTTTTCCTCTGCTGTGTCAAGCAGAGTCCTGATCCACATAAAATATGCCATGCATGATGTGGATACTCAAATATTAAAATTAAAATTTGCTTTCCACAAATATTTGTGTGAGAAAAACTCTCATCACCCAAATGTTTGCAGAATGCAAATGCAAAAGGGGCACAAAGCATGGGTGATGCAAAGTCATTTTTACATTTTCATGAATATTTGTGAATTGATTGATTGACTGATTGATTGATTGCAGTATTAACCCAATTTTGCTCAGTATCATATCACCCATTCCCTAAATGATATAGTTCAAAAATGAAGGCATTATCAAACAACCTGAAAGCACATTGCAGTTTTTAAACAGCTAATTTGCTATGCTATAGAACATTCAAGAGAACACATACTTCTGTTCTATGACCATATATGGATTTTTAAGTGGTAGACTAAGAAAAGGTATAGCTTGTAAATTTGATTAATCAGTAGAAAAGTTACTGGAAACAGTGATCAAGAACACAGCAGGGGAACACCTAGAAAGCTATTGTTTAATTAACGATAGTCAACATGGGTTCAGAGGAAATCATGCCTAAGCAAATCAGAATTCTTGATTTTAGGATACAGAACCACACAAAAGAGAAATCTATTGTTTGAGGGTGAGCCACTTCATGGATAAAGAATTGGCTTGAAAATATGGTCTAAGTGAAGGCAGGTCAGGACAGAAGGAGAAAACTCAGAAGGGTTAGTATTCAGATGGGTGTTGTTCACCTTGCGTATCAATGACCTGGAAGAATCGAAGTGCAAGATGATGAAATTAACTGACTGTACTTGTCTGGGAAGACAGTCACTAAAGAGGGCAACAAACTTTGGACTGACATTTTTGGACTCAGAGCATGAAGAGACTTGTGATAGATGCTATTAAACATTATTGTATGGTGGAAGGGAAGACTAATGACAAACAGTATCAAAAAGAACTGGGACTCTGAGTGAGATCATTAGCCTAACTCCTCCTATTCAAGTCATTCAGAGTTTTACCAACTGACTTCATTGAAAGCAGAGTTATGTCAACACTGAGCATTTTTGAAAACCCTACCATGGACCCTCAGAGGCTATGAAAAGTGACAAGTTAGGATAAGAATGATGTGGTGGCAGCAGTAGACAACATTGAAATAATGTGTCATACCAATAAAAGATGCAAATGATTCTGGGATTCCAAAACAGAGGTGATGAGCATCACTCAGAAAAATGGTTCTGCAGAAGAGGGGACTAGTGTATGCAGATCTGGAGCACTGGAACATGGCCCAATGGATCAGGCACAAAACTGGGTCTCGAGAGATCCAGCTTCTATTCCCATCTGTGCCACTGACCGGCTGAGTGACAGCAGGCAAGTCGCTTCCCCTCTTTGTGCCCCTGTTTCCCTCCTACTCTTTGTCTGTCTTGTCTATTCAGACAATAAGCTCTTTAGGGCAAGGACTGTCTTCCAATGTGTTTGTACAATGCCTAGAACAATGGGGCCCTGATCTCAGTTGGGACCCATAGGTGCTACTGTAATATAAATAAGAGATGCTTTGGTTCTGCTTTTTAATTTTTATAGGATACCATAGAAATAAAGAAGGGGTGATAGAAGCTAATCAGAATTCTACCTGGATTCAAGGATTTTAGTGACACAACCAATTTAAGAGGTGCTACATCTGCATTTCTTGCACAGGAAAATATGAAGATGGCACCTGACTAAGGGCTTGACTTTGTGGTCTTTAGTTGGCAAAACTTCCACTGATTTCTGTCTTCTCCGGATTGAGCTTTAAGAGACCGTGTAAAAATGTCCAAACAATACTAGAGATGATAGCTTTACAAGATTGTCTTCACTATTGTCGGATACAAGAATGAACAGGGACAAACTTGAGAGGAAAAGGTTGAGGATGGGCCCAAAAGGGATTTAGGCAGAATTTCTTCACACAGAGTAATTAGTATTATTTACATGTAGCAGTTACAGACATTGTGAGGTACAATTTGCAACTCAGGAAGGCTGGATCCAGATGGGCTCTCTGGCTTCCTTCCATCATAATAGGATCTTTAATTTTCCAACATAAAGCAGCAACTTCATGCACATATTCCTTACTTCAGAGCAAAACTTGGTTTATAAACCCAAGTAGTTTAAGGATTAAAAAGTTGAGTCTATCTCTGCAAATAGCTGTAAATGAACTTTATCAAAGTGCAGGGAAAATCAAGCCTTCAGGTAAACAGGAACATTTGCCAAGTGGAAATCCCAGCCCTTTGTATATTTAGTAATGAGTGAAGATAAGATTTCTTTTTTGACAGCATGATGGATACAATCATAAAAGCAATCATGCTATTGTAACAGAGTATACTTGAAGAGTGAATGTGATGGCTGCAGCTTTATACTTTAACGTGTTTTGCCTTTCCTTTATTTAATGCACATGAAAGTCAGTTTCTCTGGCATGTGAAATGTTAAAGATTTTTTAAGCAATACAGACAACCTAGATCTAATTGTCATCAGACTCAAAACTGCTGACCAATTCAATAATTTCTGACTCATTTAAGCATACTTGTTTAATATCTTTTATGGAGAGAAAGTAAGCACTGAACTGCCAATTCTTGGAAGAACACTGGCTCATCAATTGTTGACTCTGACACTAGGGTCTAAAAAAAAATAATCAAGGGATTGGTGAGAACAACTGGTTAGTGCCCTAACATTTCACTTCTGGAAGCCTGGTTCAAATCTGCTTTAGGCTACAAGTGAAATGAGTTCACTGGTCTCAGCTTAATCCCTTCTGGATACTTATCTACATCACAAAAACAATATAATCTGACAGTCGCTGATCAGGAGACGGCCTTAGCTTGAATTACAGCAGTAGCGAGTCAGGACTGCAGTTCGATGACACAGATATCCAGGAAAGCTTTCACAGTGACTCACTATTCTAGGTCTGGCTATAGTCTGGGCTAACCATCTTTCTCTTTAATTAGTCTTTGAATCCACCCAAAATGTGAAGGTGATCAACAAATATGAAAAATACTTGAGTGAAGAACTGCTTTGTGGGCTGATTCCTACCGCTAAACAGGCAATGGGGGGACATTCAGAACAGAAATAGGTTAACACCAACTTGTTTAGATTCTGTTTTCCCACTTTGAATTCCTCAAAGTACTCACTGGTCCCAGAAACCCCAGAATGTAGAATTCTGTGACGTCAAACATCATGGATTGCACAAATGGCAATGAGGCTTCCCATATTTGTGATGTCCCATTCTGGCATAGCTTCAGGGAACCTGGAGGCACCAAACAGGCTTCAGAGAGGGAATACGAGAAAAGGTTAACTATCACCTATTGTAGCTGACTCCCTCTTCGTCCAGACTGGCCTAAGCCTGATGCTGTGTGAGCAGTGTAGACCTGAAATTGGCTAGTGACAACAGGTAAAATGAGACTTAGGCACCTAAGTGACTTTCGCGGTTTCCAAAATTTGACCTAAGCACCCCACGTCCCCCTAGGGGCAGCACAGTAGGTACTCCACATAGTACAGTCACATGGACACCTAACACTTGGCAAGTTCACCTAAGAATGACATGTGTTGTTCTTTGCATTACAACAACCAGAGTTTGTGTAACCCACACACCTCCTGGGTGTGGTGCTCTGTCCCATGTAATGGCACGGAGACCACTTAGAGAGAGATTAATGAGTTCACTCTACAGCAGTGGTGGGCAAACTGTGGCCCGTGGGCCGCACATGGCCTGTCAGGGTAATCTGCTGGCGGGCCACAAGACAGTTTGTTTATATTGACCATCCGCAGACATGGCAGCCCACAGCTCCCAGTGGCCACGGTTCACCGTTCCCAGCCAATGGGAGCTTCGGGAAGCGGCGCAGGCTGGCTGCCACTTGGGAGCTGCGGGCGGCTGTGCCTGCGGATGGTCAATGTAAACAAACTGTCTTGTGACCCTCCAGTGGATTACCCTGATAGGCCACTACTGCTCTACAGCCTTAGCTAAGAGTCATATGGCTTTTAGTTTATGTATTTAGCTCCAGAGGTCCCAGGTTCGATCCTGCCTGCCAACGACCAGGGTCTGTCGGTGTTACACTTGCAATTAACAACAGGACTATTTTTACTTAACCAGAAATTAGGGTTTGTCATTTGCTGCAGTTCATTCTCTGTCTCTGCACAAAAGGGATCCCTTTGGCCCTTCTAGCCACACCCACATCCTTACACAACAGCTGCTCTGCATAACAATTGAGTGCAAAGGCTGAAACTTTCTACACTTGGCTTCTGTGGTAAGGTGACTAAGGACCCAATCCCACAATCAGATTCATACACATTGACCTTCACACCCAGGAAAATCCCCACTGATTCCCAGGGGATGCCACACTGGCATTCAGGGAGTCCATCTGGAGTCAATCAGACTCTAATGAGTGCAAAGATCCACACATATGGATCCAGTTGCAGGACTGGGGCCTTATTTTGGAAAAGTATGAGGCAAAAGACTCTTGTTCCTCTTTTGAGTTATGACAGAGTGGGAGAAATGTATATATTTCCCACTGAGAAAAGAAATACTAAACATTCTTTTTTGATCAGGGTACTTATTATATATTGGGGAAGAGTCAACATGGCTTTTTAAAAAGGGAAATCATGCCTCACCAATCTATTAGAATTCTTTGAGGGGGTCAACGAACATTTGGACAAGGATGATCCAGTGGATATAGTGTACTTGGACTTTCAAAAAGCCTTTGACAAGGTCCCATACCAAATGCTCTTAGGTAAACTAAGCATTCATGGGATAAGAAGGAAAGTCCTCTCATGGATCAGTAACTGGTTAAAAGAAAGGAAACAAGGGATAGGTGTGACAGTGTACCCCATAAGGCTTTATGGGGAGGGGGTGCTTATAAATGTATGTATGACATAACTGGAATATGTTTTGGGCTGTATGCTTGCTTGGTTTCTAAGTAAGCTTTGGGAGGCATTTGGTCAGCTTCTTTAGGAAGGAATTCGCCAGGTTAAGTACCTGATCAGGGAACAATGCATCTTGGAATGCTCCAATCCACATAAGAAGTCTTCCTGGAGACATGCAAGATTCCATGTGGGCAATGGCTTCAGCCTGTAAAGACTGAGTCATGCAGGGACATGTGACTTGCCCAGGTGACTCCAGAACTCCATCTTGGAGCTGGACTTTGCATAGGAGGCAGCGAGGGCGGCAGCGAGAGCGGAGGCAGAACATGCAAGGG
>NW_020664462.1:15924746-15960134 GCF_002925995.2 Terrapene triunguis | reverse complement strand
GAGGCAGCGAGGGCGGCAGCGAGAGCGGAGGCAGAACATGCAAGGGAGGAGGCTGCCCACAAGAGAGCTATGGAGGCAGAGGCAGCGAGAGCGGAGGCAGAGACAGCTGCCCACAAGAGAGCTATAGAGGCAGAGACAGCTGCCCACGAGAGGGCTATGGAGGTGGAGGCAGCGAGGGAGCGAGCGGCGGCAGCGAGGGCGGAGGCAGAGGCAGCTGCCCAGGAGAGGGCTATGGAGGCCCAGAGGGAGGCCCAGAAACATGAACTGACTGTTATGGAGTCGAGGAGACAAAACCCTCCCCCTGCTGGCTCCACTTCCCCAAAAATCCACAAATGGGAGCGACTATGTCCACAGTATGACGAGTCCAGCGATATCGCCGAATATTTCATCACCTTTGAGAGACTGTGCACCCTCCATGCCATCCCTGAAGATCAGAAGATGACCACATTGATAGCAAAATTGACTGGCAGAGCTCTGGACATATTCAATAAGATGCCTATTGATGATGCTTCAAACTATGGTAAATTTAAGGAACTGGTTTTGAAACAGTTTCAGGTTACACCTGAAACCTACAGGGTTAAATTCAGGACCCTTAAGAGGGGATCTGGATTAAGTAATGTGGCTTATGCCAATGAAATGAGAGATTTGGTAGATAAATGGGTGCGGGGGAGAGGCATTACCAGCTTTGAAGGGATGTGTGATCTGGTTACTCAGGAACACTTCCTGAATATGTGCAGTGATGAGGTAAAACAGTATTTGTGGGACAAAAAGGTAAATGCAGTGGGTGAATTAGCTGAGTATGCTGACTCTTATGAACAAGCACAAGCTGCGATCAAACATAAACCACTGGTGGAGGGGTATAAGGTTGGGGGAAAGCAGAATCACCGTTTTACCCCTGGGTCTGGGAAAAAGAAGGCTGGGCAGTCACCCCCCCATTCTCCTGTTACTCGACCCAAATTTCCTGCACAAGCAAGGGATCCCAGACGGTGCTTTCACTGCAATTCCCCAGGGCACCTGAGGAGTAGCTGTCCCAAATTGAAGGAGAATAAACCTCCCTTGTCCCATGTTAGCTCGGTTGCCTTCAGCCCTGAGGCCCCAGAGGGCACCCCCACCTCTTATCACACCAGCTTGGTGGACATGGGGCCCAGTGAAGCGGACAGGGAACACATCAAGGTTGTCAAGATCGATGGCATGGAGTGTCTGGGATGGAGGGATACGGCGGCTCAGTTCTCTCTGGTTCGACCGAGTGCGGTCCCAGATGCTAGTGTTCTGACGGGGCAGACGACCCACATTAAGGGGGTGGGGCCGCAGAGGTTCCCTGTGCCCCTGGCTAAGGTTCATGTGGAATGGGAAGGTATGGAAAGGGATTTACTGGTGGGGATGCTCGAGGACATCCCCGCGGACATGTTGCTGGGAAATGATTTTTTCAGCAGAACTAGGACTGTTAGTGTGGTAACTCGCAGCATGAAGAAAGGCTGTGAGGGGGAGGCTGTTCCGGCTGATGACTGTAGGTCTGATGCAGCTGAACAGCCAACACCTCCTGCCCCAGGGAACATGGTGGTGGGTGACTCAGAGGAAGTCCCCAGGGATGGGGCGGGGACCTTGGAACCCATAGAGGAGTTGGGGGAGGGTCTCATTGACAGAACAGTGCAGGGAGGCGGGGTACTTCCAAATATGGGAGAGGCAGAGCCAGGCCTCTGTCTGGCTGAGGACAACAGGCTCCCAGGGGTGGGGGCAGGGGAGATGCAGTCAGTGCCCAGGGACGCTTTCTCAAGGGTTGTCTGTCAGGAATTTGCAGCTAGACAAAGGGCGGACCCCTCCCTTGAAAGTATAAGAAAGTGTATCTCGGAGGGAACTCCAGGAAGGGAGGGGGGGGGAGAAGTTTTTTGAAGAGGACGGGAAACTGTACAGGCAGGCCCCTGTAGGGAAAAACCAGGGTCCCGGTCAACCCTATAAGCAGTTGGTTGTACCCAGCCAACACCGGGGGGAATTAGTGCTGGTAGCGCATGACAGTCCCTTTGCTGGTCACTTGGGGGTACAGAGAACATATGACAGGCTGAGGAGGAATTTCTACTGGCCAGGGATACAGAATGATGTGAGGGATTATTGTAGGACTTGTGCGGTGTGTCAGGAGAGGAAGAAGCCGGGGGGACCCCAAAAGGCTCCGCTGCGTCCCTTGCCCATCATCCAGGAGGCATTCCAAAGAGTGGCAATAGACATAGTGGGCCCTATGCCACGCCCCACCCGGAGAGGGAACAAGTATATCTTGGTGGTAGTAGACTTCGCCACTCGGTACCCTGAGGCAATTGCACTGTCTAACATAGAAGCCGAGACAGTGGCAAGAGCTCTGCTCACCATATTCAGCAGAGTGGGCTTCCCTAAGGAAATTTTGTCAGATCGGGGGGCAAACTTTATGTCGCAGTTGTTCAATGAGCTATGGAAGGTGTGTGGAGTGAAACAGCTTAAGACGGCCCCCTACCACCCCCAGGCCAATGGGCTGGTGGAAAGATTCAATGGGACCCTAAAATCCATGCTGGGGATGTATGCCAAAAAAAGGGGCCAAAGTTGGGATGAACTATTACCGTTCCTGCTGTATGCCTACAGGGAGGTACCCCAAGAGTCCACAGGCTTTTCTCCATTTGACCTTCTGTATGGGAGGAAAGTGAGGGGACCCCTCGATCTCATCAGGGATACCTGGGAAGGATGCAACACGGTAAGGGAGGAACCTGTGACTGAGTATGTCCAGAGGTTCAGGAGGGAGTTGAAAGACATGATGGAGATTGTACAAAACAACCTCCAGAGCAGTCAGGCCAAGCAAAAGGCGTGGTATGATAAAAATACTTGTAAACGCACTTTTGATGTAGGAGATTTGGTCATGGTACTCGGCCCTGCCAAAAAGTTCAAGATGCAAAACTCCTGGGAGGGGCCCTTTGAAGTGGTGGAAGTGGCGAATGAGGACACTTATAAAGTTAAAAAGCCCCTGGATGGTGCGGTACCCCAATTGGTACATGTAAACAGACTCAAGGCCTATCACAGCAGAGTGGCCGAGGTAAACATGATCTGTTGCGTCGAAGGGGAAACTGAGGCACACCCACTCACTGATCTGATGGCTGAATGCCAAGATGGGTCGTCCCTTGAAAGTATAGAAATCTGTAGTGAGCTGACACCACTCGAAAGGAGGGAAGCATTGTCAACACTGCAGAAGTACAGTGAGGTATTTTCCAACAAACCAGGGAGGACGCACTTGCTGTCCCATAGGATCCTCACGAAAGGGGCTCAACCTCCTCCTTCCAGGCCTTATAGGGCCACCGGCAAGGTGAAGGAGCAAATTCAGGCTGAGATACAAAGCATGTTGGACTTGGGGGTGATTAAGGATTCCGACAGTGCATGGGCTTCCCCTGTGGTCTTGGTCCCCAAAAGCGATGGCACCGTTAGATTTTGTGTAGACTATAGAAAACTCAATGCTGTCACTGTAACAGATGCATACCCCATGCCAAGAATTGATGACATGTTGGATGTGCTGAGCCAAGCCAGGTACCTTAGTACCTTTGATCTGACCAAAGGTTACTGGCAGATCCCTCTGGAGGGAGAGGCACAACAAAAATCAGCTTTTATCACGGACGTAGGGCTCTATGAATTCACAGTGTTACCTTTTGGTCTGGTAAATGCGGGTGCCACCTTCCAGAGACTGGTCAACAGAGTGTTAAATGGCTTGCAGCATTATGCTAGGGCATATATAGATGACATTGCTGTATTCAGCAACACCTGGGGTGACCACAGAGAGCACCTGGAAGTCGTGCTATCAAAGCTCAAAGAGGCGGGGCTAACTGTGAAGCCCTCCAAGTGCAAGATAGGGGCAGCCAAAGTCCCTTATCTGGGGCACTGGGTAGGGGGGGGTAAAATATCCCCCGACCCTCTTAAGGTGGAAGCCATCGTGAAATGGCCTGTACCCCAGACTAAAAGGCAAGTCCAATCCTTCATAGGCTTGGCAAACTATTACAGGAGGTTTGTGGTGGGGTTCAGTGACGTTGTGTCCCCAATCACGGACTTATGTAAAAAGCATCAACCTAATAAGGTCATTTGGTCAGAGGCATGCCAAAAAGGCTTCAACAAGGTAAAAGCACTCCTGTCCGCGAAGCCTGTGCTGGCCAGCCCTGACTTCGAAAAGCCTTTTGAGTTGTGCACTGACGCGTCAGACACAGGGTTGGGTGCTGTGCTGATGCAGACAGGGGAAGACAGTAAGAAGCATCCCATTGCCTTCCTGAGCAAAAAACTGTCCCCGGCCGAACAGAATTACTCTGTTATAGAGAAGGAATGCTATGCCATTGTGTGGGCCGTCAAACAATTAAGACCTTACCTTTTTAATAGGAGGTTCAGAATTCTAACTGACCATTCACCTTTAGTATGGCTTCACCGAACTAAGGGCACCAACTCCAAACTGCTACGCTGGAGCCTGGTCCTACAGGAGTTTGACATGGAGATTACTCATATTAAAGGAAAGGAGAACTGGGTAGCAGATGCCCTGTCCAGAAAGGAGGAACTTTAGGTATACTGCCTCCGCCATGGACAGTGTCCAAGTCTCTGGCAGTAAGTTCAGGGGGAGGGTGTGACAGTGTACCCCATAAGGCTTTATGGGGAGGGGGTGCTTATAAATGTATGTATGACATAACTGGAATATGTTTTGGGCTGTATGCTTGCTTGGTTTCTAAGTAAGCTTTGGGAGGCATTTGGTCAGCTTCTTTAGGAAGGAATTTGCCAGGTTAAGTACCTGATCAGGGAACAATGCATCTTGGAATGCTCCAATCCACATAAGAAGTCTTCCTGGAGACATGCAAGATTCCATGTGGGCAATGGCTTCAGCCTGTAAAGACTGAGTCATGCAGGGACATGTGACTTGCCCAGGTGACTCCAGAACTCCATCTTGGAGCTGGACTTTGCATAGGAGGGAGGAGGGGGGTCTCCTCCCACAAGAGAGAGTCTATTTAACCCTGGGGGAGACCCCTCCATTTTGTCTTCAGCTGGCTAAAGAAGGAGCCTCTCCAACCCCCCAGGATGCTTGAAGGAAACAAACAAAAGACAGTAACTACAGGGGTTGTGAGAGATTGCTGGACCCAGGCTAAAGGGAGATTAGCCTGTGAAAGGGAGCATTCTGGAACTGGTGAGGAACTTATCTGTATTTAGTTTGATTAGGCATAGATTTGCGCATTTTATTTTATTTTGCTTGTGACTTACTTTGTTCTGTCTGTTACTACTTGGAACCACTTAAATCCTACTGTCTGTATTTAATAAAATCACTTTTTATTTAGTAATTTACTCAGAGTATGTATTAATACCTGGGGGAGCAAACAGCTGTGCATATCTCTCTATCAGTGTTATAGAGGGCGAACAATTTATGAGTTTGCCCTGCATAAGCTTTATGCAGGGTAAAACGGATTTATCTGGGTTTAGACCCCATTGGGAGTTGAGCATCTGAGTGCTAAAGACAAGCACACTCCTGTGAGCTGTTTTTGGGTAAACTTGCAGTTTTGGGACAAGTGATTCAGATCCTGAGTCTGTGTTGGAGCCAGACAGGAGTGGCTGGCTCAGCAAGACAGGGTGCTGGAACCCTAAGCTGGCAGGGAAAACAGAAGCAGGGGTAGTCTTGGCACATCGGGTGGCAGCTCCCAAGGGGGTTTCTGTGATCCAACCCGTCACAATAGGAATATATGGTCAGTTTTCACAATGGACAGAGATAAATAGCAGGGTACACTACGGATCTGTCCTGGGAACAGTGCTGTTCAACGTATTCATAAATACGTTGGAAAAAGGGGTAAACAGTGAGGGGGCAGTTTGCAGATGATACAAAATTACTTAAGATAGTTAAGTCCAAAACTGACTGCAAAAAGTTACAAAGGGATCCCCCAAAACTGGGTGACTGGGTCACAAAATGGCAGATGGAATTCAATGTGGATAAATGCAAAGTAATGCACATTAGAAAACATAATCCCAACTATACATACAAAATGATGGGGCCTAAATTAGCCATTACCACTCAAGAAAGAGATCTTGGAGTCACTGTGAATAGTTCTCTGAAAACATCTGCTCAATGTGCAATGACAGTCAAAAAAGCTAACAGACTATTAGGAACCATTAGGAGCAGGATAAATTACAAAACAGAAAATATAATAATGCCACTGTATAAATCCATACTATGCCCACCATTTGAATAATGTGTACAGTTCTGGTTGCTCCATTTCAAAAAAAGATGTATTAGAACTGGAAAAGTTCAGAGAAGAGCAACAAAAATGATTAGGAGGGTAGAACAGCTACCATATGAGGAGAGATTAAGAAGACTGGAACTGGACAGTTAGGAAAAGAGATGACTAAAGGAAGATATGATAGAGGTCTATAAAGTCATGAATAGTGTGGAGAAAGTGAATAGGGAAGTATTATTTACCCCTTCACATAACTAGAGGACACTCAATGAAATTAATAGGCAGCAGGTTTAAAAACAAACACATAATGCACATTTAATCTGTGGAATTCATTGCCAGGGGATGTTGTGAAGGCCAAATGTATAACCAGGGCCGGCTCTGGCTTTTTTGCCGCCCAAGGCAAAAAAGCCTCCCGCCGCCCCACCCCCCACCCCCAGCGCAGCACAGGAGGGCGCCGAGCCCGGCCGCGGGCCGCTCTCCCCAACCGGCCGGAGCGCCGGGGGGAGGGCGGCGAGCCGGCCGGGGCTCCGCTCTCCCCAGTGGCCAGAGCGCCGGGGGGAGGGCGGTGAGCCTGGCCGGGGCTTTGCTCTCCCCGACTGGCCGGAGCGCCGGGGCGAGGGCGGCAAGCCAGCTGGGGCTCCGCTCTCCCGGCCGGCTGGAACCGGAGCACCGCCTCCCTCCAGGTGCCGCCCCAAACACAAGCTTGGTGGGCTGGTGCCTGGAGCCGGCCCTGTGTATAACCAGGTTAAAAAAAAATTAGATAACTTCATGGAGGATGGGTCCATCAATGGCTATTAGCCAAGAAGGTCAGGGACACAAACCTTCTCTGGGTTTCCTGAACCTTTGACTGCCAGAAGCTGGGAGTGGACAAGAGGAGACAGATCACTTGATGATTACCGGTTCTGTGCATTCCCTCTGCAGCATCTGGCACCAGCCACTGTCAGAAGACAGGATACTGGGCTAGATGGACCATTGGTCTGACCCAGTATGGCCACTGTTATGTTCTTAATAAAAGGATGCGCTTTGAAGCTCAGCAGGGTTCTCAGTGAGGACGGGTTTGTTAAGAGGGAAAAATGTGTGAGGGTGTAAGCCATCCTCAGTAGGAATTACTTGTGGGTGAGGGGGTATTATTTGTTTTTATTTTCTAGGCCTCTGGCACCTTGGGAGTGAGGGGGAAGAGGGTTCATGGGTGATGATTAGAGCAGAAGTTCCTCCCATCTCCCTATCTGAATGTATTTAGGAACACTCCTGGAGTTCCTGAAGGGAGAATGCTATTCTTCCACCTTCTCAGTCACCCTGAGGATGTCTCTTCTAATTGTAATATCTGCTTCTCTGGGAGTTTTTCTGGTCGGAATGTGTTACAGATGAAGTGTGGATCAGCTCTACCCCTTGTTTTTTCTTTTATCTTCAGGTCCCTGTAGGATTTTGTTCTCTACACAGAATAAGAAGGAAAGAATCCCTTTGTGCAATTTCCTTGTGTTTGTTTTCCCACTTATACTATCCTTTCCCCTAGCAGAAGAGCTCTGGAGATAACAAAGGGTGTAGATTGGCTTAATCAGCAACTCAGAGCTCCCTCTGGAAAGAGTTCCTAATATCTCCTAGTGAAGAGCCCACCTGATTTAGCTTGCTTGGCATTCCCACTGTCAGCCCAGAGCTAGCTTGTCTGAGGTAAAGTCATCAGCAACTTTCATTTCAGAGGGGATCTGTGGGGGTAAAGCAAACAGCCACCTGCTGCTAATCATGGCCATTAGGCAGAGACAAGCCCAGATGAGATTAACTGAACAGTTCACAGGTGGACAGTCAGCAGTTATTATGAAGCAAAGATCATGGGATGTCTATTTAAGACTTGAGCCTGGCTACAGCTTACTTTTGGTGGGATCCTGGGGAGGTGGGCTGTGTCCATGGGTTTTTGGAGTGCTGTAAGGTGCTTTGATTTAGTTAATAAATGTCCTGACTAATACTGCCAACGTGCTGGTATCATCTTCATTTATCAGACAGAGCTAGCTGCTCAGACTGATACCAAAACATGTAAAAACACTTGACTGAGCATGTGCAGTAGAACATATGCCTAAAAATAAAAGAACAACTCTTCCCACGGATGCACTGTGCAGGCATTCACAGGTTGGCTAGGGGATTCTATCTGGTGTAGAAGATTAAATGGACCAGTTGTGCTTTACCCACTGAGGGATTGGGGGGGATCTGTGGGCCCATGGAGGGGGGCAAGAATTTTGGGCTACTAGCTATGCTGATGTATCAAGATCTCCAGTTAAATCCTACAGATCTCTGCTAAGACCATAGTCCCAGATTCTCGAAAGTAATTTGGTTCCTAACTTCCATTGATTTCAGGGGAAGTTAGGAGCCGAAATACCATTTGAGGAGCTGGGTAATGGTGTCTGCAAAGAACTAGCTGTTCCGGCAAATGGCTCCTAAGCCACCCTCCCTCCTAGCAGCATAGGGACTCAGGAGCTGCCATGGCCTCATGACCTATGTCTAGGCCATGCACCTGCCAAGGGAGTTACTGGCCCAGAGCGGACGGACTCTGCAAGTGTTAAGAATAGATGGGTTGGAAATTTTCTATAAAAAAACTTTTTGACAGAAAATTGGCTTTTCTGTTACACTAACATTTTCTCAGTACGTGTCTGCTTTCCTCAAAAAAGTTTGACATTTCATCGGAATCCTTTCCTCTTCCCAGCCAAAAAAAAAAAAAGTTTTTCTGCAATTTTCAGTCAACGTTTTTCAGTTTGTGGCCAAAACTTTTCAGGTTTGGGGGGGTGGGTTTCACAGAAGATTTAAACCACAAGCCAAAGTTCATTTTAGATGAAATTTTCCACAGGGGAAAATAAACATTTTCCAACCAACACTACTTAATAATGACAGGTTTAACATTAACTTCCACATGTTGTTGTAATTACTATTATTAATTATTTATTATTTATATTAGTAGAGCATCTAGAACCCCTAGTCATGGACCAGGACCCAACAGTGCTAGGCGCTGTACAAACTCAGAACAAAAAGAACAGTCCATACCCCGAAGAACTTACAAACTAAGTATAAGACAAGAGACAATAGATGGATACAGACAGGTGGGGGGGTGCAAGGAAACAGTGATGTAGCAGACTCTCCATTTCTTTCATCCCTTTTGCATTGTTGGGGATGAAGGGAAATAGTTCATGCTTCCTTCAGAGCTCACAGTGCAAGATATACTTCTTTGCACAGTCCTTTTCTCAGTCAAGTACACAAGTTCCATGTGGAGTGAGGGACATGCAGAAGAAACATTACATTTCCTGTTCTCCTGTTACGGTTCTGCTCTTTGACTCAAGTCATTATGCCTTAGACATCTGGTCAAAAGAAATGAGTGGCTTACCTGATTGGAAGATGCTGCTTTTCTTCCTAAATCTCAGTCCAGTAATCTGAGCGCCAGTGAGAAATCCATTTCCAGCTTCTTTGCTCTATCAAGACAAACTAACCTGCGATACAAGCATGTACAAATTGTTTCAGATCAGATCAAAACTGACCTAATAAATTGGTCAGTTATTCCATTACTGTCCTGTTTGTTTTGCTTACATCCACCTCCAGTTCAACCTCCATTTCTATGCTTTAATATGCTTCAAGTCTTATCACAGTGCATCAAGACTAGACATAAGCAGTGCGGCACAGGTCTTTGACATGATACGTTGTTCTAAGGAGGCCTGCCATTCAAAGCCATCATGATGATATATCATGAAAATATACAGCATGGAGACCTTGTCAGTCTGAGCTTTGCCTTGTGACTTCCTGTCAATGCATTGTACCAATGCTGTCATAATCAGATCTCTGAAATGATATATTATGTGAATGTGCCATATTTGAGATATTACTCTTAATAATTATTGACATGAGATGCTAAAAATGACTCTTTCAGAATCAATATTGTGTATGCTGTCAATGCAAACTAAGACTAGCATACACCATACTTTTTATGAACACAGACAAAGAATCATTACCACCAATGAGAATTTACTCACCCTTATTAGGAATGAAGGCACTGGAAATAAGGGCTAAATAATTCCAGGTATAGGCTGACTATGGCCACCACAGATCCTAGAGGAGTGCCTCAGCAACAGAAAGGCCACCAAGAAAGAGGCTGCTTTGATGGACAGCATCGACAACCTACTTTCTGCTGGGGACATGCAAAGGCCAACACTACCACCAACAAGGACAATGTTGGCCAAACAAGAAGTGTGGACATGGGGCTGATTCATTGCATCCTCTAAGCAGCCCTGGTCATCACATAGAGCTGCTCCTTCAACTACACACCACAACATGACCTTCTCTGTCTTGGGGGAATCCCCACAGATGAGGAAGGGCATTGCTTGGCACAGGGGAATGTTGCCATCTTGCAGGGTCCTAGAGTCTGGGCTCCCGCCCAAGCCCAAATGTCTACACCGCAATTAACAGCCCCTTAGTCCAAGCCTCACGGCCCAAGTCAGCTGGCAGGGATCAGCCACAGGTGTCTAATTGCAGTGAAGATGTACCTTAGAAGTTTCTCCCTAACTGTAGGCAGTAGTGGTAGCCTTATGTCCAGAAGCCTGGAGGCTAACACCTCTCATAAACATATATCCTAGCTAGTGCTAGTGCAGAGATTCTAATTAATTATGTAAATACGCAGTCCTTTTTGGAACCCTCCAGAGCTCTTTGAAGCAGTAACATCTAGTAGCAGTGATTTCTACAGGTGAATTACCTATCTCGTGCACTGTAAAGGAAGAAAAGTAAAGAATGATGCACATTTTGATGAAAGCCTATGGGTCACATTCATCCCGGGTGTAACAGCACTGACTTTGTCAGCGATACACCAAGGATGAGTTTGGCCTGACAGCTTTAAAAACACTCAGTTTCACTGGAGCTACAACCTATTCAGACAAACTCCTATCAGGCATGGTCTAGATCGGGGTCGGCAACGTTCGGCACGCGGCTCGCCAGGGTAAGCACCCTGGCGGGCCGGGCCAGTTTATTTACCTGCTGACGCGGCAGGTTCGGCCGATCGCGGCCCCCACTGGCCGCGGTTCACTGTCCCGGGCCAATGGGGGCGGCGGGAAGCCGTGGCCAGCACATCCCTTGGCCCGCGCCGCTTCCCGCCGCCCCCATTGGCCCAGGACGGTGAACCGTGGTGAGTGGGGGCCGCGATCGGCCGAACCTGCCGCGTCAGCAGGTAAATAAACTGGCCCGGCCCGCCAGGGTGCTTACCCTGGCGAGCCGCGTGCCGAACGTAGCTGACCCCTGGTCTAGATAATACTTAGTCCTGCCTCAGTGCCGGGGACTGCACTAGATGACCTCTCAAGGTCTCTTCCAGTCCTACCTTTCTGTGATTCTATGACTTAAAATAGCTGAGCGTCTGATTCTCCAGGGTGTTTCCTTTCTATGGGCTAGATTGCAACACCCTGATTCACGTTTGCTAGTGTCTTACTCTGTGAATAATCCCATTGTCCTCAGAAGGACTTCTCAGCAGAAAGAGTCTGCTCAGTGTGAATAAGGGTGTAAGCACATTGCAACAGGGACTGACTCTTATTCTTTGTTAGTACAATGCCAGGCACAACGGGGTCCCATTCTCAGCTGGCCCCTTGACACTACCATAATAATAAATAATAAATGGTTAATAATAATAATAATTAATTAATATGACCATATATGAAGACATACCAGCTTTTGAAACAACCTTGTCTTGGCCCTTCCTCACTGGCATTATAGTGACAAAAATACTAATTAAAACTGAATCATTCTGCGTCAAATTGAATGAATTTTCACTTTATAGTTGATCTGGGGAAATGTTAGCCTGCTCTTTGCTCAGCATATTTAGATATAATGAATGCATTCTAACAATTGCCTCTGTCTTCTGGTTAGTGCATTTTGGATTGATTTCAAAATTTCCTTAGGTTATATCAGAGAAACATTTTCTAGTGGCTCAGAAATCACAGTGCGCCCAGTGCCCTGTTGTCTGTGTGTCTTACGTTGTTTACGTGCCAAGATCATTTTATACCCCACACTCTGTGCCTTACTTTGTAAGGCTGCCCTTATATTACTTTGCAACTGTTTAGATTTTCAAGCATCCATGCATAAATTATGATTTATTTAGCTCTCCAAATGGAAGGTTGAGAAGAGTATTTGTGGGGGGGGGGGGGTTGTTTTTCGTTATGAATATTTTAAGAGGATTTTTTCTTCTAAAAAAACTACTGCACATTAGCTAAATTTAAGTTTTCTTTCTGCATAAAAAACTACACAACATACAAAGCTAGAATTAAATGAAAAAACTAGCCTTGGGCCCTATATTAAGAGGTGCTCAGCACTTGTAACTTTCATTGGAGTCTACAGGAGCTACAGCTGCTCAGCACCCTCAAAAGTTTGCCTTCTGTGATGATTAATATTCCTTCATATATATGTGCCTATCATGCCATGTAATATCAGCTAGATAGTAGCTACAGACCATCATCATATACATTTGTCAGTACTTACAACAGATATATGAATTTAATAGGCATCAATATAAATATTGTCCAATTTTGAACATAATGATAGTACAGTATATTGTTGCTCGCAAGTTACTCAGATGTTATTATGATACTCAGAGCCAAAAGGTGAGGGCATAATTGAACTATTGCCCAAAGGCAATTACTGACTAAAATTGATTCATTCTACAAACAAATCTGACCAATGGATTAGTAGACACATTACAGCAGATTTGGACAAGGATGCCATAATTGTTAAAGAGACATAACTGCCTAATATTAGGCAGTTAATATAATTTCTTATACTCTAGAATTTCTTGTTGGTTTAGCCAAATAGATCTCATGCAGGAATAGGGAGCTGCTTTTCATGAGTTTTTTCTTGCTTCCATAAAAAGCCAACAGAGATGGCTTTTTGTTTTGTTTTGTTTTTTAAGTGTCTTCAATGGAAATGCTAAACTTTCAGTAATAAGAGGAGGGCTGCTCTAAATGTAATGGGCTCATTAGGGGCCTGAGCCAAAGCCCACTGAAAACAATGGAAAGTCTCCTACTGATTTCAATGGGCTTTGGATCAGGGCCTACCCTGTTAGGATGAAGGTCATCCTTCCTTGTATGAAGCCTGATGGGTTTTCTGTGGGGAACTCTGAGGGAACGAAGTTAGCTCCTATCAACCCATAGTCAGATTGCAGGGATTCGGGGCCACTGAATTTGCATGAACATGAACTCATGCCCCACTTAATAGTTCAGCGCCTAAACAAAGACCACTTCCATGGTGGCCCTTTTGTTGCCACCCTTCTTGTGAGCCCCCAGTTCCTCCACACCCAGAGGAATTCACCTTAAGGAAGAAAACTGCTTTTTAAAGCAGTCTGGGCTGAAGATGTTCAGGCCTGCTACTAGATGCCCTTGTAGGAGCTGCACTAAACATTTTATTTAATGTATTTATTTATTACATCTTCACCTAACAAATGACTGTTGTTTTTGTATGTAAACCTTGCCACAATTATACACCACCTTGAGACTAGGCTACTGTAATGTACATTACATGGGGCTGCATTTAAGACTACCTGGAAACTGAAACAGAATGTCACTGCCCACTTTCTAGGTGTGGTGTCACACTGGGAGCAAATAAGTCCAAAGGTCCATTTCCTACACTGGCTATCATTAGCTTCCGAATGGCGTTTGATGTATTGGTTTTAACCTGTAAAGCTATATGTGGCTTGGGATCAGGACGCCCGAGAGATTCTCTCTTCCCATGTGACACTGCTGCAGTTATGCTCACTGGGGGGAGCCCATTGTGGAGATATCTGGGACAATTCCTCAGCTGATGTAAATGGGTGTAAGTCCACTGACAACGCATGCTGAGGATCAGGCCTGCCTCAATTTAAAGAGGGAGGGCTGAACACAGCATTCTACATGAATGCCCCTAAGCTTTGGAATTTGCCTCCCGATTTGGTCTGCAAGGACATAGTTTTGTTAAACCTCCCAAAACCCTTCAAGGCCACCCCCCTTTTTTTTCTTAGGCATTTTTGGTGGGCTAGGATATAGCTGAGAGATTGAAGGTTAAGAGGGGAATGTGTGAGGGATAAAGGGAGCTGTTATTCTGGGTGGGCAATGGATGATGCAGACAGATAGTTTAGTACATGATCCTTGTGTTATTTTATAGTGATGCTGCAGTATTAATGATTGTAAAGTGCCCAGAGTGATTCAGATGGGCACTTGTTGTTATTAGAAATCAAAATAAATAAATAAAAGTGATCAAGTTTGATGCATCTAAGAATTGCTTCAGAATCTACTGCTGTGACATGTGTATATGTCAAGCAATATTAGGCACTTTTTTTTTTATCAAGGTCACAGATCAATAGCACAGTTAAGTCATTTTCAGGCACACACAATATATTAGGGACAATTTTAACAAGCACATTGGTACACTCTGACTGGATTAAACAAAGTATCTGGAAAAAGCTAGGGTGTAAATATGCCAGAAGAGAAAGAAAACATGTATACTATGTTCAAAAATAGTCTTCAAGTGTAAGGAAACAAGAAAAACTGAGACAATCATGTGCATACCTCTCCTGCTGCCATGGACCAATGAATACAGTGGTTACCATGGCTGAATCTGGCTATGAGATGGACTTTAGAGGGCAAGCTTTGTTTCTGGTCATTACCCAAACAGAGAGTCTTGATCCAGTCTGTTGGTTTGTGTACTTTGGGCAAGCCAGTTTCACATTGCAAGAGCCAAGGAGATCACTTCAGTTAGAATTTATCTCATGCCTTCAGGGTTTCTCTTAGCATTCCCCTGCTTGGCTATCATATCATACAAACATGGAGATGAATTTCATTTGAAATTCCAAAATATGACTCTGCATTTTTTTCCTGAAAAAGTGCAGTGAGGAACAGTACAAGTCACACTGATAACATTACTTTCATTGCCAAAGGCTATTTATGTATCCTCTTTTTTTCATAGAGAAAAATAGTACCTTAAAATGTAGATCCTACTAGTAAACTAGCTCTGTCACTGATCTGGGGTAATAATATATAACACATGAGCGACAGTTTTTTCAAAGCTGAGCTGTTAAACACGTACATTGGACTTGATCCTAGCTCTTGATGAAGGCAATTAGAGAAAGAGGCCCTCCCATAAATTCTGGAGTGCCTTCTGCAGAAGGGGAGCCCCAAGATTTTCAGGTAAGAATTTTCTTATTCTAATATTCATGGATGGGGGGGGGGATCTATTGCAACATCTATATCTAGCCACAATCTAGTACTAAAGATAGAATTTCTTTTAAAGGTCACATCATAATAATGTTTAGAAAATGCAAATGTTAATGTTAAGTGACTTACCCCCAAAGCAGGTGAGCATCAGAATCAGGACTAGGGCTCAGGAGTCCTGTGCTTGAACAGCTAGAATACACTGCCTCTTCAGCCTTCTGAATCATTCATAAGAACGGTCATATTGGGTCAGACCAATGGTCCATCTAGCCCAGTATCCTGTCTTCTGACAGTAGCCAATGCCAGGTGCTTCAGAGGGACTGAACAGAACAGGCAATCATTGAGTGATCCAACCCCTGTCACCCATTCCAGCTTCTGGCAGTCAGAGGCTAAGGCCATCCAAAGCACGTATTTGCATCCTTGACCATCTTGGCTAATAGCCATTGACGGACCTATCCTCCATGAACTTAGCTAATTATTTTTTGAACCCCGTTATAGTTTTGGCCTTCAAAACATCCTCTGGCAACAAGTTCCACAGGTTGGCTCCAACAATTAGAAGCTTAAATAATATGTTCCACCAGGATATTTTTACCTCACTGTATTGATATAGTCATACAAATATATATATATTGCAAATATACAGGGAAAGAGAGAAAATGCTTCGTTACAAAGTTATGTCTGTGGCCCCAAAACTTTGCCTGGCTTTTAGCTGAAGACCTGATCTCAAATCTACTCTCAAGCTTCCACTTATGGGGATGGCAGGAGACTATGTAAACTGTGGAGGTGATGCTTTGAGACGAGATGCTTTAAGAGAGTTCTGATCTTTTTAATATATAGCACCCCTAGTGGCTGTTACATGGAGTTCCACTTGTTTCATCTGCAAAGATAGCTTCTTGCTTTCCCCACTTGCATTCCCAGAGAAAAGTAGTTGAAAAGAGATGTGGATGCGGATGCAGATCACAGAGCAGGGAAAACATGAGGATGAAAGTAATCCCTACTTGATAAATCTCAGATGGGAATAATTCAGGGGGGAGTGAGGAATATAGAGTTCGGGGTGTCATAGAGAAGGGAAAAGGCTAGAACAATAAATGTGACAATTTCTCCATATTTAGAAGTAAAATTAGATCCATGCATTGTATTTTGTTTTGTATTTGCCTGTTTGTTGCTCTGATTTTTGAGGTACTATGGGTATCAAGAATCCTGTGGAAAACTCTGCTTTAAAGTACAACTAGCAACAACAAAAAAGATATAAACTGTGTGTAATGGTGACAGAAGACATGATAGGCCTCATTTGAACCAATGAAAAGCAAGAGGTATCACCACTGTTACCCACACAGGTGTACATGAAAACTACAAAAGCCACACTAATAGGTGCCCATATTCTGGAAGTCCATGGTCCCTCCTCCCCCCACCCTAACATGCAGATTATTTCTTCCTGAAGCATGAATAACATGCGGGAAGGATGCGTCTATGGACCTTTGCCGAGACAAGTGGCATACAGCCATAAACATGCAGTCCATACATTAGGGCCAACTGCAGAGTATCCTGCCATGGCAGAGTATCCTGCCATGGCAAAGTCAGGCAGAGTCCATGGAGTGGCTCTTCACTAGGTGTTGCTGCAGAGCAGAACTAGGGTGGACATATTCTAACTTTAGTTTTCCTTGCTGAGTACAGGTTTTCTGACAAGGCCTGTGCCCATTACTTTCTCAAATTTGGCCCTATAATTTTGACATAAATGATATTATCTGCTATTTGTTCAAAGTTCTAAATTGGCCATGAAGATGTCATTTCCAATATCATCAAGAGAGGCAAAGTTTGCTACCATTGGTTAAACAGTTTCTTCTGCAAGAGAAAATAGTTTAAAATCTTCATGAGTGGGGGGGGGGGGAAACAACCTCCAAGGTTTAAGACAATGGGTCTGCCTGATTCTCCTTTTACTTATCCCAGTTTTAGAGCAGTATAACTCACTTGACTTCGCTGGAGTTACTCATGATTTACTTGTCGGTAAATGAAGACTCAGGCCCAATATTTCTTGATAAATATCACACATGCAAAGAGGTTACAAGACATGAAGCTTTAACACTCTGCAAAGTGATAAACTGATTTCAAAAGTCATATATTAGAGGTGAGTATAAAGGGTGACTGTTAGAAGAGTAATTAAGACCCAGTTATCTACACAAACATTGCATCTGCTGTTTTGTGAAGGAAACTTGAGTATTTGCTGCTGCATTCATAATTACATAAAAGCAATGAACCTCACAACGTTTAAAATAAGCCACTAATAAACTCGCTGTGATGTTTAAATGTCTCAATGCTCTTACATAATGCAAAATAATAGACTACCAGTCTATTTTTTTAAAAATAATCAAGATCTCAAGTAGTTTATATTCCCAAATTGCAATGTGGAATAATGAAGGCAATTTATAGATATTTATGATACATATATAAAGATACAAACCCAATATGTGTGTTTATAGGGGGATATGTGGTTCATATAGACATGTGCATAACATATATATACATGTGCATGCTGTGTCTGAGACAAAGCCACTGGAGTTAATGCAGAGCCTGATTTTCAGCAATACAATGGTACTCACAGAGTGCCAATGCTTTCAATGATGGTATGGTTGCCCAACACCTCTGAATGTCAGGCCAATAAGGGCCATCTAAATGTGATTCTCTGTGTGTCTGTCTTGGCGCTATTCATCTACAATAGGTGCCACTGAGAGACTACGACACTAGAGCCAGAGCCTCTGCAAGGGGCAATGGAAGATGCTGGGCCTGCTGCAACCCTTGATCTCAGCAACAGTAGTTGTAAGAGAGGATGAAGCTGCTGCAGAGGCTGAGAGTGACAGCTGAAGTTGCTGCAACAGGGGAGAAATCCTGACCCCACTGAAGTCCATGGGAGAATTGCCATGGACTTCAGTGGGGCCTGAATGTCACACTAGGAGTTGAAAGTACAGAAGCTGGGACTTCTCCAGGGGAGATGAGGGCAGACAATTCTGGAGCCCACACCTGATAACAGAGCAGCTCCAGTGAGCTAGGTGGGAGAGGAATTAGCCACTGACCTGGAGCAGGAGATGCTCCATGGAAATGAAAGGGGCTGACTCACTGGAGCAGTGTGCTAGGCCTGGAGCTGGCCCTGCAGCAGTGCGAGTGGGAGGCGCTGGGCTAGAACCATTGTCAAGGCAGGCTTAAGCTACAGCTTGCAGTGGAGGTGAGAAGCGCCCAAAATGGAGGTGGCCCAGTCAGTAGGTTGGAGCCAGCTGCAGGTGTAGGGAGAAATGCCCGAGAGAGGAGCAGGCCTCCCTGGAACTACGATTAGAGGAAAGAGAAGGAGCCCCTGGCTACAGAGAGGGCAGGGTGAGGGAGGCTGGACGCAGAGCCCTTACAGGAGAGGTAAGAGGCGCTGGACCCTGCAGCGCAGGTGGGAGGCCTTAACCCCACCCCCAAGCCGGTGCAGCGGGAGTGAGATGCGCTGGAGCCCGACCAAGAGGGTTGCCCGCAGGGCGCGAAGCAGAGGTGGCAGAGCCCTGCAGTGGGAGTGGGGGGGGGGAGGACACTGGAATCTGGCTGCAGAGCAGCTGGGGGCACTGGAATCTGGTTGCAGTGCAGAGGGGGGGAGGCGCTCAGCCCGCTGCCGCGCTGACAGGCGCTGGAGCCCTGGGGATGGCGGGGGCTGGAAACACTGCAAGGGTGGGGGAGCGGGGAGAGGAGCCGGACCCTGCCGCAGCCCGAGCGCCGCGGAGGCGCTGCTGGAGCAGCTGGGGTGGGAGCCTGCGGGAGAAGCGCTGCAACCGGGTGCTTGGCAGAGGGGGTCCGGCGGTGCCTCTCGGGGCGGCGGGATCCAGGGGGCCAGCCGGCGCTGTGAGTACCGGGCTCGGGCGGGTCCCAGGCAGCCCTGCCCTAGGTGCGGGAATAGGCCCGACTGAGACTCGGGTCCAGTGGACGCAGCTGCGGCAGCCAGCGGCCGCCCTTCGCCGCTGCTTCCCTGGCAACTTTCAGACACCGGGAGAAAAGCACTGAGGGGGGCTAGCGCCTGCCAAGCGCCTGGGGGGCGGGATCGGGGGCTCCCTGCCGTGTGTCTGGGGCGCCCTGCCGAGCGCCTGCGGGGCGGGATCGGGGGCGCCCTGCCGTGTGTCTGGGGGCGGGATCGGGGGCGCCCTGCCGAGCGCCTGGGGGGCGGGATCGGGGACGCCCTGCCGTGAGTCTGGGGCGCCCTGCCGAGCGCCTGGGGGGAGGGATCGGGGGCGCCCTGCCGTATGTCTGGGGGGCGGGATCGGGGGCGCCCTGCAGTGAGTCTGGGGCGCCCTGCCGAGCGCCTAGGGGGAGGGATCGGGGTCTCCCTTCCATGAGTATTGGGGGGCGGGGGCGCCCTGCCGAGCGCCTAGGGGGCCCTGCCGAGCGCCAGGGAGAGATCGGGCCCCTTATGTGCGCCGAGGGTAGGATCGGGGTGCGCTGGTGGGCGGAAGCGGAAAGGAGAACCCCGTTATGTGACAGAGAGAGGGAATCGGGGAGCGGAAGGTGGGCAACGATGTGCCAGAAGAGACGTGCGGGGGCAGGGAGGTGGCCGGGGGAAGAAATGCGCCGTTGACAAGGATTCTCCTATTGTGCCAGGGCAGGGCTGGCATCCAGCAGTGGGCAGCAGCGGGCCCGGGAAGTGATGGGGAGAGAAAGGCACAGAGGGCAGGGAGCATCTCACATGGGTGGGGAGGAGACAGGAGAATTGGGGAGAGGCTTGCACAGAGGTTATCCAGATGTGCCAGGGCACGGGCTGGCCTCCTGCACTGGGCATAGGAAGGAGGGGAAGTTGGAGGGGGAAGGCTGAAGAGAGAGCCTAGATGCGCTGTATGGATAGGCACGGCAGGGGAGGGAAGCAGTGACTGGCAGCTGAGCTAGAGACACCCCGCAAGGAGAGGCCCGGAGTGATGGCTAGAGAGAGAGTGATACTGGCTGGGGTAGATACAGAGATGCTGCTAATGGAGAGAGACCTGGAGAGCTCAGCAGTAGGGTTACAGGACTGCGGGGGGGGGGGCACGCCAGATATGCATTGATGCTCCGCATTTTAAAGACGGAGCGATGAGGCAGTGGGGTGTTGGAGACAAAGTGCCAGGAAGAAAGAGCGGGTGTCCGGGGAGGGGGAGAGGTGTTAGAACCCTCTTCGCGGTCTGATGCAGACAGAGCCTGGATACAGGGCAGCAGAGAGACCTGCTTTGTTGTTTCCCCAAAGAGTTTAGGGCTGCCTGGTGACGGGCGAGGGTGTAGGAGTGGGCTGGTGTCTCTGGGACCTGGAGGCACTGGGATCTGAAGGTGGGGGCAGGCTTGTGAATGGAAAACAGAGACACTAGGCACCTGAAGGCAGAGGGAGGGGGGCAGCCTTTGAAATGGATGGGACCTCAAGGTAGGGGCACTTTTATGTCTGTTGGGCCTCAAGGCGGAAGGAAGGAATCCTGTGTCCAGGACCGGAAGCAGAGGAAGGGAGCTGTCTTGCATCTGGGGACCTAGAGGAGGAGAGGGAGCAATCTTTTCTCGGTGGGACTGTCTCACGAAAAAGGAGGCAGCCGACTTGTGTCTGGGGACCTGCAGGCAGCGGAGGGAGCAGCCTCTGTGACCTTTTAGGCATGTGGGAGGCGAAGCCAGGAGCAATCTAGTGGCTAGGGACCTGCAGGCAGAGGGATCAGGGCTCTGCCTCTTTCCCTTCTGAGGCTTGGCAGCTTTTCCAGCTCCATTTGGTTGAAGAAGGGAAGATTCTTTCACAAAAGAGCAAAAGAAAAAGAGAGCTTCCGATTTCTGAGACAACTGGACTCAACATTGATTTTTTTAATCCAAGACTGAGCGATTAATCCTCCTAAAGAAGGCATCAGTGCCCGAATAGTAGTTGTCGGTTTTTTAATGCACACACACATACACATATATTATACACAGAATTTACAATCTCAAAAATCCAGGCACATCGGGTAAAAGTGTGCTCCGGTCTCTTTAGCCCCAGTATTTCTTTAGAAGTTATGGTTAAAAAGATGTAATTTTAGTAACAGCACAAACTAGTATTATTGAGGCATGCAGAATTTATCATCAAGGCACAAAGGCTGAAGTGAAGAGGCTGCCCCCCTCCTACCCCATAGAAATAACCTTCCGTTTGCATTCACGTTCATTTCTCTACTGGGTCATCAGAAAGTACAGCTGGTAGCCATAGACTTTAGGTGAAACTGACCAGATCCACCCAGAAACCATAGCTCTGCTTTCTTTCACATCTAATTTGATAGCAGGCTGATTTTAAGCTTCCCATCGTTACAACTTTTCTTGATTTCTCCCTTTTCTCCCCCCATGCATTTATTGCTTGCATTTAATTAATTCCTTCTTTGCGTTTCCTTTCCTGTTAATCTTTGGGTGACTGCTTTGTACATATGGCAATCTGATAATGAGGGTGTTTGTCCTTATTCTATACTTCATCATTGCAATGTCCACGCATTTACTAACTGATGCATCGATCATCTTTCGGGGGCGGGGGGAAAAATAGGGGGGGTGATAAAGGATTTGTAATATCCCCCACCGTTAGTAGTACTTACACCCTGGCACTATCTAATCAACTGTTACATCAAGTCATGCTGTTTGAGGCAACCACATCAAAAGAATATACGCTTTTTTGTATAAGTTATATATTCCCTGTATCTTGTCTTGGCACGCGCGCACACACACACACACAAACACACACACACACAAGTTAGTTTAAAAAATATTGTCAAGCAGGTATTTAGCTGTTGTACAACTTGTTTCTTAAACTAAGTTACTTCTCTGTGAGAAGTTAAAAGGTAAATCTTTCCAGATTCCAAGTTTAAAAATGGAAAGGGGAAATCAATGAAGTAGTAAAAATAATAAAAAGAAAATTACTTGTCTTTTTTCTTAGGGGAGGATCACAGGTTGAAATCGGTCTGTCAGTTTTGAAAGTTCATTCGCCTTTAAAAAATTGTCTAAAGGAAAATCACATACAGTCCTCTGAAACTCTGGTATTCTGTGTGTTACAGCTTAGGACAGAAAACTTTTTAGCACTTAAAACTATGTTGGTTTTTGTAAAGTCCATTTTTACCCGGTTTAAGTTGATTCAACTTAGTTATGTCGCAGACTGGAAAACTCCCATGTGCACCTTGCCCCAAAAAGTTTGTCCTTTTAAATAAAGTGGATTTTTTTTCCTGAGAAGGGGAACTTTTGGATTACTTCAACGTGTCGCTTAGGATTTTCAAGAACTCTTTAAAAAAGTCTTTAAAGTTTCTAAATTCTTGGACAAATTGTATTTTCTTTGGAGCAAAAGCAAATGAGCTCTTTACAGAAACAGAAGTGTTTGTTCATAGTGGGACGCTGCTTTTCTGTCTAACCTGCTTTATCAGCACCATCTCTCTGCGATTTTGCTCGTCTCTCAACACCTTTGTCTGATTAGTAGCTTTTGGAGATCGGGATAAAGACATCACTTGCCACGCTGCATAAGATAACAATTAATTTAACATTAAACTTATCCTCTTTCCATTCACTTTACTTGGATCGATCTCTGGTAATTGTGTTTGCGGATGCTTTCAATACTATGCTTTTCTAAAAACTTAATGACACCCCACAAGAAGGTATAAGGGTTTTAAATGCACTTCTTAGAGTTAGACCAAAGAAACAAAGCATATAGTCCCAACATGCTCAGGACATCAGAGTCTGGTCTTTTTTTAAGCAGTTCGCTGCTTGTTTCTTTCTTCAGGTACAATATTTTCTTATTTTAAGTTGTTTTGTAATAAAGTACCATTTAACATCTCTATACATTGCAATTGCATCATATAAAAGTTATAGACACAAACTTTATAAAACTACCATTTTATATTTAAAAATATACTTTTTTCCTCCCCTAAGCCAGTCACTTACCTGCTGAAAAAGTAAATGTGTTTGAAAAGTCGTATTGCTTTCATGCAACATTTCTTTTCAATGAAAAAGAAAGATACACTTAGACGGGTTAATTTTCAAATGGCTAGTCATTTTGCCCCTGAAAGATTATTTTTCAAAGTTGTTTGATAGCCAACTTTTTATTTTATTTTTATTTTTATTTAAACCCGTCCTTAAAAACTTGAAATGCAGTAAGGCAGCCTGCTAATATTTTTATTTCACAGAGACATCTGTTACTCCTGCTGACAAATGTACCACTCTGCCAAGAAAGTTTAAAAAAAAAACAGCATGTAATTGATGTTATCCCAAGAAAGCGCTATCTCCACCCCTTTCAGCTCCAAGCCCTTCAGGTAAAAGAAAAAAAAATATCTTTCAAGAATTTGTTGCCTTTTTGAGGGTTAATACATCAGAAGACAAGCTTGTCTCGCCTTGGCCAATCAGAACTCGGCTCTGGCAGCTATAATATAGAACTAAAGGCAGACTCCTCTCACAAGCGTCTCTAGCCTTGCTACCATTAAAATCAGACCCTTTTTGTCTCTCGATTGCTGTCTCACGACCAAACTCCGATGTGTTCCGTTATCAGCGACCTAAAGCCTGCCATTCCAACACCTGTCTTGCTAGGGATCGGTGGATAGTATACGATTCAGAAAGCAGACAAGGACGTAGGAAGAGAGATCTAGAGAGACAGCCAGGGATAGACACAGAGAGCTTTGAAGTAATTGGATTCAATGGACGAAATGCGGCTGTTGACAAGAATTCTGTTGGTGGGGTTCATCTGCGTTCTTTTGGTCTCCTCTGGGCTGACTTGTGGACCAGGCAGGGGTATTGGAAAAAGGAGACACCCCAAAAAACTGACCCCTTTAGCCTATAAGCAGTTTATTCCCAATGTGGCAGAGAAGACCCTAGGGGCCAGTGGAAGATATGAAGGGAAGATCTCAAGAAACTCCGAGAGATTTAAAGAACTAACCCCAAATTACAACCCTGACATTATTTTTAAGGATGAAGAGAACACTGGAGCTGACAGACTGATGACTCAGGTAGAGCTACATAGATACATATATTTTTATTTGTTAGCATATCTGAGCAATCATAAATTAAAACGTCTTAGCATTTTTGAAAGATACCCCTGCCCTCTCCCCCGCCCCCCCAAAACCTCATCGGTTAGATTCATATTTAAATATCCAGTTAAGTTTGCAGGGGCATATAGCCATAGATATATATTTGTTGGGGTTTTGTGTAATACTTACAATTATAACCTTGCCATGACGTTCCCTGTAACTTGGTTAGAGATTTCTGTTTGCATTTGTCCCCAAGGCTGCACTTTGATCAAACGAATTGTATACAGCTAAGAGGACCCCAAGTGTCTAGTGACCGCCAGGCCACTCTTTCATTATTACAAATGCAGTCATCGGTTGGTACAGATGCTGACTTTTTTATATTTATTTTATTACCCTTCATTATTGCTGTTTGCAAGCGGATTCTAAATTTAGTACTTATGGAGTCTTGCACTCACAAAAGGCAGCTGAAGTCCAATCGACCATTACTCTCCCGTTTCTGTATTATATAGCTTGTATTGCAAAACCATCCTTTGCAATTGTGCCCATCAGAGCGTAAATATATTGATATTTCTTTAAGGATGCTCGCCACCAATGCTCTGGTACTTCCAAATGGGAGGGACTTGCAACTTATCAGCATTGCATCACTTCTGTTTTAAAAATCAGATGGCACAAGGTTTACAGCTGAATAAATATTGAATCGGGAGTGAATCAGAATGCGGAACCATTGTATGCAAAAAATAAACCCTCCCAAACAGCCACATTATAATAATAAATATTGTTATTGCTCACGGAGCGATAGGTGAAAGCAATTAGTCTCCCAGTTCTAGAGTTTTTGAAACTACATGGAATCTAGATGCCATCTAGACACTGGAAATGGGTTTCATCCAAATATAGGTCAACAGCCTCCCTCCTCCCTTCCCACTATTAATGTATTTTAAGTCCCTCCTTCAGTGCTATAATATAACTCGGCTGCAAGAATCGCGTTGAGCATGGGAAGAATTTCCTAAACTCTCCCCTTTGCCTCGGCTTGATTTTCCGTACGTTTACTAGGTTTATTTGGGCGAGGGACGTGTCTCCTCCAATCTCCTCCCGACCACCTTAAATCTTACTGTACCTATGAGTGTTGACGCGCGCGCCTCTGCCAGATAGAAGCGCGAGCCTCAATTAAATATGCACAGGCCACGGTGCAGAGCATGTTGTGTTTCGAGAGTTCCCAGTCCATTTCGATAGCAGCTTTAATCTCGCCTCCTAATGCAAGAGAAAGGCGAGTGAGAGAGGATGACTATTGTGGCATGCATCGTAAGATCCAGTCCAGTCCCTCTTATAGCCCTCGGTCATCCTCCCTTGCTGAAAAGATGCAAGACAGTGCGCCAAGTCAGACACATCTCGCATTTTCAGCTCCACTTACTCCTCTTTTATCGATCGCAACGGCTAGGATTTCAGTTTGTATCCTTTTTAATACGGCAAATGCTGCTGCTGCTGCTGCTGCTAGGAAGCCCCAGAAAAAAACAGACGTGCTTTTATGTGTGCGTGTGTATGTGTGCGTGTGTGTAATTAGACACACACACACCCCATACTCATGAAAGAGCAAATGAAGCTTAGGTGTAGAGAGGAAGAGAGAAGGAGAGCCAGACATAGATTGAAATACAGAGGGAAAGAGATGGAGACCCACAGAGGAAGGGAAAATGTGTGATGGTGTTTTTTTAAAAGGGGGGGGTGGGCTGAAGAGGGGGAGACCCCAGCATGTGTGGTAGTGTCTCCTTTCTCCTCTACTGCAGCCTTGGATGTGCCTTGTCTCTCTAGCTGCCCTTCCCTGGGAATACTGAGCCTTCTACATGGCTTGCCACTCTCGCTGCAATAGCTGGCAGCATTTGAACTTCTGACCTTCTGTCAACTTCCCTCAGACGAACGAAACGAAAACAAATACTTTTTCCTTCAGCGACTATTCTCGTTCCTTACACACAAGAAGGGGGGGGGGGGGAGATAACGCCGCTCTGCCTCATAGCACAGCTTAGGTACCACACCAAAATAAGAGATCAACGTCTGGCTGCAGCTTCATTACTGAACCCCCTTTGGGGAGCAAGAGAGGGGAGAAAGGGACATCGGTGATTGCATAATGATATTGGGGGAGGGGAGAGGAAGGGACAAGAGTGATCTCATACCCCTGGCTGGGGCTGGGGAGAGGTAATGGGGTGATTGAACAGTAGTGAGCCTATAGCAATGTTCGGGGTGGGTTGGAAGGGGAATTGCTCGGTGGTCTTCCAATAACAATATTGTAGGGAGGTGGTGGGAAGCTGCCGCTGACATCAGAATTCCCTCATATTGCAATCCTACAACGAGCTGGGCCAATCTCTTTCTTTCTCTCTCAATCAGCAACCTCTTGTTCTGTTAAATTCAAGCCTTTAAATGCCTGCTTCACAAGCCCTTCAACCATGGAAAGCTCTTCCCTGAATGGAATTGTTAAACTTTCAGAATCGTTGCTGAATGCATTAGCTGCTAGTTAATATTAACTTAAGAAGGGAAAAAACGCAGAGCTAGGTAAGTCAGGTTCTTAACTTTGCAGGTGACAACAGCAGTTTGCTGAATGCCCCCCCTCCCCGCCCCATACACACACACACACACACACACAGCAACCATTGGCTGGATCTGTGAACGAGATAAGGGAGCCAGGTCAATATGATAAAGCTGGAATTTGTATGAAATAAAATAGAAATCTAGTGCCATACAGGCACACAACCGGTGCATGATGTGAGGAATTTGGAGATCAACTTGGCATTTAGGAAGCCCACCGGGTTGTTTACACTGACAGGTACCTGTTAAGTGTTTCCTTCAAGCAATTCATTTGTGAAGAGATTAGGGGCTGGCAGGAGAGGGCTTGTTGAACAACTTTGCCTCCACACAAAGCGTTAGTGGAGGCAGCCCTGCTGAGTTTCACGGTGGCTGAACAGAATTGGGCTTGATTTGTGGCACACGACCCAATGAATTAATAAATAGTCTGGCCTTCACGGCTTTTGACTCTGACAATCCAGTTCAGCCAATATAAAAGGAAGGAAAGTCCTTTAGTAGGTCGTTCCTTTCCCTTTTATTTTGCCAGAGAGACTTTAGCTCATATTTATAGGGGAAGGAGCTGGAATAGCAAACCCGCCTCGTCTACTCTCCTCCCTACTTGTTTTCTTAGTTATAAAATAACATGGCTTTAGACTGCTGTGCAGCTAAGGGCTTTCTCCTTGTCAGTGGCCTAAAACGTTGCATGTTTCGCCTTTTTCTCACAGTATATCTGCGAGAGAGAAATTCACAAGCTAAACTTCCTTATGGTTTTCTGCTTTTCCTAGACTAACATCACATTAAAGACCAAACAATCAGCTCTTTCCATAAAAATGTTAAGTCACATGGAACAATCGGCCAGGGAGTCCAAAGTGGACTCACCGGGGCATTTTATATTTAACTGCCACCGAAGTCTTGCTAGGGTATCTCTTTATGGCTGTAATATACGCACTGGAACTTTCCTGTTGAGCAATCCGGTCACGTACTTAAAGGTGGTGTAGCAGGAATCATGCAAGTTTTTTTCCCCTTCTGGGAGCTGTGAAAAGAACCTTTGTGGTGTGTTATTTTACACATTGATAACGTTTTGGGGTGAGTCCTCCTGTAGAAAGCCAAACATCCCTACCCACTTGATGCGTTTGCCTTTAGCTTTACTCAACTGCAGATATTTGTTTGACTGCAACAGTCAAATATCCATATCGTGAAACAGCTTTGTCCTTTTAAAAAAAAAATTAGCTGGCAATATGCTGTAGTCTCACATTTGCAAATGTGCCTGAAATGTATATTGCTTTTCTAATCCTCAATGGGTGTGGATGGTAGATGACCTTTTTCTAGGGCTCATTAATTCATGCAGAGCAGTATTCTATTTAAACTCTGGGATGTGATAAGAATCTACCCAAACTTTTCGTACTTTATTTAGAATGATCTCCTAGCTCCGTCCTCCCTCTTTGCCCCTTCTTTACACATTTGTCCATAACCCCTTACAATTTCTCGCCGAATTGCCGGGTCCTGCCTGGTAAATTTCATAAAACCAAGAAAACATAAAGGAAAGGAGCTAGTTAAAGAAAACAGAAAGTTAATCATGTGGCAGTGGTCTATAGAGTTAAAAGAATGTGGCACTCCATATAAAGAATGCTTGTTGTCACTCCCGGTTTCATATTCTACGATAGCTCACCTCTGGGTTTGTTGGTTTTTAACATTGCTATCAACTTGATCCCTCTCTGCTTTTCATTCTTTCCCCTAAGAGATATCGGGTGGGTTTGCTCTTATATATACACGTATGTATATTTCAAGCAGGATGAATGTTTCTAGCCCAGGCTGGTCTAAGGACTCTAGTGAGTGATCTGCGAAGGAAAAACTCCTTCTAGCACAGAAAGGCTGTGAACGCGTATGGAGAACCTTTTCATCACCGACTTAAGTTGAAAAGACCCGCAGAGACATTGCAGGGAAAAATATTTGACTCCCAGATGTATGGCAAAGTGTTTGTCTTTTGGAAAACTTTACTCTGCTCCCAACAATGTGAAAATGCACGTCTTAGTTGGAGGAATGAGGAGAGATCGTGTCATGCTTCTGTAAAAAGCAACTGTCTTAAAGGTGCCACAGGACCCTCCGTTGCTTTTTACAGATTCAGACTAACACGGCTACCCCTCTGATACTTGTCATGCTTCTGACACTCAAACAGGTTGCAGGCTGTAAGAAAGTGGGCGATCGTTTAAAAGAATGGTTATATTTCGACCCCACTCACTTCGTATTATCCGGGCTTCAACCTTCTCTGCACCGACCTCACTTTACTTCCTACATCAGACTAACAGACTTGCCCATTAGGTATCCGAGAAGCTTCTCAATTCCCCTAGGCTGGCCCCTTGCACGGATATATAGGGCGAAGTCACCAGGAGTTTTGCCCTTGACTTCAATGATAGTGGGCCCAGGATCACAGTTTACTGACTGAGCATAGTTGAGGCTTTGTCCATAGTCTTTAACTCTTGAAATGCCAGGTGTGTGTTCTTTTTAATAGAGGATGGGGGGTCAGTGGCCAGGGGGTGCTGTATAAATGCCACAGTGCCCGTGCAATGCGTGTGCCCCTTGTGTGCCCCTGTCCCTGCAGAGATGCAAAGACAAGCTGAACGCCCTGGCTATCTCGGTGATGAACCAGTGGCCCGGAGTGAAGCTGAGGGTGACCGAGGGATGGGATGAAGATGGGCACCACTCCGAGGAGTCGCTGCATTACGAGGGCCGGGCCGTGGACATCACCACCTCGGACAGGGACCGCAGCAAGTACGGCATGCTGGCTCGGCTGGCGGTAGAGGCTGGCTTCGACTGGGTCTACTACGAGTCCAAGGCCCACATCCACTGCTCCGTCAAAGCAGGTAAGGATGACAGCTGAGCCTCCTGGCTCACCGCGGCTGGCACCCCAGGCCTGCCCGGGGGCGTCTAGCCAAAGCACCCCGTTAAGGACGGTGGGACCCAGGCCTGACAGGTTGGACCCGTAAGGGAGACTAAAAGTATCCCAGCAACAGGGCGTGTGAACCCCTCCCAAGGCAGCCACTGAAGGGACTACAGCATCACTGGGGGCCTACGACGGGAGGGGCACTCCCCAAGGCTAAGCCCTGGATCTGCTGCTGCTTGTGCCAAGCGCAGGTTGCATCAGAACCGGGCACTTGACCTGGGGGAGGATGCGGTTATCCAGCCATTGCTTTGCATAGCGGCTGGGCTTCTCTTCCCATTTAACTGATTTCGAGCCATACATAACTACAGGGCTTGGTCACATTTATGAGCCAGCCTCGTCCTGTGCTTCTCTGCCTACGTAGGAGGGGGCTATTAGGAGGACAATGTAGATTTAGAGTGGAGTTTACAAAGGCAGGGGAAAGCCCTCATTCCGATCACAGTGTCAATCTGGGCAGAGAACTGATTCGGATATTAATACGGTTCTCTAGCTTTCTCACTCTGCGTGCGGGGGGGAAGAATGCATGCCATGTATCTGACGTGCCAGGCACCTCTATAGCCCTAGATTAATCATAAGGATGCAAAAACCTGCAGCCAACTCCACCACTCTGTTAAAGTATTGATCCCCTCCCGCCCCGACTGAGCCCACAGCTCTGCAAAATAACAGTCGTCCCCCCTGGCATTTCTTTTTTTCTAAATTCACATAGTATCTTACAAACAAATATCGTGACCATTTTAAAACATCTAGCTGGCTGCACGCCCCGAAGTCTAGTATTATTACTATTGCCAACAGGACCTGCTAGTGTGCGCAGGAAAAAGAAAATTAATGCCATTCATGGCTTAATCTGTAGCCGCTAGGAAACCCCAGGATTTTTTCCCCCTGTGCTTACAACGCCACATGCTGTTTCAACAAAGGAATAACTTGCTAACAATAAATCGCGAAATTTGAAACTTCATTTCTGCGCATAAATTGACGCTTTTAGCAAAACTGTTAACAGTGCATCGCAGAAGAGCTGGGTTTTTTCACCTCTAAGTGTTTGTAGCATAGCATCTAAACTGTATTTTAATAGCCTCTTTTAGCCAAGAAACACTTTTAAAGTGTCAAGAAATACTTAGTTGTGAAAGAAAATAATTACTCTCTCTCTAAATATATCTGTTTGCTTAGAAGTAAGGTAACTAGGGGCTTGATCCTGCTCCCATTCAAAGCAATGGCAAGACTTCCATTGACTCTACTAGTAGCAGATCAGACCCTTAACCAGCTTTACATTCCTGGGTTGATGAAGAGCAACACTTCTCTGGCCAATGCAGGCTTTACATTGAGTCTGTGATATTGCTTTGGTTAATCTTCTGGTCTTATTTAGCCAAAGAAATCTCTACAAAGTTGCTAGTGATATTAAATGTCCTTTTCTATAGTAAAGATATCTCAGCTCAAGGTGTCTGTTTGTGATGCACAGTAACCTTATTCCAAATGAACATAATCCAACTCCATGTATATTTCATAGGAGACGAATAATTCCAAGAGAACAAATCTACTCATTAAAATTCCACACACACTTGGAGGTTTGGGGTAATATTTAGTGCATGTCAGGCAGGGTCGTGTGACTGTACTACACGGGCTTCAAGAGAGCAGGCTTGAATTCCGCCAGCTAAGTCTGATTTCAAATTGTCAAAACCTCGTTTCATGACAGAGAATCTTATGAGAAGATTAAACCCTATAATTCCAGGCAGGAAGATTCTTTATCTAGATCTCTATTTGCAAAAAGTATGATCCCGGAGATTGGAATGCAAAGAAGAGTTCCCCCAAGGTCTGAATTATTGTCATCAGGACAGAGAAGAGAGGCTGGGGTGGTAAAAGGGACATTGATAATGGGCTACTGCAAGTATTTAGAGCAAGCTCCTACATTTAAAATTCAAATACACATCTTGAGTGTCTTGGAAAAGTGGCTCTGCTGTGCAAATAGTGCTTGGAAGGTCCTGGTTTTTTGGAGAGTATGTGTGTGAATTGGCACATAGGGTTTCTGCACCTGAACAAATAGGGGGAGGGGGGTGGGGGAAGAAGCTGGGAAAAAAATGGAAGTGTCCTCTCTTCCAAGAGTGTCTGCATTTATTACATGAATCAGAATGACAATGCTGATCCTTTATTGGATTTTAATTAGAGAACCCAAACAGCACTGCTCAAAGCAGCAGATTTTCACACCTCTGCCAATTCACTGGCATGTTTGTAGAGTTGCTACACTACTAGATCTATTCATCAAGTCCCTGAATATGCAAACAAAGCTCAAGCAAGAGCTTTACTCGGGGCTTGTACTAAGGTGTAGTTTGCTAGGAAAGGACTCTACATAAAGCGCATAGCTCGTTTGTTGCCATGTTCTCAGTGAAGAGGCCTTGGAGATCTTGCTGTTCCATTTCTGAAGCACAAGTGATAAAGTCGTTAGCAAATCAATAACATTCTAATTTTCGCCCTTCCTGTCCTTCCTGAGAAAGTCATTAGGAGACTCTCCAAGTGTTTATTTAAATCATAATAGCTTATGCACCAGCTACAGAGGCACAAAAATAAAATCTGTATCTGTGGTTTTTCAACTTTTAGGAGGAAAATTACTTGGACTAGAAATTGGCACACTCAGTAACTGGGAGAAAACTGCAGTGAAATCAAGGGAGGGAGCAAGAATGGAAATAAATTTTATCAAATGCCCTGGCTACAGTGGAATACTGTGGGTGCAACCGAATACACAAAAATGTAACTAGGGTGTTCAGGAACACCCAGGAATCACTAGGTGAAATTCCAGACCCTACACTATGGAAGAGGGCAGAATAGACAGTCATGCCGGTCCCTTCTGGCCTGAAAAGCTTTTAAATTTTTACATATTATAGTAATATTTTCAAGGACAGAGAATTCAAATCCATAAATGTGGGTTGATCTTGTTTTTAAAATGGCTAGGATTTCTCTGAAGGACTAATAATGAGGCAGTGGTGACAGAATAACCAAGAGCCCCAAAATTTAGGATCAGGTTAAAACTTAGCCCCAATGACTAGCCTGTCATTGTGCATAAAGTAGAGGGTGTTTTAAGGTTAGGTAGGGGGCTGGGGAGGGTGGAGGGAAACACTCCTTACCTGGGCTGAGCAGAGACTTTTGACTTAGCGAGGGAGGCAAATATTCTCTTATCTGGGGGGGAAGGAGCTGCAGAGAATCCTCACCTGGTGTGTGGGCACAGAGACTGCTGTGAGGGAGTGCTCAGAAGTTCCTAAGGCAATGAGAGGCAGGAGGATCTAGTGGATAGGGCAGTGGACTAAGGGCTTGTCAACACCTAAAATACAACAGTGGCACTGCTGTGGCACCTCAGTGTAAATATTACCTATGCCCATAGGAGGGGTTCTCCTATAAGGGTAGGTACTACACCTCCCTAAGAGGCGGTAGCTACGGCAACGGAAGAATTCTTCCATCCCCCTAGCACTGTCTACCCCGGCGTTAGGCTGGTAAAACTACATCCCTTGGGTGTGGATTTTTTACATCCCTCAGAGACATAGCTATGTCTAAGTAAGTTCCCAGTGTAGACCAGTCCTAAAGCCAGGGGTGTGAAAAAAAATACCCCCTGACTAACAAGACTTTTACGAATGAAAAGTGCCGGTGTGGACAGCAGTTTGTTGGTGGAAGATGCTCTCTCGTTGGGGGTGGTTTTATTTTGCCAGCAGGAGAGCTCTGTCCTGCCAGCAAGGAGTGGCTACACTGCATATCTTACAGCGGCAGCCATGCCACGTAAGGTGCACAGTGTAGACCTTGCCTAAGAGTCAGGAGCCCTGGGAGCTAAGTCTAGCTCTACCATTGACTTGCTATGTGACATTAAGCCAGTCACTTCACTTCTCTGTGCCTCTGATTCCCCTTCCGCCCTTTGGTTTTGGCTGTATTAGGTCTGGTCTACACTACAGACCTATATCGGTAGAACTATGTTACTCAGGGATGTGAAAAATCCACCCCCCCCTGCGTGACATATACCGACCTAACCCCCTGGGTAGACAGTGCTTTTGGTGGGAGAACTTGACGCAGCTAATGCCTCTCAGGGAGGTGAATTAACTACGCCGACGGGAGAGCTGTCTCCTGTCGGCCTAGTGTCTTCATTGAAGCGCTACAGCGGCTATGCCAATGCAGTGTTTTAAATGTAAACTTGCCCTTACACTGTCTATGAATCGGCAGCACAACTATGGCGAGTGTAGACACTTGCTAAGCGACAGAAGATCGTCTCCCATTGCTGTAGTTAATCCACCACTCTGAGAGGCAGTAGCTGGGTCCACAGAATTCTTCCGTCAGGCAGGTCTACAGTACAGCCTGAGTTGATATAATTTACGTCACTCAGGGGTGTGAAAAAGCCCCCCCTCCCCCGTAGCGACACAAGTTTTGCGCTGTCCTCACAGGTGCTATGTCGGTGGGAGACATAGCTTCCGCTTCTCGCTGAAATTGAGTAATTATGCCGATGGGAGAGCGCTCTCCTGTCAGCATAGCGCGTCTTCACCAGATACACTACAACAGTGTAGCAGCGCCAATGTAGCACTGTAGAGTAGACTTACCCAACCTAGCGGTATCTATCCCAGGGGGTTAGGTCAGTTTAACTATGTATCTCAGGGATGTGATTTTTTCATAGCCCTGAGCAGTGTAGCTAGGTCACCCTAAACTGTAAAAGTGCACAATTTAACTATGAACTTTTCTACTGGGGAAATTGACTGGAATAAAGTATTCCACATGGACATGATATTGCAGAATAAAAGTGATTTTATTCCAGAATAACAACTCCACTTTGGAAGTGCACTAATTATTCAGGATTACAGTATCTTTTTTTCCAGAGTAGTGTCCACATGGGGAGCTATTCTGGAATAGTTACTGCAGAATAGGTCATTTTGCAATAGCTATTCTGGTCAATTTCCCCCATGTAGACAAGGCAACATTAATTTTGAAACTGATCCAGTTAAACTGGCCCAACCCCCATCTAATATAAACCACTTACACTGGTTTAAGTGTTAGCTTATATTGAGTTAGCTTCAGCTTCAACTGGATGATTGCCCGTTCTGTTCATTCCTCTGAAGCAATGGGATTGGCCACTGTCAGAAGACAGGCTATTGGTCTACATGGACCATTGGTCTGACCCTGTATGGCCGTTCTTATGTTCTTTGTAATGTAAGTGCAGCTACAAAGGAGGCTGCACCACTTTCACAAGATCAGTTTTATTACTTTAGTGAAAGCGGAGCACTTTTCTAGACAAGGCTTTAACTGTCTTGTCTAGTTAGACTGTGAACTCCTTGGGGCAGGGACTCTCTCTGGTGATGTGTATATCTGATGCCTAGCACACGTGGCCCCTGGGGCCTCTAGGCCCTACTGTACTACTATTAATGGAGGAGGGGCGGAGGATGCAAAAATTCCTAGGAGAGGAAGGGGTTCACAGCTACTAACCTGAGCTGGAAAGGTGGCATCCTAAGGCCACTGCTATAAATGTGTGCACTGAAACTCATAACCTGAGGTGTGGAATGCAGACAACTCCTAACCTGGGGATATGGGGAGGAGGACGC
>NW_020664462.1:15796649-15924346 GCF_002925995.2 Terrapene triunguis | reverse complement strand
GCAGAGAGCCCGGGAAGGAGGGTGCAGAAGTACGGGAGCGGGGCGCAGAGAGCCCGGCCCGGGGCCCCCTCCGTCCGCCCCCGGCTCTAACCCGTGCGCCTCTCTCGCCCGCACAGAAAACTCGGTGGCCGCCAAGTCGGGCGGCTGCTTCCCGGGCTCGGCCACGGTGCACCTGGAGCAGGGCGGCACGAAGCGGGTGCGGGACCTGAGCCCCGGGGACCGCGTGCTGGCGGCGGACGCGCAGGGCCGGCTGCTCTACAGCGACTTCCTGGCCTTCCTGGACCGCGAGCACGGCGCCCCCAAGCTCTTCTACGTGATCGAGACGCGGCAGCCGCGCGCCCGCCTGCTGCTCACCGCCGCCCACCTGCTCTTCGTGGCGCCCCCCCGCAACCACTCCCAGCCCGAGCCCGAGCCCGAGCCCGCCCGCAGCCGCGCCCTCTTCGCCAGCCGCGTGCGGCCGGGCCAGCGGGTCTACGTGCTGGGCGAGGGCGGCCGGCGGCTGCTGCCCGCCGCGGTGCACAGCGTCTCCCTGCGGGAGGAGGCCTCGGGGGCCTACGCCCCGCTCACGGCCCAGGGCACCATCCTCATCAACCGGGTGCTGGCCTCCTGCTACGCCGTCATCGAGGAGCACAGCTGGGCGCACTGGGCCTTCGCCCCCTTCCGCCTGGCCCACGCCCTGCTGGCCGTGCTCTCCCCCAGCGCCAGCCTGCCCGAGGCGGAGCCCGCCCCCCCCGGCCTCCACTGGTACTCGCGCCTCCTCTACCGCATCGGCAGCTGGGTGCTGGACAGTGACTCCCTGCACCCGCTGGGCATGGCCGTGCAGGCCAGCTGAGAGCAGAGCAGCTCCGCCACCGCCGCCAGGCCCAGGCAGCCGAGAGAGAAAGAGAGAGGGGAAAAAACCAAACTCACAGGAAAAAGAAAAGGAAAAACATATTTTTAAAGGCGAGCACGGCTTAAGACATAATAATAATAATAAAAATAATAATAAAGTAGGACAGTCCAAAGTAGACTTTAAGGAAAACAAAGACCCCGGGAAGTTTTGTTCTGTTTAGTTTATAAATATATTATATATATATTTTTATTTGGTTGGTTATTTTGTTCTGTTCTCTTGGTTGTTGTTTTGTTTTTCCTCCTCTCCTGGATATTTATTGGTTTGGTATTTTGAATAGATGTTTTAAAATGGATATGAACCGGACCTTCAAGAGCCTTAAGAAGTTTCTTTGATAATTTATTATCACCTGAACTGCACTCACAGGGGAAAACATTATTTTGTGAGGCCAAGCAAAACTGCGCAGAGTCTATTTTTCTACATGTCACATGTGTCCTGACTTTCAGAAAGCAAAATTCTGTACTTTTCCCATCCCTCCATTGCAATGCTCCTTCTTTTCAGCAAGTCTAAACACAAACAAAAGACAAACTTCATGGGGTCCATAAATTATATTTTTGTACACAGAATTGTAAATTAGATTTTTTTGAGAGATCAATACTTAACTTGAATCACATTTCGTTTTTGAAATAGTGTAAAATATGAGAATATATTATTTTAATTTAAATAGTTTCAACTGTAACATCATTTCCTGTATTGTTTTTCATGTTTCTTAAATATTTTGCTTTGTAAAAACACCATTTGGCCACGTTCTTGGAAGTCAAGACTGTTACACAAACTTTTTATTTACAAAACCATAAGAAACTTTGTTATTTTTAACGTCAAAAAAAAAGAAGAAATGTATTAGAAAATAATATTTTTTAAAAAAGCGCACATGGCGGTGATTCTGTGACGAAGGAGAGGGTAGTTTGTACAGAAGGGAAAAAAGGATGTTTTGCATTAATAAATTGAGAAATAACTGCTGTAAATTTACTAAAATGTATTTTTGAATATTTTGTAATAGTTTTAATAGTTTTATAGAAATAAAAATGTGCCATGCACAGTCTGGTTAGTATATAATAACTAAGAGTTCCTGGTGCATCCCATTTTTTTTCTTTTTGCTTATTGGTTTAGGAAACGTGATACCCAAAGAAATGCCCATTGTTTTCTTTAGATGTGTTGCTTATACTTTGAATTCTGCTAAACTTAAGGAAGTAACCAAATACATCACATCAGCTCTTGGGAAACCTCAGATTTGTTGTACTAACAGTAGAACCTCACTTATTCGCACTAATGACTAGCAGACACATTTTGGATTACTGCAGTCTGGACCAAATCTTGCCACCCTTTCTCAGGCAAAGCTCCACTGTTCCAGATTCTGTGTTCACTTAAGAACTCATCCAAAGACCACTGAAGGCAATGGGAATCTTTCCATTGACTTCTCAGAGGAGTACATTGGATCATTAAAGCAAGTTAATCTGCAAGTGAACCACGGTGCCCACAAAGAGCCCCAGTGACTTCTATTAGTTTGCAGAAATGGGGTTCTCAACTGATGTAAATCTGGTGCAACCACACCGACTTCAATGAGTTACTCTGGATTCACACTGCTGTAGCTGAAAGAAGAATCTGGCCAGCAGATTTCAGTGGCTGTCTTGCCTGAGTAAAGATGCAGGGATTGGAGCTTTTTTAAAATCAACAAGGAAGAGAAAAAAAAACACAATATTAAAAAAAAACAACAACAAGGATATTACATCACCAAATATACTTTTTCATTTATTCTGATGTATTATTTAGTTATAACTATTTATGATACTTCGCAATATATTAGTAAATGTACTGGAGTGTATTCTGTAAAATTAGTGATGCAATCTGAATAATACGTGATTTCACTACTGTACTCAAGAGATGAAATCTTTGCTGAGGATCGGGGTCTGACTACCAGGCTTTTGGTGAGAATTGTCACATGTGCTGATTAGCAAGGTGCCAGTTAGCGAGGTTCTGCTGTATTTTCTGATATCTCCCTACACCTCAAAGGAAATTTTTCTATTTCAAAAAATTTTGCAAAACAGTGTGTGCATTTCAGATAAGAACACAACATAAGGGAGACTTTCCTTGAACACTTTTTCTTCAGTTTTGATTACAATTAGGATGATTACACTTAAGTTACCATTTTGCTCCAGAAGTTTAGCAAAGTCCTCCCCTGAGCTGGAAAGCAACTACCTTGCACTCAGTCTTCCAAGAGGTCTGCTTGGGCTTTGAGGCTCTTGTAAGGTGGCAGTCTTGGGAGGAGGAGGTTCATAATTTTTATTCTCAGAGTGTGTCCGTTTCTGGAGCAGTAGTAGGCTGTCATGGCTAAATTCTGATCATGTGTACATCATGTACAATTAATTGACAATTGGATGTGCTCTCTGTCCTCTGACAGTCTCTGGTTTTGTGACCTCTTTTCCCTCAGAAGTGTCTGGGATTGTGTGTACATCGATAGCAGAACCTGGGTGTGTAAGCTCTTTATGCTCAGAGTGTTGCAGTGTCTTGGAGTTGTGAACTACCTGTGTCAGAATATAGTCGTCTCTTTGGGAGGAGATTAAATCTCTTGGCCCACCATTTGTGGCGCTGTTTTGAGGCCCAATCCAGCTCTCACTGAAGTCAGTGGGAGCCTCTTCGTTGAATTTAATGGGTGTTGGATCAGGCCCTTAGACAACAATCTCCTTGAGCTCAAAGTAGGACAACATCTGGGGTTTGTAAACTCTCTTACCTCAGAACATGGCAGTGCCTAGTCACTCTGAGCTCAGACCATGGCAGTGTCTGAGGCTGCAGATTCTGTCTTCCCTCTTTGGCAAAGTCTGGGGCTATAATCAATCTCAGCTCCAAATGTAGCAGTATTTGGATCGTAATGACTCCAGACTCCGTTTGTGGAAGTGTCTGGACACATAATCACTTCGCGACCAGACGATGAGAGTGGCTGAGGCTGTAATCACTTTAAGCTCGCTGGCAGTGCATGGAGTTGTGCACTCTGCCCACAGAGTTTGGTCGGTCAGGGTTGTAAACTGTCTGCCACCCCGGAGTGGGATATTGCTTGAGATTGTAAACTGCCTGGCCTTACAAAGTGATGGCCTTGGGTTCGTAAAGTCATTCTCAGTTCAGGCTGTGCTGTGTCAATGTCATTAGGGTTGTAAACTCTCTGCCATTAGTGTATGCTAATACATCTGGGGTTATAAATGCCCTGAGCTCAGAATATGGATATTTCTGGGTATGTAAAATATGATCTCAAAACAAATGAATTTTTAGGAGTTTTGTCCTTAATGTGGCAGTGTCTGGGCATCTAAGCTCTCTTACCAGTATCTCTGACCAGCAGCTGGGGTTTTGTAAGGCCTCTACTGTTAGACTGTGACCATGTCAAAGACTGTACTTTCTCAGAGTTCACACTGTTACAGTGTTCAGGGATGCAGGCAGGCATGGCTGTGTCTGGGGCTGTACTATAAATCAGAAATGTTAGAGCTGAAAAAGACCTATTAGATCAGAGCCCATTCCCCTGAAAGGGTAGGACATAGTCCCCAGATGTTGCTGCAGTTGATCTTAGCCAAAAGGCCAAGAAGAGCTCAGAGCACTGCAGTGTGAGAGCCGCTAAGATGCTGGGTTATGTTAGGATCAACTATTTTAGCCAAGTAAAGAAACACTGTGCTGTGTTTTCATTGCACATATTTCTAATGACTATATGCTCCCCTCTCACAATCCATTTATTACACCTCCTATTGATACCTTCAGAGCTTTATGTCTTGAACACCCCTCCATCTTATGCATTAGAAGTGCTTTGTTAGATGGATCAATAGAGAATCTATAACTAAAGCTCTCGTATGAAGGATCTACTGTCTTAACATTGTGCAAAAAGTTTAGGAAATGTCACAGTCCGTTTTCAGGGTCTGAGTTTGTATAAAATGTACAAATAGTGGTGGCTACAGAATAGTTTATGACTAAATACATATCTATTACTGTTAAAATAATGTATAAGAATGTACTTGAAGCTATTATCCTTGTGCTCTGTTGTTTGAATAATTAAAGAAATTACAGAGACTTCCTGAAATGTCTGTTATGTGACAGCATTCCTATCACATACTTTCAACTAGCTGGATGTTTTTCCCCTATGACATAAAACAGAATTTGGAGAGACCACATTTTACAAATCTCTCCCTTAAGTGCATGAATATTATGCATCCGTGTGATTTTTCACTGGAGGTGCAATGGCGCTTATGACTCATTTCAAACAAGAAAGGAATTCTAGGTGTGCCATTTGGTGCAACTATGGGAACCTTCTTTCCCCCCCGTTTAATACCCATGTAAACTGCGTAATATTTACATGCGAAATACTGTATGGCTGTGCAAAAATCCCTAATTTGTCAAGCATTTTGGGAAGAAAGAATAGAACTCTAGTGCATGAAGAACTGCATGCACTTCTTAACCTGCCCCTCAGACTCAAAATGAGATATCATTCTAAGTAGTGTGGGGATTTTATGTTTATTTTCATTAATCTTAACTGATAATTAACACAACATCCAAATCTGAAATCCTTGTGTGCCAGGAACAGCAAATGAAACCAGAGGGAATTTGGGGTGCACAAGGAATGCAGGATCACAACCCCAATGCATACTAATTAGCTATGTCAAGCCAACCATCTTAGTAAAAGCAAGTATTTCATTTCCTAGTTGCAATCCAGTTCTGTCTCTCTCCCTCATCTTATTTATAGATAGATCGATATATTTAGGCTATAACTGTGTTTGCATCAGTCTTCCTGAGCATTTCACATCATACTAAAGTTGAATGAGAGATTTGAATCAACTGAGTTTGGTGATAATTGGATAGCAAGTTTGCAGCTCCAGCATGACATCCATTTCAATTACAGTGGAAAGGAAATAAAAATGAACATTTTATTTTACTCATTACTGCAAGCTATAGGGGACCAGTAGATGTTCCTAAAATGCTGAAATTCTCTCTCTTAACAGTTTCAGCCTTAATCTGGTGCAAACGTAACCAAAAAAAAAAAAAAAATGGATAGTGTGCAAACCAATTGGTCCTGCACCATTGAAAACAGTTGAATTTTGCCAGATTTTGATGGGAGCAGGAACAGGCCCAATAAATACCAGTAGGCTGAAATTCGTAGAAGTGACCTCTAATTTTTGGCGCCTCCATTTTTGGGTGTTAAACTTTAGCTACATTAGGCTTGACTTTCAGGAGCACAGAACACAAATTGGATGCTCAAAGAGAAGTGTCCAAAACTAAGGCTAGGCCCAAATTTTCAAACCTATGTCCCTAAACCTGCTCCTAGTAAAATCAATGACAAAACTCCTCCTGACTTCAATTAGAGTCAGTCCAGTACATAACTGACCTAGTAGCTGGACTGCTGCCTTATTTCAATCTAGTCCTGTAAAGGATCCTTATGTAGCTGAATTTATTTAAAAAATGAAGTGTAAGAAAACTCTTACAGACAAGACTTGTGTGCAATTCAGAAATAAAACCATGAGCTCAGGAAATGGATTTTGGGGGGGAAAACATTTGTTTTGATGCATTGTGTCCTAAACGTGGAAAAAAAACCACATTAGATTCACACAGTGTGTTGTAAACAAATGTCCATTCATATTAACAAGGAGACCAAAAGGTAAAGATAGCTGTCTGTACAATGCCAGCTGTTCTTCACTCAGATAGTCATTTAAGGGCAAATCCAGCCCCATCTCCCACAGAGGGGCCCTTGGCTGCAAAATGGTATGTTTTTGCTGCTCAAGGGAGGGTGGAGCCAGGATAGGGGTGGATCACAGAGGAGGGGCGCACCCCTTAAGCAGCACAAAGCCCCCTGAACTGCTACCTGGCTCTTTCCATCTCCCTCTACAATTTGCCCAGGTACTTGGGATATGCCCTGGGATCAGGATTTGTCTTTTTTAAAAGGGACCTTGCTCTCAGTTGACATACACTGGAAGGTATTCAACTTATTCTTTTGTCCTGGCATGAAATTCATTGTAATAAATTAATTGTAAATATGTATGGAATTACAGACACCTTTTGTATGTTATACACACACAGAATTCACAATGGGCTTCCTCTCTAGGAAGGAGATGTAAAGCCAAGGTCCTGGCCAGTTTTGACCATTAAAAGATTCCAAGACTCTTTTTTCAAAGGATAGCAGTGTTACCGCCAGTATTCTAGCCCAATATCTACTCCACTATTACATTCTGCCTCTCTAAATTCCCCTTTCAGATTCACTTTAACACTAGTTTTTGGATGGAAGCAATATAATGTAATATTAAGTTAAAGAAATCAAGCACTCAAAAATCAGGATATTCTAAAGCTAAGGTTGAATGCTTAGCCTTAATTCCACCCCTTTCTGCGCACAGCTTAAAATTAGAGATGGTAGAATCATTTTGCTGTGAATGTTAGTTGAAAGTTTAGCCTTTTTTTCCTGTCTGCAAATAACCGATGAACCCATTCTGTTTTCTGTTAATGAATTTGGAATTGGTAACTATTTGCCAAACAGCTAATGCATACAAATTTCAGCCTATGGGTTGCTCATGAACTGTTCTCTTTGAACAATCATTATTTATGGTGTGTGGTTGATCATCTCAGTCACACGGGATTGTTTCTACTCCCTGCCTGATTGGATGGGGAACTATTCAAAAACAAGAAAATAACAATCAGCAAATATCAAACAGGTCACTTCTGGCACAAATATTTGTATGAATAATCATTTGTGCTAACATTGGTGAAAGTTTCAGGATTCAGAGTTATCTTCAGAAACGCTTGGCAGCCATGCAAATATTTGCAAATAATGAATAGTGTGATCCCATAAATAACAGAAAACCAAACTTGCTGCTGTAAATGATGAAAATATTTGTAAATCGCTGTGTGCGTTATCCAACAACTACTAATGTCAACAGGAGCCTTTCCACTGATTTCAAATGGGCATTGTGTTAGGCTCTGTTTGGCCAGCTGTACTCATGGTATAGTTTGTTTTCATATCGTATGATCAAGTAATACAATCTATAATGCAAACAGGAATTTCTTATACCAGCTAACATAGTGGGCCAAATTCTGCCCTCATTTGCATGTGTGCAACCCCATCAACATCAGTAGGGTTACATAATGGGCAAGTGAGGTCAGAATGTGTCAACCCACTTTATGTGCCATCTGGTATTAAGTTTGCCTCCAAGGTCCTGGTCTCTCTCTCACTTAAGCCATTGGGAGCTTTGCCATTACCTTCAATAAGTGCAGAACAGGGCACTGAATATTTACTCTTTGCAATAGAGTATAATAATACAGTATACAATTTATTTACACATTTAGTAATATGAAACTAATTTTTTAAATGGACTCTTAATTCTGCCAGAAAAAACTACTGCATAGAAACACATAGGGTGGTTTTTTCAGAAGAGCCTAAATGCATATAGGTGCTGTTAAAAATTCCACCTGATATAGACTCTAGTGAAACTTTCATGTACTACTGCATTCAAAAAGCAAAACAAGGTTCTTATTCACAACTGTGTAGAGCATTTGCCTTCAGCAACAGAATCTTCAAAAGCCAGCATAGCATGCACCTTTTTAAAGCCAGAGCTGTTTACAAATGGATATTGGAGACCTTGGCTGAAATTTTTAAAGCAATCTTAAGGGGATTTAGATTTACATCTTCTGTTTGCATGTTCAGATCTCCTAGACTACTCTGAAAATATCAACTCTTGTTTATAAAATTAAACTACAAAAAAAGCCTATGAGGATACCAGTCAAAGTAGAATGATGTGAAAAGAATTCTACTCAGAGCAATTACAACTACACAAGAAGAAAAGTCTTGTGTACATGGGACTAGACTTGACTCAGGAGATCTAGTTTCAGTTCTTACCTCTTCTACAGACTTCTTATGTGACCTTGTGCAAATCACTTATAATTCACATGGTGTTAAGGGGATAAATTCATTAAGATTTGTGAGGTGCTAGGACACTCCTAGAATGGGACCATATGAATATCTAGATATAAAGAGTCATTCAGATATCATACACTATTTTTTTAAACAAATGAGTGCCTTTTGCAGGCAGGCTGGCAAGCCTAAAGAAAAATAACAATGGTCATATATGTGTCAATTATGTATAAACTTATTCAAGTCATATTACACATATATTACTTTATACATTTCTAGAAATTTAAAAAAATCTCACAACTGCCAGTGCTATCATCTTTTATACTTTACCTGCATGTTTTGTAAACACATTTCCTATGGCATTTTAATACAATTCTGGGGACACTCAGACAAGAGGGCAACTGTCTTTTAAACTATTTTAAACCCTGAACAGATCTCACAGTCCACAACTGGTCAACTGATTGCAAGCTGTCTTCACCTTCACTATGCATAAAGCCTGTCAGTTAGTAGTACCTAAAGTGGAAGCATCACTCCTAAGAAACACAGGAAACACATGACATCTGTCCTCTGCTTTCTACACTGGCTTCCCATAGAATACTGGGTCAAATTTAAGGCCTCAGTCATTATCTTCAAGGCACTCAACAATCCAAGCCCAGGATTCGTAAAAGGTCTTTCCATAATGAGGCAATAGTTACACTCTTCAGGCACAATGGAACATTCCAGTACAAGGGTGAGCAGAAGACAGAGCTTTCTCAGGGGTCAGTCCTAGACGGTGGAACAAACTCCTGCAGGACTTCAGACCCACCACAAACCTCCCCACCTTTCACTCCAAGTGCGAGGCACACTTCATCCACCTTGCCTTCATTAATACAAACACACAGCACAGCGTACACATAACTGGTTAATTTAAGAAATTCCCACACAAAGGTCCCCTGGGTAGAAGAAAAAAAAAGAAAAAAAAAAGAGAGAACTACATGTGGGAGATGCTAGTCACTTTGCTTAATGCACTCCTGGAAGACACTCAGGTCTATTGTGGGGAGGGCTGTGTCAGAACCTGAATAGAAGAGTAGAACATACATCTGTAGATGTTTCAGAAAAAAATATCCCATGTTCTAAAGGAGGAGAAGGGGCGGCAGCCAGAAGAGTGGCAATCTCACTGTGGAATGACAGTCCTTCCCTTTTACACGTGAGAGGGGCATAATAGGTTGGCCACACCCCACACAAGTGATATTTGCTCCCTGCTTGGGATAGGTGTTGGTCCTCCTTTACGTTGTTGTCAGGATCTGGGAAATCCACCTATCCGGGGATCAGATGTGGGGCACTGAGCCAGAGACATGACCAGGAGAGGCCACAGCAGCCAGTTGTTTGGATGGCAAGTCTAGGTAAATGGCTGGGTATTCTCATTCTGCTCTGATGGACACAGGAGTGACATGGACAATGGCTCAACCATGAATGGCTCCGGCTTCATGGCTCTGAAACAGCCTAGTGTCTGAGAGCCTTCCAAGTCTTCACGAGGAAAACAAGAACAGACTTGCGTTCTCTCTCCCCCTTCTGAGCAGGTAGCAGTGAATTACTCGTATAGGGCACATCTACCCTGCACACTCCTTATGGCAGTGAGTAGAGTGCATGCACTCCGCACCCCCCCGCAGGGGTATAAATAGCAGTGTCGAAAGTAAGATTTCACAGGTATGAATAGCAGGCAAGGCACTGCTAAGGCAAGTAGAGTAAAGAAACACTTGAATGCTTAGGCTATGTAACCTACACAGCTCTCTACACACCCAAGCTGTGTCCCCCCTCCCCCAGCTACACTGCTATTTTTAGCAGTGTACTGTTCCTCTGCTTCCCTGCTGCTGGAGCCTTTCCCTCTGGCAAGGAAAGGCTCCAGCAGCAGGGAAAGCCTCTGGCAGTGGGAGGCAGCAGCATAGGTGCTGACTCCATGGGTGCTTTGGGGCTGGAGCACCCACAGGGGGAAAATGGTGGGTGCTGAGCACTCACCAGCAGCCCCCATATCAGCTCTCCCCCCCCCCCGCAGCAGGTCCCGTGGATCAGCACCTCCCCCTTCCTCCTCGCGTGTCCCGCCCACTGCGAACAGTTGTTTTGCAGCGTGCAAAAGGCTGGGAGGGAGGGGGGAGGAGCGAGGACACAGCGCGCTTGGGGGAGGGGCGGAACTGGATGGGAAGAGGCGGGGCAGGGGTGGGGCCTCAGGGAAGGGGTGGAGTTGGGGCAGGGCCTGGGTCAGAGCTGGGGGCCAAACACCCCTCAGCACTTCGGAAAGTCAGCGCCTGTGGCCAGGAGGGAAAGTTTCCTGCTGCCAGAGCCTTTCCCCGCTGCCTCCCCCACCAGAGCCTTTCACTGACACATGTAGCTACACACTGCAGTGTGGATGCAGCTTGCTTTTCCCTACAGCTGTAGTTATACGTACCCTACATACTTCTGCCAGTGGTGGGCAGTGTAGACATAGCCTTAGATATCAGGGTGGTTGGTTCTTCGTTATCCAGGGGCAAGTGTGTTTGAGAGAGCACCTACTGAGGAAAGTAAACCCATAAAGCTGAATTCTCCATGCTGCCATGTCTGAGGTCATTCTTATCTCTTGTGGGAGCGAGTTCCCAAAGGACCTCATGACCGTCTTAGCAATCTGAGGGGAGTTGTCCTCAACAGTGGGGCTGATGTTACCCATCAGGCAAGTTCTTCAAAGTGCCTTCTTCTGCCTATCACCTCAGATTTGCTTAACTTCAGCATCAGCCAGCTGTTCTTCATCCAGGTACATGATGAGCATGGCTATACTTCCCTTGTCAATGGGCAAGAGGAGGTCATTCACCAGAGCAACAGGTGCCTCCTCATTACCCTGCCCAGGCCTGAAGCCCGCCAGAGGGGTTCAGGATACTGTAGCAGATAGGCAGCACTGGGGGGTTCTAAAGTGATTTCTGGTACAGGCTACTAATTAAGGGCTCAAATAACTTCAACACACACTGAAATCTACAGGAACTGAAGGTGTTCAGAACTTAGCAGGATGGAGCCCAAAATGGTCACAGAACCAGGTTTGCTAAAGGAAAGCAAGATTTTATGCCAAAGGATTGTACATTTCGGACATTCATAAAGGCACTCAATTTGGGCCTTGGTATTGGAGTTGCTTCCCCAACATCCATGTACAGCAGAAGAAACTTTTCATATGGTCATGATGTGTTCAGGGTTTTTTGGTAAAGATATTTTTGTATATCATGCATCATCTGAAGCTGAGATAAAGACAAAAAACATGCAAATATGTGTGTGTATATATACACACACAAACACACACACACGTACATACATATGCAATTCTAATTCTGTGCCTGTATTGAGTGTGACCCAGTGGGAAGAAAAATTAGAAAGTTTTCTTGCAGTGTTATAGTCTCAGTGTAATTTCCTTCCTATTGATAGCAGGCTTGACAAGACTGCACTATTTCAAGAGAGTGAAATAACTGCATATGTTATTATGAATATCAAATTATGTGGAGAACCTTTCATATTAAAAAAGAGATTCAGGGCCAAATTCTCTGCTGGGTTATATGGGCACAGATCCATTGACTTCAATGGAGTTTCACCTGTTTACACCAGCAGAGAATTTGGCCCAAGAAGTTTACATAAACAAGCATCATAACCATGTGCAAAAAAAGTTTGCATTCAAAAAGATTCTTTAAACAAACAAAACCAAATCAATCTTAAGGATTCTCTTTTCTAAGTGGAATCAAAGTGACCTCTAGTGGTTCTCTGTTAACTGTGCAGCTTAAGAGTCATAAAGACACTATTTGTACAATGATAGCATAGTATTGTACCTTCAGCTATTGTAAATGCAGTCAATACTTGATTAAACCCTAATCGTAGGAATTAGCAGCTCTGAAGATCATTATTAAAATTCAAGTATAAACATCTTTTAATGTAATTTACTATTTTTCTTAGTTCAGTGTACTGCTTGTTTGGCCCAATATATTGTACATAACTAATATGGTCAAAAGAGGTTGATTGTTCTTATTAGATAATTAAAAATAAGCAACAAAACAAATATAGCTGCAACTTCAGAACTGCACCAGTAACTTAACCATTGATGTGTCCTCTAGGGTTACTTGAAGTATAAGGTGCTGTTCACTGTGAGTATGGGTGGCAGAATGTGCATTAGAAATATGACCCTGCTGATTTCTTGCTATCTGGTGGAATGGTCACAGCCTGATGACAAAGCTTTTACTATTTCTTATACAGCATAACTTGCAAGGTTCCACCCGTACTTAGTCTGGATGAAAAGAAAGCGATTTTTACCAATACTAAGTGATCTTTTTCAAACTAACTATCAAGTAAAAATAACAGTGTAGAGAAAGGACGATACAATTAATCAGTAATGTGGACAACTAAAAAAACATCAGCCAATTTATGTCAGTTTACCATGACAATCAGTAGCATACGGAGACCCAAATGGGATATCACTCAGGTCCATTCACCAGTATATAATCATCCAGACAACAGTATGAAGGGATCAAGGCCAGCAGCTAGATGATGAGGAGTTCTAGCCTAACGTCCCCATGGCAGATTTTAGTGTTTGAGTGGGCAATAAATAAGATATTGATCGCTTTGGAACAGGAGTTAGGGATGAATACTGTATGAGAAGATGTTGAGCTGTGCTAATACTTAGAGAATACAGATTAAAAATTAATCCTTTATAGGTAATATTTTTCTTGGGGACACAATGATCCTCAAACTAGAGCTGGATGAAAACCAAGATGTCATTTTTTTCAGGGGGAAATCCAAGAAAATGTCATTCTTTTGGGGGGGGTTGAATTTTGAAGACAAATTTCATCAAAATCACAAATTTAGAAAAATTTTGAGCAGCTGCACTTCTAACTGTCTTTCACATTTTCTCCCCCTTCTTCATCATCCTCACTATGGAACCAGAGGTTCTGCATTTCCCATCCAAACAAACAGCAACAAAAAAAGAGCACTGTCTTTTGTCCATCTTTCCTTTTACTGGCCCCTCGGACTTTCAGAGACAATTCAAAATGCTATTTGGATCTTTTCCAGAGCTCCTTAACATTCTCCATAATTAAGGTTGGCAGAGTGTCTATGCACTGCAGTGGCCCAGGCTTGGAAGCAACTTGCCCCTTTGTTGTAGTCAGTATTACTTTCATCAAGTTTTGCAATCTGGCTACTTTTTTCCCCTAGTTGCTTTTGTCAGCACTCTGCACCTCCTACTCTTGAGATTGTGTATTATTTAAAAAATGACTATGGCAAATTTTAGAATAACTTCCCTTGTGAGTAATGGGACTGCTTGTATAAGGGATACTCATGTGAGTTGAGGTTTATAGGATTCTGCCCCATATTAATGTGTTGTTTTATCTTATAATACTGAGATATTAAGACATTTAGAAATGTGAGCATTTACTGAGTATAACCTTATTCATCCTGGGACATGAGGAGACTACTCACATGTTAAAGTTAAAGTTAAGCATGTATATTTGTAGGCCTAAGTTTGTCTACAGCTGAATAACACTGACAGCATTCAATAAATAATAAATACTAAAACTCCCAAATGACCTTCTCCCTTCCCACCCTCAACCTCCTCTCCCCTAAATCTCCAACTTCCAGATTTAAAGAACTATACGCTACAGCTATTTTTCCTTAAATGAGCTTAGTATTTAGCCAGATCACATGCGCTTGGCCTGCAGATGATAAGATGATAGAAAGAACCATTAGCATAAATACAAAATAAATCTGCAGCATAATGATGTTCTTTCCTATGCTCTGCTAAACTTCTCTCCTCCTACAACCATGAAAGGTTTATGTAGAAGTAGAGAGAGAAGTAGCAACAAGTCACGTTCACATTTCACTGTTAAATAAAATATCACTTGACCTATGTTTGCTCTTAAAGTTTACAGGCTAAAAGAAAGACAATTGGGGGGAGGGATAGCTCAGTGGTTTGAGCATTGGCCTGCTAAACCCAGGGTTGTCAGTTCAATTCTTGAGGGGGCCACTTAGGGATCTGGGGCAAAATCAGTACTTGGGCTTGCTAGTGAAGGCAGGGGGATGGACTCTATGACCTTTCAAGGTCCCTTCCAGTTCTAGGAGATAGGATATATTTATTTATAATTATGCCACAAAAAGCAAACCAAATAAAAACAGGTCAGTAAGAAGAAGCAAGGCCCACCACCCAGAACTAGCTGGAGCTGACTGACTTTCAATATTTATTAAATATATACATTTTCCTGCAATGTTAAATTAAAAACCCTGCTTTGGTTTTATTCAGAACCATTCAAAAATGCAACAGACTTGCAAGCATTCCCTGTTCACTTGTCTAAAATTATGCAGTTTTAATGAAGGACAATGGCTGGAAAAACAATCTGTTTTGAAAGGGATACTTTTAGGTTAAAATCATATCGTTTTTAAAAACGAATGTGTGCCAATCTACATTATTTATAGCACCGTGGAGTGATACACCTGAAAGCTTTTAAAAATCTAGTTTACTTTACAAATACATGCTTTTTTCAGCTAAGGCAAGAGAGTACACTGGGTCAGTTTCACTTCTGAGGTCCAGCGTAGGTTATATAAAGGACCAGAAGTCATGAGACTGGGGTTTTCGTCTTGACTTTAGGGCTCAGACCCTACTATAGAACAAACTGATTTTCATTTATTACGTCCATTTTAAAAGTTTAAAGCCATAAAAATATAGCAAAGCAAGTAGTTGCCAACCAATCTGCGCTTAGATCAATACAGAGATTTGCCTCCAAAGTAGAAAGAACCATTAGCATAAATACAAAATAACACAATTAACCCCCTCTAGACTTCTCATGCTCCTACAAGTACAGCACTATGACACAGGAAAGAGGAGATCTAAGGCCTGGTCCACACTAACCCCCCACTTCGGACTAAGATACGCAAATTCAGCTACGTTAATAACGTAGCTGAATTCTAAGTACCTTAGTCCGAACTTACCGCAGGCAGGCTCCCCCGTTGATGCCGCGTACTCCTCTCGCTGAGCTGGAGTACCGGCGTCGACGGCGAGCACTTCCGGGATCGATCCCAGAAGATCGATCGCTTACATCCGGACCAGGAAGTAAGTATAGATGTACCCTAAGGTACCCAGAGTCCACCACATTTAGGGCTTTACAGGCAATGTTTTATTGTGAGTCTGCCAATATTTGGGGTTTTTCTTGAGGCCCCAGCTCCTCATTGTTGCAGAGAAAAGCTTGAAAATGTGACCCCCCCGGGCAAATAAAAAGAACCCAACATTTAAAAAAACCTCATCATTTTAAAGACAATTTTATGATTTTGGGGGACTTGACTCATTACTTCTGAATTCTTGGGGTTGACGACAGTACAAGTCAAAACAAACACTTGGAAGCATTTAGATGCTATGATGTTGGATGCTATAGAAATGTCTAAACCAAACAGATGGAAAACAGCCTAGCACAATCCAAGAGAACAGATTGACTTAATGCCCTTTGACTTAATACTTCTTAGAAGGAAAGTTGATATTCTGGCCTTACATATTTCATCAAACGTTCAGAGTTGTCTAAACAAGAATTCTTTGTAAGGAAAGTAGATATGACAACATGTTCCTTAAGAAAAGGCTCTATCGAATTTAGTAGGAATGAAACCAATAGGGTTCTACAGGAATTTAACAGACTTCTATAGAAATTACTCAAACAGCCTAGAGAATTGAATACAGAATACCGAAATCTAACAGGTTTTTACAGAAAAAAGCCTACAGACTTGAAGATTGAATACAGTTGATTTTCAAAGTCAATAGGAATTCTCTCATTCTTTATAAATTTCTGTAGGACTTTTCCATAAGGGGCAAACTCTCTGACCAACTCAAATAATGGGAGAAAAGGATAACAAAAGGATAGATAGGTATAGCTCCCCTGCTAAGGCTGCTTTGTGTAGTATGCCAGGAAGTGCTTTTGAACCCAAAGCAGAAGAAAGTTAATCCATAACCCCTTAAATGTCAAATACCAACATAACAAGAGCAGTTTTTTTCAATATACAGTATTCAAGTTCTGTGCTATAAATCACTGCTTAGCACAACCCCAGTCTAAATAGTAATATACTGATATACGATATAATTCACTTTTCTGCAGAGGGCCAGCACAAGGCGTATTTGCCACTTTAATGCCTTTTAAGATCTCAGATTAGGGTTTAAGTAGGACCTACATAGGGCATCAGCCTTGTGGGGGTTCTCTGTATGGTTTGAATTTCACTGATTGGATGTGATTAAGTTTATGGGTGCATTTTTCCTAAGACATAAGCCCATAGTCTTACTAGTCAATTCATAGGGTTAAAGTTACTACTTGATTCACAACCATTGTCAAGTATTCATTCTCATCCATGATTAACAATGTACATGCTTGCTACAAACACACTGATAATAAAAACTATTTACCTTAAGCTTGAGCAGGTGTATCGTCTATACTCATCCTCATGGAAGTATATTGTTTGTAGTGTATTAAAGGTCAGAACAGCTGATTGCCTGCCATTTAAAATGGTCACCAAAGTACCAGGATGTAGAATGACAGTGCATGCTGATAGTAACTCATTCTAAATGTTTTATTTAAAGAAACAGTACAATCCAATTGAAATTCTGGGAGGAGGAAAAAACAGAAAGATTCAGTAGGGCCACAGGATACTTCCACCTGAGACAAACTGATACAGTTAACCTCCCTTTGCAAAAATGGTATATTAATAAACTTGGCCTGACTGTGAAGATGACCTTCTCTATCCAAGAAATTTTAAATCTGACGATGGATGGTTTACACTGAAATTGTGAAAGTATGGGGAGATCAGATGTCCCAGGTCTCATGTTTTCTCAGTTTAAGCTCCACTGCCATTTCCTTGACATAGACCCTAAAACTGCAAACACTTGCCCCAAACATAGTGCTTAATAGTGTTGTAAGTATTCCCACTGACTGCCAAAGCGTCTTTACATCAGAACCTGACTTACCCTTTATATAGGCCCCTGACTTCAGCAGAACTACTCACAGGAGCAAATACTGCAGTAAGTGATTGCAGGATCGGGCCCTAAAGATGTTACAAGGCAATCAAATATGTAGATCACATTTTTGGTGGAACATCAGATACCTTACATTCCTTCACACTCAGTGGTTTCCCTTTTCTGGGCAGATAGAAAAAGTCAACTCAACATGCTATTGCATAGTTATTTTTTATTTATTTATTTTGATTTCTTAAAATAAATCAGTTGTCAACAGTTGTGACAACAAATGCCAGGAACAGCTGTTGGGTAATTCCAATATGTGACTTTACTAATTTTTCATGGATGTTCTTGTGATTATCAGAAAACGAAGTTGGCTATTTGCAAATGGAACAAGGTTTATGCCAATGTCATTCTCAAATTTATCTCTAGATCTCATGGAAAGTGCATCTTCCTGTATCTTTCCTTACCTCCTTTCAGGGGTTTGCTTCTTCTCTTTTAGTCAAACTTGTGACATCAGTAAAGTATTGAAGATTGATGTACAGGTTTTCCTAAGGCACTCATCATTCTATATATTGGGTGCTTTTACAAAAGGTAGAAACAGACATTGACATTATAATGGGTTACATTCACCCTTGAATATAAGGGCTATGCACTATTCAAGTCCCACTTAAATGATCACAATAATGCTTACATAGGATTTAAGTGGTGTGTAGAGGCCATGTGTGGTCCTCTGTGAAGGGGTGAATTTTACCCTATATCCATAAAAGCCTCTGCTGCTCCAGAGATAACTTCATTTACCCACCAGTATGTCTACTGTTATCACAACAGCCCTCAGACCAACCATCTGCTCCCTATAAACATTGAGTTTAAGGCCGGAAGGCACCATTAGGTCATCTAGTCTGGCCTCCCGTATAATGCTGGCCATAGAATTTCATAGAGTTACCTTTGTATTGAGCACAATAATTATTTGCTTAGAGCATGTCTTCACAAAGGCATCCAGTGTTGATCTGAAAACTTCAAGAGATGGAGAATCCACCACTTCCTTTGGTAGTTTGTTCCATTGGTTAATCACTCCCATTGTTGAAAATTTGTGCCTTATTTCTAATTTGAATGTGTCTGGCTTTAACTTCAAGCCATTGGTTCTTATGTCATTCTCTACTATATTAAAGAGCCTTTTAATACCTGGGATTGTCTCTCCGTAATCAAGTCACTTCTCAATCTTTTTGACAAACTAAACAGAGTGAGCTCCATAAATTTCACACTGTAAGGTATTTTTTCCAGCTCTCGAATCATTTTTGTGGCTCATTTTCGCACCCTCTTCAATTTTAATATACTTTAACCCTCAACAGCTTTCCAACACAAACACAAAAGAAATGTTCTTGCCTGCCCAACACCACATACCATGAAAAGCAAGCAAGCTCTGTTTCATATTTCACCGTGGTAACAGGGTGTTCTGGCCCTGTCAGGCTAATAAGGGAAGGCTCTGGGGCCAGCACCACCCCATGCCAGGGGTTTATAATAAAGACAGCCTTCTGGAACAAGGAACTAAGGAGTAAAAAGAAGTCTTGGGAAGGTAGCTAGAAGTTTGGGAAGCAAACCTCAACTATTGCCTCTGTTCAGGGCCTGCGACTGGAACTGCAAAGGGCAGGGTGGGTCAAAGCTGCCCTCTGCCCTCAGTGCTGTGATCCTTAGTCCCAGGGCTGCTGGAAATTGTAGGCCTCTGCAGCAAGGCATGCGGGGAAGCGGGCAGACTATGAAAAAAAAATTTCCTCATAAAAGAGAGAATCTTGGAGAGTAAAGAATCAGTCTCACCAGGGAAATGGTGAAAATCTGGTGAACTTGATACAGATTCTGGGGAGAATTTGTGATCCTGGAGAGTCTGGGTCAAAACCAGCTTTGTGGCTCGTCTACACTGAAAACATCCATCAACCTAGCTACCGCCTCCTGGAGAGATGCATTAACTACAACTCTAGTGAGTGTCTACACTGAAGAGCTACAGAGGTGCAGCTTCTGTAGCATTGTAAGTGTAGACAGACCCTGAGAAAGTGAATTTCCTTTTCTGTTTGCTTGGGACAGAGACCCAGATCTCTGAGGAGAATCTGTGATCTCAGAGAGCCCGAGAAACAGTACCTTTGGGAACTGGGGAAACTTTTAAAGTTTCTTGGAACTCTGGAAAGGATCTGTTGCCCCTGGAGAACTTGGAAGGAAAGTGCATCCCTGGAATAAAGAGCTGAGTTTATTTATTTTTGTTTGTTTGTTTGTTTGTTTGTTTGTTTGTTTGATGCATTTATCCAAAGCCAAAAAATGTGGGGAATCAAACCTTAGAGAGAGAGAACTGTTTTCTTTTGATTCCATAAGTGTAGTCACATGATTATGCACCACATAAGCACCCAATTAAAGGAGGGGAAATCCTAAAAAATATCTATTCTATTTTGGAGTCAAGAGATAACATCTAGGTAATTCATAAGCCTGTTGCATACTCATTGGGGTGTGTGGGGGGTGCAAAAATCAGAACACAAGCCAAATAACATTATTAGGCTTGGGGTGTTTTGGTCAATTCCTCCCTCCCTAGGCCCCCTCCCCCCTTTTTTTTTGTTTGGTGTGACTCATGTTTTTTGAATTTTTGGAACTGGCAATAATGTATGTGATTTTTTTGACTTGATGCAAGGACCAGCTGGGGTTGAAGGTTAATGTTTATAACGCTATCAAAGCTTGCTAATAATACACTTTTATCTAATGTAATGCAATTATTGTTAATCTAGCCTAAACTTTCCCTCCTTAGCTTTATACCATTATTTTCTCCTAATATATACAATCAAAGTTCACCCCGCTGTCTGTAAAGAAAAAGACTGCGATTCAGCTTTGAGCTGAATGCCATTCCATGTCCCAGGTAATCTTATTTAATCACTGGGTCCCTTTATACTAGAAATAAACAGATACTATCTTGCTACCAAATAGTGCCTGAGTCTTGCATTCACATTTAACATGTGTACATGAATATATTATCTTTGTTTTCTTGAAATTAATTTAGAAATTAGAGATAAGTATGGAGGCCACATTACAGACTTAATGTATTTTACCCATTGAAACCCAAATACCTGTTCCCAGCAGGTTATATTTTAAAATGTGGCTTAGGAAGAGTTTTGCCTCACTGGTATGCTATAAACTTTTGCAATATGCTGTCCAAGTGCGCTCTAAAAGCTGAGGTCTGAAAAGCCTTCCTTTGTTCTGAGCACCATCTGCTGGAATGTTTTATAAAAACATCTCAGTTTAGCAGCACTCATGCTTAAAATTGATCAGCAATGTCGTTCCTTGACCACTGCTGAAATGTAGATCTGAAGTGTTGTGTTAAGTCCGGTAAAAGTTTGAGCCAGACTATTTAAAAACTACCCCAGTAGCAGTCTTCAGTAACAACAGGGAGCACTTCATTAATCTTTGTAAAGCAAAGGCAACAAATGTAACAACCATGTAATATGGGCACCAGTTGTCAAAGAAAAATGCATGCAGAAAGATTTAAGGGGCCAATACTTCAAATCTTTCCTCAAATGAGTAGTTGCTCTGAAGTTACTACCTCATGTGAATAAGGAGCACATGAGCAACAGTCTGGCGAAGAGGGTACTATCTGAATGACAAGTTCCTGAAGTGGAAGAAAAGGGATAAGATAAATGTCTGATAATTGGTGACAGGTTTCAGAGTAGCAGCCGTGTTAGTCTGTATCCGCAAAAAGAACAGGAGTACTTGTGGCACCTTAGAGACTAACAAATTTATTAGAGCATAAGCTTTTGTGGGCTACAACATCCGAAGAAGTGGGTTGTAGCCCACGAAAGCTTATGCTCTAATAAATTTGTTAGTCTCTAAGGTGCCACAAGTACTCCTGTTCTTTTTGCTGATAATTGGTGAAATCCAAAACTAGTCTCACCAGGTTTTCCTTGGGCACCCAAAAGGTAGCCGGTGTTGTGCAGCATTTACTACTGGACTATAAGGTCTGCAAAGATCTAAGCATAACGCAGTCTTGCAAAGACTTCTTCACGACAGTAAGCAAGTGAACACACCGCTGAACACACACAGGCCTCTAGGACTTGAGCTAAAGGAGTTCTCTCCTAGCAGGAAGCAGTAGTAGGCCCTTATCATCTCTGTGGGCCCACCCAGCTAGTAGAGGGCAAAATCAGATACACACAAAGCCTGTGCCTTGTAATGTGATGTGATAATCAGTGCAACCCCCAATTAAACTCCCTAGACCCCCGCTGAAATTATTTTAAGACTATTTGTGGGGTTAGTATATCCAGTGATTAAAGGTTACCTTAATGCCTGGTTAAATGGCTTCTGTGTGTTACTTTAGAAACCTAAAGCGGCAATCTGATTTCAGATACAATGGGTCTCTCTCTCTTAGTCTCTTCATTTGTACAATGTAGAATGTTTTTTTCCTAGCAACTGAAAGTGGATGCTCTCCGTTGATCTGCTGGTTCATGGACTGCTCTGGCTGAAAACACCTCCTCTCATACTCTTTTAAAGGACTAGCATTTGCTGCAGTTGAACTGCTGCTTCTGTGGAGCCGAGCATACAGAGTGTGGTTTATAATGTTATGAAATACACTACACTAGGTGCATGTTAATAAGCAGAGAGTCAGATGGTCTTTGTTTCGTTTTTGTTTTCATTATAGTTCTAGCCAAAGAAATTCTGACCTGTCTACACTAGGGAAAGCTTATAACCGGTTTAGCTAAATTGATTTTAAAACTGGTTAAGAGTTGTAGTATAAATCTGGTTTAAGACAGCCTCAGCAGCCTAACCTGTTTTTAACACCAGGTCCAAGACCACAATTTGAAACTGGTTAATTAAGTGTCAGGCCACTTAATACTACTTAGATCCAGGTCTATGCTACAACTCTAACCAGTTCTTAAAGTGTGTCTTCCTGAGGTGGCTTTAACACTGGGTAGAAGATTAGTGCAGAGTCCTTTCTTTTCCACACCTCCTGTGACCACCAGCATCCACTAACCTAATGAGCCACACACAGGAGGTGTCCAGCACAATCCCCACCCCAACTTGCTTAACCTGCAGCAGTTCCCAGACATTCCCTCCTAGCAGCTTCCCTACCATCTCCTCTTGCAAGTCAGTCCCTAGCAAGACCTCTTCCCCCTCTACTCTCCAGCAAGCCCCAATTCATGTTTGTACTACTCGCCTGGTTTCTGGCACCAACCCAGCTTCCCGCCAAGATGCTGCATAGCTCCAGATGTTCCTTGCCACCCACCGTTCTGCCTGCACAATCTATGCCCCATATCTCGCCCTCTTTCCCCCTTATGGACACTCTCTCAGAAATTTCCATCTCTCGTGATTTCTTCCCCAGGAAACTTTTACTGCTGCAATCACAGAAGCTCCCCTCCTCTGTGGAATTTTAGCCTTGCCTGAGGGAGAGTGGGAAGCCTCTCTGATTGGCTGCCGTCCCCATTCGCCTGCCTCGGGGAAAGAGCAGCCAATCAGAGCTGCTGCAGAAGCAGGCAGCTCTCTCCTCCCTCCCCTCAGGATCTTTTGGAGGAAGAGGAGGAGGGGGAAGAAGGAGCAGTGACTACTTCCCATCCAGGCCTGGGAAGGGAGAGAAGGGGAACTTGCCCCCCACCCAAGCCTGGAAAGGGGTTGGAGGAAGAAGCACCCTGGGAGCTTCAGGGCCAGGACTGAGTGGGGACAGAACGAATGTGAGGGAGAGTCAGATTTTATGTGGGGACTGCATAATCCATGGCTGAGCTGGGGGAATGGGACTGGGCTGGGGTCACTGAATGAATTAATTAGAATTTTGGGGAGAAGCTGGAAGCTCTGCACCATGAGGCACTCAGCGAGAGCTCCTGCAGCACGGGCCACAATCATCCTTCTCAATAAATTGGGGGGAACTGGAGACACTAATTCTCTCTCTCTGTCTCTCTGTCACACACATGGGGGGTCTGATTCATGATTTTTAAACTTTTGGGATTACCAATACTGCTCTCTTACCCCTGCCCAGGAGACTTGATTGGCCAATTCCCTCTCCATCACCCAGAGTCTTTCTCTTTTACCCTGAGTACTGCCAACTCCAACCCTTCACAAATCATGTGTTTTTAAAAAGTAATAAATGTTGGGCTCCTTTTATTTGCCTTCTGAAGTTTGTGCCTTTAGGGTTCAGAGCTTCAAAATCTCTCCACAACCACAAGGGCTAGAAAGTAACTTTAAAAAATAAATGAATCTGACATTGCGACATGACACCAGGAGTTGGGGATTTAAGGAACACAGTAAATATGGCAGGAGTTTCTACAGGTTAGCAACAAGAAGAAGGTCAGGGAAAGTGTGAGACCCTTAGTGAATGGGGGAGGCAACCTAGTGACAGATGATGTGGAAAAAGCTGAAGTACTCAATGCTTTTTTTGCCTCAGTCTTCACAGACAAGGTCAGCTCCCAGACTGCTGCACTGGGAAGCACAGTATGGGGAGGAGGTGAGCAGTCCTCAGTGGTGAACAAACAGGTTAAGGACTATTTAGAAAAGCTGGACATGCACAAGTCCATGGGGCTGGATCTAATGCATCCGACAATGCTGAGAGAGTTGGCTGATGTGATTGCAGAGCCATTGGCCATTATCTTTGAAAACTCGTAGCGATCGGGGGAGGTCCAGGATGATTGGAAAAAGGCAAATGTAGTGCCCATCTTTAAAAAAGGGCAGGAGGAGAATCCGGGGAACTACAGACCGGTCAACCTTACCTCAGTCCCTGGAAAGATCATGGAGCAGGTCCTCAAGGAATCCATTTTGAAGCACTTGGAGGAGAGGAAGGTGATCAAGAGCAGTCAACATGGATTCACCAAGGGCAAGTCATGCCTGACCAACCTGATTGCCTTCTATGATGAGATAACTGGCTCTGTGGATATGGGGAAAACAGTGGATGTGATATATCTTGACTTTAGCAAAGCTTTTGATACGGTCTCCCACAGTATTCTTGCCAGCAAGTTAAAGAAGTATGGAATGGATGAATGGGCTATCAGGTGGATAGAAAGCTGGCTAGATCGTCGGGCTCAACGGGTAGTGATCGACGGCTCGATGTCTAGTTGGCAGCTGGTATCAAGCGGAGTGCCCCAGGGGTCGGTCCTGGGGCCGGTTTTGTTCAACATCTTCATTAATGATCTGGAGGAAGGGATGGATTGCACCCTCAGCAAGTTCGCAGATGACACTAAGCTGGGGGGAGAGGTAGATATGCTGGAGGGTAGGGATAGGGTCCGGAGTGACCTAGACAAATTGGAGGATTGTGCCAAAAGAGATCTGATGAGGTTCAACAAGGACAAGTGCAGAGTCCTGCACTTAGGATGGAAGAATCCCATGCACTGCTACAGGCTGGGGACCGACTGGCTAAGTGGCAGTTCTGCAGGAAAGGACCTGGGGATTACAGTGGACAAGAAGCTGGATATGAGTCAACAGTGTACCCTTGTTGCCAAGAAGGCTAACAGCATATTGGGCTGTATTAGTAGGAGCATTGCCAGCAGATTGAGGGAAGTGATTATTCCCCTCTATTCAGCACTGGTGAGGCCACATCTGGAGTATTGCATCCAGTTTGGGGTCCCCCCTACAGAAAGGATGTGGAAAAATTGGAGAGAGTCCAGCGAAGGGCAACAAAACTGATTAGGGGGTTAGGGCACATGACTTATGAGGAGAGGCTGATGGAACTGGGGTTATTTAGTCTGCAGAAGAGAAGAGTGAGGGGGGATTTAATAGCAGCCTTCAACTACCTGAGGGGGGGTTCCAAAGAGGATGGAGCTCGGCTGTTCTCAGTGGTGGCAGATGACACAACAAGGAGCAATGGACTCTAGTTGCAGTGTGGGAGGTCTAGGTTGGATATTAGGAAAAACTATTTCACTAGGAGGGTGGTGAAGCAATGGAATGAGTTACCTAGGGAGGTGGTGGAATCTCCATCCTTAGAGGTTTTTATGGCCTGGCTTGACAAGGCCTTGGCTGGGATGATTTAGTTGGGGTTGATCCTGCTTAGAGCAGGGGATTGGACTAGATGACCTCCTGAGGTCTCTTCCAACCCTAATCTTCTATGATTCTATGAGTTGGCAACAGCACTCCCCACCCTCTAGCAGAGATCTCTGAAATGTACCACATTGGGCCATATATCTCACATGCCAGTTGGCTCTGGCTCTGTGCCCTGCTGCACAGCAAACGAAGGCTGCATGCCATGGAGCAAGGGTTCTGTAACCATCTGGCAGGGGTGGGAGAGAGTGGAAACGACCCTCCTCCTACAGCACTGGGTCACCTATCCCTGCCCTTCTCTTCCCAGGAAAGACCGGAGCTGAGAGGTTTTTGGAGGGGATTGAGGAGGCTGGATGCAGCAAAGCAGAAGGAGCAGGAAGTGGAATTGTCCCTGAACTGCTGGGCTCTTCACAGACGGGAGGAAAGCATCCCAGCCTGTGAAAAAATGCTGGCCCAGCCTGCTCCCTCTGACTCCCTCCCCTGCCCCATTCATGGAAATCTGCAGGAATTGGCCTCCTTTTTATGCCCCTGAGAGAAGCAGAGCCCCAGTGTCACAGCAGCAGTCTCCCGGGAGGGAGCAGCTATACAGCCCTGCAGAGAGGTAGGACCAGGCCTAAATTAATTGGACAAGGAGAGGTCTAAGCTGATTGTATTGGTACTGAAATGTGTGTGTTCTGGAGGGGGCAGCCTGAAGTGATTGTTGTGTGGGGGCAGATTTGAGGCCTCAGTTAATTGTAGTGGGGGCAGTCTAGGCAGGGACCGCTCCTGCCTTCCCAAGACCCCTTGCCCCTAGTCCTTTGGGGGTAGCTCAAGGGGTAGCTGCAAACTATACTCAATGTAAGAACGGCCATACTGGATCAGACCAAAGGTCTATCTAGCCCAGTATACTGGCTTCTGACAGTGGCCAATGCCAGGTTGCCCCAGAGGGAATGAACAGAACAGGTAATCATCAAGTGATCCATCCCCTGTCACCCATTCCCAGCTTCTGGCAAACAGAGGCTGGGGACACTACCCCTGCCCAGCCTGGCTAATAGCTATTGATGGACCTATCCTCAATTAACTCATCTAGTTCTTTTTTGAACCCAGTTATAGTCTTGTCCTTCACAACATCCTCTGGCAAAGAGATCCACAGGTTGACTGGGCGTTGTGTGAAGAAATACTTCTTTTTGTTTGTTTTAAACCTGATGCCTGTTAATTTCATTTGGTGACCCCTAGTTCTTGTGTTATGAGCAGGAGTAAATAACACTTCCTTATTTACTTTCTCCACACCAGTCATGATTTTATAGACCTCTATCATATCCTCCCTTACTCAGGCCCTAAGCAACCTGAACCCCACCCCCTCCCATCCCCCTCACCTGTACCAGATGACAAAGCTGCTTTATTTTATTCTCACAGCAGTGAGACAGTGTCTTATATTTTAAAAACCAAAACAACCAACCCGCTGTACATTAGTGCACGATGCCCAACAAACCACAGTGTCTCCCACTTTGGTCTCTTGGTGTACCTTTCAATGGCTGGTTTTGTACAAGAGCAGGTTTGAAGGGGGAGAGATACACTCCAGAGTGTACCCCCATCCTGTGAAGGGCAGCCCAGTCTTGTGTAAGAATGTGGGATAAGGGCGGCAGCAGAGCCCAAAGGTCGTCCTCCATTTTGGAAGGCGGGGCTCTGTACTGCGGGGGCTGCAGCCAACACCATGCTCTGGTTGCTGTTGGACTCCGTTATAGAATGTTTCATTAAAATTAATGTAAGAGTTTAATACAAGCTCTGCGTACCTTAATCAGGAGAACTTCATGTGTCTCTACACCCTATATTCATCATAGTGATGTTATTATGATATGATTATGGCATAATTATGATGCATTTTGTACACGATGGGTCATATAAGGTGTCATTGGAAAAGTTATGATTTGCTGAATATGATTATCCTATTTGTATGCACATATTTTTGTATCTGAAGTTATAAATAATGACTTTGGATCTGAATTTCAAATGGGCTTACTCTGGAAAACACCCAAAGCCAACCTTTCAGGTACAACAATGAAGAAGACAGACAGTGCTAATGACTCATCAGCAAAGACAATGCGCTGTAGAATAGCTTAGCCTTCGTGTAACCATTTCGGCCAGCCTATGAGTAATGGCTGTTATGATTCTGCAAGAGCACGTGAGCAGACTACATGACTCCGGACTCCATCTTGGGTACCTGTATTTTTTCTCAAACTGGTCTGGGAACCAAGTTTGAAAAAAGGGTTCCCGCCCTATGGAAAAGCTATATCAGGCCGGGAGTGACTTCATCGGTTGCTCTTCACTCCCCCACAACTCAACACCTGAGATAAGCTCCTAAAGAAAAAGATTTGGAATGCGGGAGGGGATCCCAAGCTGCAAAGCAAATGCAGCTTGTCCCTTAAGAATCTGCAAGCCTGCTTGTATCATCAGCCAGGGTGAGAAACTTCTCATTCATACCCTATCTTTCTGGTATTTTAGGCTTAGTTCGTGGTTTTCTTTATTTGCTAGGTAATCTGCTTTGATCTGTTTGCTATCACTTTTAATCATTTACAATCTAGCTTTTTGTAGTTAATAAACTTGTTTTATGTTTCAATCTAAACCACTGTGCCTTTCAGTGAAGCGTCCTGGGGGGAAAATCTCAGCTTAGTTAACACAAGTTTGTTGCATATTCCTCTTCACATCGAGGGAGGGGCGAATTTTATGAGCTTACATTGCACAGATCCCTGGGCAGGGCAAGACAGTACAATCTTGGGTTTATATTCCGGCAAGGGTGCAGGGTGGAGGAGCTGGGAAATTGGCTGTTGTCTCCTCGCTGTCTTTGAATATGGCACTCAGGTAGCTCAGTTTGGGTGTGTGGTGCCACCTGCTGTCATGTTGGGTGATCACGGGGCTTTGTATTTTATTCATTAGTTTAGTTAAAGCCTATAATTTTAAAAAAAAAGTATTGCTAGGAACAACTGAGCCAGGGACAGAGCTGAGTAACCACATGTTCCTATTACTGTTGCCCTGTTTGAGAACCCTCTCCCACCCTCCAACTTAGAGTGTCTTATCTTGAATTAGATAGTAAGTTTTGTTTTTCTCTGCACAGCGTGTAGCATACTAGGGCCCGAGTTCTGAATAATACCAGAATGCAAATAATAATGAAGTTAAGCATGTTCTGTTAGCTCCACCATGCTTGCATCTTCAATATTACATGAAGATGACATGTCAGGGAGGGAGGAAGGGAAGAAGGTGCAGTTCATGTATACTGCAGAGAGGGACAGCATGAAGCCCCAGAAGCAAGACTGGGAAGCAGACATACTGGTGTGTACTTAGTCCTGTGATGGGACAGACCAAAAGGGGGTAGGGTGATAGAAAGAGATGAGGAGGAACGTAGGCAGGGATTAGGATCCTTGAAAGTGATGACCCCCAGTTCTAGGTTTTGGCCCCATTTATTTCAGAGACAGCCGTTCTACTCAGGCCCTATCAAGGCAACTGCTCAGAAATGAAAGCTGTTCTCAGTGGTAGGTCCTGCTGGAAATACACGTGAGCACTTGGGGCATCTGAGTATTTTCATACTGAGCTAGAAGGACATGTCCTGGTTCAGATTTCTTGTAAACTGGATTTTAGAATCCCCAGAAGTTCTTAAAAAGACGATTCTTGGCTTGTGCGTACATTGTTGCACATACAAGTATTGCACATGTGCAGAGTTTGGAGACCCTGTGCATGCATAGGCTTAGCCCTGGGTATCCACAATATCCAATTTGTGCACGCTCATACAGTGAGTATTACTATGGAACAGAAAAGGTGCTCTTCGCCCCCAAAAGCACATAGAACCCCTTGCAATAAATTATGTAAATTTCCACTCACTGAAACAAAAAGGACTAACTAAGAGACCTATCCCCATTTTCAATCAGCAACAAGGGAAGTGTTTTGGCTCTAAGCCCATACCCAAAAGGGAAGGAATTGCCTAGTAAACCATTTGTCCTGGGTTTTGAAACGCCCTGGAAACACAAAGCCCAGTGAGTTGTGCTGAGTCATTGAAGAGGAACATCACATATAAGCAAAACTAGAATTTATTTTATTGATTTTAGTCTGTTTAGACCGCTAAGATTGTAGGCATAAAATATTAGAATGGATCCTTCCTACATTCTAACCCTCTCCCGGCCCAACCCCCTTCATCAGTAGTATTCACAGTCTGAGAACCCATTTCACCTTTTAGAGAGGAGGTAATTACTTCTTGTCAATTAGACTCAATCACTGAACTATAAACAGCTGCTGGCATATAACCATTCAGCCTCATTTACAACTGTGATAGCCTTTTAGCTGTTATAATTTTCACATACTCACGCTACCATTTCCCCCCATAAATTCTTCATAAAAATGTATGAGAAAAAAACATGGAAATGGAGACAGCTAAGAGAAAGGGTACTACAAATGTTAAATGAAGATGAGGGTTATGTACCACCAGCTGTTTGAAGCTCAGTGATTGAGGGTCTAACTGATGAGCAATGATTACCTCCCCACCCCCACTCATACAAGGGGAAGCATGTTCTCATTCTGGATATCACTGATTAAGGGTCATGTGGGGAAGGCCCAAGAAAAATCCTTTTAATATTTTATTTAACTAAAAAATATTTTAATTTGATAGTTGCATTTTTCTGGCTACAGGGAATGAAAACAAACCTCTTGCAACCAGGAAGGTTGAGTGTTAGGAACCAGAAGTCAAGCATCACTTTGCCATGAACTGGCCTCTTTGCAATCTCTGCATCAGAGTTCATATAAAGGACTTATCCTCTCATTCAGCTGAGCTATGATTCAGTTTTCATTGCCTTTTTTTAGGCTCAAAATTCTAATCTGGCACTAGGTCTAAGGAAAGTGCTAGGATGCTCTTTACTGAGTTCTGCTGAGATGTCCAGCACCTAAAGGCAAAATTAATATATATTTGCACAGCACCGTAATTGCACATGACACTTTTTAGGCAGATTTAAAAACAAGACATAGGATGAAATCCTGGCTCTATTGAAGTCAATAGCAAAACTCCCATTGACTTCAATGGAGCCAAGATTTCGCATAGGATCCCTGCCCTAAGGAGCTCCTATTCTAGGGTAAAGACCAGCAAAAGTGACAACAACCCATGATGGGACGTGGCATAGAGCAAACAAAGGATTAGGCCAGGGAGATAATGAATTTGGGACAAAGGGGCTGAAATTCATTCCAGAACAGAGGTGATCCACCAGGCCCTCTGTACCATGGAAGACCTACTACAGCAGTGGTTCTCAAACGTTTGTACTGGTGACCCCTTTCACATAGCAAGCCTCTGAGTGCGACCCCCCCCCCTTTATAAATTAAAATAACTTTTTTCTATATTTAACACCATTATAAATGCTGGAGGCAAAGCGGGGGTTGGGGTGGAGGCTGACAGCTCGCGACCCCCCATGTAATAACATTGTGACCCCCTGAGGGGTCCCAACCCCCAGTTTGAGAACCCCTGGACTACAGCATAGCGCAGGAAGGACTGAAGTGGCACTAAGTAGAGCTGCGGGATGTTTTTTGCTTTAATTTTCCATTAGCTTTTAACAAAAGAAACAGAAAAATAAAAAGTTTGTCAATGTTTTGTTTTATCAGAACGCAACGCTTCCGACTTTAAAAATGGTAACAACCTTTTGACCAAGTCTACTCTTTAGTGCAGATGGTGTGTAGACCCTCTGTGTTGGCATGGATGTCACCAAACAAGTATCATGAATCCACTGGGGACACGTGCTGAACTTGCATTTCTGGTTAGTGCCACCAGTGCACTTTCTACAATGTGATGGCAGGAGAGACCAGCTGGTGCATAGTTTTACCATTTTCTTACCATGCCAGTACTGAAGCAGCTGCGTTGAAGAAATGCTTATATTTTGTGATGTGGTTTCCTTCTGGAGGAGCTGTGGCAAACAAGAAGGGATTTTTACAGTGAATTCTGGGGGCAGAGTTGCTTCCTGGGAATCGGCAGGGCCGGCGGTCACCTAGGGCGCTACAATTTGGGGGGCGGCGACCGCGGTGGTATTTCGGCGGCAGGACCTTCCGCCGCCTCTGTGGGGGGCGGCATTTCGGGGCGGGACCTTCCGCCACCTAGGGCGGCAGAAAAGCTGGCGGCGCTCCTGGGAATCAGGCACTGGCATGGGCTCAGATTCCTGAAAGAGGGGATTGCCATCTCTGTTTCAGGGCTGGTGTAGATGATCTGAAATGATGTTACACTTAGACAATACCCGGACACCACATCAGTGATTTCTCCTCCAATGGAAAACTGACCTGCAAGGCCCCCAACATATGCCTCTGCCTACAAGATGGGCTACAACAAAGTGTGTGTACGTAGATGCACATCTTAAATGGAGGGGATAGCCATAAAGTTGCACAAGAAAATGGAATACATTTGTCATAGGGAGCATATTTTTTTTTATCTACCTGTAAAGTGTCATGCAAAGCTCTGGTGTTTCAAAATATAGGCTCCAAACCGATAAAATGAAATATTTTAAAAAAAATGTGTAACTAGACTGTGAAACCCATTGCCACCGGAAGTTGAAGCCAAGAACTTAGCAAATCAAGGGAATTGGACACTTATGTGGATAGCAAGAATATAGAGAATAATCATAATTAATGACAACACATTTTGCAAGGGATATTATATCTCATGCTTCAGGGTTTAAGCCGATCTATTAGAGATCAGGATGAGACCTAATGTGAGAGGCCGATTACCATAAATCTGCCTATTGTGGCGTTCTTCCTCTGAAACTGGGCACTGTTGGAAGCAGGAGACTAGACTACATGGGCCTTGGATCTGATCTAAGGTATGTCCACACCTTGAATACTGTGTGCAGTTCCAGTCATGCCATCTCAAAAAGATGTATTAGAATTGGAAAAGGGCAACAAAAATGATTAGGGGTATGGAACAGCTTCTGTACGAGGAGAGATTAAAAAGATTGATTTTTCATCTTAGAAAAGAGGCGACTAAGAAGAGATATGATAGAGGGCTATAGAATTATGACTGGTGTGGAGAAAGTGAATAAGGAAGTGTTATTTACTCCTTCACATAACAAAAGAATCAGGGGTCACCCAATGAAATTAATAGGCAGCAGGTTTAAAACAAACATGAGTAAGTAGTTTTTTACATGATGTATAGTCAAGCTGTGGAACTCGTTGCCAGAGGATGTTGTGAAGGCCAAAATTACAAGTGTTCAAAAAAGAATTAGATAAGTGAATGGAGGATAGGTCCATCATATGGCTATTAGCCAAGAAGGGCAGGGATACACCACCATGCTCTAGGTCAGAGGTTCTCAAACTGTGGGTCATGAGGTTATTACATGGGTGGTCACCAGCTGTCAGCCTCCAACCCTAAATACTGCTTCTGCTCCAGCATTTATAATAGTGTTAAATTTGAATTTATAAGGGAGGGGTTACACTCAGAAGCTTGCTGAGTGAAAGGGGTCAGCAATGCAAAAGTTTGAGACCCACTGCTCTAGGTGTCCTAGCCTCTGTTTGTCAGAAGTAGAGAGTGGTTGACAAAGGCTGGATCGCTCAATGATTGCCCGTTCTGTTCATTCCTTCTGAAGCACCTGGTACCGGCCATTGTCAGAAGACAGGATATTGGGCTAGATGGACCATTGGTCTGACCTAGTCTGGCCATTCTTATATTTTTATGTAGTATGGTAATTCCTATGTAGCACTCCGTAATAGAAGAAGGAAAATGTACCTTATTTATGTTGGAAACTTAGCACTTGCCTATGACTGCATCACCTGCCCTCTAGGCCAGGTCTACACTTATAGGTTTTGCTGGCATAGTTACTGGTATGTCAGTTATGGGTTTGAGTTTCTGGTTAGTTTGACAGACACATGGCTATGCCTGCAAAAGCCCTAATGTAGATACAACTGTATGTGGGGGAGAGGGGTGTAAAAAAGTACTTTTTGCCAGTATAGCTTATTTCACTCGCTAACCCAGTATAAGCTATGCTGGCAGAAACACTTTTTTGCTGGCATAAACTGTCTATACTAGGATGGTTATGCTAGTGTAGCTATACAGGAAATAGTTTTAAGTGTAGATGAGGCTTAAGCTATCTATCTGGGACTTATTCTAACATTGCAAACCCTTTCAAAGTTTAATATGCCAGAGGCTGAGGACAGGCAAGGTTCAGAGTCAGGGAAGTAACAGGTTCTCTAGCTCTCACAATTTTAATTTCATGCCCTCCAAGCCCTGCATATTTGGATTCATGGTAACTAAGGCGCCTGGTTTTACAGATAGACAGGATCATGAAATAGTCCCAAGAACATTTTAAAAATTCCCTAAAACTATTTGTTAAAACAGTTTCTGTACCATGCACACTATGTAACGGTGTGGAATAGTGTAAACGTTTCATCAACATTCATTTGGGATCAACTGCATAACTCACTTGGGATTTATATGGTTCTGAGACATGTGACCCCCAAACTCATGCTGATAAAACCTGTATACCCCCACCACACACATTCATGGAAGTAGTACATTCTGGCCAGGGAACTGCACAAAAAGAGGTCACTCGAACAGTATTCAATTGGTGGAATGTAGGACAAGAAACAGGAAGACCTGAAATATTCACTCTCCTAAGGAGTCGCAAAATTTTTGGTAGTGTGGATCACATCCTACCAGAAAGATTCTCATGGATCTTCCTTTCTCCCATTCTCGATCACTGGCAACCTCTCTTCCCACTTGCAGCTATAATTTTCCTGTGGTAACTGCAACAAGAGCTTACATGGAAAGATAGAGAAGATATGTAAATGTATGTTTAGCTGTCTTTTAATGTAATGTAACATTTGGAGATAAAGAGCACCAGCACCATGTGATCAGCCAACAGTCTGAAGAAGCTTGTTTAGTTTGAAGGGTAGATATTCAGCCAGAATTCCCTTAGCAGCAACACAGTTCAAAAGATCTAAACACAAATTTAGATGTGAGCTTTCTTAAAAGCGCCAGCACTTAACTTTGGGCATATGGCCTTGATGCAATAGGGCCCAATCATGCAACCTTCGTATGAGTACGTCCTCATTCTCATGAATAGCCCTACTGAAATCAATAGAGCTATATTCAGGTTAATAAGGAATCCCTCAGTGGGGGAGGGATAGCTCAGTGGTTTGAGCATTGGCCTGCTAAACCCAGGGTTGTGAGTTTAATCCTTTAGGGGACCACTTAGGGATCTGGGGCAAAATCAGTACTTGGGCCTGCAAGGGGGCTGGACTAGATGACCTTTCAAGGTCCTTTCCAGTTCTAGGAGATAGGATATTTCCATTAATTTATAATTGTTTGACATTTAGATTACTAACTTATGCAAAAAGCCATATCTTTACTGCTACCTGCCCCCATCCCCTTTTGTCTGCTTATTCACCTGTGGTGTCTTAAAAAAATAAACTAAACTGCAGCCTCTCTGGGTTATGGATTGTCTTTTTGTTCTACTCATTTGCAGTGCCTAGAAAAAGAGACCGTGCCGTGTGATTGGTCATCTGTGGGTGCTACCAAGAAATAATAATGATACACGGTATTTGTAATTAGTGACAAATGTGACGTTCATGTGGTGCATACGAACAAGATACAAAGGCAATATGCTACAAAGAAAAGGAAAAAATATTTTATTGACACAATTTAGTTACAATAAATACACTTAAATACATACTGACATTTGAAGTATGGAATCACATACAAAGAACTTGTACATTATTTCTGTGTTTTCATTTTTACATTCACACCTAGCATATACCACAGAAAGGTATCTAATGCAAATGGAAGGACTTGGTATAATCAGGCATATAACACTTAAGAAATGAGAAGTAAAATAATGTGTGTAGATGATGCAGTAGAAAACATGAAGCAGATGAACCCACAGTGGAGTCAGTATCATGATACAGTCGCCTCTTGAATTTATATTCTGAACTCCTAATAAACACAAGCTTCATAATCCAGATTAGAACAGTACATTTTAAATTAGAGTTTCAATATACCCAAATATATACAGCACTTAAGAGTTTATAGGTTAGGAAGGATCACATTCAGTAATAGTAATAGAGGTAGAATTGTGTTGACAGGTGCTCATTACTTCTAAGTGGCAATGATAAAGTACTATTACTATCACTGAATTCAAGAATAGAACTCCTGCAAAAGTAAAGGGTAGGAAAAAAGTTAGTAATTAGTCTTAAATCTCCTGGTATGCCACAGAAGCTAGAGCATATCTGGAAACTGCTGTCACTCCCCTAAGTGGAAAAGAGCTGTGAAACAAAATGGTTAAGTAATATTTTCTCCACATCTTTGGAATGTTCAACACATCCTAAAATGTGAAACCTCTAAAAATGACCCCTCCTTTGGGTGGCAGCTGTTTATGTTCAAACATTTACAACTAACATCTGTAGGAAAGACGCAGCAGTACAATTTACTTTCAATACAGGTGACCAAAACATTGTATTAGGGAACTAGAATAGAGAATGATTCTGAGAGATGGGTACTACAACTGTCAGACAGGCAGAAAGAGAAAGTTTTGGACAGAGATGAGAAGAACATCAAGGAAAAGATAGCAGTAAAGAATTAACATTCTTGCAGGTGAACTAGGAGTGAGGGGAAATAGGAAGGGGACAGAGAAAGGGTGAGGAGAACCAAGGTGACTAGGGATAACTTTGTAAAAAAAATAAAGTGTTATGACTTGTTTTAATGGTGTATCTTCTTAAGAGTATGAATTATATGGTCCATCAGAGACAGATGATCAACTGTAAATAAATTCATTAGTCTTGTCTTTGCTGTATCTGTAAATGAAAATGTGTATTAACTTGAAAGTTAAAATTACTGAAAACTCCCATCTCCTGCAAAGTAGTCCTGCAAAAAATAGTTTCATTATTGAAAATAAGTAGTTTTATTTCTGTTTATGCAAAGTAAACCTGTGAGACACTAGAAAAATTACTATGCACAATGAAAAGCCTGAACTATGAAATGCATTTAAAAAAAAAAGGTAAAAATAGCAGTAAAATGCTTCATTTAACAGTGATTTTCCATATAATCACAGATACTATTTCAGCCATAATATATTTTATGTAACTGTACACGGGGCTGTTTTTTTAAAAACCCTACATTTAATCTGTAATAAATTTTAAAATAGTGTAAGCTCAATTAACTGGGATGCTGTTAAATTAAAAATCCTTGATGTAAACCTGTTGAGAAATTATTAAATATGTACAATGACCCCTTTCCATTTAGAGTTAGAAAAATAAAGTGTCCAACTTGAGAAGTGAGAAAGCAATGCAAGTGCTTACAGACCCAGTGAAATTAGCCTTCCCATTAAGTTTTCACAGTGCAAAAGACAATGTACTTCCCACCAAAATAAGCACAGAAATGGAAACTGAAGATTTAAAAAAAAAAAAAACCCCGCAAAAGGTAGTGCTAAAGAATAAAACAAATGATCCTTCCCAACCATATTATACCAGAAGATGGTATACGTGAGGATCCAATATGAATCAGTGTTTTTGTACACAAGACCTTGCGCTCATGTGGATAAGAAGTTAAAATGTAGGCAATTTTTATGATAAAATTAAACTAGGTTACAAAAAACCTTACATAAAATCCTTAGGATTTAATACTAACTTAAGATAAAATACTTCTAGTATTAAAACTGTTGAATTGATTCATATTTAAAGAATGGTGCTAAGTAACATTTCAGAATCAAAGCCAGTTTAAAGGTAACATTGAAACAAGAGCCTTAAATTACCCTAATGATTTATTCCTCTCATAATCTAGTGGACTTTCTTTGATCTGTCTAGTGCCTCTTTCCCCCACTTTTATTTTTCATCCAACACTGCTGCTAGAAAAATCAAAGTACCAAAAATTGCTAAAAAGAAAAAAGTTACACCTAGAGGACCAAAACTAAAAATCCTGTCTAACAGTGAGTATGTGAAGCCAGAAGCATATCCTTGGGGTAGAAACATACATAGACTATTGCAGTGCTAATGGGGAGGACAATACAACATCTACAGGAGTATGGTGGAGCACAAATCTAGGACATATCCAGAAAAGTCAAATTATGGATAAAGGCAACACCTACAGCTACTTCTGCTAATTCTAGGAAGTGCCCACAGCATCGTCTTAGAAGGGGCAAAACTTTTAAAACTGACGAGATTGAAGATACTTTATGGTGTAAAAATAAAAAAAAAAAAAAATTCAGGACCAAATAAAATGCTCTTATTTATTCCCCAAAGTAGTCAGAATTAGTTGCTATAATGTATTTATTATACGTGTAAGGTAATAAATGTAGTAATACACAGGCATGCTGAGAATACCTACACTTTTGTAAAAGTTCTTCAGACTAAATCTTTGCAATGGAATCCAACTATGAAAGGAATTAAGATGCCCAATGAAGATCTGGTAGTTTACTTACTAAAAGGGCCTTAAGCAGGGCTGTGAAAATTAAAAGTGAGTTTTCAGAACCAACCCCCAAATGGGAATTAAACCTATTCGTTTGAAGATGTATTTTTGTCTTATATTCTGTAGATTTGACTTCAATATTTATAAATATCATCATAATCTTTTGTCCAGTTACATTGGAGATGAATCAGTCATTCTTGGCCCACATTAGCCTGCTAAATTAAAAAAATCGGTCACTATAATTTATAAAACATTTTATAGCAATTCCTGTATTTATGAAGATTCTATAGGTCTGCACTTCTGCCTCTCCCTATCGATAGGATTTTAACCAAGCTCCTCAATTCTGTTTAATGGTTTCTTTTCATCATACACAACGTGCCACCCTGCTCTCGGAGATTGTGAAAAGAATAAAATGTTAACATGACCAACTTGAATTACGTGTTGAACAACAAAAACTAAAATAACCCCAAGCTCCCAATCTTTGAGAACAATATCTTTAGACCGACCTCTTTGTACTTATACAACATAAAGAACCCTTCTAGAAACCCAAACCTTGGTCCGACATGAGAATGTGAAGATCTAGTGTAATGTATAATCCATTTAACCTTTAAGGACAAAGGCCTCAAAGAAATGAAGACCATTCTTCTACAATTTCACACATAATATGGCCAGATCAATCTAGTAGCCAAGATGTGATATGATAGAGTAAAATGAACTTAGAAGTGCCACAAGATCAAAACAAGATAACTGAAAAAGAAAAAAATATATATTTGGCTCCACATAATCACCTACGGTATTTACCTTTTAAAATAGCATTACTAAATTTAAGTTTCTCTGAAACTTGTGAACAAATAATACACAGATCAGGATATATGTATTGACTTACTAGCATCTTTATAAAAAATTGAAGAGATACACAAAAACACATCAACATTTATGGAACTATGTCCATTAAACTTAGATAAGACAACACAAAAAAAACTAACAAGTAGCTAAGATGTGGTTGAATTGTAAGCACTCTGAGTAACATCTTTTAATTTTAAAAGTTCCATATTTACATTGTATATTAAATGCAATTTTTGCATTCTGCATCTTATTTTAAATGCATGATAAAGAAAGAACAAGATAATGGTTGCAACAGATCTTCCAAGAAAATTAACTTAAGATGGCCAGATTTAACGAAGTGCTGTAAGTGAACATGGAAATAACAGTTTTCTAATTTTACCTCTACTTCCTTTGCTTTTGTGGGAGGAGCCACAACACATGGAACCAAACTGTGATGCTATGGTTCAAATCAGTCATTGCCAGTAAATCCAGTTTTAAGTTAGGAGTTTATTACTGAAGATATGTTTTATTGAAACATTTTTAATGCATGCCTAAACCTAATGGTGGTGGTTACTACTGTACTTTTTTGAAGATCAACCTGTTAAAAAGATTTGTAATATACAGGACGTATGTATGTACATAATCGTATCCATATAAACATACATACATACAGAACATACTCACAGTTCCCATATGATACCCAGCTACTGTGATAAGCAGCTATTGTCACTATTGAATATGTCTGCACTCTATCTATGCACAAGCAGTAATCTAAAGTAAAAGTCTATAAAGAGGGATATATACAATTATTAAACAATGCTTACATCGCTCCAATCTATTTGGTAAGTTTAAGGATACATTGCTCATGTCTTTGTTTTCAATGCCACAGGATGGTTATGTGGGGAAAAGTTTAAAAAACCCTGACTAAAAATTCTTAATCCTGTAGTTGCAAAATGTTGCTCTCCTAGGGACTGATTCAAAACCCACTGAAGTCAGTATGAGACTTTCCACTGACTTCTTCAGGTTTTGGATAGGGCCCCTATTCTTTAGGCCTCAAAAAAGCTCATATTCCAACATCATCATCTGCTTATACAAGAACAGCTGATCAGCTGCAGACTTGCCCACTGCTGGATCCCCCTACTGAGCTATTTGTAGTCACATCCGGCCCATACTTCCATGGGCAGACACTCGGATCCATTTATTTTCTGGATGTTTTTCCAATCTTCCCCTCACAGAGAAGCTGTTCCTTAACAGTGGGTACGTCACCACCTTTAATGGCCCATCTAAGATGTAAGCATTCCTTTTTAACAATAAAAAATACAATATTTGTGGGGTTTAGTAATGGTGGACGTGAGGAGGGAAGAGTACTAGTCAGAACCAAGCACCAGGGAAGTCAGGTGTCATGCTAGCCTTCACATACAGCCCCACCAACTCATTTCTACCTGTGACACATCTGCTACTCCCAGTCTTGGATCTGTCCTGAGCAGAGAACATCAACTGTGCTGCACTGCGCCAAATGTTATGATTTAGAGATATGCAAATGTGAGAAAACCCACTTTCATATGTGAATATTCTAATGATCTTACTGTGATCTGCTAAGATACACGCTTTGCTAAGATGCAAATGGCTTTAGAAACCACTATTCCTTAAACATTTTCATTTTCCCATTGTAATAATGTTAATACACTACATTATTCTCCTATTATTTCAGTGGAAAAAGAAAGCAGTTTTACCTAGGAGACTTTAGACACTATTTATTTAATTTTTAGTAACTTCTACTTAATTGGAAATCAGTACAAAAAACTCTGCTGTGAGAAAGCCAATTAGAAAGCCTATGTGAACTCTGTCACCACTAAATCTTACATACAAGCTAAGGTTTACTGCAACGAATTTGCTTCAAACTGTCATTCTTCCATATTCTGGCACTTGTTTAGACCCCATTCACAAGCTCCTGCAGATTCACTACATCATGTTAGTGTTTTTTCTGTTTCTGTTACTTGAGTATCCTCAAAGACTATGAAGTTTCCGTAGGTGCCCACTTCAAAAAGTAGGTCAGCACTCAAAAGTATATCCTAAAAATAAAGAATGAAGGAAAACCCCACCAAATAAAAACTAAGAAAATGTTTCATAAAACCTGCAATCGGATATAAACAATGGCATTTTGCTAAATTTGTCCAAAAGTAACTGAAAATGTGTTCCTTTGGAAATGCCATCCAGATGGTTCTAACCCAAAGGAAGTATAATGGATTTTACCAACTATAAAATGCAATCTCCTTTAATATTTGCACATAATTTTTAGAACTGCCAATTTCACCGCAGCGTAACAACATCCTCATAATCCCATCTTTGTGGGGAACACCATGTCACATTTCTAATGCCTTTGCTATGATTTTTTTTTTAATGGTTTAGCATTAGTCACAAACTAAATTTCAAGGAAAAATACTAATTGACAAAGATTAAGAGGAAGCATACTCTGCAATAGTGGCACAAAGAAACGCTATTGGAAATGTACCACTTTCTCTGTGTCACCCTATTTTTAAAATGAGCTTAAGTGTTTCACTTTTCCCTCGTATCTTGCAATCCCATTTAAAAAACAAACAATCTAAACTGTAATAAATTACTACTTGGAGTAAACTACCCCATTATGCTACTGAAAGGTGAAGATCAAGATCCTTCGTTTTAAACTATGGGGGGAATGTAGCAATGTTATTCCTACAACGTGTTTTCATTTCACAAAGCGAGGGGGGAGGGAGTAAAGAGGGAATGTGTCAGACTAGAAGATGCAAAAACCGATCTAACATATTTACAAAAACAGAAACTACAGCCTTCCAGTGTCACCTCCAAAGCCTTTCAGAATATTATCATCAATCAAGTAGGCCACGTCTTAATCTATATAAGAATGCACCTTCTATCTTCTCAGAGGAACAACATACATGTGTGTTTTGTTTAGAGAAGTGAGTTCTCATTTAATTACCCTACACTGAAGATAAGAGCAACCATTATCAAATATTCTTTGCTATGAAGAAACTTTTTAAATTTTTCAATGTAAGTGTTCTTTTTCTCAACTCAAGTCACTGTGATCACACAGTACGATCTTGAAGAACAATGTCTACATGCATTGTAAGCACTTTGAAAAAAAATCTGTAGTTCCATGGGGTTACAACCGAATGTGAAGAAATTGAACACAAAACTCCATTTTGCTAGATCCTCTTAAGTTCAGCTTATCTTGAGGAAATCTTGTTACTTTCTGTAGTTCTACAGAGCAGTTAAAGAAAGACTGTAAACTGAAAAGACTTCAGATCCTGATGGTTTTGCCTTTGTATCTTCTCCCTACGTAGCTCCACAGTATGCTTCTATTAGCGTTATCAGCTATGCTCACTCAACTATCAAAGCCACGTTAATGTGGGATAGATCTATCATATGCCTGTAAAATGTTAAAGAAATAGTTAGTATATTCGGCACACAAACTTATACTACTATGTGTATGGAGAGTAGAAAACAAGGTTTTCTTGAAGATCAGTAGTAAAATATATGTTTGAATATGGACTTGAATATGAAACTGTCATAGGAGACCATGATTTCAGCTTTTAAAGAGGGCAGATAAACTAAAGAATGAATCAATGGCTAAATATTTACCTGTGGAATTTCTGTTGAAATGCTAATGCATGTGCTGGTTCCTTAAATTTCGCTATGGCTTTCCGTTGCTGAGGAAGCATCTGTAAACTCTATGGAAGACAAAAAACACAGTTTTCTCAGATATGATCACTTTCTACAAAAAATTTCATTATCTTTGTTTCAGACACATTGAAAACTGGTCATTTTTCTGTTACCAGAAATGCTTATTGGCCTGTAAAAGGGAATTAGACTGTTAGTATTATTTACATAGCTGAGATGTGAAACTGGAGTTCCCTGCTGTTCTATATGGAGAGCTTTCAGTCAGAAATCAAGTTGGAAATGCACTGGAGCTTTCCAAGAGAAGAGGTTAAGAGTCCAAACTAAGAATTGTACAGATGGGGAAACCGAGGCAGCGATGCCTAAGTATCTTGTTGAAGTTTAGGGCCTAACTCTTCAATCTGATCCATGTGGATGGACCATAGCATCTGCAAAGAGCCCCACTAACTTCATTGGGAGTATCCACATGGGCCCAGGTGTGGGGGTCTAGCCAGGGGGATCGGATTGAAGGATCAGGGATACACACAAGACAGACTGTGACAGAACCAGATACAAAATCCAGATCTCCTGACATCAAGCCATATGCTGTAACCACGAGGCCACATTCCATCTGTATTTTCATAAAAATATATAGGACTGGCTTTTGATAGACATTAGGGGAAATTTACAGAATGTACTGAAATACAGTAGTTACAGTGATTTGGTAACTCCTGATTGCCAGCTAAGATCAGAAACAAAAGTTACAAACTAGCATTTTAATTATTATAATGGCAAACTTTTCACGTATAATGCAACTGGAAGAAATCTGAGAAATGTAAAAAAATATATTTACACATGATGTGCATAATAAGCAGCTACTGATTCATAAACATAAATGTTCAGCATGACTGGAGACTCACCTAAAAGAAGATCTGCCCCACACCCCTTTCTCCAAAGACCAATATACAACCTATGAAGTCCAGAGTTATGTTCAAGTTGGGAGAGGGAAGATTTAATTGAAGAGACTGTATATAAGGCACCCTTCAACTTTCACGGGAATTGATAAAACTATAATTAAAAGTATTAATCCCAATTTGCAGCACACCAATAAAGATGTTTCTGGGAATTATTTTTTCAAACTAAGGGTAAGTCTACACTGCAATATAAGCCCAAAGCTCAAACTCTGGCTCAAAGCCTGGCACTCCCCCCCTTCCAACTACACACAAATTGCACTAACCCAGGGCTCGGACCCAGAATCCCAGGACTCCATGGGGGGTGGAGGATCCGAGCCCGAGTCAAGCCGGGAGCCAGGGTTCAAGTCTTGTTGCTGTGCAGTGTAGATGCACCCCCACTGGACTTGTGTGCTGGAAGTCCGCCAAAAATATCCCACAACCCCACAGACAGCCTCTCTTTGTCCTCTGGACAGTCAAGTTTGATGGACAGTCGAGTCTTCCCACAATGCATCATGAACAAAGTGCTAAAGCAGTCACATTTTGGGAGGGCGCTAGAAAGTCTCAGATATCCATAACTGGACTCAGGTCTACATAATACAGTGTAGATACAAGAGCGCCAGGCTGTGAGCCAGGACTCAACAATTCCTATCCTGGGGTTATAAATGAGTGTAGACGCTCAAGCCTGAGCTTAATAAACCCACGGTCTGCTAACTCAAGTTCTAACCCTGGGCTTACGCTGCAGTGTAGACACATCCCGACTCTAAAGTATTCCAGCCATAAAGGCTGGAATATCATCTTACACACCAAAACTTCAAGACATGCACAATCTAAAACAGAATCAACACGTGATCTTACTACTGTAACAAATTGTTCTTCCTCACACTGTTCCTGCGATTGTCACAGTATCACTACATCATGTCTAAGGGCAGGTCTACTCTGCAAATAAAAGGTGTATTCTTAACTCAGGTTAGGTAATGCATATTAGTGAACTCAGGTTCAATTTAGGGTTACCACCCATCCGGCCTTTACCCGGACAGTTGGGTTTTTGGCTTCTGTGTCCAGGTGCCATTTAGGGTTGCCAGATGCCTGGTTTTCAACCGGAAAATCCAGTCAAAAAGGGGAACTGGCAACCCAAAAGTCCGGTTACCGGGGGAGGGGCCGGGTCATTACCCTGTACCAGTCTCTGCTCAGCCACAGCTGCCTCCTACCTGCAGGTAGGCTCCTTGAGAAGATCCAGCAAGCAATGGAGGACAGGGAAGAGGAGCGAGCAATGGGGGCGGGGCCTTGGGGGGAAGAGGTGGGGCAAGGGCAGGGCCTCGGCTGTCCAGTTACCAGCTGTTAGAATGGTTAAAACAGGAGTGAAGACAAGGCAACTTGGCTTTTAACTCTGGTTAGCTGGTCGAGTTCTCCCCCCAGACTCACCTATAGGTTTTAATTCGAGCTGCTCACCTGAGTTGCCATGTCTTCCCTTCTATTTTAAGCTGAGTTTGGTGATGCAGGTTAGTAACCTGAGTTCAGAACACACTTTTTCTAGGGTGTGGGCAATGTAGACATACCCTTAGATTGTATAGCAGGCTGTCTGGAGCAGGGATTTTACCTTTTTGGGTTTCTGTAAGTCACTTCTCACCTATTTTTTGTATTACAAAGAAGCAACAAGGAAAAGACGGTAGACCCTTTTTTTGTGCATTTTATTCCATCTGTTGTGCTTCGCAATTCTGTGATTGCAGAATTACTACCTGACTGCAGACTCCAATCCCCATTGCTGAATGGAGCATCTCTAAAAAATGGGGCTAGATCTCTCCTACAGCAACCCACTACTCTCCTTAGAATGAGGAGACAAAATCAAACACATGTAGCCAGCATGGCTCTGAATGGCTGCTTCCTCACTTGAGCAAGTAAATGCTGCCTGTGCTCTTGTGTGGTAGCTGCAAGAGGCTCTCCATTTATCTCCGCTGCTCAAGGACTTCTCTGGCCAGTGCCATGTAATGGGTACTTGGCACAATAACTTTTTTCCTTTGCTTTAAATTAAAGGAGCATTATCAAAGTTTCAGGGGCAATATCCAGATTTGTCGCTGTGGGGGACGTAAGAGGTTTGCTCTTTTACAAAACAGAAGTTAAAAAAAATATTTATTTAAATAGCCTTCAACACCCCGATTTTTCCAAAATATTTGAAAGCAGGGAGCGAGCAGCATCATTCTTGGGAGTTTCTAGACAAAATTATTGCTTTTTTTGGTCACTGTTCGTTACCAGCTAAAAAGAGCTATAACTTTACAGCAAGTGGGGGCAGTGTATTCTGCCTTGAATACATTCATTTTTTAAATTCTTCATATTTCTTAACTTAGCAGGGGATATCAGAGTTTTATGCTAGGTAGTTTAGTGTGGTCTTCGCTATTTCTCTCAGTGAAGAACTGCAAGGCAGTATAATGATGTGTCCCCATTTTAACTGGTTGCCAAACACATTAACCTTTTTTGTTTTCTATCAATTTTAATCCTGCAAAATGGATCCTAGACTACTATTTTACCATCTAAGGCAAAGAAGCTGGCATTAAAGCATCAATGGCCCAATTGTAGAGGTAAGGTGTGCAAACAAGGAAGGACAAAAAATGAGCAATTTAAGCATGAAAGAAGTGTACCTTGGAATGTGGTCAAGTGCATTTGTGCTAAAAGTGAAACCAATAAAAAACAATGATGAGCATAGGCATATATGTTAACATGACTCCTGGAGCACACAAAAAGGGAAATGGTCAAAAGTGAGGGGTGACTGTGACAATCATTGCATACTGACTCTCCCTGACCTAGGGTAACAACTATTCTATTTTCACGAATAACTTAATTTCACTGTAAGGAAGGAATAAGTCAGGTGTGTAATGGACCACATGTTATACCAGGAGAACCCAGGTAGGTTTGCTTAACAGACAACTTCCTCAGAATGGCAAGCATATCCTATCCATCACCATTTGTGATGTCCCATAAAGAATAAGGGAAGAAAAATAATAATTGAAGACACCTGACCCAAAAATTCCATTACTAGGTGGCAATCCCAAGGAAAGAAAAAAATCGGTCAGCTAAAGTAATCCTTACATTATCAACATAGGATTCAACCATGAGCATAACTGTGGCAACAGCCCTAAACTCCTACATTTTAGAGGAGGGACCATGACACTGCTTCTAATATGCCTTTTATTCCACCTGTGTCCCAGAATTTGAGTGTAAACTTGCATGAATATTTCCACTGAGGGTTTTGGGGATTTTCCTTCATAGGATATGCATGAAGCATAAATGTCTGAAGTTCACCGAGTGTTTAGGGCATGTTTAGAGACGCATTTTGATTACAACAGAAAACTACACTGGCACCAGTGAGGTAAGGCTGTTACTTTAATTTTTTCTTTTAAGATTTAGGTAACCTACTTATGGAACATTAATAGGAAAATAATTGTACTCTTCTTTCAGTGAGACATTTCCATGAACACAAAAAAACATTCAATTTAACAGGAAAGTATTCACGTTTCTACATACAATGTATGTATATACTACAAACATGAAACTTTCTTCACATGGATATGATGTTCCCATCATACACTACAGCATTTTCTATTCATATCGTATATTATACACAATCTTTAAAAACACCAGTTTTTCAGTTGTTACATATTAAAATTAAATCGCAAACATGACATTAATGTGACTGACATTTTCTACTGTTTGATTATGGGAAAGCATGAAATAAAGTTCTGTACCAAAAAAATAGGGAAAATAACTTGATTGCAGGGGCTAGACAGGCTCTTCAGGTTGGACAGTCGTTTAAAAAATAGCAACAGGCATGATGATTTCAACATGTTTCTTCTGCCCGTACAGGATATAAAATAACTATACGCAGTAACAAGAGTGCAGGTGTGTAAATTAAATGGTTTTTGAAAAGATCTGCAAATGGATCACATTTGCTACATTAGACAAACTTTTCCCCCCTAAATTATTAGAAAGATTACAGTATATTTGTAATATAAAACTTCAGCACAAATTCTTCAAGCTAGTGGACGGCACTGAGAACCCCTCCTCCCCAAAACTAAAAACTGTTACTAAGAAATCTCGATGGGCCTGATTCTCATTTACATTAAGACCATGCTAGCAGTGTAAATTATGCTCACTTTAGGGCCCCTTTAATTACCACAGCAATGTAAAAGGGCCGTAGTATAAATGAGAATCCGACCCAATGAGAAATACTTGAGATTTCGTTCATTTTCCTGTTCCCTCCCCCCTTTAACCTGTGACTTCCCACTCTCTTGTCCTTTATTGCAGTTTTCTTTTTCAATTTTCTCTGTGGTCTCCCCTCATTTTCTCTTCCTTTCAGTCTTTTCCAACAGAATGGGGCCATTCAGTCAGAACCACATTCCTGAACAATAGCTATTTCACAATGGTACCAATATTATGAAACTGACACTGTTCCTTATAGTTTCTCACTGCTGCTGGTGCCTCCTGGAATGAGGAAGAGCATAGTATGGTACAAGCACAGGTATTACTACTGGGAGGCACCCATCTATTGGAAATGAGGAGTCAAATATTAAAGCCTGCCCCTCTGGATACAAGATGTGGGTCGATAGTCCTTATCTGTATGGCCTTGCGAGGGAGATATGCTACATGTCCAGTGGTTTGAGCATTGGCCTGCTAAACCCAGGGTTGTGAGTTCAATCCTTGAGGGGGCCACTTAGGGATATGGGGCAAAATCAGTACTTGGGCCTGCTAGTGAAGGCAGGGGGGTGGACTCGACCTTTCGGGGTCCCTTCCAGTTCTCTGCGATAGGTATATTATGTCTTGGAGCTTTACTGAAATTTACTGCATGGCTTTAAATATTAAAATTTAAGTGCAAAGGACATACTGCCATATGTACAAGGTGTTCATTGACAAAGAACCCCTAAAATTTCACCCTGGATGTGAAGGGTGGGGCAAAGAACCTTTATTCCCTTCAAAGAAATGCTGAGAAAATGTGTTAGTTATAACTACTGTATTTGGCACAAACTTATTTACTTAGTCATGTGGTACACTATCACTGACAAAAGACTTTCTGTAGTGTTTTTTGCCTCCATAATTGTCTCATGCTAATTTCAATCACAGAATTTGAGTAACATGTGAATAATTATGTTAGTCAGTAGTCCAGAGTATTTGGAGTACATTATCCAGTCAGTATTCAGCCAAAATTCACTATCTACATTCTAGCATAGGAATGAAAAAATTAATACAAATCCACAGTTCCATGAGGCTCCTGTAGTAATCTCATGCTACATCTATCAAGCATACGGACGTCACTATTATAGCAAACAAAGGCAAATATTTGCCATTTTATTACCAGGATTCAGAGTCTATTAAGTGGCAGACAAATATCCACATTAATTGTGATAGTTATGGTTTATGGAGAAACACACCTGCTGCAACTATTTCAAACTATCCTCTTTTTACTTATACAAGGATACTATCAACACTGATGGAGCTGAAAACTGACGTAACATTATTGAACGTTTTATTTAAACATAACTCCCAAGTGACCAGCACTGAGTCTGAAAGGCAAAGAAAAGTCTGCTAACTGGGCCTATCACCCAGTTCTTTGGCACCCTCTGATTCCTTCAGAGCATTCTCCTCCTGATTGGCACTTCATTGCCGGTGTTGCTCATACCAATGGCATCATGGGGATCAAAGCACCAATCAGAATTCCAAGGCAAGAGTAACAGAGAATGAAGGAGTCGTAAGTGGAGAAAGAAAACAAGAAAAGACTGCACTTCCACATTACTCTTCCCCACTTTCCTGTGAGCCTGATGTCTGCATGATGCAGGATGAGCATTTCACATGCCTAGGTTGAGAGAGTCCAACTACACACATTAATCTGTATCATTTCTACAGATATAGTACATACATCCCAGTGCTGCAGCACATAATGTACATGAATAGGTAAGTCTGATATGCTACATACCCCTCTGTGAGCTGACAGAGGCATGCTGCACTGGTCTAGAAAGGGGAAGGATGTTGGAGTCGTCATGCACATCAAAGATTTTAAAAAGAGATACTGTACTTCCATGTAGGGAATCCCAGCCTAACGTTCCTGACCCTTTGGGGTGCCAAGTTCTGTTCCCTCCTCGGGGGGCTGCTGTTCCAACTGTCCCTGACCTTAGGTTCCTTCTCTTCCTCTACACTAAGTGGTGCATACAGCGCTGTTCCTTGCACTCTGTGGTAGGGGGCAGCACTGGGTAGTAGCAGAAACCGAGATGATAAAGGTGAGAGGGAACATATTGTAGGAATGCATTTCCAAGCATGGGAAGACTGAGTGGGGGAATGAGAATGGGAAACAGTAAGGAGGACAGCACACTGGTGGTGGTGGTGGGGGGGGAGGGGAGGAGAAGGGAGAAGAGTCCTGATGAAAATAAAAGAAAAGAGGAAATAACAGTGATAAAGACAGGGAGTTGGGAACTAAGGAGAGAGAAAGGAAAGAAGGAGACAACAGCAAGAGTTGAAGAAAATGGGCAGAAGGAATGGAAAAAACTGGAGAGAAAATGGGGAAAAAATGGAAAGCAACCTGCAGAAAAATACATATGAAGGAAAATGAGACAGGGAGAAACACAACAAAAACCCATGAGAGTGAGAAGATGGGCAAAGAACAGGTAGCAGCTGTCTCAGGGTAAGACATGGGCAATCCAGGGGGTCAGGTGCGGATACTCTATGCCATATGAGGGCTACAACTAAGAAAGGTTGGGAAGTCATTACTTTAAGGATTTCCAGCCACCTAACAGGATCTTCAATATGTCAAAATTTTGGAGGCTGGATAGTGTTAAACTTAGAAACATTGGCAGGGTAAGTTTAATATTACATTTCCACTGTAATCAGCAAGTCTTAATGTTTTACTGCTAAAGCTACAGTGTTCTTTACAAACAGATCACATTACATGCAAAGTTTCATGCGGACTTTCCCTTTTCTTTGGGAGTTTGAATTACATTAGCTAAAATTTTACATAAGGCAACAAAAATTGCATTCTCTTGTCCTGCTTAATTAATTAAAGTAATTTATTCCATTACTCCAAGTCAAAGTTGAGCAGTTTAACTATGTAATACAATTCTGATCTTTAACTTGCTGCTGAAAGTAATCGTATGCACATTGACACTTATTCTATTCTTTGTGTTTGCAAGGAGTTGTTTACCTTGCTGAAAAATAGTAATTTAAAAAATGTACTTGTGTATATTTCCAAGTAATTCTTAAAAATAATTTTGAACATGTAAAGGAAAGCTGAACCTTAAAATGATAATAAAAATACCTAAATATTTATGCTACAGAAATTCTGTGCCTGCCAGAAAAATCTTGTTTATATATTTAGAATATAATTTTTTTTTTTTTTAAAGTTTCCTGTTCCAGCAATCCACTGGAAAAAAAATACAGATTACCGGAAATTAGCACCTTCATATTTGCAAAGTAAGTAAAAACTGGGGTGCTGTAATTTGGATCATATCCCTAATAGGAAAGCTAAGAGACTTTTGTAAGGAGTACAGAACAAATGGAACACTAAGTTTCAAACATTTAGGAGCAGAATATTTTCATTGGAGTAGTCCCATGGGTGTACTGGAAAACAATATCCCAAATAGCTCCCCCATGTTCTTTCCCAAAAATATGATTTAGCAAACCTACTCAGCACCAGCTTGGTGAGTTTGTATTGTATTGTATTGTTTTGCTAAAGTCTACCACAACAATAAAAATACATTGCTAAGTCATTGCAATTTAGTAGTTTGCAAGCTCTTCAGTACAGAGGGCACTTTTTCAAAACCTATATGCTTAGTACTTATATAGTTACCATTTTTCATCAGTAGAACTCTTTACAAGGTTGGTAAGTACCATCACCCCATTTTACAGATGAAGAAACAATAATAGAAATCAAGTGCCACACAACATCTGCTGAGGAGTTTGCAAATGAGCTCAGTTCTCTTATACCGTATCCACTGGACTGGGTGAGGAGCTGCAAAAGCTTCTGCTTCTGACTTCATCCTTAGTGGAGTCTGTACTATTATGATTTATAAATAAAATAAAATTAATGGAGATATCCTATCTCCTAGAACTGGAAGGGACCTTGAAAGGTCATCGAGTCCAGCCCCCTGCCTTCACTAGCAGGACCAAGTACTGATTTTTGCCCCAGATCCCTAAGTGGCCCCCTCAAGGATTGAACTCACAACCCTGGGTTTAGCAGGCCAATGCTCAAACCACTGAGCTATCCCTCCCCCCTTTTTATAGAACAGTATCTAATATAAATTTACTTTCTCAACACCATCTTATTATCCAGACTAGAGAAACACTTTTGAAATATTTATTGAATTTGTCACTTGTTCTTGCATACTCAATAACAGAGAGTGCTTAGGTGTACTAAAGCAAGCAGCAGCAAACATTTGAAAAACAGAGGTTGATGAAGTAATTAGTATAATCAAATCAAGAGAAGCAAATCCTGTTCCTGTGTCGCTTGCCACAGAATATGGCAGTTTAACAAGAGAAAAATCCGTGTAACTTCACTGAAGGGATGAAATACTTAAGAGTACCATCAGCCAGTGTAAGTGAAAAAGAAACACAGGGATATGTCCCATCAGCTGCACTCCGCAAGTCCTCCTCTGTCATTTGCTGCTCTCTCCCCTTGCCTGAACAATCTTCAGCCCTTTTGCTAATAACTGATCCTCACAACAATGTTAGGTGTTTCTCTTTCAACTACTGCAGGACATTCTCCCATTGCTTTAGGCTCCAGCCTCCTGTCACAGTCAATTGAAGGGAGGAAAAAAGAAGAAGCTGTATTTAGCTACAGAACAATTTTTCACAATAACTACTGATGTATCATTCCACAAACCTACTTGAGATGCACAAAGCCAAAAACTGGTTAACCAGTGAGTTTACAGCCCATCTCCCTTTAACAGTGACATTATTCTGAGCAAGTTGCCTCCATAATTAAAACAATAGGGTAATAAAAGGAGACTGACTAAAGAGAGCCATCTTGATAAAGGGTACATTAATTCACCAGAGAAATCTATATGTTAGCAAATAGAATTAGAAAGCATTAAAAAATAATCTTACGACATGTGATTTACCTGTACTTAATGTGAGATTGTAAATTTTGTTGACAAAAAGGTTTGGCTATTATACACCTCTACCCCGATATAACGCGACCCAATATAACACGAATTCGGATATAACGCGGTAAAGCAGTGCTCCGGGGGTGGGTGAGCACTCCGGTGGATCAAAGCAAGTTCGATATAATGCGATTTCACCTAAAACGCAGTAAGATTTTTGGCTCCCGAGGACAGCGTTATATTGAGGTACAGGTGCATCATCGCTTGTCAATGATTCTTCCGTTGTGGTGTGCATTTGCACAGAGAAACAACCATTTAAAAAAAGTACTTCTAAATTACTTTTGGTTATGCTACTTATTGGTGTGGACTGGAGGTCAAGGTGCCATTTTCCAGACAGAACTAGTATGGAAAAGCGATGCTCATTTCAGCTGCAAATATGCAATACTGTGGCAACGAAAATGAAAATATTTCCAATGAATTTCAGTGGAAATTGTATCTACTTACATCAGGTCTAAATTTGCCTCCAAGTGCTTGATTTGTTCAGTTTCCTTAGGAAATATTTTGATTTGTATCTCCACAAACAATTACAGTTTCAATTATTGCAATTAGAACATTTTTTCATGTTAGTTCTAGCTACAAAATATTCCTTGTTCTCAAGGTAACTAAATATTGTAACTGAAAACAATTAAAGACTTTACAAATGTAATTCCATTAGATAGAATATAGGTTTTATTGGCTAATTAACTCCATTATATCAAGATTGATTTGTGCTCATTTAGAACCAGGTCTCAATTTGTCCCTTTGAGTACTTTTTGAAGGGTTATTGTCGAGAGTACATTACAAGGCTAAACAAAAACCTCTCAAGCTAAAATTATTTTCTTCCATTTTCTGTTATGTTACATTGTATATAAATACTGTACAGGACTAGCTTGTGTAATACTGAAGATGAACTGGCAACATAAAATTAAAGACTGCAAAACAAAAGTGAAAGATTAATTTCTTTTACTAAAGAGGTTGGATCTTAAATAAAACATGTTAGTAAAGGGAAATTAATTCAAGCCGAACAGCTTGAACAAAAACTAACATTTGCTGCACTTAAACTAACATTGTAGTGAAAATGATGCAAGATTGTTTCAAACTGGTATTATTCCGTTTTTTTCTTTTTAACATTAGCTGAAAATCACTTAACATATAGTTTAGCATGATATTAAGTGTTGACACTTTCAATCTTACACTCAATATCTGGTTCATACAATACAGTTTAGGCTTACTTTGGATCAAAAAATAAATTTTTCTAGTAAGGACAAAAATAAACTAGGCCACTAGTTTAAACTGTAAACTACTTGGCATATACAATACTATAGTTTTAAATAGCTACCCCAAGCCTCCTTACAGACAGAAAGCGTGTAGCATCTTAGCTTCAAATGTATTTTGTTTTGCCTTTTATTTAAAAAAAAATTCATGTGTACTTATGTCACAGCCCAACAGATTTGTGGGGATTGTTCAATTCACCAATGAAAACTTGTTAAAAAATCAGTTATGTTCTGGTTTTGGGGTAATATTTTTTCAGTTTATTTCTTCCTAAACTATGAACTTTCTGCTTAGGAAACTAAGGACTGATGGCACTGGCTACAGCAGCGGTCCAAACTTTTTATGTTGCATCTTCCTGGGAGCCATGGTTGGGAGCGGGCTCAGGAGCAGAGCCAGAGCTGTGGTCGGGAGCTGGGGCCAGAGTGGCGGTTGGGAGCTGGGGCCAGGACCCGGAGCTGCAGCGGAGGCCAGGAGCCGGGGCGGCAGCTGTGGCTGCGGGCGGGGCTGGAATGGAGTTGGGGGCAGAGCAGGGCTGGGTGGTGCTCCCTCCCTGCCCCCCGTTGAGGCTGGCCTGGGCCCTGCCATGCCCTCCTGAATGTTCGTCTGTGCTCCCCCAGGGGGGCACGCCCGACAGTTTGGGGACCACTGGGCTATAGCCACACACAGTGCAGGTACATGTTGTCTGCATGCAATTTTGACAGTGCACTTTAGTGTTGACCTGTTATTCTAGCCCTGAGTTAGAAAATCTTCTCAATCACTGATGAGTTGTATGAAACATAAATTAACGCCAACTAGGGAAATGGTTCCATTGAACTGACTTGAACTGCATTTCAGTTGAAGTCTCAATAGATGACATGTTACCATATTAATCTACTGCATTATCTTCCATACATTTAATGTTGGGTGATACACAAACTTAGGTTGGTCATGCTCCTACTGAAGCTAACAGTGATACTCTGAATAAAATGAAACTTTTGCACAAGAAAAATGCAGTACACCTCTACCTCGCTATAACGCTGTCCTCGGGAGCCAAAAAATCTTACCATGTTATAGGTGAAACTGCGTTATATTGAACTTGCTTTGATCCACCGGAGTGCACAGTCCCGCCCCCCCGGGAGCACTGCTTTACCGAGTTATATCCGAATTCGTGTTATATCGGGTAGTGTTATATCGAGGTAGAGGTGTATCAGGCCTTATGGTATTAAAAAAATTATACTATGAAGTTTAGAATCCCATAATTTTGTAAAAGTCTGTTATCCTAAAACTTACTTTACCAGCTTCTGCTTTTTGGATTCCAAATGCAGGTGCTAGGAAAATACACATACAATTAATTAATCTGTATATCATAATTACATTGCTATAATATTCAGTGTAATAGCCTTAGTTTTGTCTCCCTGTTAAAGACAGCTCTACACCAAAACTAACCATTACTAGTATATATAACTCCTTCTCATAAGAGTGTGTGTGTGTATATATATACACACACACACTCACACACATACACACAGACCCACACCCATTCTAATAACCTCACAAGAAAGTTGTTATTTTCAGCATTCTCTGTACAAATTTATTTAGACTTCTGTCCAAACCACTATTAAAAACTCCCTCCTCCTTTTAACAATTATCTAGCTGACTTGTACAAAACTCCCTAAGAAGCATTTCAGAATTGTTAGTCCCACTTCCTCACCCATGTACTTTCTTTCATGTAAAAAAAAAAAAAAAAAAAAAATCCCTTACATTTTCAAGTGCTCACTTTGCTTTTTCTTTTGTGTATCAGGGCTACCCAGTACTATCCATATGTTATACAGTGATGTATCTTGCACATATAAAGACAGTAGTTACTCATAATATGAAGTCTCAATGCCTATCTATGTTTCACTATAATACATCTATTTATAACCTACCATCTCCGCACAACCAATATCATATAGCTATCAAGTACAATTTAAAAACTTGTTGGTTTCTTTTCACACTACCCTACCAATCCTAGAAAGTAATTTTTCATAAAAAGTACTAAATTAGTTTCACAAAACAAGAGCATGCCTGTGTGATCCTATAAAAATGAGCTATTTACCTAACCTCATGCTCTAGTATTTGTACACATATGAAACATTTTCTCCACTCTGCTTGTTTGCCCCAAGAAGTAAACTGAAATGAACAAAAATTCTGTTGGGTATTCACAGAGAACATAATTCATGAGGCTTTTGCTTTAGTAGCGCCTGCCTGCATGAAAAGAACAAGTGTAAGGACAGCAAACGTATTACATGCATGTTTCCAAAATAAAACAAAGGTAGGATCTGGTCTTTGGGCTATTAGCCTAGATGGAGATACAATACGTTAAAGCTGCTAAACCTCGTGCTTGAAGCCAAAGTCTCTTCACATTTTTCAGCTCCTTTAATTCAAGACAGCTAGCTGGATTCCCCCTATCGCAGCTTGGTTCTGCAGCTCTGCCTCCTGTGTGGCTTAGGTACTGCTGCACTGAGCTACACAGGAAGTCCAGTCACTCTTCAGCAACCTCTAGTCTCAAGCAGTAGATTTCTTCTGACTTTAGGAGTTCAAAAGAAACAGATTTAAATTTCAAGGAACATACTCTTCATTTGGAGAACATGGCCTAACTGGATGGAGCAGCGGAGGATGAAGGCTCTCCTCTTGGATCCATCTCAGACACAAAGGATTTGCCACTACAACAGATGCAGAGGAAATGGAGCAGGATCATTCAGAAAAAGTTAAGAAGGACCTACAATGGAACAACCCCAGGGGGATTTAGAAGCACTTTCGAACTCTGATCATTTACCTCCCACCCGTCTCCTCTCCTGAAAGTGAAGACACATCCCTGGCCTACAGATCAAGTGCCTTTAAAACTAGATCTATGAGAGATGGAGGAGGAGGAGATTAAGCTTGATACATCTGACTGAGGAGGGCTGGCCAGCCAATTCAGTTCAGTTGAGAGACTTTGCAGCTCTATAAACCCTTATCCATCCTTTCTCCTGAAGGGTGCAGAAGACAAAAGCTCTGAGCCCTGAAAATTCAGAAGAAGCTGTCCTTTTTCCAAAGCTGTATTATAAAAACAGCTGGAGGTGGAAGATGACAGTCACAGATGTACCATAGGAAGCACTCATGTATTATAATGGGGTGGTAGCACTGTTATAGTTAAGATTGAGATAGGTATAAAGTTAAGAGATCACCATTGTTTGCTATAGATTAGCACTGCTCAACAATCTGAACTGCATCAACAGTTAAGCCTATGTGACTGATACTCTGTTGAAGAAAAATGAATTCAGGCTAACAGGGACTCAAAGTTATTCACCTGAAAGCCTGAACTATGTATGTTGATATTTTTCATCAGATTGTTCTTTTCCCTGTCTGTCCCATGGGATAAGAGAGACCCTAGGAACACTCAGGAGTAAAAAACCTGTTTCCAACTGAACTGGTTGGGAAACTGAGGAACAGGGAGGGGAGTTGGAGGTGACGGGAATGGCTCCACTTGAAACCTGTCAATAAACCAGAGTGTAATGAAAAGTGGAGAACACACACACTTTGGGAAAAAAAAAACAAAAAAAAACCAGTTCCATTAATCCCAGGGAAGAGAGGCCATAAGTTTCAGACGGTGATTTACCACTGTAGAAAATATAGCAGAAGCCTTCTGCCTCTAACCTCTCCAGGAACGAAAGTGGCTGGAGGGTGACAAGAAGCTGGAAGTCCTGTACAGATGAAGTTGCCAGCATACCATGCGAGATCTGCAGAAGTGCTCACAGGTTAACAAAAACAACTTGTAACAGAGTATGACTGGGGAGGAGGCAGCATGACTGCCCTGTCCTGAAAGCAGCTCAGCTGGCACCAAAGAATGATACTCTTCTACCCATCTTTCCCTCCCATCCTCTGCTCCCACAAACCTTCCCACTTTTACTTCTTTTCCTCTCCCACTTATCTTCCATTTCCTAGATAAGAACCAAACAAAAAGCTCAGGCATGGACTCCGTGTTTGCTATATGGAAGAAGCAAAGGGACTTAGGTGGCTATAGGACAGAGGTTAATACCAATCTTGACTGCCCATTCTTTTGCTTCCTTGGGTATGTCTACACTGCAAAAAAAGACCCATGGCAACGCGTCTCTGAGCCTGGATCAACTGACTCAGACTCAAGGGGCTCACACTACAGGGCTAAAAATAGCATTGTAGGTGTTGGGTCAAAGATCCCGAGCTCCAGCCCAAGTCCAAACTTCTACACTGATATTTTTAGCCCCCTAGCATGAGCCCGAGTCAGATAATCCAGACTCTCAGACTTGCTGCCATAGGTGGGAGTTGTTGGTTTTTTGTTAGCAGAGTAAACGTACCTCGTGTACTGATGGGTAGAGCTGGGTGTACGGAATTCTTGTGCAAAAGAAAAGTACAAATAACCAGTACTTTAAAATCACTGGTGCTTTTATAACTCATTTATCATCACCTTTATTTTACAATGTATTATTTTAGTGAGCAAATTGTAGGGAAAACATCGTTTTCCAAGAAAATCACCGAGAAACACTGCCAGGGCCTAAGGAATGCTCATGTTCAGTGTCAACTCAGACAGTAGGGCTGGAAAAGACAACATGGGCCATCCAATCTGATCCCTGGCATTTTAAAGGGACTATTCTCTACATCAACATTTCTCTAACAGTGGCCGTGTGCACTATTGGTCTACAGAGTGATTACACTGGTTACACTGACTTCTCCTGCCTTAAAATTACATTTACAAGTGTCCAGGCTCAAGGGAGATCCAAGGCACGTGTAAAAAGCAGCTAGTAAGGAGGGAGCAGCAAAACTAGCAGTCTCCACTAGGGGCCACTGCAACCAGAATGGGGAAGCCTGGTGACTAGATGCAAAAGATCTGTCAATGGGGACACAGCTAAGAGTCCCTGGTCAGACCAGAGCTTCCTATACGAGGTACTTGAACAAGGAGGGAGAAGAGAAGAGACAATGGAGAGTGGGAACAGGAGACTAGTCAGATAGTGAAGTAAACCGAAGCACAAATAGGAGGCGTTCAGCTAATTCACTGATGGGAGCCATATATAGACAAAGAAAGTGAAGTAAAAAAGAGATTTTGGTAAAAAGTAAATGGATTTTAATATTAACTGTACATGTACCAGTTCACCAGTGACTGCAGATCTTGTTGAGTCGGTGTGGCTTTGTGAATGGGGCAGGTTAGGAGAGGTGGCAGCCCAAGAGATAAAAACTTGCAGGAAATGATCCACACTAGAATAAAGCATGAACTTCCACGCTGGTGTGTGATCTAACCTGTTCTCCAATAAGTGACGCGATAGCACAGCAGGAACATTTTAAAAGGATCAGATTCTATTTTTGTTTCTCCCTCAGCTTAGGTGTCATAACTCAGCCTCCTTTTATTGTTCCACCACTTCCTGATGCCTGCACTTCATTTCTGAGAGTGACAAGCAGCACAGATTCTGGTCCAGGATACATTTGCCTTTTCTTCTCCTATTGTGTCTGACCTCTTTCCCTTCTGCTACCCTTCCCCTTTGCCACTCTCTCTCTTCTCATGCTACCCCCTCGACACTCTCACTGCTTCAATATCTCTGTGTACTACATAGGATTTCCAGTCCATTGCTAGCAACAGATTCTAGAAGCAAAACTGCAACTGCTTAAAAAAAAAGTTGGGATGGAAAAAGAGCATGACCCCCAAACCAACTAGTGTCTCTGTCTCAGACACACACAGGGAATTCCTGACTCAGGAAAGCTTGGTTCAAAACTTCAGACCCCAGATGATGCCCCTGGTGGGTCAGCCTTCTCCTCCAGCTCCAGGGAAGAGGATGGGGAGGCTATGGCAGGGGTGACCATCTCTGCTCCCAGAGTGCGCTAATGGAGACAGTAAAACTTCTCAGTTGTGACAGCATACAAGGTTGTCACAGCCTAGAGGAACAAATGGGTCACCAGACTTGTATGCAATATCACACTCTAAAATGAACCTTGTTGATACTATAAGAACCCCATGGGCTGGGATTATTCATCTATCATTACCCCATTTGTCATTTTCACTTATAAGCTTCAGCTCAGAAAATAGAATCAGCACTTTTGAATAAAACTACTGAAAAACTTGCCATTACTGCGACTGAGCACTAGGTAGTGCCATCACTCTAAGAAAGCTAAGTGGGATGCATTAACAAAGCACAATCATTTCCCCTTCTAAAACTGGAAAAGGAACGGTGAGAGAGAGATCAGGATACAATTCTGAAACTTATTCAGAGTATGGCTAGAGTTACACCAGCCTGAGCTGTATTTACATACAATCATGAAAAGCTATTTTTATGGCAGGAGAAAAACTTTCTACTCCTAACTCTTAATAAAGCAGTGCTAGGCGTCTACACTCATGGTCTATTTTGGGAAACACTTGGTGCAAGGAAATATTTGATTAACGGTTATTACAGAATTGCTGCCTAAAATGGTCCATCATTACTCAAGTTATTTGGCGACTGGAACAATCTGATTTCTCTCACGTGATTATTTCCTGTCTCCCATACAGTCCCAACAGATACAGAAGAGTAACGACTAGCTGCAATCAAGCCTCTTTAGACAGGTTAAGGTAGCACTACATGGAACCTTCAGGGTAGTGCTGGAAAAATGAGACAAACTTATGCTCTTAAAGACTAACAGATTTATTTGGGCATAAGCTTTCGTGGGTAAAAACCTCACTTCTTCGGATATGCACCAGACTCCTTGTTGTTTTTGTAGATACAGACTAACACGGCTACTCATGCTCTTGGCAATCCAAAAATAAATCCAATTCAGACAAGTCTGCTTAAATTCAACATGTTAATTTACTTTAGTAAGCACTACTACATAGCGATAACTGTGTTGAATGTCATTACATACTTTGGCACCAGGCCTATGAGGCAGTGCTTTAAACACACAATAGTTCCTGAGAGCCTTCTGTACCTTCAAACACTTAAAAAGTGTGATTATGTAAAACAATGCATATCTTGTAGTTCCTCACTCTGATTATGACCTAGTTTAATGTCAAGTTATTTAAAAACAGCCAAATAGCTGATTTACTGATTCTTTCCGCTCGGCAGAGTTTATGAAGATGACAGCGGACAATATTCAAAAAGAAGTATTTTTTGTATTTTAATTATGAGATATATATATATTTTTTTAAACAGAGCACTTGATTCAATAACTATGCTGGAGCCTAAAGCATTTTATTACATTTTTCAGTATCCCTGGAATCATGGTCATGGGTTTTCCACCTGTTCTAAGAACAGAGCAGCTTTATAGAGGGACAGTGAAGTGAGAAGTCCAGTGATGAGACAGGATGGAGGAAGCATTTCAAACATTCATGTGAAGGAATAAAACAATCCCCCCCCCCTGCTTCCCGAGTCCAGATGAAAAATGATGGTACATTCTCCCTTTCCACGAACTGCATACACCTTCTTGAGCTCCTCCTACCTCAGAGTTCAACTGTTCCCAGCTTATCAGATCTGACTTATTGCCCTTATTCACAGCATCACTATCCTAATGTGAAATCTAAGATGGCAATGTTGAGAGGGAGCAGAGAACTAGATTCACTTTTCAATTTCATTTTCCAGCTGCCTGTTGGTGTATCCTGACACTAAAATTCATGTGCAGTCCCAGGATAAAAGAAAGTCAAAGCTTTTACACGGCAGGTCTCTGAGGCATGGCCGTGGACTTGCTCTGCTTCCTCCACAATCTGAGAACAACCAAATCTGACAATACTTCGCTAGAATGTAAAAGCACACTACAGTATTCCGACTAACAAATTATCCAGTAGGTACCACCCAGACTGATTCTATTTGCCACCAGGGTTCTAAATGCATACCTCTCTCAGTGGCAAGTCCTGCCCCCTCTCCCTATAGATGCAGAGGGTTTTCCTGTAGTGGAACCAGTGTACTTTTGTCATACAGGGGGTTAGGCAAGATTTTGGGAGTTTAGACAAGGCATGTGTGCCCCTGCGAAGCCAGGAGCCCAGCTGCAGGGCAATTACGCAACTGGGAATGAAGGGAGGCGGATTAACTGTTATGTGGATACACGAGTCACTTCCCACTACTCGTGAGACTATTCCAGCACTGAGGATGGACTAGTGGTCATGGAGTGGCTCTGCTCCTGTAGAGTCCATGGGATGTCAGAAGAATTCCTTCCCTTATCCCAGAGGAAGGACTGTTCAGGCAGTGCTCTAGGGCAAGGGACTTGGACTTCAGGCAGTCCACACCCCTTATCAGGGTGGCCTGCTGACAGAGGAAGGGAACACTGGGTTACATCTGACATAGATTTGGTAGGTTTTGTTGCTCACTGTAAGGGCCAGAAACAACCCCCCCAAACAAACTTAACATCACAGGCTCTATAGAAACTGATGGTAAAAGTCCCTCACTTGCTAGGGAAAGTGTCTACTTTGCTACAGGCAAGTCTATGTCAAAGCTTTTGCATATCCCACTGCCTTCAGAAATACCTAAACCCTAACTATCCTCTCTATTCTCCACAACTAAGCAATCTGAATAGGCTGTTGTTACAGCCCCTGCTTCACTACACTGAAAATACCCTTACCAAGGTTTCTAACAACCTTTTCTTAGCTGAGCTGTGGGACCAGTACTTAATTCACCTCACCCCTGCTTTTCCTGCAGCCTTCAGTACAGGTGATTTTCTTCTTTTCAGCACCTGTGCTCTCTTGGCCTTCTTCACCCTCCCTCCCTCTCAGTCTGCTTCCTACCTAACAGTTCTTTCAGGAGTTTCTTCTCCCTTTCCCTCTTTCTAGTGGAGTCAGGGCTCTGTCGTTGGTCCCCGCTCTTCTTCCTCTACACTTTATCCCTGGGTGATCTCATCTATTCACATGGTTCCAACTATCATTCCTATGATGAGGGCTCACAAATCTAGCTTATCACACTTGACCAGTCTCCCATGTATCCAAATGTTTTTCTGGTATATTGTTTGGTGCAGTCTGTTGCCAGTAAAATCTTGGCATGGCCAAAATGAGCTGAGTTTCTTTTCCACCCCAAATCCTCTCCACTTCCACCTTTCTCTGTTGCTGAGGACAACTCCAGCCTCCCTGTCACTATGGATCTCTCCCCTCAGGGTCACCCTGGCATCACTTTCCCCTTTGACACATCCATGTGTTACCAAGCCCTCCACAATGTTGAAAAAAAAAATCTGATATTTCTTATCTCTGACAGCTAAAATACTTGTCCATGACCTGGCCACCCCCTGCCTGGACTACCGGAACGTCATCCTCCCTGAAACCCAGACCACCTTCCCAAAGTCTGTCCAAAACAACTGCTAATTCAGATCATGTCAGTCTCCTGTCTGAATCACTCGTGCACAGCGTATCAGGTTTAAACCTCTCAACTTGGCCTTCAGAGATTTGCACAATCCTGATCCACCACGACCTTGTTTTGTACTGCATCACATTCCCTTTGCCCCTCTCCAGCATCACTGCCCTTCTGACCTTTTAAACCTCCAATCTCTGTGCGATGAGCCCCCTTCCTCTGTTCGTTCAGATCGCTCCTAATGGCCCAAGTCTGTGTTACCCACAGCCATTAACATGTGTCAAATGCCTTTTCTATCCACATTTTTAAGGAAGGGAGAGTAGGAGTAAGAAAGCAAGGAAACAGGAGGTAGAAAATGTTTAAACACACATCCCACTCTTCTGGTGCTCCCAAGCTCATCTTGCCTTCTAAATTATTTAAATTCCAAATTCCTCTGTGCAAAACGGAGTTTTGCACAGTGCTGAGCACAGATGCTAATAAAAATATTAAGTCAAGATCACAAGAAAACTTAGCTAAGACTCATTCTCTCTGGGGTTTCTAGCCTCTCTTTCAAAATTAAGGGAGCATCCCTGTGAACATGGGTCATACTATGAAAAATGTCAATTTAAACTCTCACATTTTTCAATTCCAGCTCTCTCACAAACTTTCTTTGCAGCCTAGGAACTTACCGGCCTCAGTTTCCCCATCAGTAAACACAGATGATATTTCATCAGGTTGTTGTGGGGATTAGTTAATATCACTACAGTACTTTGAAGATGAAAAGCAGCAGGTGTTCTATACAACAGGCTTCTGTACAATACCCATCCTTTCAATCCTCTCCCTCTTCCCTCTCCCGTCCCGCCCCGCCTTTTAACCACTCTCAACCATATCTACACCTGGAAAATTCTGACCTGTTTTTCCCAGCAATGGTGTAAACTCAAATGTAGGTGTGCTTTTGCTACTAACTGCTAACCTAATTCTTATTAAATACCATAACCTTTAGATTCCTGATGTAATGCCAGTGCTCAATCGTTACTAGAAGGTGTATCTATACTAAAAAATATTCTTTTTTCAGCAATGGTGCAGCTGCATCCATTCTACCAATTGGTTAGCCTGGGCATACAAACTTGTACCACGTTATCGGATTCTGCTGAAAAATGGTAAGAAATTCCGTACTGTAGATGAGCCCTTCTCGGCAAGACTGTGCTGTGACACTGCATTAGGAATCAAGCGATTGTGGTATTTGATATGAAATAGGAAGCGGTGAACAAGTTTTCCAGCACGTTCACAGTAAGTTTTCTTTACTCTGAATAATTCCACAGCAAGGTTTGTGCTAATTTCCTACTAATATTCTCAAACAGGAGTAAGCAAGTAAAAATTGAGTAAATGTGCTTCAAAGCTGACCCTTTATATGGAAACTCTGCATGCACAAATCAGATAATGCAGCACAGAGTTTTCTGATTTTTCATCACACCCTAGAACAGAAATTGCTGGACTCACACCTACATTTAGAAATTGAATGAAGCAGAACAATTTAATAGTGCAAATGCCACCCTTGCTTTTACTTCCTTGTAGTGCAGGATTTTAGGCACAACGAATGGCTTAAAAAAACCTCTAGAAAATAATTTCTGTACAAAGTACTGTAGGAGATGAAGTGACAAATTATTGTGTGTGAATGTTGAGTACGCAAATACAGAAAAACCTAACAATGTTTTCTTTAAACACTATAATAAATCATACACAGTAGCACGTATCAAAGCTTTTTACAAACAAAAGTTAAGTCTCTGAGAACTACAGACATAGGTAAATCAGTAGGGTCCCATTTAATAAAGAAGGAAACTGAGATGGAGGCATACCTCCTTATGACATCTGTTTTCTAGGATACACAACGATATAGTATAACCTAACTCAAAAGCTTTCAAAGCCAAGAAATAGCATCAATATCACAACTGTATTTCTGTCTGCAAATTCTGTTCCTAGAGTTACAAGGAACACATGAAATTACTAAAACTGAAAGATAAGATAGGGGAAAAGAATCCATTTTTTTTTAAGTTTGCTTTGTGTATTTCACAGCACTTTGGTGGATATTTTCAGAGTTATTCCTCAGTGAAAATCAATGGGACTTCTGCTTCTAAATTCAATAGGCATTTTGAAAATCTCCCCTTTTGCTTAAAGTCATCGTCACTATTTAGCTGATAAGTCGCATGCACTAGCAGGCAGTGCATGCACAGAAATAGGCACAAGAGTTAGGCTGGGTCATATTTGGTAGGGTTCTTGGGCTTGTTCACAAACTGCTCCTGGAAAGACTTTTCTAAATGACACCAAGTAAAAAATCTGAATAAATCCTTCCAAAAAAAGGTTTTTTAAAGTCTGGCTAGGATATCAGACTATACTACTGAAAACTGATTGTTTAAAAATCATCCAGTTTAAAAAAAAAAATCACTTGACAGTATCCTTTAAAAAATTAGTGATTCTAAAGAATCAGACCTAAACGTCACAAAAGAGCCTCACTAACTTATATTAACAATTACTGAATGTTGTGAATTAGTAAACCGACAATAAAAAACAAGGATAATAAATAACTAAAGACACTTTCTTTGGACATGATTACAACACTTCATTATATGAATATGTTTGTGGCATTTTATTCAAAAAGTGGGGAAAAATTCCTTCAAATATAAGTAATTGCCAATAAAAATAATATATTTAGTGTCAGAGAATTAACTGAGTTTTCTAGAATGAAAGACTTCTGGCACAAAAATTATAAACCGAGCTTGACCTACCTGAATGGGTCCTACTGACATCAGCAGGTTTTTCAGTTGGACATCAGTAGTTGACGAAGAAAGCCCTTCAACTGACACAACACAGGGCTGAGGTTTGCACTCCACCACTCGCAGGTTCTGTTTATTTGGCATCAAGCGTCCTCGGCCCATCTGGCCTGCTACTCCTCTGCCTCTCCCATGCATAATGACCTGCCAACAACAAAAGTAACAGTATTTTGATTTCCTTAGTTAGTGCTTCTGTTAAGTAACTTTGACAGATAATATGAAAGTTAACAATTTATTTAAAGACTTGATTAAAGTACATGTCAATAAAAAGCAGCATGTCACTGTTTGCTAATTTAAAAGGCCACATGTTAACATATTTATCTGCTTCTTATCCAAATAGCTCCCCAAATTACAAGAAGTTATAATGGGTACAAAGTCTGCCTTTGCATTTTGAGGTGGGTTTACAAAGCAATTGAGCATCTCATGCCAAAAACTATAGAGTCTACTCCTCTTCACAGTGATTGCATCACAGGCATGTGATCAGCTAACATTTTGGGATGGGTCATTAAACAACTTTTTGCCCTCTCCCCCTTCCCAGACCTCAAACTAGATTTTCTCTCTCTCTCTCTCTCTATCTATATATAGGAAGGGGACGCAGGCCCACCCCAGTCTCCACTGCTACAGAAAAATGTTGCTCAATAGACCATGCTAACCATTACCTTGAACTGCCCTTCTTTTTTTGAGGAGAGTCCACATTGGCTAATCAGTATGGCTAATCTATAGCCAGGAACTGGAAAGAACTTGAGGAAAAACCCCAGCCTGATTTGTAGGACTTGACTCACTTAGGCTGCTGCCAATTTCACCATAAATTAATTAATTCCCCTTCACAAACAAAAGTTTCCAGGGATCCAGAATTCACTGGCCTCATAGGCTAGCCCTGAGCAGCTTTTTTGGAAGCAAATGGGGTGGGAAGACAACCTATGACTCTTAGGGAAAGTCACCATCAAGCTTTTAATCCTAGTAACCGGTTTATCAATATAATCTCCATAATGAAAACAGTAAGCAATTTTTAGAGAAAAGAGGAGACTAGCTTTCACACACTTACAAAACCAACACATTGTTGGAGAGCCCTGACCCTAAAAACTGGCTCTCATAGGTATCTTATAATATTGATGGCAATATTGACTAAGATTTAATGCAGTACCTCATGCATAATGCACTTTTGCGGCTGCATAGATGTCTTTTTAGTATTTGCTGCAGAATTCTCTTTCAGAATATAAGCTTCCATTATAGTAAACAAACAAAATAAAATAAAATATAGGTCTCTAAGCTCTTATGATTGCAAAGACAATTTTCAAAATGTAAGCCAGATGTAACCAAAGCCTTAACATCTGCCTGATTCTGCAGACAGTTTGAAACATTAGCTATGAGAGAGGTGAACTGGTTCAGGTCATCTCACTGGGGAGATAACGTGGAAAATTAATGAGGACCCTTCCTAAAATGTAAACGTTAACTATTTGACTGTTGACTATTTTAAGAGAAACTTCAAGACAACATTTTTTGCATTATCGTTGGATGTAGCGCGGATGTTGTGATGGGATCCAGTGGGGTTATTGTCAGGTTGGAGTAGATACTGTCAATCACAAAAACTGAATATCAAAGCAATAAAAACTCTACTCATTACACTGGACCGGACAAAGGGGTGAAAGCTACAGGGAACAGGGAAGTGTGAATTATTCTGGGGTTCTTGCTGTAGAATTCATATCTAATTTGATGCACAGTTCATGTGGTCTTGAATCACTGTCAGAAACATACTTATAACTACTAAAATTAAATATCCTAATATTAACCCTGGCTGGCAGGACAAGATGAAACAGCACAAAAGGTAATGTCTAGCAGCATTACACCAGTTCTTGAGCTTGATTCTTCAGCTGTCTCTGGCAAATATAATTAACATCAGAAGACTAAGAGCTTTTGAGGACGCTAAATACACCTCTACCCCGATATAACATGAATTTGGATATAACGCGGTAAAGCAGCGCTCCGGGGGGGTAGAGGGGGGCGGGGCGGTGCTGCGCACTCCGGTGGGTCAAAGCAAGTTCAATATAACGCGGTTTCACCTATAACGCGGTAAGATTTTTTGGCTTCTGAGGACAGCGTTATATCGGGGTAGAGGTGTATGAGTCAACAGTGTAACGCTGATGCAAAAAAAAGCAAACATCATTCTGGGATGTATTAGCAGGAATATTGTAAGCAAGACACGAGAAGTAATTCTTCCGCTCTACTCCACACTGATTAGGCCTCAACTGGAGTATTGTGTCCAGTTCTGGGCGCCACATTTCAGGAAAGATGTGGACAAATTGGAGAAAGTCCAGAGAAGAGCAACAAAAATGATTAAAGGTCTAGAAAACATGACCTATGAGGGAAGATTGAAAAAATTGGGTTTGTTTAGACTGGAGAAGAGAAGACTGAGAGGGGACATAACAGTTTTCAAGAACATAAAAAGTTGTTACAAGGAAGAGGAAGAAAATTTGTTGTTCTTAACCTCTGAAGATAGGACAAAAAGCAATGGGCTTAAATTGCAGTAAGGGCAGTTTAGGTTGGACATTAGGAAAAACTTCCTAACTGTCAGAGTGCTTAAGCACTGGAATAAATTGCCTAGGGAGGTTGTGGAATCTTCATCATTGGGGATTTTTAAGAACAGGTTGGACAAACACCTGTCAGGGATGGTCTAGATAATACTTAGTCCTGCCTTGAGTGCAGGGGACTGGACTAGATGACCTCTCGAGGTCCCTTCCAGTTCTGATTCTATGAAAAAATTCCTATTCTCAGGAGAAATGTCTTCCAAGTGTTGCTCCTTCTGAAATTTACAAGAACTCAAGTATATTCAATATAATTCTCCCTAAAGAACAGGAAATGCCCTGAAGCAAAGGCAGAAGGCTCCAGAACAGTAGGCAGTGCAATGTTTGGCTCAACTTAGGTGAACTGCAAGTACACATTTGTTTTGCTTTAACTTAGTTTCATGTGGTGAATGTCATCATTCCCCAGAAAGTAGGGGAGAAGCACAGAAGTAATTCAACTAATTTAAAAAATAAAATATATTTTCCCTCTAAAATTCTCTTGGCAATTTCAGGTTCACAACAGAGAATGCATTAGTCAGTGATCTTACAAATACCATAGACTGCAAAGAAATTTCTGGTACCTGTGATATCGTATATTATTATTATTATTATTATTACTACACCTGTGACTTGTGTATTATGGCAGTGTTTCTCAAACTTCATTGCAGCGTGACCCCCTTCTGATAACAAAAATTAATACATGACATTGGGAAGGGGGACTGAAGCCTGAACCTCACCACCCCAGGTGGGGCGGCAAAGCCAAAGCCTGAGCCCTGCCACCGCGAGCGGGGGTGTGGGAGGGCGGCAAAGCTGAAGTCCGAGCCCCACCATCATGGGGTGGGGGCTGAATCTGAATCTTGAGGGCTTCAGCCCCGGGTGGGGGGCTGTATTCTGAGTCCAGCTGCCCAGAGCTGAAGCCGAAGTCTGAGTCTCACCGCCCACGGCTGAACCCTTGGGCTTGGGCTTCAGCCCTGGGCAGTGGGGCTCAGACTTTGGCTTCAGGCCCGGGCCCCAGCAAGTTTAATGCCAGCCCTGGTGACCCCATTAAAACAGGCGACCCACTTTGGGGTCCCAACCCACAGTTTGAGAACCATTGACTTATGGGATCTCTTCAGTAAAGATGACAGTACCAAGGAGATCACACAAATAGGGATTCATTTAAAAATGGTTAAAACTTATTTAAGTGCTGAGTGCCTCTGAGAGCCTTGTTAGTGGGGAATTCAGCAAATGTGTTCTGAACCGAATTTTTGTGTTTGCTTTGGAGGTCAATTTTAATGGCCTACTCCATACTGCCATTGTTATACAAGAGGTATAACAGAAGTGTACCAATAGCTGACTTTTTTAAGCCCTCCCCCCCCCCACCCCCCCCCCCCCCCCGCAAAAAAAAATTACCCAAACCTGAATCAACTATAGAATATTCAGTACTAGAGGGATGTTCCTTGTTTGAGTCCAAAATAAAAAAGTCATAGCATGGAAGAAAAATAAGGAGGCTGCCTTGTCCACCAAGAAATCTGTACCTCACAAAAGTACTATTTTACTGACCGCCCCATAAAGGTTCCTTGTCCCAGTATTCTCCATTTACAAATGTTTATGTTAGTGGAGGTCCAAATACTTAATTCTGTGCTGAAGGGAGAATGTTTTGACAAAGGGTTATATGGTATAGCAGTACCACCTAATATAGTCTAACACATGGACCAGAAAGCAATAAGATGCCAGAGGTACTTCGGAAAAATTACAGCCACTATCTCATACTTTATTAGTGTTCCAGGATTTAATACAGACATAGGTTTTGAGTAGGACTTTTACAAATAGAGGTTTACCCTACTTAGTTTTACCCAAGCAGTAAGATAGCTCAGTGGTTTGAACATTGGCCTGCTAAACCCAGGGTTGTGAGTTCAATCATCGAGGGGGCGATCTGGGGGAAAAAAATCTGTCAGGGACGGTACTTGGTTCTGCTGTGAAGGCAGGGGACTGGACCTGATGACCTTTCAAGGTCCCTTCCAGTTCTATGAGATAGGTATATCTCCATATTAAAAAAAAATAACATGCTTAATAATTTTAAATAGAGAAAACAGTTATAAATACTTAATTTTTATCTATAATCCTAGTGGAAAATACCATCCTGACAGTGCTAATCCTTTGTTCACCAGACATATACATAGAATAAAGGTTTGTCTAAACTACCCGCCGGATCGGCGGGCAGCGATCAATCCAGCGGGGGTCAATTTTGCGATTAAGCGACCGCTGAGCGCTCTCCCGTCGACTCTGGTACTCCACCAGAACGAGGAGCGCAAGCGGAGTCGACGGGAGAGCGTCAACTGTCAACTTACCGCAGAAGACACTGTGGTAAATAGATCTAAGTATGTCGACGTCAGCTACACTATTCACGTAGCTGAAGTTGCGTATCTTAGATTGACCCCACGCAGTAGTGTAGACAAGCCTTAAGTAGCCTAATTTGGGAACGCTTCTAGAAGGAGAGAGTATTCATTCAATCTTTGACAGCTCTACTCATAATGCCAAAAAGCACTGTCAGTTGTGATAATGATTTTCAAGTAGTGGATATTCCTCCACTGGAATACTGGACTGATATCACCTAACAGAATTTACGCAGGCCACAGAACCACAATGAGATCGGAACAACTTTCAGGCATTACCAACCTGGGCTGGATTCAAACAAGTATCCTGTAGGTTAAAAGCTTTATATCCCCTTATCAATTTCCTGAGTCATCCAGCCTTCCATTAATAACTTTACCTGGGCAGATACAGTTTAAATTTCTTCAATGCTGGTAAGGATTCTGGTTATTTCTTAAACAATGCTAACATTAATATGGCAACACATTCAGCAGATAATACAGATCCTAGCAGCAATAATGCATCTAAAAATCACCTTTTTAGCTGGATGAATCCCTTGGATGTTTTTGACTCCTTGTGGAACTGTTGAATGTATCTGAGCCTGCTGCTGCTGTTGCTGCTGCTGCTGGAGTGGTCCCTTTGTCAATGTGACCTTCCGCACTGGCTGCTGTCTCAGTTCTGGAGGTTGTTGGAGGCGTTGGGGCTGGCCCTCTGGCTGCACAAAGCCAACATTCTCCCCCTCCTGCTGAAATCAAAACCAGAACATGCTGTTCAGTACCTATCTACTCAATGCAAACATTCACTTCCTGTGAGACCTGCTGTGGAGAAGAACTTTGTTAGCGCACAGAGAATTAGAAGAACACATACTTGCATACTAAAATCAAACTACTGTCCGCAAGAGAAGGGTGTATGGTACACACTTCAGCTAGGAAGTGTACTTAGTTACACAATCCATAATGCAGGAAGTACAAAATACTACATCTGGTATGATATTAAATTCACTGTGTTTTTCAATTGTTTCCTTTCAGTAGACAGTGAAAATGTCCTATTATTTATCCAAGGACCTATTCATTCTTCTCTACAATTCCAGCTTTTCAGGCTATACGTTTACGTTCCGCTAACTACATTTTTTTAAGGGACATATATTCTAGACTAGAGAAGGGCGGCAAAGCAGTCTCAACGAAGCAGGAACCAGTCTGAACCTTTACGCATCTTTCAAACCAAGCAAACCTTCCAAGACTAAAGGTTGGTGATTTTTATTAAGTGCACCTTTATGCTGCCTATTTATAGCTAAAATAAGCTTCTAAGTAGTCTCCTCCCCCCTAACGATGACCAATATTAGAGTAGTTTTCTCCTCCAAGTGTTTTTATTTTTTCTCCCTTAAAAAAAAATAAAAATAAAAACAAAAACAGAGGTGACAAACCATGTCCCTGTCCCAGCCTCTGAAGTCATATATGGAAGTACTATAGTCTTCCCAAAACGAGCTGTCTCTGCAATTCAAGCTTGGGATGAGAGGAAAGGTAGAAGAGAGGAGCCTGGAAGAAAAGAGTAGAGGTGTGCAGCAGCTCGGCTACTTCCACCCAAGGAACCGGTGATTCTCTCACATGGATACATGTCCACCTTTCCCAGATCAGATATGGCCAAGTTTACAGTCATCATACACAGTTTTCTGAAGATTACATACAGCAAGAGGCAATATAATTAGTCTACTATGGGAACCTGAGAAGTCACAATTATAAAGTGTTTCAAATGGAGGCTCTAGCTTGCAATGCTATGCAGCACATTAACAGCTTAAGGGGACTCCCGTCAAAACCCTCAATATCTGTTACAGAATAGTAGAGAAAAGGCTACTCACCAGTAACTATGCTTGAGTATATACTGCCTCTGCAGACCCACACTCAGAACACTCATTCCCACAGAACTGCTAACTCAGAACCACTGAGAAATACACAAAAACAACAAGGAGTCCGGTGGCACCTAGTGCCTGTCATGGCTGCACGAGCTCCCACTCACTGAACAGAATATTCTAGAAGACTAAGGTAACAGAAGGGCCCCTCAACATCAACTACTCAGTTTCTTTCACTAATTCAAAGAATCTACAGAAGGTCTCAAAGAAGAGGGGAAAGAGGACGGAGAGGGTGGATGAGCAGAGGTATTAAGACTTGAACAGTGGTTACTGGAAAACAGTCTCTCTCTGTTCGGAATTACTTTTGTAGATTCCCAATCTGGGAGATTAGCGTCCAACCCCTGGAGGAAGCCAGATGATTAAAAGAGAACTGCCTAACTCACCCAAAACAATCACTGCAATGAAGTACCAACCAGGGTGTCATGATGCACAAATGTATACACATACACAAACTGGCTTCACAAATTTCTGTGAAACAAACATGTTAATTGTCATAAATTGTCCAATTTTGTGGAATGAACTGAGTCTTTAAACTAGAATGTGAGTGAATACAAAATCTTATCCATATTGAAAGCATTTGTTCTCACAGTTCCCTTTCCTCCCTCTTTTTGACTTGTCACCAAAATCTATGAATAACTTGGGGAATTAACAGAAGGGTTTCCTCCTAACATGCCAACTTCGTACTGATCAGGACAGACAACATACGAGGTTTTGGGAAGAACAACAGGTCTATATAGTCTGAAAGCCAGTAACTTTTTGATAAAATCATGATTGAGAATTTAATCTCAAGAGATACTCTAAAGGAAAATAATTAACTGAAACCCATAACTTGCTCACTCTTCTTACTGGTTTTATACCAGAAAAACATTCAAGATCAGGCAGGTTCTCTTTTCAAACTCCTCTTGTATGTTTGCTGAAATGCCTGACAAATGCACTCTGATACGGGCAAAAAATTGAAGCAAATACTTCGGATTATCAAAGCTGACAATTTTTTAAAGCAAAAAAACAAAATATCTTGGATATCTTAAAGATTTTGAATTAAACATTATGGCAGCTAGAAAATTATGATGTCTGCATGAACACAGGAGTGAGGAACTAGGATCCTAAAATGGCTTCAGATGCAAGAATCAGGACTGACAAAGCCTGACCTGATGGTTAAGTGCCTGCTGGGGGGTCAGGGGGGAGGAGGAGAGACTTAAACAATGCTCTCTTTTCTTACAAGTCCAAGAAATGAACCCTATATATAGAAAACACTACCTCAGTGTGAGGAATCCAGAGATACAAGAGGCAGTATATGGCATGCTGATGCATCATGGATATTTTAGAATCAGACAACATACAACTCTTCAAATAGGCCTGTTTAAAAGACCCAGGAAAGACCAATGCTTAACTACTGGGCCCACATATCACACAATGAAACTGACCAGACTGAAAGATGAATAAAAGCATTACAAAATCTTTAATGGCATGGAGTCATCCTAATGCAGCAACACTGCTTCACAATCTTGCAGAATTCTAATCGCTAAAGCCCGAACAATGGGGAATTATCTAAAAATTGTACTAAGCTTAAACTATTTAGAGAAAAATGAAAAGTTATAAAAAGAAATGAAGAAGGTTCACTAACTCAAATACACGTGAAAGCAAAAGAAAGAAGTGATACCCACAACTGACCCTGGCAAATGAGGAAGAAGGCCAGCTGGATTCAAAATCTATTTTTATAGCCTTGTTCTAAACATTTAGGATTTCCACAGGTCCCTTATGCAAGCCCAAATGGTTATTGCTTTTCCAGATGGCTTGGAACTCACAGTGCAGGAGTACCATGCATGTGATGAGAGGGATCTACAGCAGCAGCTCTTGAAAGAGACTTGTGTCTGCATTAAAACTATTTGGAAGCTAAAAGGGCCAACAGTGCCACCCCCAGTTCATTGCAAGCCAACAACAAGTTTTTTCTTTTTTCTTTGCATAAAGATTCAAGATTTTAACTTAAGATGGTATCACTGTCTTTCTCTGGGGAGTTCAAGAGCAAATATTGCTGCCAGGTCAGCACTTGCCCAGGAGCAAGCAAGCAAAGGCTTGTAAAACGAATTTGTCTTAGTACTATTCATTTCAGTTTGTTACAGACATAGCTGATCAAAGACACATTATCCAAGCCAAAAAAGGTAGCTCAAGGTGAAAATGAACCAAGTGTATGTGTCAATATGTTTATATCACAGTTCAAATATTAAAATAATTATCCACATCATGCTTTAAGTCCAATTCCTTACATTGGACACAATCCATGTCAGTTTCCACAAGTGCTAAATCTGAAAAACTAAGCCAGTAATGCTGATACACCAGGGGTTCTCAAACTGGGGGTCGGGATCCCTCAGGGAGTCGCAAGGTCATTACATGGGGGGTTGCGAGCTGTCAAGCTCCACCCCAAACTCTGCTTGCCTCCAGCATTTATAATGGTGATAAATATATTAAACAGTGTGTTTAACTTATTAGGGGGGTCGCACTCAGAGGCTTGCGATGTGAAAGGGGTCGCCAGTAAAAAAGTTTGAGACCCACTGTGATACATCAACTACACATACTTCAGAGTCAGAACAGTTGGACTTCATGCTACAAAAATAACTAACAGATCACTTATCCCTGATGGGGATACAGATCAACTTCAACAATTTTTTGCATACTACCTACAAAGGAAAATGTAAAACATAATACACATGCTGGCTCCCAGTTCCCCCTCCAGGGAAACATTAAGGTGGGATCCCGAGGGCAAATACATACATACAGTAGTGGAGCTTCTAATCTGCATATTAAAATTGGGAAAGGTTCTCTGGTTTATGGTAGAATGGTAGATAGAAGAGGGTGGTGGTGTTAAATTCTACTTGATGCTAGATTCTGTGATGCCTGGGCCAGAGCAGGTGGTTGAGCTGTTGAAGAATCAGGCCCACCGCTTGTAGAAGGGTACGCCTGAGATGCTAGTGTCTCTAGTATATCCTAGTTTAACTGTTAAGTCTCTTAATTCTTGCTGATTTTTCTTGGAAGCAAAAATAAAAATTTGACAACTTCTTACAAATTTTCTGGTTTTCTAATCCTTTTCACCAGCCTATTTTTGATTTATTAAAAGTTTTTAACACCCGGGGTAAAAGAAAGGGCAGAACCACCCATCATTTTAACTTTTGTCCTCAAAATCTATTTTGATTTTAAAAAGTTCATAAAAACACTTGATTTTTGGGATATGTATTTTAATACCAGATCTTGCAAAGAGACTTCTATCATTCATTTACTCTATCAGACAATTTGATGCACAAAGTTTTGACACTTCAGGTGAAATTTACCCCATCCACACAGCCAACACATGGCTATGGACCACAAATCCACTTAAATCCTATACTACAAATCCACTTAAAACCTATACTGAGGACTTAATTGGGATGATTTAAGTGGTGAACGGCTTCTGCCCAGGGGAGAATTTCACCCGTTGTCTAAAGACCAATGATGAAAAAATATTTTCTTGAGATATTGGCTGCCCCTTAAACTCTAAAGCACAAACCATTTTTCCCCTTCGCAATTTGAATTATCAAGTTTTACCCAAGGCTTGTTCCCCAATTGCTAATTTACAGTCAGGTGTGAACATTTCTGGTCAAAGCCCTGAAAAACTGGGTTTAAACGGCAGTCATGACAAAAGCTGCTATGTGTAGCAAGTGTTCTATCTGTTCACCTGGAAGTCTTTGGAACATAAGGGAAACTGGTTATTTGCCAAAGAAAATCTGCTCTTAAAAGTCACCTGACATAAAAAACCTACTAGTTTTAAATACTGAATATCATTTAAAAATGAAAACTCAAAAGGAATGAGCAAGTGGATTTGGTCTATATTATGAATATCTTTTTCAAACTTCGAAGGCTAGAGAACATATTTGCAAAGTATTCTAAAACAGTGCAATGAACAGAAATTGTTTCATTCATGCATGCCAGTGATTTTAAAACAGATTTGTCAAATACAAAATGGTCGCTATATAATATTTCAGTTGTTTATTTTATCAATTCTTGCATCTTCAGAAATTTAGAAGTCATCCTGTATTAATTGAATATAAAAATGAGTTTTATAAAGGGAGGTTTTTTTTTTATTTTAATTTTTTTTTATTTTTTAAGAGGGGCGCCTGAATTTAGTAAGCTAAGGCACTGTACTCTATCAGGGATGTTATGACAGTTTTACAATACAGATGAAGTTTGTTTGCCACCAACATTAGCAGGACAAATTTATTTATAACAAATGCTTTAAAAATGTACTGATAAAAATGCCCATTGATACTGTCAGCGCTTCTTGCAATTTGACAGATCAAATCTTATTTTCATTCTTAAACCCCATGAAGGAGCGATATCACCAACTTGCATTCTGTAGTGAGCAAATTGATTAATCCCTCTCTATAGAAATCTCAACTCTTGATTACACCTATCAGACGTTAAGCAGCATTATTCTAGAGTGACAACACTTGACAAATTCCCCAACCATTTTTCTCAGCCTTTGTGGCCCTGCTAGCTTGTATTAACCCTGATGAAAAATTAATTTTCCTTATCTTCTGCTAAACCCCAAAATCCAAATCCGCCAAACTGGCAACTCTTTCTGTAAAGGTATTATGAAAACCTCTAAAAGATTAATTGCATGTCTTCAGGTGACATTAAATTAATTTCTATACTCATGACAGACATTTGATACTCCGTACTGAGAGGACAGATAACATTGTCAGGATACACAGAAGGACAGTGGTGTAGTGTCCCAGGGCAGCCTCTTATGCATTCTCCTTTCGATAAGGCCATACTTCACTGTCACCGGCACTGTTACTGATCTTGCAGCCCATAGACCTCACTGCACAGGTTTCTATTAACTACTACAATGCTGTGTATCCATGTAATCTTTAAAAAGCTAATTCAAAAATCACCCAACAGTAAATGGATGTGCATGCTGCAAAAGCACTTCACAAATCAACCTAAGTTTATTTACTTTAAGTATCACATGCATAAAAACACAGAGGCAACAACAAAAGAGGTTCTAATATGCTCACCTCATTCTGTGGGCCTATTTCTTTAACATACATCATAATTCAAACAGAGCATGTGGCAAAAGATGAAGTCTTAAATCTTACCCCGAAAACCTCAAAGCCCCAAAATGGTCTTTGTAATTGATTTTCCTTGGGGGAGAAAAACATATACTCCATACGCAGTTTAAAAGTCAGTATTTCCAGAAAAAAGTCACTTTATAGATCACAGCAGTTAAGAGAGAAAATACCTATTAGATCACTAAAGTCATCCTCCTTCAATGACAAAAGATAGTTACTATATTTTATCATATATCTACAGTATATAGGTCTCTGTGTGTAAATAGATTTTAAACTGATACTACAATGGGTTATAGTTAAAAAGACTAAAGTCCACACAGCAGATAATAAACACTGTAAAAACAAAGCCAAGCCACTGATATCTACACTAAAATGTAAGGAAAACAGCTAATCAATAGTTCAGGACATTTATCAACAGTATTAGCAGAATAGGTGTCAGACAAAAAGAAACTCTTATGTAGCACTTTTTAATCTATAGATACTGAAAGTACTGTACAAAGATGGCAAATATTTTTCCCAGTCTAAAGATTGGGGAACTAAGGCATAAGGCATAATTACCAAATATCACACAAGTCAGTGGCAGAACCACCACAGGTCTTCAGACTCAAGTTCAGTGTTCTCCCTGACTGGGACATGTCTGATGCTGGTCATTACTTTTTAAATGAAAGAACAGCAACAATACATTGATTGAATACAATTCCCACTTCGCTCACTCCACCCATATTGGATCATAGCCATCTCTATTTAAAAGAGAAATTCAGTACTGATGAGCAATCTAAGACAGAAATTAATTATCTAAATTCTAACTATTTACTCTCACACAAAAAGAAAAGTATATGCCTGGCAGACACAAGGTTAGATTAAGTATGACTGAAATCAAATAACTGGGTGATCAGTCAAGCAGTCTCCATTTATATTGAAGGAACCGACCTTTTCTAAGTCTTATCAGAGCATTAAAGCGAATGTTTGAGGAAATGTATATTTTTCCCCTTTTGATTCCTAAAATTTTGATCATGAAGCAAGCTTACTCAGAACAAATATACACAAAGAGATAAATACCATACAAATACCATACAAAACAATGTGGGCAGAAAAATATTGACTATTTCTATTCCCAGCATAACCACATTCCCTTTCCAGCTCGGTAAAAAGGAAACATGTTTCAGTCAAACTACAGACGGGCATTCAGTGAGCAATGATGTACTGAATACACTGCATGCCTCCTTCAAAAGGGGGCTGAAAATGTCCTTGCTTGGCCTCTGCCTGGAAGTGTATGTTGTTCATAACTGCACAGGCTGTAGCATAGACAGGGTTAGACAACAGCAGTAAAAGAGCACAAGCCTTATCTACGCTACAGCTTTAGCCATTACTATGACTGAAGTAACTGCACAAATGGTGAATTATCGCTACTTACTTTACTAGGGTAGACTCAACTTCTGAGTTATTGAGTGCTGTATGGGAAATTCCCCAATAAAATGTAAATATAACTGCAAAGATACAGTAAAATCCACTAAGTTTGAAACTTGCTATGTACATAGCCTTCACTGAGTTAGTGTCTCTATTTTAAAATCTACCTCCTTCCACCAAAAACAATGCACTGTTTTAAGCAATAGAAAAAGATCACTTCAGAGCAAGTACACTGGGCATTTATTTTAGCAGAGGTAAAGAAAGCCCCATAATACATATTTCATAGAATACATGGTGTGTAGTATGCATATCTGCTATTGGGACACACCTTTTTGGATGGAGACAAGGGATTTGTCAAGGAAAATTCCTGTTTTGGGAGTAGAACATCCATTCAAAATGCTAGGGACTACCAGACCATAGAAGTTGGTCACTATTTTGTTTCTCCAGTCGTGCAGTACGTCTTTCAAAGAAAATCTCCATGTCAGGCATTTCTATTGGAAAACCTCTAAGTAGTTCTTTCTCCCTCTAAGTGAGTTGATTCTTAAAGCACACCCATCATTGAGATATGTGAGCACCAAAATTAATATTCAGCAGGTTTAAAACAAAACAAAAGGAAGTACACTTCTTCCCATGGTGAACAGTCAACCTGTGGAACTCATTGCCAAGGACTGCTGTGAAGGCCAAAATTATAACTGAGTTCAAAAAAAGAATTAGATAAATTCAAGGAGGATAGATCAAGGACACAACCCTATGGACGCAAGATAGTCAAAGACTATGCTCTGAGTATCCCTAAACCTCCAACTGCCAGAAGATGGGACTAGACAACAGTGGATGGATCACTCATAATTGTCTGGTTCTGTTCATTCCCTCTGAAGCATCTGGCACCAGCCACAGTCAGAGACAGGATACTGGGCTAGATGGACCATTGGTCTGGCCCAGTATGGCTGTTATGTTCTTACGCCATTAAACTAAGCACAACAAGATTAACCTTTCACTTTCCCCCATTCTGCAAGATGCTTGTTTTGTTTCAAAACATGATTTTGGTGTTCTTATCATGAGTGGATAGGTCAGAATAGGTTCTGAACATGCCCAGATGTGTCATTCTGATCTCTTCTGCTAGGAAAAACAACTCTGCCTCCTCCTTGCAATCTTGACACTACACTAGTGGAAATGTCACTGTGGTCATTACTTTACAGGGTGAAAGAGTCCCACTGATATTTAAGGCTATCCTAATGTAGCACTTTCAACATGAAAACCAAAATCTTAAACTTGAACCAGCATTCAACAGAAAGCCAGTGAAGAGAGATTACTGGGATGATGTGCTTTTGTTGGACTGTGCTGCTGAGCAAACAAGCTGCTATGTTCTGAACTGACTGGAGTTTCCAGGTCGGCAAGTTCATGTTTCCTGTAACTTAAAATCCTTGGCTTAGTTGAAGGTTTCTTTTTGCCTACATTAAAAGCTGGTAAGCCACTTATATATTACATGTCAACAGCAAGTACCTCGGACTGTTGATGTACTTATGCCATGAAATTGGTATTGGATTCTCACCTCATACTTTTTCCTTTTAAATAAAGAACAGTAAAACTTACAGGATGCTCATTTCTAGAAACTGTTGACTGTGCCCCCCACGTTCCTGGAGGAAAGTGCACCCCACTTTATACCCACAACCAATAACTCTGGTTGGCTCTTCAACAGATTATGGTATTCATCCATAAGTAGGACCACCTAGAACCTTGGAAGAAAAGTCAATGCTTGTAAATTTGAGAGTTGTCTCTCTGAAAGAGACTCAGATAATGTCTCACCTCACAGTAAAGTCATTTTGAGCTTGATCTACACTGCTCCATAGTTTGGACAATGAGCGGTATGAATAGCAGTGTGCACTAAAGTGCTGCACTGTAATTCCCCCACGGGGATGCTGTGCACTTGAAATAAAATTTTCCCTAGTTTGTATTAATGTAGTCCTCTTCAGCCACATGGATCTTGCAGCATTAGAGTTGCTTAGATGAACAAATCCCTGCAGACTAACAATTTCTTTACCAATCCAAAACAGGAACCCAGTGCGTACCACTCTGCTATGGCTACACAAATCTGTTCGTTCAACTCTTGCAATGTCCTGCCCCAAGCTTCTAGCATTATGTTTTCTATGGCACTGATAGTATTCAGTTAATTAGTTCTCCATTTGCGTTTGAGTGTCTTCTTGACACGAGGCATACCTGTATTAGTGGCTAGCTCCTCTAATTTCTTAAACTTTGAACATTTTATATTAAAGCATTTCACTGCTCTTGGAGTCACTAAATTTAAATGGGACAAATCTGCTTCCTTTCCCACTCCAATAATCCCATGTTGACCAATTTTCACTTTAAAATAAGATTTCTATTAGCGACATATTTTTACTTACACTGTCATGGTCGTCCTCTACCATTTCCTCTTATGAAATCCAACTACTGCTTGATGTTGCAATAATGTACATCAGGCCCACCACGAGAGACTGTTTTACAGTATAAAATTCCAAAATTAAACTGCAGAAGACTTTCTATTACAATTTTAAGGGAATGATGGAATCTGCTTTTATAGTATTCAATGGAAAGCCTAGTCTTACAATTGTATATTTAAATTTTGACTAAATTTTAAAGGTCTGGGGAGGAAAAGGTGAAAGCTACAGGGAGCCTCAGCCTGTTCTCAGGTTGATAAGAGGAAGCATTTTATTTTGCATATACTCTAAGTTATTTGCAGTGAAATTAGATTCTAATTTAACCAGTTAAACATGGATTCCTTTTAGTCAGAATTTGATTGCTAGCCTTTCTTAAAGTGCCATCTAGTTCTTCTCTTGCTCTTGACCTCACCTACCTTTATGCCCTGGTCTCCTGAACTGCCCTCCCATTAACTGCTCCTTTGCCCATGTGTGAATTCATGTCTCCTTTCGTACCACCCCAATAAGAGGTGTATCTCCTAACATGCAATATCCTTACCCCCCTTTCTAAAAAATTTCTGAAAATCATGACTTATTCCACCTCAGTGAACCATATCAATCTATGCCCCAATGGCACCTATATAGTTTTTAATATTTTGCACCAACCTGTGCCTTTAGACTGTACTTTTACAGAGCAAGAATTTCAGTGAGTTTTTCAGTAGGGAACATTATAATTTGCAAAATATTGCTAGACTGAAATTTTACAGCTACTGGAAGTCTGTCCATCCATCACCTTTGACTGAGTTTTAATCTCCTTGATGTTTAGATTAGTGCAGCTTCTTGGGTGTCACTCTTTTTGTGCTGTCTGAGTTGTAAGTGTGAAAAAGAGGCATTAAGACGCAATTTAAAATGCTAGCCTACATGAAGTTTTTGCCTGCGCACCTAATAAGACAGACACTGACCTTACCAGATGGTAGGGGATGAGTACTGATGCTGATGCCATCCTCCCACTGTGAAAATAATGTTACTGTACTCTGCTAACATTCTGACATTCCACACCTCAGAGCTGCATTTCAGATATGGGTTGAAAGCTCCCTATATACTTCTTGCCACATAAGTGTTGGAGATTTTAATTAATGTTTGTATAAGCTCTTCTGATGTCTTTGGACGAAAGGTGCTATAGAAATTTAAATTTAAACAATTTTTATTGGCTGTAATGAACAATACACATACAAGCAAAACAACAAATACAATCATCAAGCAAATCTTAGTAGATAAATTTACATCATCCAACAGGATTGTCTAAACCAAGAACATTTTTTCCCATTTTTTAGAATTCAGTGTTCAACTACCTCCCTCCTTGACCGCTATCCTAAATAAAGCAAAGCTATCTGTCCTTTAACTCCCCTCTTCAATCTTTTTTATACAACCCAAGAATATATCCTTACAGACAGAATTGCCAACCAAAATAGTTTGTCAGCTATTTCGGTCAAGCTTTTCAGATGCAGTGTCGGGCAGTAGTTGCCGTAACTCATGAAAATCTAAGACTTCACTTTTAATCCAAACAGAACATAGGTACTTATACAAAAGGCCCACTGGTGCACTTATACAAAAGGCCCACACAGACAAAGAGTGGTGTATTCTTGGTCCAGCATAAGATTCAGCATTTTCGGGCCACAGAGGCTGAGACATATCACTTTGAGCAAGGAAGACCAGTCTTTGGCTAGGGAGAGATCACCCAATAATAATATAAGATGACTGAGTGGTACAACAATGATTTTAAAACATCATGCAATTCCAACAGAACTTCAGACCAATCAATGGACATGTCTAACATGCCCAGTTTGTATAACCTTTTAACACTTAAGACATATATGGCTAACACTGGGTACAAACCTGCTCCCTCATGACCAGGATCATTCCTGCTCTATGATATTGGTTTTACAGATTTCAACTGCACTAGATATTTTTTGAAGTATCTACTATGCCTGCCTACAAATATCCATTTATTACTGTATTTCCTCCCAACAAGTACCATTTCAAGATCTTATCCTGTCTGAATCCTATTGTGTTCTTTATCTAGTATTGAGATCAGACCTCTGATTGAGCTAGACAAATCTAAGACTTTTTCTCATGGACAGCATGATAATAAAATGCTGATCTTGCGTATCCAAGACACAGTGATGTCCTGAAGATATGCAACAAAGTAAGACAGAAGCTAGATAAGCTATGCCAACAGAGGTGTTGTAGCTCTGCAAAAAAGCAAAGCCCTGATATCAAATATATCCGCTGAACACTTAATCCCACTGTCTCTTCAAGTTCTAAAGATCAGACTGACTAAACTTGCCAAGCATATTTGGACTACCAAGACTGAAAGGGAATAATCAAAATAGAAAGCCACTCACATAAGCATTCTTCCTTGCTCATCTAGAGACATGAAAGGAAGAGTTGGCCTTAAAATGTTTGAGGAACTAGGATTCTGGTAAAAATGACAGCTGTGACATGGAATAAATAAGGATAAATCCTAGCATTAACCCCTTGCATCACACCACTAGTCCCTGATAGGGCACGCAATACATTGCAGTGTCTGACATACAGGAAGGGCAGCGCACGGCGGAGCCGCCTACCCCACCCCACCGAGCCACTGCCGGATATGCTGGCCACTTCCGGGAGTGGTGCGGGGCCAGGGCAGGCAGGGAGCCTGCCTTAGCCCCACTGCCACCCCAGAGCCGCTCAAGGTAAGCAGTGTGGGGCCCTGCACCCCGAACCCCTTCTGCACCCCACACCCCAACCCCCTGCCCTGAGCCCCCTAACCTCCTGCCTTGAACCCTCTGCCGCACATCTCTACACCCCCAACCCCTGCCCTGAACCCCCAATGCCTTGCCCTGAGCCCCCTGCTGCACCCCTCCTGCACCCCAACCCCCTGCCCTGAGCCCCACCACACCCCGCACCCCAATCCCCTGCCAAGCCCCCTGACTCAACCCTCCTGCACCACAACCCCCTGCTGAGCCCCCTCCCGCACTCTGCACCCCCTCCTGCACCCCAACCCCCTGCCCTGAGCCCCGTTGCACCCCGCACCACTCCTGCACCCCAAGCCCCTTCCAAGCCCCCTCCTGCACCCCAAACTCCTACCCTGAGTCCCCAACCCCCTGCCGAGCCCCCGCCACACCCTTCCTGCACCCCAATCCCCTGCCCTAAGCCCCCTCCTGCACCAAGCCCCCTTCTGCATCCCGCCCCCCACCTGCACCCCAACTCCCTGCCGAGCCCCTTCCTGCACCCCAATCCTTGTCCTGAGCTCCTTCCTGCACACTGCACCCCCTCCCACAACCTGCACTCCCTCCTGCACCCCAACCCCCTGCCCCAGCCCTACATTCATGGCCCTGCATGCAATTTCTCCACCCAACTGTGGCCCTCAGGCCAAAAAGTTTGCCCACCCCGATCTACTGTGTCAGACACACTGGACAGCAAGTATCTTTTTTTTTAAGACACTTAATTGGTAAATATTGCAATTTCTTCTTTAAAAAGACTGTTCGTTCCAGGAGTGCGAACTGTAGTCATAGCCACTTTGACAGGCCATCTTATTTTATTCAGAGATATGGGGATATTGCATACCTGGAGTCAGATACTCTAGCTGGTACCCTAACACCTAGTTACGTAAAGGGCTTGCTGCACACACAATAAAGACTCACACTGGGGTGTGCTCTTACTCAACAGCAGGAGCCACTGTTCTCTGAAAGTAATTTTGAACCAAGAAAACTGACAACTTTCTTAACAAGGGAAATCAAATTTGATACAGCTGCTTTGAGATTAAATAAAACCCATCATTATCATAGAATGCCACTTTGATAACTGTTCTACCCACCACGGTATCAGTGAGCAGTCTAATGAGCAGACAGTTTTTGCCAACAGCTCCTGTGCAAAGCGAAACCGGTTTAGATAAAAGGTGGTACGAGCATGATCTCAGTCCATTCCCTGTTAGATAACTGTTTACTTTACATTATTCAGTACTATTGCCAGTCTGCTGAAAGAGAGGACTTTTCAAGTGTGTACTGACATACACTGGCACAGCTGGGTAGAGTGGCCTGCACAGTGGCTAACCAGTATCAATCTCACCATTCCATGGGCATTAAAGACTTCATCTGCACAAAAAATTAAAGAGAAAGGGAAATGGGTATAAATGATCTGTAGTTTTGACAGCAGCAGAGAGGCTGCTATACTGCAGAATCAAGTCACTGCTTACAGATAAAAGGAGCCAAAGCATATTCTGGTGGCTGACAGCAGGGAAGTCAGGCAAACCTAATTTAGACTGAGGAAGAAAGATTAGGGAGTAAATGTTCTTTTAAAAAAAAAAAAAAAAATAGTACCTGGGAGTCTCAAAGGTCTGGCTGTATGCTGCAGTACTAAAAAATAGAGTTATAAACAGGATCTGAGATCCTTATAGTCTGCAGGCCTCTCATAAACTTGTTAATTTTTTTTACTATACTGAGCATCAAAATAGGCCAGATTGCCCCCCTGTTGCTGAGATTTTCCTTTTCCTCGGTGTGGCACATGGAACAAAGTAATATAGATTCAGCTTTTTGACACACTATTAAAAAATTAATTAACCATCTTGATCAGAGTTAAAAAGCTAATGGTAACACTCACTTTCATTTTTCTATAGTTCGAAAGAAAACAAATATTCCATGGTGGCAAGGAAAACCAACTACATACCATGCATAGACAGCCTGTTCTATGCTGATGATCCTGCAGATATGAACTGAATTTTCAGGGGACAAGAGCAAGTCTACATAGCATACAATGCAGCAGGAACGACACGTGTATTTAATGTGACTAAATCTGATGGCAAGCAACCTTAGTGTATAATCGGTAAAAAAATAAGTCACTTATGGTTTGCTGGAAAAAGAGAACATTAAGAAAAAAAAGACTGTTTCATGATACTTGCAACATTGGGCACTGAATCATTTACCCTAGAGACCTCTATGCACTGGTGGCTGGGGTTGCAGCTTGATGTTTTGTTTTACCAGATAAAAAGAAAAGTTGGGGCCCCGATTGCTTTTACCAAGAATAAAATAAGCCAGTCACACTACTTGCAGGCCAATGGGATTCCTGAAAGCATGATTATATTTTTATTTAGTCCAACAGAACGGATTACCTACAACTTCTGGTACACCTCTACCTCGATATAACACGGTCCTTGGGAGCCAAAAAAATCTTACCGCGTTATAGGTGAAACCGCGTTATAGCGAACTTGCTTTGATCCACCAGAGTGCGCAGCCCCGCCCCCCCAGAGCACTGCTTTACCACGTTATATCTGAATTCATGTTATATCGGGTCGCGTTATATCGAGGTAGAGGTGTATTTACTCCTTCTACTGGACCAAAGTTACTACCAATGTCTGAAGAAAGTCATCCTCCACTCTAACCAGATCCTCATTAGTCATATTCTTTCCATTATGCTAATATATTTCTTTAAAAAAGATGTTAAGAGGACCTTTACAGTCACCATGTAACTATATAATTTGAAACATTTTGAAATTATGTGTAATGTAATAAAATCCTTATGAAAAGTAGTCACCTTTAACACTTAAGTCTCTCTAGCATTTTAATTTCCTCTTCCCTTTTAAAAACACCAAGAGTGATATCTGTCTCCCTTTGCATATGTATACTGTGCTTATTACCAAGGTATCTGAGCACCCAAGACTACATTTTGGGCTACTTATTTGCTAAATTCTATTATTTACCAAAATCAGATTTTGAGAGAAGAGTGAGAAACAACTTCTGTAACTGAGGTCCTGTTCAACCTCTGCTAACACACTCAGTATGTCCACCTGCTTGTTGCTCAGTGCAGTTCTAGTGGTTTCCTCAATTAGCGTATAGATTTCTTTCAGATTGCCCCTCTCCTAAAAGGTACCACAGCACAGAAAGATTTTTATATTTAATTATTTTTGCCCAAGGCAAAGCAGAGGCCAGAGCTCTCTGGGAAAGTCCTGTAGTTAGACCTTCTGAATTCTCATCTTATTCTGCACTCCTATTTTTTTCAATAATAGAAAATCAAATTTAATATAGATCAGTGGTTTTCTATCTGTGATCCATGGACACCTCCATTCAAAATTTTTAGGGGTCCGTAAATGAAAGGTTGAAAACCACCGATACAGATACTTGCTGGATGAATACAGAAAAACATAGTGAATATATAATGCTACTAGGACCACCACCAGTGCTCAGGGGCCAATATAGACCCCTTTGTCAGAAGATAAGTAAATCTGATTTAGACACAAAAGTGAAATGGTGGCATTTTCAATCTAGTCCCTAGTACAAAATTTCCTCTCCCACTCTCCCAAATTCTGTTTATATCTCACAGTTTTTCAATGTGGTTCTCAAAGAAAAAAGGGTTGCCCACACTGTTCAGGCAACTATGCTAGCTCCAGCCATGCTTAAACATGACTGGCTGCTAGTATGGTTTCAACTGCACGATGGACAGGGCATAGGTCTTTTTTTTTTTTTTTTGGTAACCCCTCAAACTTAAAAATAGCTACACAAATTCTTTTCTCCCATACATCAAAACATTTCTGGACCAAAATGCTCTATGCCAGGGTTTCTTAAACTTAAAGGGGTCCGCGAGGGTATTCCAGGGGGTCTGCAAATCATGTCGGGGGCTGCTGGCCCGGCTGATAAACTCCTCCACTTCCCTCCCAGTGCCTCCTGCACGCCGTGGAACAGCTGTTCAGTGGAGTTCCGGAGGCGTAGGGAAGGAGGGGGATGGGCGGGGACGGGGTGCGCTCGGGGGACGGGGCAGAAAGAGGCGGGGAAGAGGAGGGGCAAGGGTGGATCAGGGATGGGGCCTTAGGGGGGAAGGGCTGGAGTGGGGAGGAGAGGGGGTAGGACTTGGGGGGAGGGATAGCTCAGTGGTTGGAGCATTGGTCTGCTAAACCCAGGATTGTGAGTTCAATCCTTGAGGGGGCCATTTAGGGATTTAGTTAGAGATTGGTACTGCTTTGAGCAGGGGGTTGGATTAGATGACCTCCTGAGGTCCCTTCCAGCCCTGATATTCTATGACTGAGCGGGGGATTTAGGGGTCCACAAAAAATTTTAAATCAAAATGGGGGTCATCGGGTTGCTAAAGTTTGAGAACTGCTGCTCTATGCAAAGATTCACAGGTGAAGAATTTTTAGGTTCAAGTTACAAGCACCCAAAATGAGTAGATATTATTCAGGAAACAGTGATGTAAACTTAATGGTAACCCCACTCCAGTGCAATATATTACAGCAAACCGCTGTTCCTACAAGTTTTTTAAAAATAACTTGTCTATAGCTCTGAAAATCATCTTCTGAAATATGGATTATTAGTTCTGTTGAATTTGCTGTTGTCTTTTCAAAACAGGTTCTTTTCCTATTTTAGGATTGCACTGAATAGAACACACAAAAACAGACTGTGACAAAACAACACAAAAATAGATGAGCCTTGGAAACTTACCCCTCCTGACAACTTAATCACCCTCACTTTGGTGCCGACATGGGGCCCATCTCCACTACCACTGTTTGCCCGTTGCATGACAGTCCTTTTCACACCAGGTTTCAGTTCCTGAGGCCTTCCTTGTATCGATGCCACCCTAGCAATCTGTCCTGGGGTGAACGATGCTGTAGTTGCAGCAGGTTTTGTTTGTAATACTTTTGGCGATGGCTGAAGCTGACTTTGTGGTACTGTTCTAGTCTGTCTCAAAGGCTTCACTGTTTTCACTTGCTGTCCTTGAAAATGCATATTAGCCCCATCTTGCATGAAATCTGTGGGTTTGGGCTGAATATTTGCAACCACCATGTCTTGCTTTTTAACAAGAAGTCTATTTTTCACATTTTGCCTGGCCTGTGCACCAGGATGGACTATAAATGGGTTTCCATTGGTCGGAAACTCTGATGATTCCTCTTCCTGCTGTGTGAAAGACTGTTGTGTAGGAGGCTGTTGCTGCTGTTGTGCAAGTCTTTCAAGTAACTCTCTCTTTCTAGCACCTGCCTGCTGCTGCCGTCTCAGCTCCTTTTGTTTCAGAATTTCTTCTCTTAGGCGTTTCTGTTCTTCTATCTTCAAACGGTATAATCTGGTTTCTTCATCTTCATCGGGAAACTACAAAAAGGAAAGGAAAGGCAGTTACTGTAATAGTGAAATATGTCCAGTTTAGTCAAAGCTAACATGAAGTTATTATTTTACAAGTTGTCATAATGGCATAACTCTGAAAAGAGATTTTGAAATTACCCCGACATTGTGCTAAAACTATTAGTGACATATCTTCCAGTAAGATTTGCTATTCATTAGAGACAAGCAGCTTGAATCTGTTTTAGGAATTAAATATACTACATCCGGGGGGGGGGGGGGAAATCTTATCAAAATACTAAAAATGAAGTCTTATAAATCGGAACTCTTGTAGAAGTTTCTGAAACCAATTAAACTATTAATATAATTCAAGATATCAAAATATGTTTCAAATGGAAAGTAACAATACAGAGGCAATCCACTGTCACACAGGTTTTATCTTTCTCTTTTCTGACAAACTAACAAAAGGTAGGGTGGTAAATGACCTGAAAGGCCCTGATTAGAACTATTGATTTTTCTTACAGAATTTTCAGCCTGATCTCAAACTCATTTGTCACACAATAATTGGTTATAATGAACAGCACAAGTCAATCTCTCTGACCTTGAACTCATGCACTCTCCTCAGAATCAAAATGTTGCCACATGCAGTGTTGGAATATTAATGGTATATAGAGAATGCCTTTAATATTCCATCCCTAAGCCTTTCTGAAAGTATTATACTCTGTCAAATAACCTTTCTAAAGGTCCTGCAACTTTGGCAGAAAGTGTCCTTATAGGAAGCTATAAGAAACAGAGAACAGTTAAAGAAATGTAGATGCCCATCTTCATGAAAAAAAGATCCAGCTTGCTTTTGCGATAGCTGCTTCAACAGGATGTACATATTTTATTACAAAATATACCTGATGAAATTAGATTCCATTTTAAATGGATTTAAGATTGTTTTTAAAGCAATCTGCCTATAAAACACGCTATATAAGGAATTTACTATTTCAATGAACAGATCATTCTGATTTTAGGCTATACTTACCAGATATATTTGTCAAATAAAATAAGATTAGGCTTTCATCAAATAATAATACTTTGCATTTTAGTAAAGTCTTCCATAAAAAGATACTAAAGTATTTCACAAACAATCTGTGTGTCCAGTAAAGAATGGTTACTTACCATACTGGTTCTTTGAGATGTACTGTCCATGCAGATTCAAATATGGGTATGCACGTGAGATTGAATTATTGTAGCAAGTAGTGTTCATTAGGGGCCGTACCTGTGTCCTAGATGTCTTTGAGCCTACACCCAGGTCAAGGGCATAAGAGGCAGAATGGGTGCAAATACCCCATGGTTCCTTCTCCAATTCAGAGGAGTAAGACTCTGGAGCAGTAGGGAATCATGGAATCCATGTGGACAACACATTTTGAAAAAAAACACTGTTACCAAAAGATAAGTAACTGTTCTTTCTTTCTTCTTTGAGTGACTGTCCACATGGATTCCACTCCTGATGACTAACAAGTAGTTGTCTGTTTGGAGGCAGGTATTAGGAATTCTGTTTAACCAATGACTGCAGAACAGCCCAACCAAAACTGGGAGATAAATAAATTAGTTTAATATGGAACTCAAACAACTTTTGGCAGGAACTTGGGATGATACCTAACCCTAAGCCTATCCTTATAAAACTATCAGGGGACATGCATCTCCCCTACCCTTCAAGCTGATGTAATAGCTACTGAAAAGGCAGCCTTCATTGATAATGGGATAGGGAACTGCTTGCTAAAGGCTCAAAGGGGGAATCTATCAACCTTGCTAATAGTATATTGAAGTCTGAAGACTGCGGGGGCTTCCAAACTGGGGGGGTGGGAGGAACTTGAATAAAAACTCTCTCTTCCACTTTGATATATGTCAGTCTAGTTGAGACATTCTTGCTTTGGAGCAGAATTTTCTGAACTTGAGCTGAACTGCTTCTTTCAGTGGGTCAGCCAGCCAGCATCACAGCTGTCAAACGTAACAATGACAAGTCTGGGCGTAGGATCCAACCATTGTTCTGTGAGACTGTTGGGCAGAGCAGCCAACACAATAGGGAAGTATAACAAAAAATCCACCAGATATGAACATCAGACCGGCCTGGCCCATGTCACAGCTATCCTGATCTTCAGTCCAGCATCCTGCTTCAGACTACGCTGGACCCTTCGTATCATGGGGACTGATGGGAGGACATACATCTGTCACAGAGTAACAGGATAAGAAAGGCACTAACAACGTGTTTGGTCTAGAGCACCCTCTGGTGCAGAACACTTGGAATTTCTTGTTCTGGATTGTGGCAAATCACTACATTAAGGGGTATCCTCACTTGCAAAAGATGCTCTGCGACACTGGATTCTTGATCATCCTCTCATGGATGTCTGAGAACTGTCTGCTGAAGTGAACTGTTAGTAAGTTCTGAACTCCTGGAAAATGCAGGGTCATCAGTGTGATCTGGTGACAAATACAGATCGAACAGGCTCCTGAGAAGAGTGGAGATGACCTGGCTCCTCCTTATTGGCTGACATACTGCGTAGCTGTGGTGTTGACTCTCAGCACCTGGATTGGGGATTGCTGGAGCAGAGGCAGGAATGTTATTCATTCCAGATGGATGGCTCTGAGTTCCAGGATGCTTAAGTCCTGGTGAGCTTCTTGAGAGGATCAACGGCTCTGTGTTTGTAGGTGATCTAGACGAGCTCCCCCATCCCTTAGCAGAAGCATCGTTGTAGGCAAAGATACAGAGAAGGGTACTCCATTGCATAGGGATGTGGGTCTTTCCATCAGTTTAATGAGAAGGGGACTTCTTGTGGGACTGGGACCAACATGTTCATGCAGTGTCTTCCGACTAGATACACTGATTTCAACCACCCTTGCATGGAACACAGGCAAAGTTTGGTGAACTGCATCACGCAGGTGCATGAGGCCCAATATCCTAGAAGTTTAAAGCATGCTCACGGTGACATCTTTGGGGTAGCTTGAAGTTGGCTGATGAAGTCTATTCTAATTTGAAATCCTTCTTGTGGGAGACAGGCTTTCAGTGACCTGGAATCTAACATGGCTTCTATGAACTCTATGCTTTGAGTGAGAGTAAGTGTGGATATTGGTCTATTGACTTAGTCCTACTGCAGCAAAGAGATTTAAGATTACTTGAACTGAGTTGATGACCTGATGTAATGATCTTCCTCGGATCAACACATTAATAGGATATGCATAAACCTGTATCTCTTGCCTCCTTAAGAGAGCTGGTACAACTGTCAAGTATTTGGTGAACACACTTGGTACAGTGGGAAGTCCAATGGGCAGGATCCTGTACTGCTAGTGAGATGTTCCAGCTCACAGGAAATGCATCATGTTCTTAGAATGTATGTTCTTGAGATATCGAAGGTTCAGAATAGGCCCTCAAGCCCTCTTCTTTGGAATGAGAAAATAACGGGAACAAAGCCCCCTGCCTCTGAATTCTAAGGGTACCTTTTCTGCTCCTCAAAGATGCAGGACAGGGTCCATCTCTTTCTTCAACAGTATCTCATGAGAGGTGTGGATGGGGAAGATGGGAGAGAAGGTAGGAAGGAACTGGAATTGTATGCAATACCCAATGCTGACAATCTCTCAGCTGTGATGCTCTTAGTCTCAGCTTCTTGAAAAAAAGGTAGTTGCCAGAAGGAGGCTGAGGGCAGAGTTTCTCCAAAGGTTCTGCCAGACTTTCAACTGTGGCATGAAGCCTCCTGTCAAGAGGAAGATGTTAAGTGCACTGTAGCTGAAGAGGGGTGGAATGTCTACATTGGGCCTACCTGGGTATTCCTGATGAAAGAAGGCTCTCTGCATCACCGCTGATGTGATCATGCTGTATGTAGATAGATCAGATACATTCAAAAGCAGCCAGCAAGGAAATCCCAGCTATTAGATTTCCCTCTAGCACAATAGACCTTAATTCTTCCATGGTTCTGCATGAGTCTTTCCATAAACTAAGACAATGTGTCCCAGTGTAGATTGCCAATTACTAGATGCTTCCAGCAAAATGACTATGTACATCTGGAGACTGGTAGAGGAGCAGACTTTTCTGCTGAACAGATCAAGTCTCCTAGGTTATGTCGACACTGCAATTAAAAACCAGTGGCTAGTCCATGACAGCTGACTTGGGTTCGCGGGGCTCGGGCTAAAGGGCTGTTTAACTGCAGTGTAGAAGTTAGGGCTCAGGCTGGCTCTCAAGCTCTAGGATCCTGTGAGATGGAAGGGTCCCACCCTGAGCAGGAAAAGTAGATGACACCCAATGTCTCAACAGCTCTATGTGGTACCATGATTTCAGTGACTGAAGGCTTAGTTAGCATTTTGAGATCGTATGCTCCAACAGGGAAAACTCTGGTACTGGCTCACATATGTCACTTGGTGATGAACAGGCCATAGGCACCAAAAAGGCTAGTAATGTGGGAGCTGCATACCAAGATTACAAGAACTGGTGCTGAAGGCGGGCAGCAGATTTAGCTAGTACCAAAGGCACTTTTTTCATACCTGGTAACGAGGCTCCAGAGGCACCCGTGTTAGGCCATTTGCAGCCCTTTGAATGCAGAGCTTGAGACAATGTAATATGTTGATTCTTGCATCTCTGTTCTAAGAGTCCCACAGAGGGAGACCGATGTTTTGAATCTGGAGCATGGTTCCTTTCAATCCCTTCTTGAAATCGACAACTGCAGTCTCTTAGACATCTTAGTCCTGGAGCTTGGGAAGGAACAACAGTTTGTTGTTGTGGGGCACTTGCTGAGCAGGAATGGAGAGAGGAGTGAGCCTTCGCTACATCCTCCTCTGAATAGGCTTTCATGGAACGCTCCAGGATAACTTTAGGTAGGCATCCCTTGCCTTTGGAGTCCACTTGGAAAGAGAGCGGCAGAAGAATCAATGTTAGGGATATGCTCCTTGTCTAAATAAAGGCACTTAAGACTGCCCATCACAAGAGGGGCATGTCAAGCCAGAGATTCAATTTCTGCCATACCAACTCAAGACACAGTACTGAGGAGGGCACTCAGAGCCTACTGTCTATGAAGAACTAGTAAAAATGATCTTTTTAATACCAATGGGCAACCGGAAAGTAATTAACTACCTAACAACTAACTAATTAGTCATTAACACTAACTGTAACAGCGTCGCAGAGAAGCAGGCGGACACTGCGCCCCAGCGATAAGAAGGAGCTGAGTGATGGTGGGGCCTGCTCTGCCTTTTATGACCTTGGGTGGGTTGAGGAGGGTATAGGAGCGGCCCCAATGGACTCTGATAGCCAGAAAAATCCAATTTCACGTGAATGAACACCATGAGTGGAATCATGTGTACAATCACTCAAAGTACTATTATTCCCTTTATACCGATGGAGTATCAGTCACAGAGAGGTTAAGTAATTTGTCCAAAGAAAAAAGGCAAGTATGTGTCAGAGATGGGAACAGAACACAGATGACTTGACTTTCATGCCTATGTTTTAAATTCAAGTTTACCCCAAATCAAAATGCTGACGGTCTGACGCTTGATGAGCTATAACCCAAAGATCTGAAATGAACTTCAGGTTTCTGACGACAGCCTTGATGATAGGCTCTTAGCCTCTGAAGAGGTGGGTGCATCCCACAGGATGCAGGTCTTAAAACATCTTACTTATACCAAAAAACAGAGAATGAAAAATAACGAGATATGTTGCTTTTGAAGAAGTGCATTGTCCTCCTTCAGTCCTCTCTCTTTAACAAGAAATTAACAGGATGAACTGGGAAAAAGAAATGATGACAAAAGTCCTCTAATCAAACAAAATAGGAGGAAAACACTCCTAAATCTGGAAACCAAAGCCTATACAAATTGAAAAGAGACCAAAAATGACCACATAAACAGGAAGTTATCAGCCCATTTTCCCACCTTGAGGGAAAGATTTATCGAGAGAAGTTAATGCTTTATTTTAACAGAGGCAAAGAAAACTTTTCTTTGTGCACTTCACAAATTAATAAGACTCCTTTATTTCATATATTGCCAGCCTTGCAAAACTGATGTGAAAATTTTCCAGCCCATCCACAAAATTCATTTCTCTGCCCTTTATAGTGATGACTGATTTTAACAGAGTTTAGAGTTCCTTTAGAAGTAATTACTTGGCCCAGAAGAATGGAATTTTGCAAAGTGCTTATATATACAGTTGGCAGTAATACCCCAATTATACTTTTTAGAATAATATGATACATTTAAAATGTAGCTTTGATGGCTTCACCTACCCTCTGATTATTAGTTCATCTCCCCAGGTCTGAGTTCTAACATTCCAATTGCCCTAAATAGTTTAAAATAAACATTTTTCTGTTTTAATTCACCTGCAAGAGTAAGGGTGGGATGGGATTTTCAAAAGTGCTCAATATTGGTCTAATTTTGCTCCTATTTAATTGATTTCAACATTAGCAGAATTAGACCAACTCTGAGCCCTTTAGAAAAATTACACCAGTTTACTTCTCCCCAATTTCACTCCCAAAAATCACACCTGTTTGTGGCTCAGGATGAATAGGAAACAAGTACTCGTCAAACAACAATTAATTACAGCATGACGGTGCAAAACTCATTGGTCCCAATGAAGGAAAATCACTATATAAACAGGGTGCCTTGCCATGAAACTTTGGGTTCGTCCTCCCAAGACCTCCCTGGAGCATCGTGTCGTGACTGATGGAACCAGGCTCCTCCCTACCCGTGATCAGCCTAGCTGGCCACTAGATTGATCTGGACTCTAACATCAACTGGCAGGGAGGGGGGGGGGGGGGGGGGGGAGAGAAGAAGGGGGAGAGAAAGAATGCATATGCTAATTGCTGTATCTTCAATAAACGCTGAGTATTGCCTTTTCTCCTGAAAAAGATCCCGTGTGCTTCTTATAAGCATAACACAGTAATAGTTTTTCTATACATAGACATATCAATCTATTTTTTAAAAATTCTATTTTGCAGCCCTGTAGCAGGGCTACAAAGAGGAGCTTTATGCTATGGGAAGAGTAGATTCCCAATTTCTCAGTGGGACCCAGCACTTGCTTCTAGTCCTGCAGGGCTGCAAACTTTTAAAATGACACAATTTTAAAATACCGCCAAAATCTATATGAGGTCATATTTGGATGTTTGTAGGGCTCCTTCTGAGTCCTAGTAGGATCCCTAGTAAATAAGGCCACTGGCTTTAGAGAAAGAGGGACGCAAGAAATAGTCCCAATAATTTAGTTTTTCAGTTCTAACACACTTGAAAAATGACCTGCGTAACTAATCTGTGGCTTTGCCGCTTATGAGCAATGCAACAATATGACAAGAGAAGAGGACATTTCCTCACTCTTCATTAACACCATAAAGGTAAAGAAGCGGACAGAGTGAAATTATTGAAAGAAAAGAAGGAAAGAAAAATATGGAAAAATGACTGCACCAGAGAGAGTTCTGTACAGGTCTGCCCTAAAGAGAAATATCGGAACACAACTTAAAAAAAAGAGCGCAGAAGTATCCTACTACATGTAAATAGAAGTTACGTACTGATTTAAAGCACAGGATGTACAAAACTGTGGTGAGGTTGAAAGGACACATTTGTTAATATGGTATAGTATGTGGATTGTTGCTGCTTCCTAAGCCCCATTTTCCATTAGCGTCTCAGTTAATTGTTGAGCATCTTCCCGCACTTACTGTGGTGGGTTCTACTGGGAATTACAAGGAGACACTTCCTCTGTTCCAGGACAAAAAAAAGCTTTCTGCAAGTTACATGAACAGAAAGTTTCTGAAATTGCTTCCAAATAAAGTTTTGAAGCACCCACAAAAAGATAAGGGATACAGAAGTTCTGTAAGACTAAAGTTTCAGATAGGTAAGGCCAGTTAATCTTAGAACATACAAAAGTTTACAGGGATTTATTTAAATTTAAATTAAATCTGGGGGGACAAGAAGGCTGCTCTGTCTTGTCTTGTAGGGAACACCCAGTCAAAGACAGTAACAAAAGACTTAATGACTAATGTATGCATTTTGGAGTTAATTCATATTTAACTGGAGAGAGGAAGACTGTAACTATATGTAACAAGCTTATAATATTTATCACCTTTCTTACTGGCCTGAAAGATGCACAATTTTCCCACGATCTGTGTTATTTTGTTACTTTTAGATTCTTCTATGAGGAACTGATATGAAAGGGAAAAAATCTTTAGTATCTGCTGAAACTGAAGAGCAAAGTTAAATAAGTGACCTCTTGAAAAGCTGAACCAAGGGGTTTTTATTCCTGATAATGAATAAGTGCATAGGAAGTTAAATACTGATAACTGCATGTTTCCTTCATGTTTCATTTGTGGAAATGAGAGATGGTCATAACTGATTCAAGAAAAAGAAGAGGAGCTAATCACCAGCAACTTAAAAGAAGAAGTTCTTAAAAGAAACCTGGTGTTTGAGACAGAGGGGTTCATAGCTAACTTAACATGAAGGATTTGTGGTTCTGCTTGGAATGACTTGACATTTGAAAATTGTAACAGTCATTTAACCATCATGTAGATACAGTGTCTCATAGCGTTCAACATTAAGGGCCCAATCCTGCAAACTGCTCCACACAAGAGGACTCCCTGTGACCATGGGGAGCCCCCCCGGCTTCAATGGAGTTCCATACAGGGGTAAGGATCCACACACAGCGGCATTCAGGATCAAGACCTGAGTGAGGTTCAGAGTACAGACATACCTCACACCCTTGGGGGGTCCTGGCAAATTAAATAGCAACTTTTTTCAAAATGGAAAATAATAAAAACAAAATATTTTATATTTCCTCCAGATGAGATGTAGGACAAGTATCTGCTTCATCAGCAGAAGAGGTACCTGAGGGGATGGCTCAGCTGCAGCTTATCATGAGGACTCCAGGACTTGGAGGAGATTGGTTGGGCTGGGAAGCCATGTTTGGAAGTCATTTGGGTCTCATTTGAGAGAGCAGAAAATGGAAAAGAAGAGGAATGGAGGGATCTGGTGGCTGTCTTATTCAAAAGACTGGGGAGGAAGTGATGAGCAGTAGGGAACCAGGTTGGAAGAGGAAGTATTAGATAGGAATAGGTATTGCTGAGAAAGTAGTATCTGGTGGTATTAATATGTGGAACTCATTGCTATGGGATATTGTAATAGCCAAAAATATAACTGGGTTAAAAAAAGAACTAGACAAGTTCAAGGAGGACAAGTCCATCAATGACTATTACCTAAGATGGCCAGGAATAACCCCATGCTCTGGGTGACCCTAAACCTCTAAATGCCAGAAGCCAGGAGGGGAAGACAGGAATGGAGCTATCCAAAACTGCACTGAAGCTCTGGTACTGGCCACTGGGCTAGACGGACTACTGGTCTGACCTAGTATGGCAGTTCTTATGAGAAAACCTAAACTGAGCAGCAGGGAGCTGGTTGGACCCAGAAGCCTCTTAGTCTGATATGGGAAGCTGCAGGACCTGAGGCAAGGGAAGAGAAGCACTGCTGCTGCTAGCCCTACTCCAGCCTCATTTAGCTCCATGTCACTCGCTGTGGTTCTCTCAAATACTTTCACCTCCACCACCAGATTTCAGGTCAGCAATGTCCTGCCCATACCATCTCTGAAGCAACTTTAAGTCTGATTCATTCCTGCTCAGTGTCCTCCCCCTTCTTCTCTTCCTTTCCTCATTCAGTAGCTGTTCCTACTTTAACCACATCATATACCAAAGCAGGGTGCCCCAAATCAAGTAGGCTACCTGTCCCCAACTTTTGTAGGAGTAGCTCCCTTACCTCCCAAAATTGAGTCACCCAGCCCTTCCAACCTTCGAGACCTGGACCCCTCTCCTGGGAGGAGCTTGCAGCTAATCCCCTTCTCCCCTTCTGACAACACTACGAGGAGAGTGCAACCTGGAAGTGGGACACCTAGTGGTAATGAAGTGTAGCACATGGGTGCATATAGGTGAGTTTATACTCCACAAATCAGACTAGCAAATGTATAAACTTTGGCTAATCTATTTACCTTTCTTAAAAGAATGGTAAATAGATTAGCCAATGTTTTAACTTTTGGCCATGACTTCCTACTTAGCAGCACCATACAGGTATGTTTTGCAGGTATTTCTCATCTGTACCTATATAGCAACCGGTTACATTAAGAAATAGAAATGCATGTACTACAAACAGCCATTTAACATTAATGGAAAATCTCCCTTACCTCTGGTTCAGATTTTACTTCTACTTTAGTTTGGACCACTGGCACGACTGCTCTAGCTTTCATTTCAGTCCTTCCATGTGGGCTTCCAACACCTACTACAGATCTTGTAGCAGGTGGTGTGCTGGTAATGGGTTTCACCTGCGCAGCAGGTGCAGCGGTTCGCCGGTTGTTACTAATCTCAATAGCATGCGAAGGTGCTATTGGTAATTCACGCAAGTTGCTATTTCTTGAAGCAGTTGACTGTAGCTGCTGATTCGGACGCTTGACCATGTTCTGTGTTGGTGTACTCTGACAGAGGCAAAAGACAACATACATATAATATGGAGGCCTTGGTAGCCATTTCAGAGTTCAGGTTATGTTGAGATTTCCACTTCAAGCAGGACTAACATTTAGTCTCAAAAATTGGCACTGACTCTTCAGAGGACAACTGCATTTTCAATATAGCTTTTTAGTAAAATATCCACTAACTTTTGTGAAGTAAGTGTTTAAAAGTGCCCTCCTTCTGAAATTTTCTCAGTTCTACCACATATCTTTAGGTTTCTTTAAACAGCAAAACTTAAGACTTCTCTCACATATACACCATTTCTAAAATAAACCCAAAGAATGACTGTCTGATCAATATAACTGCTCTGAGCTATATCCAGATTAGCCAAGGTACGATGCCTTGGATCCCCCACCAACCAAGTGAATGGGCGAAGGGAGAAGGGACAGAAGGAAATGGGGCAAAATTTCTCTGCATTGGAGTAATCAAAGTAACAAGGGATCCCCCATGGCACTGCTTCATGGTGCACCAGGAAGCCTAGTCAGCAGTGCTATGGAGATATTGTCAAGCACAGATTCCTCATTGCTGAAGCACTAGGCTCCCCAACCCCAATCACAGCTTTACATTTGACCCTACAACCCTCCCCCTACTCCACCCTCCCAAACATCCTTGATTTCTAGCTTCTTAGCACGAGAGGGCACTGTGTCTGTCTGTCTCTTTCTTTCACATAGTGAGTGAGAAGAGGAGGCGAATAGGGAAGAGGGAAAGACAATAAGTCAAGGGGGAGACAGAGGTGGAGGGGATGTGGTTATAAATATAGGATATTGAATAAATGAGGAAGGAAAGAGGAGAGGATAAGTGAATGAAGGGGACAGAGTAAGAGGAGAAGGAATAGGAGTGGGAGAGCCTATGCTCAAAGGCTTTAAACTTGAGCTCAGATACACAATCTTTACACACACACACACACACACACACCCACCCACCCACCCACAAAATGAGGGAACACTGATGTATGCCAGTATTTACTGGTACTTACATGTCTTGGATTCATTGGACCCTGCCGCTGTTGACATTGCATTCTATTGTTATTTGACTGTTGCTGTGAAGTCTGCAAATGAGGTCTGAACTGTGGCTGGGTAATGGGAATCAAAGGCTGTGGTGGACCAGCAAGATGATGGTGATGCTGATGTTGATGCTGATGCTGATGATGCTGCTGGTGCTGCTGCTGCTGCTGTTGTTGGTGCTGCTGCTGGTGGTGCTGGTGTTGTTGTTGCTGATGGTGAGGCTGAGGCGGTAGAGGAGGGTGCAAGGGACCCTTTACGTTTTAAAAAGAAAAAAAGACATTCTACACATTTTTTTCAATCCTAAGGAAAATAAGCGCCTTAAGCAATCAGATTTGTTCTTGTATGGCAACAATATTTTGGCTGGTAAGTAAGGAGCTCTAGAAATATAGGCTTTCCTAGGACAATAGTATTTGCGGTAAACGAGGACTGTTGATTGCTGTAAAGGGTAATGATATCACTTGGTCACTGAACATTTGTACTTAGATTTTAGCTCAACTTCTTAACGTGAAAAAATCTCAAATAATGATATTAATGAGACTACAATAAATAAGTCTAATTGTCCTACTTGCTTCTAAGAATTATTAGAATATAATATCAGAGGGGTAACCGTGTTTGTTGCTTTTTACAGATCCAGACTAAGAGTCCTGTGGCACGTTATAGACTTGGAACAGATGTATTGGAGCATAAGCTTTCATGGGTGAATACTCACTTCGTCAGACGCATGTATTCACCCATGAAAGCTTATGCTCCAATATATCTGTTAGTCTATAAGATGCCACAGGACTCTGTTGCTTTTTATAGAATATAATATTTACTCTTAAGAAGAAATCCAGTGTATGCATTATGAATCTAGAACAACCCCCCTCCCCCGCCCCGAAATTCAAGGGCCTTTGCATAATATTTTTCATGGTCATACAAACCATTTGTCTACTTTAACAAACAGTTTAAAAGAAAAACTAATTTTTAAGAAGCCATACTGATTTCTCTCTCACTGCTAGTCCCCTAAAACACACAACTCATTTTTATCAGCAGAGGGCACCCAAGACCTGTGACAAGAGGTGAAATAACCCAGCAATGTCTATTTTGTATACATACACTTCTCTCTGTAAACACACATTCTGAACAATACAATACTTTCATATTTCTCCTGGAGTAAATTAATTTAAGGAACCGTGGGTGAACAAAATATGTCATTAAGAACTTTTCTAATCTCATTAGTTGTAAGCAGTTGATCAGAAATCACAGCAATTTTAATAATTTCACTTTTGAAATATACATTGGTGTAAGTTTCATAACTGAGTTGTTGATATGGTGATGAAACTCAGCTTCTCTGTCTAACACTATAATAGGCACTACACTTAAATCTACTTCATATTTGTAATATCAAACAAGACAGCCATTTTGGTTAGATCGCTGCTATGAGCTGAATGTAATGATCGCAATATAGCTTTCTAAATGCAAAAGTTCTAAATAGTGCTTATAAGCCCCTTTTACTATTGATTAATACCTGCATATTGGGCTGTGTATGTGTTGCTAGAAATGGCTGTCCTGGGTTTTGTAAGAATTGTTGTCTGGGTTGCATGAAAGGCCGTGGATTTGCTGAACCTGGTTGGCTGAAGTGAAGAATTCCGGCAGGATTCTGAGGCTGGATGTTTGGTCTTACTGGTCTGTCTCTGGGAAATACTGGTTGCTGCCCTTGCTGATTATATCCTGGTCCAGGTTGATTGAAAGGCAGAGGATTCTGGGTAGGGACAGGATGGGTACTGTTAAGGAGTGGGGGATGGGGTGGAGGTGGGGGACTCCGTTGCTCGAACATATGATGACTTGGGAATCTTGGATCTGTTGAAATCAAAACATTTAATTAAGTGACAACCTCCTCATGAATACAAATGTGTTTTAAATACAGTCTTGCCATATTTTCAGCTTCAGGAGAGTAACTTGATAATTTGATTGAGGAATAACTACAAAATATTTTAGTTGGAAGAGCAGCTCCGCAAGGTTATATGAGAGATACTCCTCTTGCTTGTGCTAAGAACCACCTTAGAATGGAAGATGCAGACCCTTGGGAGAAAGAGGACAATTTGATAACTAGCTGGCATTAATAGTTATTTTTATTATTTCTACTGCAAAAGCACCTAACAACTCCAAGCAGCAATTAGGACTAGAGAAATGCAAGCACTGACAATCTGAACAAAACTAACACCCTTTCAATCCACGCAAAGACCTAGTCAAGCCACTTTATTCAATGTTTGTATTTTACTTGACACCATGTTTGTTGTGTTGTAACTTTAACATTAACTGAAAGATTGCACAGAATTCATAGAAAGTTAAATTTGTAGGGCACCAAATATTCCAGATAGATACAACTGTTAATGGGGGAACGACCACAGATGAATGGAGGAATGGTGTTGATATTTAATATCTGAACTGTAACAAACTGAAAATGTTATTTGGTTGCTTTTTGAGAGATGACAAAATACAGGATCACACTAAATCATAATGGTCCCTTCTGATCTTCAGATCTATGAATTAATCTATCCACACATATGAGAAGGGGATACTGTGTGAAAAGGAAGAATATTCAAATAGTATATTTGCAATGAAAAAGGTCACCCAGTATATTAATCTAAAATAAAAATTATATACCTCCCATGAAGAAAGGGTCTCTTTCCTGGGGAGGAGGAGGAGGCGGAGGAGGTGGAGGCATAGGTGGTGGAGGTGGGCCTCTCCATTGGTCCTGTAGAGGGATTCTTGGGGCTTGGGTGAAGTTGGTAGGAACAGGTCCAGGAGGGTGCTGCTGAAAATCTGGAGGGCCCTGTTTAATAAAACAAAAATCAGCAAAACTAAGTCCATCTTTGAGAAATTCATCCATAGTTTATTAAAAATACTCTTAAAAAAACCAGTTGACCTATCAATTATCTCCTGTAATATGTACAAGGTTGGCAGCCCTACTGAGTCATTCTTGCACAATGGATCAGACACTGAAGCTGAGAACAGGATCTTGAAATGATTTCACAGCATTTTAATAGTCATTGTAGCACCACAGGAATGCCATTTCTTTTCAAGCTTATTGAAATCCATGCAATTATTGACCTTCTTTCCCATTAATCCAAAAGTCTGAATGTCTACTTTAGAAAACGTTCCTGACATTTATCTTCTTAAACCATGCTATTCTTTGCCATCTATTTAGAACAACCTAAGCTACAGAAATGAAGCAGCTTTACTTCAAAAGGGGGGGGGGGGGAATCAATTTGTGTCATCCAGAAAATTAGAGCAATCATCTTTCAATAAATAAGAGGAACTAACATTTCTACCAATTCACATAAAACTTAAATACTTAAGGATCTGAAGCATTTCAAAAGGCATAAGAAAAATTTACACAGAATCTGTCTTTTCTTGATTTTTTAAAAAAGTTTTAAATAAGCCTTTAAACACTGGCTTAATGTACTGTTATTTCACAACCAGGAGCACGCAGAATAATTCAGATTTAATTCAGTAATTCATACTACCACTATCATTATTTGCTTTTATATGGAAATGTTTGACAATTTAAAAAATTGATACCATCCACTGAAAATGCGAGGCAGTCTCCCATCTATCAATACATTCACAAGGAAACAGATACCATATTCATGATAAGCATGCATGAAAAAGTCAGAAAGGTAATCAATGTCATCTCAGTACATCCTTGTTTTCAAACTAATATCCATTTAGAAATTAGCAATGTGTATTACATGTGCACCTGGTATTCACCAACAATTAGAACCACATTAAGCAAAAACAAGCCCTTCAAAATAAACAGATTCAAGAAGAGACACTCCCTTTTAAAGTTAAGTAAGAGAACGTTAAAAGTCTGAAAGATCACAACTTAGATCTTAAAATGGCACTAGGAAGTTTACCAAATCCCAAATCTAGCATACTTCCAGAAGAAACATGTGCCACAGCCTCCACCCTACCACTCATCCTAGTGTGTGTGCGCGCGCATGGGAAAAGGTAGGTGTCACAGAGCTAACCATAATTCAAGAATATCATTTAAGCAAGTTGGGCAATTTTTACTATGCTGGTCATCAATTTTAAGAACAGTTGAATCTCCATGCCCATAAAACTTCTGGCCTCTCTGCTGAGAGTGCTAAAATTGAGGTTTTTGAGCAATTAACACCATTCCACTAAGAGCAGGGCTGCAATCAATCACTAAACAGCTGTCAGACATAACTACTTTTTGGTCACTCCTACCCTGCACTAGACTGGACTTAGCAACCCTACAGATTAAAGGTTCTATATCCCATTATCAGTCTCCTGAACCATCCAGTCTCCAGTGGCTACTTCATTTAGAGGAGAGGTATTATTTCAAACTCAAGCATGAAAGTCTTCACGACACATGTAAAATTTATAGGAAGAGCTGATAGTGGCTTCTCTATTTAGATTGCCTAACATTTTCCATTATAAAATATTCTTGGGACCTTTTCTTGAAACATCTTAATACTTCCAATGTAAGCAGCCAGCCGTTGAAATTCAGTAAGGAAAAAGCCTCGGGCTAGAGAAGTGACTTTTCTTGTCCCAGGAAATTCCATTCAGGTTTAGTTCAATGTTACTATTAAATATTGCCTCTCTCTCACTTGTTGTGCAGGAAAATTCTGACAGCCTGTCAATATGACAACTGAACATTCTGAAGAGCTAGGCCTGTGCTACCACCTAAGCACCATCACCATACACTGTACTGGGAACACCCAGGAGCTGCCAGAGCACCTGTAGTAGAGTGTGGGAGGAGGAGAGCACACCAAACCAGGCTACCCCATCTGATCAAACTCCTTTTCTAGACCTGGCACATGGTACCAGTTTCTCATTTCCTCCTCCTCTGGGGGCTACACATGGGACAGGAGCCCCACACTTCCTGGAAAGGAGATGGGAAAACAGATCCAGGCAGGGCTCCCCCGACCACCTACTTTACCCAGCACATGGTGTCGGTAGCACACCTCACCCGCACAAAAAACACACTTCTGCTACTGCCAGCCAATGTAATTAAGGCCTATCACTCAAGTGGTAGCAGTGTGTGTTGCAGAGCCAAAGATTCAGGGTTCGAACCCTGCTGATAATGCATGATTGGGAAATTATTACAGCTGCACACAAGAGAAACTGTTTTACCTTTTTAAAAACCTAGCAAACTGCATATAAAAACAACTGTTAAAAGAAAGTTATTTAGGTTGCAAAGTCAAGTACTTCAAAGGTAGAAAATTCCAGATTTACAGTTGTCAATGCAACCTTAATTCTACCCACATGTATGCATGAACTACGCTGGTCTTTAACAACATAACATACTATTTATTCCACAGGACCCAAGCCTCATTCAGTGCACAGGATTCACTATTTTGTCTTCTCATTGTTCAATGTGTAGCCCAAGTCTGTATTTATTGCACACTCTTCAAGCCCTGTTCTTAAGGCAGAATTATTAATTTCCTCATGGAGTTTTCTAGCGTATCAGAACTTCACAAACATTAATTTATTTTCACAATTCCCCTATCAGGTGAAGAGGCATTATGATCCCTATTTTACAGATGGAGAACTGAGGCACAAAAAGACTAAGATGAAAAGTATCCACCAAATTTTGGATGCCCAATTCTAAACACCGAGGCCTTGATTTTTCAGAGCATTCAGCATCTCATAGCACTTAATATGTTCAAAGTACTGCTCCCATAGACTTCAGTTCTGCAAATCAGTCCCTAAGTCTCAACTCAGGTACCAGAAAATGAACACCACAATTAGTGCCCCCCTCCCCCCTGCTGCCACAAAAAGTTTAACAGATCTGTCCAGCATCACACAGGAGCTCCGTGGTAGAAGCAGGGATAGCATCCAACTCTCCAACGCATCAGTCAACTGCCTTAGTTATGAGACGGTCCTTTTTCTTACTGCAATGCCCTGTCTCATTCACCACACACCTTTCCACTTCTACAATAAATGAGGCAGGCATAGAATCATAGGACTGGAAGGGACCTTGAGAGGTCAATTAGTCCAGTTCCCTGCACTCATGGCAGGACTATCTATTATCTAGATCATCCCTGACAGGTGTTCGCCTAACCTGCTCTTAAAAATCTCCAATAATGGAGATTCCACAACCTTCCGAGGCAATTTATTCCAGTGCTTAGCCACCCTGACAAAGTTTTTCCAGATGTCCAACTTAAATCGCTCTTGCTGCAATTTAAGCCCATTACTTCTTGTCCTATTCTCAGAGGTTAAAGAGAACAATTTTTCTCCCTCCTGCTGGTAACAACCTTTTATGTACTTGAAAACTTATGTCCCCTCTGTCTTCTTTTCCAGACTAAACAAACCCAGTTTTTTTTAATCTTCCCTTATAGGTCATGTTTTCTAGACCTTTAATCATTTTTGTTGCTCTTCTCTGGACTTTCTCCAATTTGTTCACATCTTTCCTGAAATGTGGCACCCAGAACTGGACACAATACTCCAGTTGCGGCCTAATCAGCGCACAGTATGAGTGAAAGAATTACCTCTACCCTGATATAACGCTGTCCTCGGGAGCCAAAAAAATCTTACCGCGTTATAGGTGAAACCGCGTTATATCAAACTTGTTTTGATCCGCTGGAGTACGCAGCCCTGCACCCCCGGAGCGCTGCTTTACCGCATTATATCCAAATTAGTGTTATATCGGGTCGCGTTATATTGGGGTAGAGGTGCACTTCTCTTGTCCTGCTTACAACACTCCTGCTAATACATACGAGAATGTTTGCTTGTTTTGCAACTGTGTTACACTGTTGACTCATATTTAGTTTGTGATCCACTATGACTCCCAGATCCCTTTCTGCAGTACTCCTTCCTAGACAGTCTTTCCCATTTTGTATGTTTGCAATTGATTGTTCCTTCCTAAGTGGAGTCCTTTGCATTTGTCCTTATTGAATTTCATCCTACGTACTTCAGACCATTTCTCCAGTTTGTCCAGATCATTTTGAATTTTAATCCTATCCTCCAAAGAACTTGCATCCCCTCCCTGCTTTGTAGCATCCGCAAACTTTATAAGTGTACTCTCTATGACATTATCTAAATCACTGATGTAGAATATACATCAGTAAAGTAACACTTGATACTGTCTATTCAGCTATTAAGATGTATTATTTAAGCATTAGTCCTTGCTAATCCATCCCAGCTGACAGCTGGAAATATCTAACTGCAGTCCAGTCCAGTCAAGCCATAAGGCAACAAGGAGGCAATGGATGTGGTTTAATTAGGCTGCAACATCATTCACTTAAAATATTTGGGAGTACCTAGCAATAAATTGCATAGTGAAGGTTATCATAATTTCCTCATAACCCTCAACATGGCCCCTGCCATCCAATTGCCAAGAACTGTCACCCTACCCTCCTAAGAAGATTAAGGGGGCTATAAAACGAAGCAGTTTGGCTTCCCTCTGTATCTCATGTAGGAGCCCCAAACCCTCCTTCCTCAGCTCCCGTAAGGGATGCTTTCCCTTCAAATCCTTTTCCAATCCATTTGATCCAATAAGCACATCCCTTCCATAATGAGTACCTGCACTGGACATCTGCCGCAAGTTTTGCATACTAAGTTGCAACTTTACTCCCCTGCTCTACCCCACTGGGTCCCACACCCATTGTGGGAAAGATGAAAAAAATCCACCCCACCTCAGCCAATCCAGTGGTAAGGGAAAAATTCCTTCCTAGTCCCCAAGGAAAAAGAGGCAACTAGCATAATGCTCACAGCAGATCATGAAGGAGCCCCGTCCTCTTTCAGTTATCGTGGCTGGAAGGGTGGATGCTGCCAGCTCAGTCCAGGTAAAAGAGGGTTCCTCTGGGACTGCACAGGGTATCAACACCCCCCTTCTTTCTGAGCAGCTGGAAGGGCAATGCTCACTCCTCCCAGATACATGGTCTAGCCGATACCCACTCCTACAGAGGGTAAACTTCCCCTTCCTCCCTCTCTACCACCAGTTGTACAGGGAGCCCTTAAAGGGAAAGCCACCCCTTTTCATTTGGTCAACTGGACAAAGACCCACTACAAACAGTTGCGGTGAGTACATTTTGCCACTTACATGTTTTAAAGGTTTTTACTGGTTATTTTGAGTAGCCAGTGAAAAACTACATGAACTACCACTTACTGTTAGGCTGATAATACGAAGGACAAGTCATGCAAAGTCAATTATAAATAGATTTGTTATTCATAGAAAAGAAATGTGAAGGATGAACATTTTTCAAGGATAGTAACATTTGTTCCTGTAAGGACGAACTATGGGCATGATTCTGTTCTACCAAATGTCAATGGAAACAGGATCGGGCCCCTATGATTTTTAAGCAGGGTTTGATTTGACTTTTACTAAAAACTGGAGGAAGAATTTACTATTGTGCCTAAATTACATAGTAATCATGTGTAATTTTATAGATTTGTATAGATTCAGCAGTTTCAATACAATTCTATTAAATATTAATTTGTATTGTGAGCAGGATATGTGCTGTACAACTTTCCAAGTTTTTAATTTTACAAATTTTATCCAGTGCTATCATTTATTTTCTGACTTCCATTAATTTAAAGTCTCAGACAATGCGCATACATGTAGGTTGAATTTTTTTCCAGTTTTTGTTTGTTTTTGCACTGTGTTCGAGGTACTGATGAGTTGAGTCAAATCAGCTGAGATACGGATTTATTTGCCTGTGAGATCATTAAATTTCTCATTCATATAAAACATTGTAAACTCTTAAGCACCAAAATCACAATGGCACCTTTGAATGAAACGACATTGCAGTTGCTTTAATGGAAAAATAAGGTACAGTAATATTAGACTTACTATTTTACTGATAGATGCACATTACATACATTTCTGAAAGATAAAGGTCAAACCTGCATTTAAATATATCTAGAAAAACTGCAGTTTAATTTTAAATTTACAGACTAGAATGCCAGCGCTGAATTATTACTTTAAAGACTCATCACAATACTAACCTCTAAAGTCAGTAACTCTCTAATACCGCCAACTGCCATTGATATTTGGCAAACAAAAATAAAAGCAGAACATGCAGTTATTTAACTTTAAAAATTAACAGAGCAGGTGCAGCAGCCAGTTTTCATAATGGCATATTTTTGGTAAAATAAGCATACAGTAACACAGATGCATAATAAATCTTGATATGCACAGTAGTTACTTCCATTTTTCATGGTTTTATATCTGCCCAGTTTCAAATTACAGCAAAATAGGGAGTATACGTCAACTAAGATGTCTTTTAGCAAAAAACAAAATTTATTTTAACTCATTACTTTGCATGAGTAATCAGTACGTTGATTCTGTAGAAGCACTTCAATTAATCTTACAACCTTGAATACTTAAAAAAAAGGTAACTGGTTCTCAACTAAATGAAAGAGGCTCATACAAGCTAGTGTTGTCAGGCAAGGTAATAGAGGTCAAATCCCTTAATCTCAAGGCTGAGATTTGTCCTTAAATTGAGGAAAGAAAAGGAGGAAGTGTCTCACTGTCACCCTCCAGCGACCCACCTGGCTGGACTGCAACAGCAGAAACAAATGGCTACACAAAACTAACTTCCTGACTTCCATCCCAGAAAGAAGGCAGCTGTAATGCAGGACCTACAGTGTGATGTGGGAAGAAAGATGGGTACATGGTACTTGGAGGAGTCCTTTCCATCAACAACAGGGAATACTAGTTTCATCATTGATTTCGTAATGTAATAAGAATGTACAATATTGAATGTTTATGATGCATGTCATGACTTAACAGGCACAAGAAGTTTTGGCAACGATTTGCCATGGGATTGGTCATTTTTTACTACAACCATACTGTATCCATCTGTACTATATATTTCAATGAAACTTTACACAAGACAAATATTCCACTAGATGGAAGATGATAAACTAACCTAGAAAGTAAAGTTTCCTGAACTATTCCAAAATCCAGGACTAACACCAACTAGTCACCAGCACCACTCACTTGAAGGGGGGGGGGGGAAAAAAGGTAGTAAGGTGAAAAATCTCAGAGAGGCTTCTCTATTTCTGCAGTGGTTTGATTTAAATGCTACATCATTTTTAAGCTCTACTGGCTTTAGGGTTTGATAGTACAAAAGCCAGGAAAACCATTTTCTAGTTATGGTACTTCTGGTACTCTTCCTATTGTCAGAGTTTAAAGGTAAGTAGAACTTCAACAAGAAGGGACTGGAGGCTCCAAACTTCTTGCTACCCATAAGCAGACAAACCCTATCATTTGGGATTTGAAATCTGCAACTCTACAGGACAGAGCCAAAGCAAATGCAGGCTCATTAGAAGAGAGCAGGACTGATTCAATTATGAATGTACAGTGGGACTGAATTCTTATTGCTCATTTTCCCTAACAGAGAAAAAGTGTTGGTATTAGCTTTTTTTTTCTAAAACGTTACGTAGCTAGATTTAGAGAACTGATTCGCTTGTTTTTTATGGAGACTCCAAGGTCGGAACTGAAAAAAGGGTGATACTACGCTAGTGAAAAGCTATTTACCATTCAGTTTGTGGATATCACTGTTTATACTGGGTTAAATATTGCTCAGTTACCTGGATGTGAACTTCACTGAAGTTCATGTGTTGTACTAACATAACTTAGGATAGAATTGGCCCTTTGAAATAAGGTTGATTACATAATAATAAATTACCCCACTACATCATGGAAGGCAAAGGTCAAAGAAGGCAAACCACAGAGTACACAACTGATTATTAATTTATAAAGAACTGTAAATTACATAGTGCTTTGCAGAAATACAAAGAGGGTATATCTGCCTCAAAGCTCTTACAATGTAAATTTACACATTAATATTTTTTAAAGGATTAATTTCTTTTACTTATTAACAGAGAAGTTTATAATCCCAATAGAGTACTCCAAAATGAATGTTTTGCTGTATTTAAGCCTACTTACAAAGATAGTACTAAGGTGAACGGACCAATTCGTGTCCTATTACTATCTTTACTGCTCAAAATATTCCATTTATAAATAGAAAGATGACAGACAAATGTGGTCAAACGTGCAGCTTGTGTGACAAAGGATCGCTGTAGGCAAGCCCAGTACTACCACGTAAGGTCTGCATTTAAGAGTGTATTTTTCCCTGAAGGTTGGTAAGGATTGGCAACGTTCCTGCTAAAGTGCTAGACTAGCACCCCAACTAACAGTAATGAGAATATATCAAGAGAACTGACAGGGTAATTAATTTCCTTCTTTGAAGGCATGATGTTAGAAACTCATTCCCACTGCTCAGGTCTTATGAACTTTCCAAAGGGAGTTGCAGGTCTGGAGGAGAACAGACAACGGTCGTCACATTTCCTTATTTGCGTGTCCCCACTATACAATCTCTCAGAAAATGGAAACATGACGACTTCCAGACTCCATGTTGGGAATGCAGACTGTTAATATAAAAAAATCTTTACAAATTTTAAACTGAATTAACTTGTTCTGGAAATCTTTGAAAAACAATAAATGTTGAACTCTTGCATGCCATTTATCCCAGAGCACTTGAAAGTGCAGTTCTACTCTGAAAAGGTAGGAAAGTGGCAGTGGATAGATACCTAAAAAATAACATGTAAAATTTGCCCTGCTTCCATGGTGACAAGCAAATTCCTGAAATAAACTATGTTTAAAATTAACTTTGTATTTAACTGTTCATGGCTGAATTTTAGAAATCTCAGAAATATAGTGTGTTAATTTTACCTGACACCCTCATCCCCCACAAAAAGAAGTCCCCATCCATTCCTCCATCACTTTTCCCCTCATACTACAAATTATGGCTCCACAGACAAATATTTCTTTCTACAGTCTTACATGCTATGCTGGTTACGCAATTTCCCATTGTACTGACTTCCATTATTCAATATATCTAAGGCACAACTTGCATGCTATCAATCACTTTTGCAAAAATTGCAATGCCAAGTTGTGTCTACAATTCATTAGAGTTGTGAATAGCTCATTGAACATGACTTTCACACACTCAGGCAATCCTCCTTCTGAAAGAATATGAGATAAGGTTACTTTAATCCTTTCAAAGAATTGCACTATTTTGCTTTCCTTTTTATCCCCTTAAATATCCTTCCTAGTTAAGAAATTAACATTCTCTCATACAATTCTTACACAAATTGTACTTTTACTTTTCTGCATCTCTTGTTAATTACATGATGTTATCTGGAATAATCTATTCAAGAAGCACCAATAACTTTGGTTACCAATAAAAGAGAAAACTTAGCATAAATTGCTTAGCACAAAGTTAATCTTATAAAGCAAGGAATAAAGAGGATCTAACAGCTATTATATGACTTATCAGCTTCCCAAAAAGGGTCACTCTATACTTTTTTCAAGAGACTAATTAAATACCTTAACAATGTCATTGAAACTTCATGAATCTTTCAATAAATTATACCCTGGCTCTACAACATGTTTTCATTTATTAATCTCACTTAAAATGCAAAGAGCTATGAGAACCCCATTGACAGTTAAGCAGGGCCACTCAGTTAATTCTTATTATATGGTTTAATGCAAAGAATAATGACCGCTATAACCTATGACAATTAAAACTATAGCCATCTGTCACAAGATGTTAATCCTCTTATTTCAGCAGTCATCAGACTTTTCAAAAAGCTTTCCTAAAATGCCTACCTTTTAGGAGAAAGCACTTATTGTCGTGGATAACTAGACACATTTTATATACCTTGAATGTATTATAAAAGATTTTAATGTAGAATTTATACACACCACTGTATGCTTTTAAGAGGTACACTTCTAATCAATTTCACTTGGTTCTCATTTACTAGGCACAATGTTTTTAGGATGAGGAATGATTCACTGAAATTGAAAAATAATATACGCATTCTAATACTATTTTAAACACCTAAATTTGGGACCTGATCTGCCCAATAGCTTCCATTTAATGCTTATTACAGTGATGCGTTTGCATTGAGGGGAAAATAGCCCACTGACTGGCATAATTATTTTCTCTAATTAAATTAATACTTAAACTATGCCTTTTATTTAAGCATTTATATGCCTTTATCAAAAGTAGGACAATAATAGTTTATAGTAATAAACAGATTCACGTGATACTGAATGTATAACTACTTTCAATAGAATCAGATCACTCAGGAGTCAATTAAAAAAATCATAACACAGTAGTTAGCTCTATTCAAACTGTCTCAGGAAATAGAAAACTGGTTCAAACAGAAGGGCTGTGGGAGCTGTAGGACTATAGGGAGATCCAGGATGGGAAAATAGGTTGGGAATGTCTGTCCAAATTAAGTCAAAACTAAAGGAACCTTGATTAATATTAGGTGATCCACTAGATGTGGAATATATGTTTGACACTTTATAATGTTAAGACATGAGAAATCACATTGGGAGGTATAGGCTCAAGTCTGAGCCATCCTGTTGGAAAATCCAGAAGAGCTATAACACCTGGTTTCTTTATCTTTACACCAGTAAAATTTCCATCCATGCTCTTATATAGGCTGAGAGGGTGGAAGATCTGTGCAAGGCAAGGAGAGTTACGGAGGAATTTCATGTTAGGATATTTAGGTAAATAAGGCAAGAAATACTGCTCACTCTTGTCCCAAACTCCTGCTTTAAAGCCATGATGGTAACAATGATTCTTGAAAGCTGAGCTCTCACTGCTCTGTATGCATGGCTGGAAAAAGAGTATTTACAGTTAGCAGGGAAAGGGCATAGCAAAGTGATGAAACCTCATGAACAAACCTGAACAGCCTCTGTTATCTGCAGGAAGAGAGGTGCAACCCTAAATGTCTCAGATGAGATTAGAAACCCTAACGTGACAAAATGTTTTTTAAAAGTATAGCTGTTTAGTTTTAAAACTAATGAGTCTTCTGCAGCTTCAACTTCAATTTCATCTTTGGTTTACAAGTCTCTCCTCTAGGGTCTTGCATAAGAAAGTTAAAGATGGCCATTATCACTACCACTGAAATGTTTAATTGAAGATTCAATATAACGTAGGAATAGCACACAGAACAGAATCTGGAGGACTGGTACAAAATAGCAGTTAAATTTAGGATGGCAGACTAGAAAATTTCCCATTGGCAATAGAGAACCCAGCAACCACTTTGCTTAAGGACAGTAAAGATCTTTTTGAAGATTGATGTGCTGGGAAATTTACAATGTATTAGAAATCTCAGACTGATCAGCGTCCCCAAACATGTGAATAAGAAAAGCACATTTTAGAAATTCCTCAGTTTCAGGACTATTGAGATTAAGCTTCATTAAGAGCATTTCTTCTTCCTTAGATTAGAGGCTATTAATTGGGAAGACTATTAACAATGTTTATGACCTGGTGTGTCTTGGTGATCCCGCAAGTTACCAGTGAGAATTCTGAAAAAGACTAGAACTAATCAGATCATGAATACAAGAAATTCAGGATTTCTACATTTTATTCCAGCCCGGGTGGTGCAAAGGGATATTCTTGTAACTAATAGAAAAGGAATTTGAGAACCTCAAAGCAAAACAAACGTTGGAGTGATCATTTCTTTTTAAAAATGAAAACAAGTATGTTTTATTTCCACCAAAAAACAAAACCCAAACTAAAAGCAGCTTTACAAACTACTAATATTACTGATGCAGCTGACTTAGACTAGGAGATATGTCAGTAAACAACATTTAAGACTTTGCTATACAGTTGTTAAATTACATGATTCCTGGTTTATATTTCTGCAGAGAAACTAGATTTTGAAAGTGATTTACATAGTCCTGACCCTATCAATACTTGCATCTGATACCCCTGAGGGAATTCTGCGCCAAAAATAATAAAAAATTCTGTACAAAATATTTGTAAAATTCTGCAGAATTCTGCAAATTTTTATGTCAATAAATAAATGTGGCGACAGTGTGGCAGTGGGGAGCACAGCTGGCTGCATTGAGGTGGGAGATCACCCTGAAGCTCCCACCTCCCTCGGTACAGGGACTTGGCAGTGAGGCTGCACCTGCCCCTGACACAGTGCAAGGGCTAGGCCTACCCCAGAAACACCCCCGGGCCCTGTCACTCTGTGCCAGGCGCACCAGGTATCCACCCCCTTTCCTCATTTCCCTCACACCCCCTTACCCAGCCCCACTGCCAGCACTCACTGTTGCACAGAAAACAGGAAGGCTCCCAGCACACAGATGGGGAGCTCGACTGGCAATGGCACCCAGGAGACGGCATTCAGCTGCAGAGCAAAGATGCAGCCTCCTTCAATTGGGCAGCTCTGTGCTTGCAGAAAAGTGACATGTAACCCTGTGTGCCCCCCCTTTAGAGGGGGCAACCCCCCCAAAAAAACTGCACCCATGGCAGTGTCTCTCCTCCCACCCCACCACACACACACACACACCCCGTGGCTTCCCTGCCGTTTTCTGCAGGGAAGCACAGGAATTCTGCGGGGGGGGGGGGGGGAGAGGAGTTCTCCAGGTGTGCAGTCACGCAGAACCCCCCCAAGAGTAATCTGAGTAATTTTATATGTGAGAGCTCTCCCACTGAACTCACTGGTACTATTTGTGTGCATAATGTTATGCACACATGTATTTCCAGGTTTGGGACCCATCTGCCTTTCTGCACTCAGACTCTATTAATCCAGTGCGTTATCTCTCAGATGCAGATCCAGTTTGTTGTAGGACAGAATTCATTCATACAACTGTTTCCTGTATACAATGGTGTGAAACATGTTCATTGGATTTCCTTATGGGAGGAGGAAGGGGTCTTGACTTTTGCCATCAGAGTCTCCTTATTGGCCTCTAATTAATTGCTATATAGTTATGTTTAATAATTTGTGCTGGTTTCCCCTCTAGAGAATTTGTATCTTTCTCACAAGAAGACTTAGAGAAAAGTTAAATTTGCATTCATTCAGATTTTTTTTTAGCAACTTTTAAGTAGTAAGATAAAAAATGAAACTATTGAAAAATCTAAGATTTCATTAATGCAGGAAAAAAACTTTAAAAAAATATTCTACGTATCTTTAATTCCACAACTCAGGATGCTCACCAGTCTGAAATAGCAGTTAGCAAACAAACCAAATATGGCAAGTACCATGAAATATAAATGTATGAGTTCTCTGTTTGTTTGATTTTAACATCTATGGAGCATGTGCACCATGGAGATAGTATGACAAGTTAAAGGGTTACTGCATTTTAGAAACCATGTATTCCTCTCTTATTTAATAGCTGTTACCATCATGTTTAGCTGCTGCTGCTCCTCTTGCAGATGGGAATTCACTGATATGATTAAATTTGATGGTATGATAATGTATGGTAATCGTGATTAATCAGAAGCCTACTAGCAAATGGAGGATGTTGGGTATTATGTCACCTGCATTTTAAACTGCATTCCCTCTATGCCAGCCTGACAATATTTGACAGCTGGAGGGATCTCATGCTGCATCTGCTTGCTACTACTTATAGATCTGATAAGAGAAAATGCCCATCATTCCTTCACTATCTTAAGTGCTGTAATTACAGGGCTTTGCAGACAAGTTGTGAAAACAGTAAATGTTCAAAACGAACGCTTTTTGGTAGATGTTGAACAAAGCTCAGTCTCACATCTGCAAGGGCTATAATCTGAAAGAAATGTAATTTGATGCAGCAGTCTCATTCAAACATGATTTGCATGAAATGCCATATAAAGCACTATCCAAGAAATGTCAATCACCACCACCTGATACCATGTATACTGTTAAATGGAAACAAAATGCTTTTTACACTACCTGTGATCTGCTGTTGCTACACAGTAATCCAGTGAAAATTTCATTTACTGTTACTGTTATTATAGTAAAGCCATAACTAAAGCAGAATAATTTTGAGAAAGTACTTCAGTAGACTTGTTTTCACAAGAGTTCTTTCATTTCCATCAATAATTTACCTCCTAAACAAATGCTATTACAAAACATGTAATAGTTAATCACCACCCATCACTGAATACCATTCAGAAATGACAGACTGCTCTGGAGATGTAAATTGCAAGACATGAATTAAGAGTAACACACTTTTTAATGTGAGCCAAAAACTTTAGATACTAGGTTTTTAAAACCCCCGATTTCCTTATTTTTATACCACCTCATTATTAAATCTGAAATAATTTTGAAAATGACATGTAATTCAATTTGCTTTTTGTACTTTCCAGTACAATGAAAACAATTTCATTTTGCCTCATTCCCCTAAAATGTTGCAGTGTCTAGGATCCACTAAAGGAAAGATATTTTTTACATAACAAAAAATGCTTTCGTATAATAACGAAAAAATCAGTTCTGGTACTAAATTTGCTAAAGCTTTGGTTTCCGTTTTGGACTACAAGTTCAGCCTGTACTCCACTTTATAATGCTACTTAGAATTTTTAACATTAGTAGCAACATTTATTGTTCCTATCATAGTAGTGTTTACACCTGAGGCATTGCCCTAGCAATCCTAGACAGTGTTTGCCTCAGACCTCAAAATGTAAGACAAGTGGCAAATGAACGGTAGAAAAGAGAGATAAAACATTAATAGTTTAAAAATGCGTCACTACCTTAAGTTATCTGAAATGTGTGAAAAGTAATTTAAACAGCTATTTTAAAGACTTCCACAAATAACACATACAATTATACTCTGACGTATATTTTAAGATACTGCTTTAAGAAACTTAAGACTTTTTTTAGCAAGAAGTTTACAACGAAGAACCAAAACTAATCTTACATACTGAAATTTTTAAAAAGAGCTGATGTAATGGAGATATATGGAAGCATACTGCAATCAGAAAATAGAAAGAATATTTAATAATGATGGTTATTTTTGTAAGAAAAATACAATCAGAGAAATAGAAATCAAGGCTATTTAAATAGAAAGGGATACAAATGGATAGATACCAGAAAGAGGAAATAACTATGAAACGTGGAAAGTTGTTCATGAACGCATGAGGGCTTTTTCGTCTATTAAAAATCTTATTTTTATACTGAATAAAACAGAGCATTTATAAGAATTATTTAATTTAGTAGATTTTAATTCTGCTCTATACACAAGTGTTTTATCAAAGAATAAAGTTTCTGGATCTCAAATGAAAAGGACTGGGGGTGCATCCAGGGGCCACTAAGGGTATATCTAAATGGGATCGAAAAAGCAAAGATTCACCAAAGAGGTAGTGTAAAGAGATGCCTCAGTTACTACTTCTCTTACCCACAATCCTTTCCTCTCCATTCTAGAGGACCCTCTCCAAGTGTCTAAGGCCCAAACTTACTTTAACCCCATGGGAACAAAAGGCCCTAAATATAAAGAAATTAGTGCAGGTCTGCCTGTGGAGAGAGGACATGACTCCAAGATCCAACTAAGGAGGTCCCCACACACCTTGTGCTTCAGAGTTAAATAAGTCTGACCAGTACAGCGAAAGAGAAGGGGTCAGTCAGTGCATCTGTAACTATAGGTACCCACTGGCCATTGTCCCCTATTCTCAGATGGAGCATACCAGCTGCCATTAGCAGCTTGATGGAACCAAGCAGTGTGATGGGGAAACAGTCTGCGCCATAGGTTGTTACTTCAGCACAAAGCTAAAGTTCTTGCTAGAGAACGAATACTTTTTAGCCAATTGTGTCAAACACATTTGCTTAAATTCAGAACACATATTTAATACTGTATTTATACAGTGTTATTATGACTCACTTGCTGCACAACCGTGATCAAGGCAGTCACTTAAACATGAAATTTTTCAAATTCATTCCCTACTGTTAAGCTAATAAATTCATATTACAAATTCAAACTACAATTAATGGGTCTGATCTTCAAAAGTGCTGAGCAGCCAGCACCTACTATTGACTTTGCAACTTGAAGTCAATGGGTAGGATTTTCAAAAGCATCTAAGTTAGACATCTAACTCACTTAGGGTAGACTTTTCCAAAAATGCTTATGGGTATTCCTGGCTGCACTACACTTTTCAAAATCAGGCCTCTTATTTAGGTGCCAAAATATATATATTTAGGGGCCTAACTAAGGGCTTGTCTACATTACCCGCAGGATCAACGGGCAGCAATCGATCCAGCGGGGGTCGATTTATCGCGTCTGGTCTAGACGCAATAAATCGACCGCTGAGCACTCTCCTCTGGTACTCCACCGGAGCGAGAGGCGCAGACAGAGTCGACAGGGGAGCATCAGCTGTCGACTCTCCGCAGTGAAGACACCGCGGTGAGTAGATCTAAGTACGTTGACTTTAGCTATGTTATTCAAATAGCTGAAGTTGCGTAACTTAGATCAATCCCTCCCCCGCCCCTCCAGTGTAGACCAGGCCTAAGCAACTATTTTGGAAAATCTTGGCTTCTTTGTGCCTGTTTTCCCAGCTGCAAAATTGAACTGTAGGAAAATGTACCTTTACTTCCCTGAAAATTTCCATTCTTCGAATGGGAAGGTCTGCATCCTGTTTGCAGCTTGCTCAGAGACAGAACCAAGCCTTCCAGTAAGGGAAGGATGGGTGTGCCCTCACATGTGTAGATGCCATCCACTCTGTTCCGCCTCCAGCAGTTAAAAGGCAGGCTCTGCTGGATTTTCTTCTCAGAGCAATTGTTTTATTAATTATTAAAAATCTCCTTCTGATTTGGCGGTTTGGGTTTTCTAATTTGGCAGTGAGAAAGATAGGAGAGTTCTGCCAAAATGGGGATAAGAACACTTACCCAACTTTTGTAAAGCACTTTAAAATTGACAGCTGGAAAATGCCATGTAAGTGCTAAGCATTGTTATATTTGATGTCATACAACGCATTGGAAACATGGTCCTTGTATCAATGGTATTAGAACCTACGAAAACACAATTTAAGCATAGTATCTCAACTGACCATATGAGGGCCCAATATCAGAATATTTTCTTCTTTTTAGTCTACAATGTTTAATGGATTAACCTTCAGGCTTGAAGGACTGAGTGCACTTTATGGAGAATTTTGAAAGAAGACAGGATGGTGATTTGGCATACAAGAGGGAAATTATGGTGACAGGCTTTTTGGCTGAAGTTATTAATTAGTACCCCTTTTTACTTTTAAACTCATTTATTACCACCGCAAGGAATGGTCCAAATCCAGTCAAAAATGTCTTTGGGGATGACTGTTCTATCCTGGGTGGAGTTGTGGAATAAAGGCTATAGAGATGGACTGTCTGACTAGGCTTTCACCCCTCCCCTGCCCTTGTTTATCTGCTTATACTTCCTGGCCAAATAGCGTTTAAAGACTTTGCTAGCATGGTTCCCAGCTCTGTAAAAACAGAGCCTAGTAGCTTTCTAAAGAACCATATTTAAACATGTTTTCCTGTCAGAAATGTGGTACTTTTGCACATTAGTGCTATAAGACAGTTTTTCTATGCACTACCCAGTTTATAACACCATTTGCAAAATGGTTTCTTGTTAAGTTGGGTCCTAATGGCCAGGTCATGGGAAAATTAGAATCTTTAATAGCAAAAACAATGTTCAAGAATGGTTCTTGAGAGAGCTGCTGACAGTTTTCAAATGTACAAGGTCCAAGTCATCACTTATGAAGACCTTGGGGCCAGCCTCCTCAGCTGGAGTAAGTTGGCGGAGCTCCACTGAAGTCAGTATTTCAATGAAGTTATGCCAACTTATAGCCACCGAGAAGGATCTTAAGCCATCAGGTTGGACTGGTGGCAACCCAGGGATAATAAAACCATTGATTTATGAAAGATGTCCCCCTTTTACTTTTAACTTTTCCTCCCTTTCTTTTGCCTCACCCCCACAGTGTCCCCCATCTGCTTGTTATATTTTGTTATTGTCTTAAAATTATGAGTTCTCTGTGGCAAGCACAGTCATCGTCTTATTCATTTGAACAGCATTTAGTACAATGGGGTCTTGAACCTTGATTGGGATATCTGCACTACCGTAATATAAAATAATATGGCCAGGAAACAGTAATAAAAAATACAGAAGGCCTAGTTAATTGCTCCATGGGTAATTGCTTCAGTCAGTTTTGCCAAAAATGGCAGAGTCATCTGAGCAGATCTTTGGCTGGGCTATTTATATAATAAAATCCCAGATTATCACTAGAATGTCGGCTGAATCAGTGTGAAGCGATGGGAAAAGGTACAAGCATGAGCCGGAGAGCTTTTTGTATAGAATATCACTTCGTTCAATCATCACTGGGATTTGCCGTCTGTTACCATCCAATTTTTAAGTTCTCAGACATTTTGACTTTACTAATGATATCCATGCAGTGTACAGCTAACGTAGGGCATTTATCAATGCCATGCCAAGAGTCCTAGACCACTGATATCAGAGAAGACAACAAATTACCACCTTTATTCTACAGCAATTTCACTGGCTGTATGAGGAGACGGTGGATTATTTGGCCCAGTTGCCACACCTCTGCGAGAGAATGGGCTTTTAGATACTAGTTATTTGTTAAATGACAACTGTATGACTGGCACTTTGAGACAAAAGCTAAAGTCAATCCCCTGCTCTGATTTGCTTAAAGCCCAAGATACATAGATAACATAAGACCTAGTGGAAGGCTCAGTGGAATGTCTTAGCTTAATGTGCTGTTTTTTTAAATAGACTATTTAAAAATAACTGGAAGAATTAAATAGTGTCAACTGCACGCTGATTAAAATCTCTGCATAAATTTTATTGCCACAAACTAATAAGATCTGGAATACAATGGAAACCTATGGAGTCTTCTGCAATTTTTATAGAATGACAGGCACTCTTCAGAACCGACAATTTTAATATTTACCTTGTGTGCAAGTGTGCCATAGCCTTCGGCTGACAGCCCCATTTCAGAACCATTATCTACTCAGTTTCCAATGAGTTTAATATGGTTATTGATAAAGACTTGTTTGCACATTAAACAAAGTAGTCACTGTTTACTGAAAGGAAAAATGCTAGACAATGAGGTATTTGATATACTCCTTGAGTATTCCAAGATTTTACTCTGATTCTGTATTACCCCATATGTTAGGAAATAACCAGAAGGAATGTGTAGAAGGCCAAAAAAGTAATTCTATTTATGTCTTCTCCCCACTTCCTCCCAAAACACCCAAGGGACAAAGCTTTAAATAAATAAGTAGGGATGAAAATGTTAAAGTTTTACTTATTACTATTGGCAACTGAATATGAAAATGCAGTATCAAAACCTGTATTTAGTGGCAATTGATTTGTTTAACAATTGTCTCAATTCCAATCACTGCTCAACTCCAATCATTGTAAGCACTGCATTATGCTTTCTACCAATTTCTTATAACATGAAGCTCAATGTGCCAAACACAGCCCTGGTACAACTTTGTTGAAGTCAATACAATTGTGTCCTCTCACAGAAGGGCTGAATTTAACGCTAAAGGGTTTTAAAAATGAACGATTACATGTTCTCATATACTAAAAAAAAAATCAATTACAGTCCCAAACAATTTTTAGAAACACTTAAGCAGCTTGAAAATGAAAACACAAAAAAAATCTGATTTGCTTTGTGGACTACACATGTCCTTTGTTTAGGTGGTTCTATAAAGGAGCAGTAAAATCAAGTTCAAAGACTTCTTTCTCTCAGTCATAAAGACTTACAGGAATTCTAACATTTTATTCAACCTTACAGGTTTTTTTAAACCGTATTTGCAAAGATTTCTAACTGCTGGTCTACCTGTTAAAATATACATCAACTAAGAATAGAATAGAAATATTTGCAGATTTTAACATGCATGAGAGCAAAAAAAATTGCTCTATAACAAAAGCATTTCTTCCACACACAGAGCTATTTAAAAAATGTTATACCTCTGATACTTATGCAAATTTCACACCATATTTTATTTTCATGGAAAACAGGCTGAACAGATAAATGGAACACCTAGAACTTTCAAATCTGAAGGTAAATTTGACTTGAGTTCAACAGTTATATACTACATTTGATAAAACAAAAGTGAAATATGTATAATGCTACTCATACCTACCTCTTACCTAGAGGCTTCGGTACTCTATGTAAACAGTTGTAAAGCACTTTACAAGGGAGGTCAGTATCATTAGCCCTATTGTACAGATTCGGGTAACTGAGGCACAGAGAATGGAAGTCACTTACCCAAGGTCTTACCCAGCAGGCCAGTGGCAGAGCCAGGAACAGAACCCAGGTCTCTTGAATCTCAGTCCAGTGCTCTGTCTACTACAATGCACTGCCTCTCCACTTAACGGAAAGAGACTCTAACCAAAAGAATTTTCTTAGCTCTGAATATCAGCTACTTAATATTACAGCAAGTATCAGTGTCATGTTTACATAAGAAAGATGCCCCATTTTCTCTAGGGAAACTTCTAGGGGAGAAGAGAAAAATATTTCTATCCAGAAGAGGAATACAATTCTATATCAAAAGTAAGCTGAATCTTTGTTATTTTATTCCATTTAAAAGTTGTGCTGTATATGAATTATTTTGCTATATGTATGTTAGTATTTGTCTACTGCAAATAGGAAAAAATATTTTAAAAATTCTAATTGTACAACCTATTTAAAGAAATCAAGTTCTAATTTTAATATGTTGGTGTAAACACATTTTCAAAGACGTCAAATAGAATGTATAAATCTGTTGTTTCTTCCTCCAATTTCTTTTCATTTCAAAATTTGCTCACTAGCAGATCAATTAAAATATATATCACAGGAAAACAAAGTGCAAGATTCGGGGATACAACATAATTCCAATTTTCACAAAGAACAATTAAAATTAACATTTTTAAATGCTAGGAAGATTTCTCTGTTTTGCACTCGGACTTGCTCAGATAAAAGTATTTCCTCTAGTTACACCACAGTCAAATTGTGGTAACCTGGAGTATAGAAATTTCACAGAAGTATGACAAAATTGGGTAAAACGATAACCAGACTTTGTAAAGCTAGAGTTTGTTTTAGGTTGTTTAACATTTTTTATACTTCATAAAACAGATTCTATGGTAATGAATATGACTATCAGTAACTGTACAAAATGAACAGGCATAAGTAATTGATTGGATAAGCATCTTTGAGAGGAAATATTCTGCACAGAAATAATCCTCATACTATATGCATATGGAAATCACAAAACCAGCACAATTTTTTGTGATCTGCCTTTTCCAGCTACAACTGATTTCTATACAGATGAACGCTGTATATTAGTATATTTTGATACACGATCATTTGCTTCCCCCTTCCACATTCCATATATTACCAAGGTTTAGCTTTCCCATGTACAAGCTTCATGTACAAGAAAAGCATGTGTGGGTCTCCAAGTTGTTGCCTTCATTTGCCAAATTACACAAAAATTACTCATTTAAATGATTTGATACTCTGTGTGAACAGTTGTAAGTAACTAAAATGATACAACACAATAGATTAAGATGAAACTACCACAAACTGGAAAACTATGAACAAGTGATTTTGCATACTTCGTCCACTCAGAATAAGTCAGGCGGTCAGATTAGTTTAGAGAAAGAGCTAAAAGATGGCTAGTATGTTTTGGAAGCCAAAGATAAGCAAGAAGGGAAGGATCGATCATTCAATGCCAAATCCATTTTTGATATAAAAAATAATGAAACCTTTTAAATGCTTAAAGCAAGCAGAAAATAAGGCACTGATTTTAGAATAAAAATAAAAATATGGAGCTTTTTAGCCGGAGAGATTTTTTTTTTTTTTTTTTTCCCAAGATTTTTTTTAATGGATTCTAGTAGTTAAATGAAAAAAAGTTCTCTAAGACAAGATGCATTTGTACCTCTCCCTTTGGAGAGACTGGTTCAACAATTTTACAGTTAAATAGAATTATTTCTGCTCTCAAAAATCCATTGACCTTAAGCTTTTAACAAACATTTTCAACTGCGGAGATTACTGTCAATATTTACAAATCCTTAAAATTATATTTCATTGGAACAGCTTTTATTTGCTATATTAATATTTCTTTGCAAATGTATGCTTATCCATATCACAGAAGAAGAAGCAGCTGCTACTCACAGGAAATCTCTGGGGTCCTACAGCAGGTCTTGGCTGGGTTGGGACTGGCAACAAGGGCACTGAAACAAGAAACACCTTTTAATACAATTTATTTTACCTAACAGTTGTTGACTTTCTCTCCAAAAGTAGTCACGTAGCAGATCTTAGTCACGGCTGGTTAGGTTTACCTTTAAGAACTAAGCATGTGCTCCACAGTCCCTAAAATTAGCGGAGAGGAGACAAGTTTTGTTTCCAACATTCAACAGGCAATTAATATTCGCATAGCATAATTTAGATAATGCAATCCTGAATTTTCCAGAATTAAACAGCCTGTTGACAGAAGGGGAAAAAAACTACATATGGCCAAACTGAAGGAAGTACACTCTTTTAGGCCTGTAAAGGTGGATCTAAATGACATAACCATGCAGCATTTAAACAATGCTTCAAATGCAAAAAGAGGGAATTCAACATATACATCCTAGATTCTTCTCCCTCAGACCCTTTTAGATTGTCACTGTGACTCCCGACAGACTCCGCGCTTCAATGCGTCTTTATAGTATCCTAACACTATATATGCTAAGGCATCACAGTGGATCAGGAGCTGGAATGACTACAGAGAACCTAAAATGGGAGGGAGAGGGTAAGAAGTTCAGAATTATGCTCTGATGTCTCCTATTAACATTACTGAACGGGACATTCCACACACACAAGGTTCCTTCCTTAAACACCTTGCAGGTTGAGAAGGGTCACACTCGATTTGTGATATTCACAGAATCAGTATAATATCTCAAATGAAAAATAACTTTTCTATAAAAGCCTGCAGCAGGCAAAGGATCCCCTGCCTCAAAAACAGAAAGCTGTTAAACTGAATTTCAAAACTTCAGCAGTGGATCAGCACTCCTCTATATTAATGAGCTTCTTGGGGTTGTTATTAACAAAGCCACAATACACACAATTACCAAAGTTCTTCCCTATATGGTGCACAGGAGAACACTGTAGTATCTCAACTGATGTGGTAACTAGAGCTGGTTGGGAAACATTCCAGAAAATATTTTTTTCCATTGGAAAATGCAGATTTATCTCAACAGAGTTGGTTTGAACCAATTTGCTGCTTCAAAAAAGTTTTGGAAAAAAGTTTTGAAATTGTTGGAACATTCCATTTGGACATTTTCTACATGAAAATTTCCATTTTTCCACTTCAAAATGTGAGCTAATTTTAGTAAATAAAATAAAATATAGGTTGAAATTAAAATGAAGCATTTTGAAACTATCAAAACAAAAAACATTTTGACTGACCCAAAACAATTTTTTCTTTCTGATTGCAAGTCTGTGAAATGAGAAATTTTATCCCAATTTGTGTCAAGTATCAGAGGGGTAGCTGTGTTAGTCTGAATCTGTAAAAAGCAACAGAGGGTCCTGTGGCACCTTTAAGACTAACAGAAGTATTGGGAGCATAAGCTTTCGTGGGTAAGAACCTCACTTGCATCTGAAGAAGTGAGGTTCTTACCCACAAAAGCTTATGCTCCCAATACTTCTGTTAGTCTTAAAGGTGCCACAGG
>NW_020664462.1:15753001-15796549 GCF_002925995.2 Terrapene triunguis | reverse complement strand
ATCCAATAAAAAGTATTACCTCACCCGCCTTGTATCTAATACCCAGGGACCAACTGGGCTACAACTACACTGCATACATAAATTCTTAGTGGTATTCACAGCAACTAGTAGCACTTGACACTTCATCACTGAATTAGCAAATTCCATATTGGGGAATCCAACTCCTATCAAAGATTTCTCAAAGTTCACTTCTTATAAAGTGAGTAAGATACAAGAACTAATGTATTAGTAACTCTTCTTAGCTCACACCTATGTCTAACTTCCATACACTTCTGTTGCATATTTCTGTTTTACTATTTTATATACTGACATACTGGGCTAAATGCACTAACTTTTCACCTTTGGAAGATTGTGTTCAACCTCTGTATTAGGTTACAGGTGAAAATCAGTTTGATGGTCTCATCTTAGTTCTTCCTGAACATCTGTCAGTATCATACAATCATCATCCAATTTGGAAAGATGGGGAGTTTGACAGAACCATGACTAAAATAGCTTACGTGTTACAGGTCAGGGCCTATATGCAATAAAAAAAGCTGTATAGGAAGGAACACACAAAAAATAGGCCAGCATTCTGTTCAACTGTCATTATCTGTTTTGGTATAGTGCCTCTGGCAGTGCCCCCCTCCCCCTTTTTTTTTTTAAACACACAAATGAATTTAATACTCGTGAAAGATGATAGTTCAAATCCTTTCAATCCTTGGCCTCTCTGCTGAGGCAGCAAAGATGGCTCAAACCAGCACTCTTTTCGGAACATCAAATTAATGCACAAATTTTTAATGATAGAAGTGGAAGAACTGGTGGTATAACATTTTAAAACAGCACAGTGTTGGACAGGATTTTAAATAAGAATGGAAGTAAATATCATCCGATGGTAAATGACCAGGAAATATTTAAAGAGACAGCAGAAACCATCCTTGTCATGTTTTAAGGGATTTTTTTAATAGTATTTTTTTCTGACAAACCAGAAAATTGCTTTAATTTAAAAAGTTAGTTTTAAAGGATAAAATTGAGTCACTGCATAGCAATTTAGTAAGTTACTAAGAGACAGTTTGGTAGCTCACTTCTGAACTTTGGTGGCCCTAAAATCCTTGGTGGGACAGTATTTGTGATGCCAATATTAAGTTGTGAGGTAGTCATACAGTCAAAGACCTATTCACCGCATGCTGAAGTTGTCAACTGACCAGTCTTTTGCTATTGTGGTACCATACAGAGATATCAGAAACTGAGCATAAGGAATATTTTGTTTTATTGATTGCCAATACAAACACCTATTTTGGGAAAAAAGGTCTAAATTTCCTTTAATATTTGGGTCTCTGTCTCCCACTTACCTGAGCTAAAGGAATGGTGACTCAGTCAGTCCGCTTGAACAACTAATTGTGCTGGATATGTGTTACTAAAACTGTATTTTTCTTCATTGAGGAGTATCATTCTTTGTCTCCCCCCCTTCAAGATTTACACTACTGACGTCCTATTGTCATCTTCCATAAGTATACACTTTGTAGGCATTCAAGTGACAGTAAATCTACTGCTACAATCTGAGAGAATGATGAATAGCTGGATTTGAGTTAAAGCCATCTCAACAGACCAGGATTTCCAACCAAACAAACTAGAATCTATTATTTTGGTCTACATAGAGGACTGTATTTAGCAGTTTTCTGCATGTCCACTAACACAAGTGTTAAATTGTCTTATTGATGGTCAGTTCAGAAAAAAAAGGAAGATTTGCTGGAGTTTCAGATGAAGAAGAGATCAATGAACTGTGTCAACACAAATCATCACGAGACCTAGAAGGCAAAAACTTTGTCAAGTTGAAATTCTAATATGTAAAGGTTACAAGACTCATTCTTCAGGTGCCTGTCTCCTGGGAACAGAGCTAGACCCTTCACTGGCTAAAAAAAATGAGCTCCCACACAAGAGATCTTGAGCAGAGATGAATTTTTGAAAAGAGATTACAAATCCATTTTGAACTTTGAATACGCAGAGCATACAAGAAGTTGTTGAAAGGAGATATTTTGATCAACAAATCAAGACAACAAAAGCCATATCTGAGATGAAGAGGTACCACTGGCATGACCAAGATTTTAGAAAATACTATGGGTGCTGTGGCAAGGTCCAGTGTGAGCAACATACTGACAGTATCTGTAACCACTGATATAAAGAAGAAAGCCATAAAAGGGTCGATGGAGGAGGTGCTGGTATGCTTTTTAAGGTCAGACAGAGCAAAAATCCCCAAATGCTGTTTGCTGGAATTAGAAGAGGGAGGCTGTCCATCTGGATGCAAGACTTTCATTGATTAGTTGAAGAGGTGTGGGACAGGCTGAATGGGATTCTTTGCTTTTCATAAAACAAATACCTTCAACAGTTGCTTTGGAAATCTTAAGAAGGTTGAACAAAAGGGATTCATCCAAGACTAAGGAGTTTCTGGACTATTGCAGGTACACTGACTGACTAGGTGGGAAGTATTGCTTTTATTAGATATGGAAAACTAAAATCTCCAGGGAACAGCCATTCTGAAACCCATCTGTGAGAAGCAGATCTGATACAGGACTAACATACTTGAGATTTCTCCCAATTGGCAAAGCCCCTAGTCCTGCCAACTTTCCTTTATTTGACAGAATGATAAGCAGAAAGTTAGCTTCAGGCCAGGACCTCTGCTCATTTGAGGACAAAATATCTATCAGATCAGAAGGTAAAAAAATATTTGCTTTTTCTAGTGCTGACTACAGTCACAAAGACTTCAAATTATACAAGTATTTCTTTTCTTTAGTCTCAGGCCTTGTCTACACTACTGGGGTAAGCAGACCTAAATTATGCTACTCCAGTTAAGTGAATTATGTAGCTGGAGTCGACTTAGCTTAGGTTGACTTACTGCGGTGTCTATACAGCAGTGCGTCGACGGGAGATCCTCTCCCGTCAACTTACCTTACTCCTCTCATTCCGGTGGAGTACCGAGTCGACCAGAGAGCGCTCTGCTGTCGATTTAGCAGGGCTTCACTAGACCCGCTAAATCAACCCCCACTGCATCGATCACAGCAGCATTCATCCCCGTTAAGTGTAGACATGGTCTCAGATTCAACACAGCCAAAGAAGTTGCAACTTCAACAGCCTTGTTGCAAGTTCTCAGAAAAGTTGCCCAGCAATGGGTGCTTGAATTAAATAAGTTATGGAAAAAGTGTTTAATTCTCAGGCTTTGAATCCAAATAATCCATTAAAAGCAGTGGAGCTGAGAAAAGAACAGAGCATATCATGTCAAATTCATCATAAATAACATGGATGCAGCTTGTACCTTTCACACAATAATTGCAGTTTGAGGGGTGTCAGAGTATATTCACACACAAATAGTTGGGTAGATGATCTGAGAGTGCCTTGCTGAAGCTAGTATGTCACTTGTGAAATTTTAAACTGCAATGCTTAGCTAGTTCTTAAAAACTGATGTCCACTATTTAAATATATCTTCTTTACAGTTGGCAATTCAATTGCTCCTTATTACAGGATAATGCAAGTTTTACCTTAAGTGTCATTTTAAAGAAGAGCTAGAAGTGGAAGAGGCTTTGTTTTTTCAACAAACTACTAACTTTGGCAAAATATTTCCTCTATGATTAAGCAAGGAGAATTTTAGCCTGAAATAAGTTTTTGTGTAGGTTATGACTGAATGACCACAGAAAACCGACCCTGTAGATAGCATTGCCAGTGCAGGGAGCAGGGAAACACTAACACAAAACTTACAGTATTCAGAACACTCACCTTGCACAGGCGTCACTACTGTCCCTTTGAAATGTGGGTTTATATGTATGTTCTTCGGTTGCTGGGGTGTCACTGGGGGTGGAGTCATCATTATTCCAGGTGTTTCTATCTGGGGTGGCATATGTAGTCCTGGAGGAGGAGATGAATGGTGTTGATGCTGCATAGGAAGCAGCGTTTGTAGCTGTTGCTGCTGGAACAGACTCCTAATAGGCTGCTGCTGGTGAGGAGGAATTAACCTCTGTGAATGACCCTGCAAATAACCAAAAAGAACAAAATCCATTCAGTTAAAATCCAAGTACACAGATGTAAAAAAGAAAAATCAGTAACAAAAAACACAACTGGGATTCTTTGAGAATGTTCAAGGCCTAATTTTCAAAGAAAGACACCTCCTATTCCTATCATTAAACCAGCTGAAATTATTGGAACTACCAGCATGGGAAGGAATAATTTGAAAGCAAAAAAATGTCTGCATGAAGGGAAAATAGGCAGGAAACAAGTAGTAAAGGAAGGGGTAAGAGATTGTTCATTCTTATGTCTGGGGCCAGAGCCTAGCACATGGAATGTTACCAGTATCCAAACAAAATTTAAAAGACAGATGAGAATAAAATGTCACTGTCAAGTACCGGGTGTAGCTGTCAGAAAATGAACGGAAGTAGGAAAAAAACTAACATATGGTGCAGAATGGCTTGCATTACTAGTGGGGATCAACTGCAGTGTAGTACCAAACAATTAGCTCTGTTTGTATGTGTCATTAGGAAGCACAGTTTAGATACCATAATAAATCCACTAGCATCTGATCACTGTTCGGGGTAGGACCTCGCTAAGAAAACTGGCATCTTTTTGTTGTACTTTGTTCCAGTGTTAGTACTCCTTCACTAAAGGATGTAGCTGCATGGAAAAGTCACATTTAACTAAACATAACCTGCAGACTTGACCAAGTAGCTTCAAAGTATTGGGTGGGAGGGGTGGAGAGGGTAGGATAGCATTTCTCCACATGAAGAGTTACAGATGTACATAAACAAATGTGTCTTGATACCTTGATGATGAGAGCACAGAAAGGCTTATAATAAAATTATTAGATTTAAATTTAAAATACATTAAATTAATTGAAGACTGCAGCAATATAGTAGGTGAAAAAACAAAGGTGATCTATGCCCCCCCCCTTCTGTTCTACTACATGAAATATTGACATGCATGTTTTGAACCATCAAGTATTACAGCAGTTCCTACTAACAGTCTGTTATGGTTTAATTAATATTTCCAGTGTAAAACCTTGCTCCCTCACTTTTATGCATTACCTCTATCATACCCATACACAGACTGTAATCTAGGAACGGGGGGGAGGGATAGCTCAAGGGTTTGAGCGTTGGCCTGCTAAAACCCAGGGTTCTGAGTTCAATCTTTGAGGGGGCCATTTAGGGAAGTGGGGTAAATCTGTCTGGGGATTGGTCCTGCTTTGAGCAGGGGGTTGGACTAGATGACCTCCTGAGGTCCCTTCCAACCCTGATATTCTATGATCCCAGATAACAGTACTTCACAAAAACAAACAAAAATTAATTATATTTCTTGACCACTCAAGTGTTCTCTTTAGGATAAGACATTAAATTAAGATTTAATCATTTGTGGTCATTGTTGTTCCCATGGCATTTTTCATAATAACAGAGGCATTAACTCCAAGAACCTGGCCAAATTCCAATGTGGGTAACTAATCTGCCTACCTAAATTCCCTAGTAATTTCAATTACAGAAGTTATACTTCACCTGCAATCTTAGAAAACCAATGTGTAGTGTTGCTGAAGTAGAAAACTGCTGTGTGCTAACCCACAGGTGACTACATTTCCATGGTGGGTGACGACTTCTCTCTGAGAGTTTGTCTACACTAGCGAGCGTACAGAGGCACAGCTGTACTGATGCAGCTGCGTGGCTATAGTATCACTCATGTAGCCGTTATATGCCGACAGGAGAGAGCTCTCTCACTGACATAGTAAAACCATCTCCCCGAGCAGCAGTAGCTATGTCAGCAGAAGAAGCTCTCTCGCCGACATAGCACTGCCCATAAGTTCTGTTACTGTAACTTATGTTGCTCAGTGGTGTGTTTTTTCCACACCCCTAGACAATGTAAGTTATACAGACAAAATGGTAGTATAGACAAGCTCTAGGTTTTTATTTTCCCCTCAGCATAATGTACAATATTAGAAATATAAAAATACTGAGTTTTAAAGTAACATCACTATTTTAACAGAGTCTTGAAAGTCACCAGAATGAATTCAACAGAAAAGGAAATATCTGGTCACATTTTTTCCATGCCAGGGTAAGTAGCAACCAGTAATGTTGGACTGAACAATTTCAAATGCATAGGTGGCTTCCCTATACAACTAGAGTTAACCTGTTCCTCTCTGTTGATGCAAAAAACAGAGAGCCTGATTATCTGTTTGCGTCATTTGAAAAATGCTTGAAATTTGGATACTTTGATATACTAAGGTCTCAAACTCTGAAGTAGAAACGTGACCCTTCTCATAGTTCCACAATCACAACTATAGTTGGGAGAATAATGGATTATTTTTGGGTTTGTTGGCAAGTCCAAACAATCAGGGAAGAAAAGATGAGTTTTGGGTCAAACAATTTTTTTTTATTAAATATTTTCTGCAATCGAGAAGTTGAAAAAAAATGTTTTGCGTCAAACAACATGTTTCATTTTGATTTTGAGTAGTTAACATTTTTAATTTTTTTAAAATTAAATTAACGGAAACTTCAAAACAAAAAGTCATTTTGAATGAAAAAATTCAAAACAGTTCAATTGCAAAAAATGTCTAAATTCAATTGTTTGGGGTTTTTAAAAAAAATTTTCACTGACCAAAACAATACATGGAATCTACGGATTTGTGGAATATTTCAGTGTTACCAAATCTGTATTTTTCACATACAAATGTTTTGGTCAAAAATGTGTGCCAAGTTCTAATCACAAGACTGTGAGAAGCCCATGTTACCGTAAGGTCCACTGGGGCAGCAGTAAATTAAGGCTTGGGGTTTTTAAATCTTTGTGAATGATTAAGAATAGTAAAGTTTTTCTAAAATTCACCCCAGTTTTGAAAGACAAGGAGCTACATAAAGATCTACAAATCAGAGTAATAACTGCCATAATTATTTTCTTAAAAGTACCAATTCCATAAAGAAAATACTGTGCATTAGTTACCACTGTTGGTGGCTGCGTTGGCAGCAGCGCAGGCCTGTGATCCTTCATTCTTCCCCTTTCATTGTTGTCTCTTCTTTGTTCTCCCATTCCATGACACATTATGGAACCTCCTCTCCTCCCTCCTCTCCTTGAGCCGTAGCGTCCCTGTTTAAGCTGTCTTTCCCTTTCTTCAAATTCAAATAACGCTGCTTTGGCTTCTGCTGAGAGTTCTGTTATATGGGAAAAATGCATATGTTAGGTATTTGTGGTAAGGATTAGAAAGGACACCATTATAACTAGAGAAAAGTGTCACTACAACCAAGATAAAATTTGCAGGCTCTTTGATCACCTTAAGGTGGCAATGGCATGTTAACATTTCATTAAAGCAAAATCAATGTTTTTCTCTTTGTGTATTTGTATCTCCTGCAAAGGTAAACATGTAGTGGCAGGTTAATGAAACGAACACGAAGGAAAATGTTATTTTACTACTGAAGTCTGCCTCACATTTGTTGCTTGTTGTTTAAGAAGTCTGTTATGTGAAAGGAGCTAGACTGCCAGCACTGGTAACTTAATTCTCTGTTTATCCACAGAAAAGACGTACAGAAAAGGAAGCAGCAGGAAACACTATAGTAAAGGTTATGCTGAGTCTTCCATCATAACCATAGTTTTCTAATGCTTCACCTTCTGTTCTGTACGTTTGTCTTATGCCAAAGATCTTTTTTGAATATTTGAACAAATTCAGCTAATGCCATTTTTGAGAAATATGAAAGAACTAAATGATACACACATTCTTATGTAATTTATTTTCCTGCATATGTGGCTCAAAAAAAAGGATGAACTTTACAGGGGACAAACAGACTAAACACATTAGGGTGAGCAGATGTCCCGATTTTATAGGGACAGTCCCGATTTTTGGGTCTCTCTCTTATATAGGCTCCTATTACCCCCCACCCCATCCCGATTTTTCACATTTGCTGTCTGGTCACTCTAAAACACATACTATAGATTTTGGGCCCATCTACAACTGAGAACATGGTTACAACAGTTGCCCCCAGTTCATTTATAACATGGCTAAATGTTGCAGAGTAGGGTACCTGGAACTAAGTTAAAACCCAAGGCAAACCGGGTCAGGGGATAACTATGAATCAGGGCACTAGATTACAGTAGAAGTGTGGACTAACCTACAAAGTTTTACTAAATATTAGGACAGAGTGAAGGTTTCATCAGAAGCATGTACCAGGCGATACTTTATATGTTGTACATTTTAATGGGGTCCACTTAGTGACAAGCAATATAACAAGCTAAACGCTTAACTAGAAAATCACTAATAAATAATACGGTGCTGCTTTTGAAACTGACTTTTCCCTTTATCTTGTTAACTGTGCAAACTTAACACTATTAGAATATGTATTTGGCTGAATGCTGAAATGAATTTACAGATTTTTTTTCATAAAAAGAAATAATCCATGTTTGTTACAATTTAAAGGGACAGCATCAAGATAGTCACATTTCTGTATGAAATATTTTTCTCAACTGGTATTACAAATAATACCTAAAATTGAAAGTTTAGAGAGAAAAATGTTTAGTTTGCGTATCAAAGCATGCTGGGTATAAATCAGTGTCTCAGCTCCTACTGAGTCATTTTTCCATGTTGTATGGGTCTTTCACACAACCATGGGGAGAAAAATCTTAAAGTAAGAATGTGATAAAGCCACAAAAATGACAGGGGATGTAATAGCTAAAGCTACTTAAATCACTGTTTTAAACTTACTTATAAGTGATCTCATTAAGCTTTCAAGTTCACAGCTGATTGAGGCATGCATGTGTATGTGTGGGAGGAGCAGAAACAGGAACCTGCTGCTATTCTTATTTGGCTGGAGATACTTTGTGTGTGTTTCGATTGTGAAGGCTGTATATTTGCAACAGAAAAGATAACTAGTGGCGTAATATTTTAGGAGACCCTTAAAAAGGGGTTTAGAACTTGATGAGTATTACAAAATGTGGCAAAAACTGCAGACACCCTAATATTCATTATACATTTGCACAGAGTTGTTGCCAGTTGCTGATGAGAAGATGGATCCAGGAGATTGTTGCTGGGAGCAGTTGAAAAGGTTTGGAAAGCTGACAGCAGCCCTTCACCAGATAGAATAGATTATGGAAGGAAGGACAAACTGAACTGGACACGTTATTGCCAGGTAGTTTCCAAATGAGTTAATGAAGTTCTGATCTAGTTAAAACCACATCCCTTGTCTCTGATCTTTCTTCCTGTGTGTCCAGGATAATGCCCATGCTATGTTTCAAGGTTCAAATTTCAACTGTGTTGGTCTCCAAAAATGTGGTTAAGTTGAGGGAAAGGAGAGGTGGCTAAACTGTAGAGGAAGCTACTCACTGAACTAAAAAACGATAACAGCTGTCAAATGTATTTTAGGTCACATAAGCACAGACGACTTGCTCAAGTTTTCAGCCAACAAATACAGTTCCATAAAATTATGAATGTAAAACAACAGGGTTATATAATGGCTACTGTTCTGCAACAAACTACAGCAGGCACTGCTACATGTGTACTATGAAGACGGTGATTATTTGGATACAATTTTGTTTACTTCATTGCAGTTTAGAAACATTTAACGAATATTTGATTGTGGGACTGTGGAAGTACGTTATGAGGTCAGGAGAGATATTCAGTGTTTTAATTCTCTCTCTTTCCTAAAAGAACAAAGAAATCAACTTGACGTTCCAACTTTATGCCCCAGCCCTGCAAACATGCATCTACATGGTATCCCCCTGCAATTAGCAAAGGCCTGTTTTCACATACAGTGCTGCAGCTTGCCACTACAGCGCTTTAGTGAAGATGCTACTGCGCAGATGGGAGAGCTTCTGCTGTCGGCATAGTTAAGCCATCTCCCCCAGAGGCGGTAGCTATGTCAGCGGGAGAAGCTCTCCCACTGACATAGTGCTATCTACAAGGGGTTAGGTCAGTAGAATTATGTTGCTCAGGGGGGTGGATTATTCACACCCCAGAGCGACATAGTTATACAGATAGAAGTCTGTAGTGTTGGCCTGGCCTAAGACGCCAGTCAATGGAGAAGTACACTATTTGTACATTGATGTGGCGGTTCAGAGCCTTAAACACTCAAAAGTCAGATAATGCAAAAGTAAAGGTTCTCACAGTATCCTTCATTCATCCTCTATGCATACACAGAATATTTTGGAACAATGCCGATAAACATACTGTAAATTACCATGAGAATAATTCTGTTTAATATACACATGTACAACATGAACGGTTTTCAACAGGAGTGCCATGGATGTATCAGAGGGAGAAACTGGGTGCTATGTATGCATTAGTGATGGGACAAGGTTAAAATAGGTGACATTTTGCATATTTCCTGATTTGAGCACTCAGACTTGTAACCTTATTACATTACACATTTCTGCATGAGTGTGTGTGAAAGGGCAACAAGTTTAATGAAACATTGAGATTTCAGACCAAAAACTCAGTATATTCAAAGTTAGATGTTATACCAAGGATAAACAGACTACATTGTGCATATTCTTGCTGACATCAGCATCAGTACAGCATCACTACTAGTTCCAACTGCTTTGTGTATGGCTTTCCATAAGCATGGAAGCCATACTGTTTGTTTTTTTTAAATCAGGCCTAGAGGGAAGAGTTCCTGGGAAGAGCAGGAGAGCGGAGCAGAGCTGCTTTGAAGTATGCTGTTGGTTTTTGATTGTACCAGGACAAATAAGGTAATTATCTCCCACTCTTTCCTTAAAGAAAAATAAGTCTGTTGTATACATCCATCCATAATGTAAGCTCTATACAGCCAGTCAATAATTCTACATGGTAATAATGAGTACATAAAAAGCTTTATTTAAAGGATGAATTCAGTATTCTCAGAAACTTATTTTATATCCTTTCCTTAACATGTCTCCCTAAAATCTTTTCAAAACCACCTATTACATTTTCTTTGTTAAAAAAAACATTTAGGAAAAGTTTCAACATCATTCATGAGAGAATAATTTCTACATTTTATATATTTATTTTCCAAGCACACACATTCTAATCTTGACTACACAGTTCTCTCTCTCATACACATACACAGTTAATGTAGTGAATCAGCAATTATTTTTCTAGTGGCTCTAAGTGTCAAGATTAATTTCACTACCCCTGGTAATAAAATGGTTTCAAATGACATCTTTAATCAGCAAGTAAGAATGCTTCCCTCCAATAGAGACAAGCTGTCACAAAAGGTCACCAAAATGTGACAGGATGGAAATTACGTTTGTAACTTCAACTGAAATGTTAATTTCTCTTTAAGTGTTTTCTCAACTATGTCCAGATTTTAAAGTAAAGAAATGTAGTTATGCAACAAAGTTTCATTTTTAAATTAGTAATATCTATTAACAGTAATCCCAAAAGCAGAGCTGATATTTATATGCAAATGACAAATTTTGCATTGCTGTTAAACGGCTACTGTAGTTTACTGTATGTCCTTTCATTAACAACACAAAAATTAAACCAATCACATTTACAGAAACTGTTCTAACAAAAGCAACTGGCAAAAAATACAAAAATAGAACTAACCAAATGCCATTTATTTTAGTTCATATTTGGATAGTCATTTTACCTTGCTTTGCTTGTATCTGAGCAATATATCAAGTAACCCAAAAACTTGATAAAAACTGTAATATAAAAGCACTGTTTCCCTTTAAGCTTTTTCCTTAAGCATTCACAGTTGTTACAAAACCACCTGGATACACTTAAATCTGTTTAGAGTTGCCATTTACCTTAATACTAGGCAACTATAAACCAATTCTATGCAAGGGTTTATATCAGTTTAACAAATTTCATTTAAAAAATCACTTTAATTGAGCCAGTGACACATTGTGTATAGATAAGGCAAACACATCTGAGGGTACTTAGTGCGTTCAGTATCACACCTCATCTCTAGACTCCTTATACATTATTATTGGAGCGCCTGGGTGTGAAGCCCCTCTGGAGAGCTCCTCCCATCCTAGTCAGGATGCATTCATCACTCTATAACAATGTGGATTGGAAGTCTTTTCCTAATTAAAGATTTTTGCCTGAAATACCCCACAAGCATGGCTAATTAGTTAATTCATTGCCCAGATTCAATAAGAGTCTTCCCCTGACTTGAAACTACCGAAATCTCAGGGTCCACTGAGGTTTGACATGGATCACATGCCATGAATTTTGTTGTGCCAATCAGGCCAACATCTGTAGCACGGTCCTTGCTGACAGGATTTGTCAGAGTGAATAAATTTCTGGAATAAAAACTCCTTCCTTCCTTCTTTCAATAGCATGAACTCAATGACTTTTTGCCAAGAAGAATCAAATTTCTTGCAGCGTTATTCCTCTTACTGTTGAACTGTAGAGGAATATCAAGAAGGGCAATTTGGAGGAGTCTCTCTGAAGCAAGATCTGTTGCCTTGCTGGATCTTAAGTAACTAGTGTTTATTGAAGGTAAAAAGGCTCTTAATTCTCCCTCCATAAAAAAGCTCTCTGAAGAAAGCACTGGCAGTCTAGCTATTTGTTATGGGACCCTTCAAAAAACCTGGAGGTTTAGGACACATTGACCTTCTTTGGAAGGAAAGCAGAAGCAGCCTGATTATTGAATTCAGACCTAGCTATCTAGGCTAACCTCCAGGCTGAGGCCGTTCCCTTGCCACCTTCTTTGCCTGAAGAGGGACCAGAGAAAACAAAGTGGATCGTGCCCTTTGCTCTTGTGAATATAGCCTCTGCAGTCTTCCAAAAAATATTCCATCCATCCTACAGAAAGTCTTTATGAAGATCTGATGAGTGCAGCCATACAGATCTGCAAGCATCATCTGCTCTCAATGCTTTATAGACCAATGGTATCTGATAAGCTACCTCCATTCCTTCTCAAGTTAGCTGCTTCATACCTTGACTCTCTTCAGGAAGACATCCAAACCTTTTTCCACAGTTTGAATTGATACTTAGTTTCTGCAGAACTGTGAGCACTGCGCAATGGCAAATACTTCTTCAAAAGGTGTTCCAGCATCTGTATCATCATCATGGGCTGCCATATTTTGAATCTGGGCAGTCTTGATTCTAGATCATTGTGTCTTAGCATTTAACCCCAGTAATACCAAGCACTTCTAACATCAGATGCTGGTATTGATTGTGGCCTCAATATATACTAAAAGTGCTGCCATTATCTGAAATCCAACATGAGCAGCAGCTTCAGTGATCCCCAACAGAACAAGGGATTTTTTTATATCACAGTATCAAATATTTCAGCATCCAGAGCATAAAAAGATTTGGTGAAATGAACCCCTCTCCAAGATACCTCACTGTGACTTTATTTGGACAGATGGACTAAAACTGGGCAAATAAGGGGAAGCCGAAAATCAATTTATCATTTTTTCACTGAAATCGCACATAACGTCACAACAGTTTATTAGCTAATTGATGAAAAAGTCTTATTAGGATTGAGCACATAATGGCTTTCCCACTTCAATGCTGAAACACGTGCCAAATATACATTCAGTGCAGCTGGATATATGCTGTGTGCCAACGTACCACAGCAAGTTGCTTTCAACTAGTGTGATGTTTACTTGAACTGTGAGCCTTACACCACGCATGAAAATCTGAGGGGGGGTCATTTAAAAGGTGGAAATATTAAAACAGTAGTGGAATTTTCCCAGTGTACAGTCAATTGCTGTTTAAAGGCATAGGTGCTGGAACTACGGGTGCTGCAGCCCCCCCTGATTTGAAGTGGTTTACATTGTATACAGGATTTTCAGTTTGGTTCAATGGCTCACAGCACTCCCACTATAAAAATTGTTCCAGCACCCCTGTTTAAAGGACAGCCAGGTTTAAGGAATCTGAAACACTTCAATGAATATACATTGCATTGGCTTTTGAAAAAGCATATACTTTTTCTGATATTCTGAAGGAGGAGGAGAACTAAAGCTACTAGGAAAACAAGCTGCGAACAGCTTGGATATAGACAAGCAGAGTCTATGGCAGACTACATTCTTTTACCTTAAGAATAACATTTATTGGTTAATAGGGTTTTAAGTAATCCAATCTTTTCCTTTCTTTTATTACCGTATAGTCATTTATTACAGTCCATTGCCACAGAATCTTACCCAAAGTTTCTGGAATGTTTCTCCTCTCTCTTGTTATGTCTGAGAGCCTAATGATGGTTCCTTCTTTTCGTTCAGTTTTGAAACGTAGTCGTCCAGATTCTTCATCCTCCTCCTCCTCCTCATCAGATTCTTCTTTTGTTTCCTCCTGAAGTTCCAGAGTTTCAATAGCTGCCTGCATCACAAGAGAGAAAGATGAGTACAAACTAACGTTGCCTGAGACAGATTTTCAACATGCTAAAAATATTACCATTTTTGAAAGAATCTTTGGTCAAGACAGGAAACAAAACAAACAAACAAAATAAATGTCTTATATAAGGGCTCCACTGCTTGTACCATTCTGCTATTATAAAGAATTCTTGTGCACGGTTTGGGAACAGCAGGCGATTCACCATATCTTATAGGTTTGTTTGGTTACAATATACAGTAGCTACATATCTGAGGTATAACTGATTTCTGTAAAACATTTCTAGCCAAACTCTTGGAACATATCTTGTATTGTTATTTCAATGCTTAAGTGGGTATTTTGAATATTCTACCAGAACCAAATCTTATTAGTCCACAGCTTTTAAAAAACAAAACAGCACCAAATATCCTGTGATGACATGTAGAAAAATGACTATTCCATAGTTTCAGGGTTTGGATACCATCAGTATCCAAAAAACATTGGATTATTCAAAAAAACATTAAAAGAATAAATTAATTATTCTTAGTGTTTATAACTCAGAGCAATTGTCAATAACATGAAAGAATAAAGACTAGATAACTTCACAATTTCTAAATTAGATTCCTTTGATTAGGTACAGTTTTGCTTGTCATGAGAAAATATTCTAGTGGAAATGAAGTTTAAATTGAGCAGTTTCTCATCTCATCAAAAGAATGTACTGTTATGCAGTACTCAATTTTAATATACTAAATCTGCATAATGGAATGTTATGCCCTTGTTCTCAAGTCACATTTGAGATCTTCTTGTGGGAGCAAACCTTTATTATTCACAGAAGAGCATGTCCCAAGTGTCAGTGTCTCTTTCCAGCCTGTCTAACCTCCACCCAGTCCCCCCTCCCCCACCCCCAAAAAGTTTTCCTGTCCTGGGATGGTGGACAGAAAGTTAAGAATGTTACATTCATCTTAAATTTGATTTATAGTTTGGAATTTAAAATATTATAATATAGCATTATTTGCCAGGAAAGATTGGGTTTGGGGTTTTTTACATACTAGCAGTCCGATTCTTGATTTATTGGGTCTCTCACACAGTTTTTAGATCTTTTTAGCGCCTACACATGAACTATGACTTTTTTCCTGTTTGGTGAACACAGAAAACATACTAAAGCAAGACATGATTTTGTCTTCTAAATTAAGGCGCTTAAAATAGTAATTATTAGAAAGGAGGCAAGGCAGGAACTCATAGGAGCCAGTTAGCTCCACAGGCGACACACATCAAGCCTAATGTCCTCACTGCAACTGAATGCGGCGACTGTCTAGGCAACAGGAAGATCAGCATGGAGCACCTTTAAGGGTCCCTACTACATCTGGATTACAAGGAAAGAGAAAGGCGGGGGGACAGACTTCTCTGAGTGGAGCCAAGGAGGGACTAGGAAGTGGCCTCTGGCCCATCATGTGCACCAGGAGGAGGAGAGTATATTTACATGCCATGCATTACAGACAAAACTCTTTCCCATCGATCACCAATCATCAGCACCCTCCTCCTATCCATGGGGTCAGAGTAGGACCACGTTTTATGATCTGCTTTGGACTTTCCCTACTCCCCTTTGTTCTTTTAAGACTGGAGAGGAATTTTTTCCTCACCACTAGACTAGCAGAGGTGGGGTGGGTTTTTTGCCTTCCCCAAACAGGTCAGGGACACTGTGAGACAGATATGGAGACCAGGTCAAGATATCGCAACTATGTAGGTAGAAAGTCTGGTAGGTGTCCAGTGCAAGTACTCATTAGCCCACCTTAATTGATTTGTCTCGTTAGAGTTGGTATGGCAACCCCCATCTTTTCATGTTCTGTGTGTGTAGATATATATATCTTCTTACTGTATTTTCCACTCCATGCATCTGATGAAGTGGGTTTTAGCCCACGAAAGCTTATGCCCAAATACATTTGTTAGTCTCTAAGGTGCCACAAGTACTCCTCGTTCTTTTCATTACAGAGGGGATATGATTCCCTGATAAACAGGAGTTGGAAGTGGATTTAGGAAGAGGCATCCCCTAAGGCTGCCAGAAAAAGGTGCTTTGGGACTGCTAACATCTGGTAGAGTGGAGAAACAACCCCACCATTTTTCCAGGCTCCCTTAACCTTCATACATGGGGAGGGTTGTTAGGTCCTAGCAACAGGCTGGCTGGGACCAGGCTGAGAAGCAGGAGAGCTGATGGCAGCCCTTCCAAAGAGATGGACATGATTAAGAGAAGAATTAATGATGGCCTGCACTATACAATTTATTGTTGGGTATTTCCAGGTATGTTAATATAATAAAGTTGCAGCCAAATTAAATCACATCTGTTGCATTTCGTTTTTCTTTCTGCATTGCCTGGACAAGTCATTTTCTTGTGATTTAAGTAGGGAAGACATAGGGGATCTCTGTAAAACTCCGTAGCCAAGGCCCAAATGCCTGTGTTTTTAAAAGAAACAGAGAACCTAGAATCTGGATGGATAAGCTCACAGGGTGATTCCTACCTCAAAAGGTAGCAATGAATGCTAAAACTGTCAAGATAGTCTTACAAAGAAAGAAGAAAGGAAAAGAAACCTGATCTTTGCTCTGTTTAACAGCAATGACCTGATTGCTCAACTGTTATTGGCTCTCTTATGGGGGTAAAAGTTACTTTGAATTTCCTATCTCCACTTTCTGGTAAGAGGTAATATAACCCAATGTCTGGGCTCACCCAAGCACTCTAAAACTCTTGTTACCTATTAAACTTAGGCATTTCTACTAATGATTGTGGCCAAAATTTTCACCAATAGAAACTTAAAGTAAGGCTCCCCTAGTCTATACTTAGGCACCTATGGACGAGATTTTCAAAAGCACCTAAGTGACTTGGCAGCACAAGTCTCATTGACATCAATTTTCCCTCCCTCATGTCTCTTCCAACCTGACATGTTTTCCTTGCCACTGTTTTTACAGAAGTAGGCCTCAATCATGCAATCTGATCCATTTACAGGAACCCGTACCCTTGAGACTCCACGTGGGGGGCATGCTCATGAATCAGATTGCAGGATCAGGGCCAAAGCTGTATTTAAATATTTTGGAATGAAATATGAAGTTTTGTAGAATTTTAATAAACTAAATAAGGAAGTATCTGTTGAAAAGCTTCCAAGTTTACAAAATTGTCCTTTAGTAAAAAATACAAATTAACAAACAAAAATCATACCACAAGAAACATATGAGACAATTATACATAGTTTCTGTGAAAAATGAATGTGTCTCAATAATTGTATTCTATAGAGGCATTATCTACTCTTGGCCAGGAACGGCGAACCGCGGCCACTGAGAGCTGTGAGTGGCCGTACCTGTGGAAGCTCAGGTAAACAAAGAGTCTCACGGCCCGCCAGGGGCTTACCCTGAACAAGCCGCGAACGAAGTTTGGGAACCACTGGTCTTTATACAGGAGACAAAGGCTAGGTCTACACTACAGCGGGGGTCCGACCTAAGGTACGCAACTTCAGCTACGTGAATTCCGTAGCTGAAGTTGCGTATTTTAGGTCGACTTACCTGGCTGTGAGGACGGGGGAAAGTCGACCGCTGCCGCGCTGCCGTCGACTCCGCTGCCGCCTCTTGCCGCGGTGGATTTCCGGAGTCGACGGCAGAGCGATCAGGGATCGATTTTATCGCGTCTTCACTAGACGCGATAAGTCGATCCCAGAAAACCGATTGCCTGCCACCGGACCCTCCGGTAAGTGTAGATGTAACCAAAGAGAATGTTATCCCCATTTTCTAGGTAAGGGAATGAAGGCAGAGAGACTACACTGCCCCTGTCAATTTTCAAATGTGTTTCAAATATTTATTTTACACATTCTTGATGGTGGCATATATAAACGTAAGATTTTGGAACTGGATCCTTCTGGTGCAGAGCTTCATCAACTCTTTGTGGATTTTTTTTTAAGATTTCCTTCTAGTGTGTAAGAAATAGACTTTAATCTTTGGGGCAAAGCATATACAAATTTGAGCATAAGTCCTGAGAGGAGATCAAGTTTGTAAACTTTACTCTGCACGATGAGAACATCTGAGAGTAAAGGTGGACAATAGCACAATTTCTTCTGCCAGAATTTTGAGACTTTGGAACTTAGCAGTTATGCAGCACTTCTGCATGAAAAATGTTCTTGCTTAATGTTTGCATTGTTCATATTTTAATCACATCACCTAATATATGGTTTAAAGGGTCCAGCAAGTTAAGTTATACAAAAAGAAGCCTAATGAGTTCTAATTTGGGAAGGAAGGTCACATTATTCTGAATAATATGGTAAAAGTAGTCAATATTTTTACTTCTTCAGAAATACAGTAACATGTAAGAGATTACACTCAAAGTAACTGTCAACCCTATTTGGCAGCTTGATGTCATGACGTCTGGATATTGGACTGTGCATACTTTAAGAAAGTGATATACAGACTAAGGCTTGCGAGCCGCAAATGGCTCTTTAATGTGTCTCCTCTGGCTGCTTGCAGCACGTGATATTAAAACATTGATTTAATTATCAGCCAATCTAAGTAATTAGAGAAAGAAAAACTAAATATTTCGCGTCATACTGTTTAATTACAAAAATATAGTACTATAATAAACGAAACAATGAATTCACAGTACTGTGGCTTTTTTGGGTAACGCTGATGGCTAATTTGGCTCCCGAACCACTGAGGTTTGAATATGACTGTTTTAATAGGAAACAAACGTTCTCTGAAGCAACATTTGTAGCTTGTCTCAATGGAACTCTAAGCAGAAATTGTTTTTATTAGACTAAGTTTAAAATTACAAGCCAAATTATACCAGCATATCACTCTGGATAAAGCAGAACTTCAGAGTTACGAACACCTTGGAAATGGAGGTTGTTCATAACTCTGAAATGTTTGTAACTCTGAACAAAAAGTATGGTTCTTTCAAAAGTTTACAACTGAACATTGACTTAATACAGCTTTGAAACTTTACTATGCAGCAGAAAAATGCTGCTTTCCTTTTTTTTTTTTTAGTAGTTTACGTTTAACACAGTACTGTACTCTATTTGCTTTTTTGTACGTCTGTGTCTCTACTGCTGGCTGATTGCATACTTCCAGTTCCAAATGAGATGTGTGGTTGATTGGTCAGTTTGTAACCGAGGTTCTACTGTACTTTCTCTCTCTTTCCTGTGTCAGTTAGCTATTGGCTTCAAACCATCTCACAACACACACACAATCTTCTCTGTAGCTGTCCTCCATGCTTCCCCACTTCCCTTCCTTCCCTCTTCTCTCATCTTATCTGGCTTACTCCGCTTCCTTCTACTGCCCTTCTCCCTTCCTTGTTCTCTATTTAGCTAATTCTTAACAAAACCCCACAGAATTTAAAAAAAAAAAAAAATCAAAGCAATTGCATGAGATTTGCAAACAATCACTGTGTTCCCTCTGTATGTTACAACCTTTCCTCTACCCTGAGTCAATCTTGTCTATTTAGATTGCAAGCTCTTTGATGCAGGAACTTATTATTCTATATTTATACACTGCCTAACAAAATGGTTCTTGGCTGGCCCCTGGGCACTACAATACAAATAAACTATAGCAATATTTACTCCGTGTAAGCAAGGGGCACAAAGTTTACCCAGGGAAAGTCTAGGTTTGGGGCAGGAGATTCGCTAACCCATTAAAAATGTGAATGTACTTTGTAATAAAGAAGAGTTGGATCTATAAAACCTTCACCACAGAGCAGCCTCTCTCACGATGGCATCTATCCAGTGAAAATTGATGAGGTTCACTATTCATGGACGACTTGTAAAAGCCAGAGTCCAGTGATGTATATTTGATATCATCTATTCAGTGATTCCTCATTTGCTTAGAGCAGCAAACATGACCCCACAAGCAAATATAAACAGGATATCCCTAGTTATGTTTAAAATACATTTCCAAAATATGACATCTTATTCCCAATTTAAGTTCCTTGTGCCAACCCTCCTCCCTTTTTAAATTAAGAAAGAATGCTAGGACAAAAAGGAAATCCCACTTTAGCAAAAGAAAATATACTTCCCTGTAATTAAAACTCTGTAAATGCAGAAGTTTTAGAGACACAAAAAAAACCAAAAAACTCCCGATGAGAGCTGGAACTGTATTAGCTTTTTCAAGTCTGAAAAGTAACTGACAAGGAACATGATATTCTGGGTATACACTAGGGTCTTATGATGAGTGACTCCTCCAAAAGTTCTAACTTTTTGAATTCTAGGCAGTTGTTGAATCTCACATCTGTGTCTAGAAACCCAGGAGTGGGAATCTCTAGGGATTACTTCCAGAAAAATACAGTTGCAGTTTGTTTTTAGCAGCTATCATCTCCCTTTTATCTTTTACACCAAATATATAATTGCATGTGCAGTGAAATTATTTTTTAAAACAAAATGAATGTTCATAGAGTATTTACATACAGAGTTTATGTGTAATATGTATTTCAAGATGAAAGTTAATATATATTCTGATTTTATTCTTACAAGAGAGCATTAGATTTCATTCAAATTGATTTTGTGATAAGGAACTTCATGTAAACAAATTCTATCTTACCAGCAGGGCTATTTTATATGGACCTTGGGGCAGGGACCACCTTTTTGTTCTGTGTTTGTACAGCACCTAGCACTGTGGGGTCCTACTCTATGAGTAGTGCCCTAAGGCACACTATAATAAAAGAATATTACAACATAGTGATAATCTAAGTGTTTCTAAAAGATAACAAAACTCCAATTCAAAAAGCAAAGAAACCTTTAGTTTTGTAGGGACTGGCCACAAGCACAATGAGAGTAACATTTTGTAGAACACCACAGCTAGGCTACACTTCAGGATTCAACAGTATTTCTGTCCCAAATCACAAACTAAATTACCGTGGACAGAATTATATGCATCCCCAAATTGGGTGGAAGGATTATGCAGAGAAAAATAAATAACTGTCATCCAAAACTTATTCTCCATCAACATGATGGAGATGTCTCCATACACATAATGTCTCCATCAACATGAAGAATTCAGTTGCTTCAGTGAATGAGAGCTTGAAGCTGAGGGTTCAGGTATCAGACTAACAGAGGTCAAAGCACAATCCATCTATTATTCAATCACATACATTAAACCACTAAAAATATGGAAGGCTTAGCATTAATACCCCATGCCATGCTGGAGAGACACATTTAACTTCTGCTTTGTCTGTCTGCTTTGTCACTAGTATACTGTCATTCTGCTAAAAAGCAGAATCTCCAGATGCTATAGGAGCCACACTGATGAGCACAAGCACGTTCTACCCAGCAGATTACAACCAGGAAGTGGGGCAATGATTGTGGGAGAGGAAAGGCAGGGGAAATGTAGCAGAAATGAATACTCCAGCTTTGTTCAGGAATGGGGAGGATCTCCATTCCCAGGGAGAGGAAGGCTAGTAATGGGCAGGACAAACAAAACAATGTTTTCTTTACCTAAGAGGTAGATCTCAGTTACCAACACTTTCGATTGCACTGCATTTTCAAGCTGATAATGAAGATCAAATACTGTTGACATTTTTGTCAATAGCAAGGACATAAACAGCTAAGATCACAGCCATATAACACCACACATCATGAATTTATTGATTCTCCTTTGAATAAAAGGAACAAAGCTCATTAGTAAATTGCTTTTACTGAAAAACTGCAGGCAGGCAGTGCTCAAATTATAAATCTGAGGCAGTCTGAAGTTTCTCTTTCAAAATATAGGCTACAGAGCAAGTACAGTCAGCTTTAAGGTAGGTCAAAATTTGGGCATACATAGGCTGACAACATCTGCTTTAAATCAATGACTAAAAAGAATCTCCAAGGATTTGAGTTGATGGAAAAAGTAGATAATAAAGTATATACAGGGTGCATATATGCAAGCTCACTAATTATGTCTTTTCTAGTTATACAATTTGTCTCATTTACCCAGTGGGTTCGAGCTGGTTAAATTTTTCTGCTGTTCCTGGAAAGGAGTCTACGACATATTATGCCTAACAGCAAACCAACTCCTTTAAGGTCTCAAACTGTAAACTCATGATGACTGATCTGATTTTGCTCAGCCTCTGATTCTTCTTTAGCTGTCCAGAAGAATCTCTGAAAGAATTACTACTGAGATTACTTCAGAAGTAATCTCATTTTTCCTCTATGAATGTATAACTTTGCAACAAAATGTTGAAGTAGGGTCATATTGCACATAAGATGGAATCTGTTAGCATCAAACTATTTACCCACAACTACACCCTGGTGGTCCTAAAGAGAAAGGTTGCTTCATCAGGGTGCAGAGGACAGTTTCTGTTCTGACCTCCAGAATATTTAATAGTAAGAAAGAAAGCTGCAGAATTCAAGAGTTCAATGTGCTGAAAAGGTGTAGTTTCAAACTGTAGAACGACTGAAAATTATGCGAGTTTAGAGACTGGCATTTTCACAGTCCCACTAAGGTCAAATTACCCAGTACATTTTAGGTTTCTGCTCCACAACAATTTTTTTTAATACTTGTCAGGGTGTTAATTACATACAATGATCTGTTTTAAGTAATAACATGATGGACTGTGCTTTCACCATTCAATACACAGACCTTGGCTCTGGATAGTCAAAGTACAGCAGAGTACCAGAAGGAGGGTGTTTATAGGCCAACAAATGCACAAAATGAAGTATTACTAAATGGATCTATAAAACAATACTAAGACTTTAAAATGTTTATTAAATATTAATCTACCAAAGAAGATTATTCCAGTGTAGTTTGTTTATTTGATACAACTAGAGACTGAAAAGGATACAAACAAAAATGCCACTTTTTGAACCTCTTGGGGTTGAACTAGCTGATGGATTTGTACTCTGGAGAGGGAACCAAGGGCTTATCTACATGAATTGCTCCAGAGGCACAACTGCAACATATATATATAGCCAAGAGGCAGTAGCTAGGTCGACCAAAGAATTCTTCCGAATTAGCGCTGTCTACACCAGATCAGGTTGGCTTAACTACATCCCTCAGGGGTGTGGATTTTCCACACTCCGGAGCACATAGCTGGGTCAACTAAGCATTTTAGCATACACAAGACCCAATATTCAGCCATTCCACCTCAACGAGTATTCCAATAGATCCTATAAATTAAACTTTGGGATAAAAGTAATACTGCAGCAGATTCCTGGGCAGGCAGTAGACAACAAATCTCCTTACTACCCCCACCAGGAATCTGTTGCAAGTTAATGCTGAAGAGTCAGTACAACCCCTTCCTACTGTAGCCAGTGAGCAAATACCTGTGGGTTTTTGGCATCAAGCCTCTGTCTAATTCTGTAAGAAGGGAACAAGGGACCTCGCTGTCTTTCCTGATGGAAGATTTAAGAGAAAACTGCAAGGAGAAGCTTGTAGAATTTTCAGACCCACGCACAAGATGCTCCCACATAAGGCACCAGATGGGTCTTTGTCTTTTTGACTTTCAATGACTCTTAGGCTTTTAAATGCTTACATTTCCTTTGAATATAGGACTTAGGCACTTTTGAAAATATTATCATCTTGACCCCAATATATTCATTTGGGCACGGAGGTCTCACATTACAGTTACTAGGGATATACAGTAGAACCTCAGCATTACAAACACCTTGGGAATGGAGGTTGTTCGTAACTCTGAACAAAACATTATGTTTGTTCTTTCAAAAGGTTACAACTGAACATTGACTTAATACAGCTTTGAAACTTTACTATGCAGAAGAAAAATGCTGATTTTAACCATCTTAATTTAAATGAAACAAGCAAAGAAAGTTTCCTTACCTTGTCAAATCATTTTTTTTTTTTTTTTAATTTTCCCCTTTTTTTTTTTAGTATTTTACTTCTAACAGTACTGGCTGTTTTTGGTCTCTGCTGCCCGATTGCATACTTCTGGTTCCAAATGAGGTGTGGGGTTGACTACTAAGTTCATAACTCTGATGTTTGTAACTCTGAGGTTCTACTGTATGTATAAAATCACAGATACCATGCAGAATTATCATTCTCCCACCTAAAAACCCCAGTTGTGTAAACATTAAAGGAAATATGCCCTTCACTCTTATCTGTTTCCTTCGGGTTTTCAGGGAAAAAAAATTAAATCCAACACTTTCATTAGAAAAAAGTGAACACAGATGCTAGCAAAACTAGCAAAGGACAGTAAAACATTTCTGCAACATATCATACATCCTAAAAACAAAGTGATGATATCAAGAATTGTTGGCATTTAGCCAGCTTGCAGCCAATTGGCATTAATTCTTAGCCAGCAATTTGAACAATTCTAAATTATTATAAATACTGCAATAAGTAACTGTTTCAAGATTTCTGTAAGGTGCACGACATACCTCTTCTGATTCATTTGTAGGTGTTTGGGAATCAGCAACCTCCTCCAATTCCTCTTCAGCTACATATTCTTCCTGTTCTTCCATCCCTTGTTGTTCATTATATGACTGTATATAATCTTCATCCTAAAACAAATTATAAAAAGAAGTTACAAGAAAGGGCCACATGTGTAAAAATTAAGAACTATACATGTATAGGTTACAGCAATTGAAAACAGGTTTCATCAAAATCCAGGCTATTACTGTGATTTTCTATTACACGTGGTAGTTAATCTAGCAGGGTTTTTAGGACAGTTGTAGTGGCTTTAATGCTGACAATATTATATTAACATTGTACAGCAACACAGATAACTAATATGGTGTGATCCAGCTGAGGCCACAACAAATATCCCATTAATTTCAGTGGGATGAGGATCAGGACCTTAGATTTTAAATTCTTTGGAGATAAATCTGGAATATTTGCTTGTCTGAAGTGCCATCTGCTATATTGACAATAGCCATCTTTATTTTAAAAAGGGAAAAATAAAATATTCCATTATTCTTTAAAAAGTTATTCTAATTGTATACAGCTATTATTCATTTGTATGTAAGTGTTGTCTAGAAGGCCCAAACAAGGATCAAGCACCTGTTATGCTAGATGCTGTACAAACATGAATAAAAAAAGAGCAAAAACTTTTCAGAATATGTCAGATGATATTTTAAGCAGATTTTTTTCTTACTAAATGCATGAAGTTTAAACTGATTATGGAATATATTTACTTGCAATTAAAATCAGTACATGCTCTTCTGTATGCTGCTTAAAAGATATCAAATTATGCATGTGACATTTTCTGAACTAACCTCCAATCTCTTTATTCAGATTTAGACAGTTCTCAGTTACAAAAAGGATGAATGAGCAGGACATCAATCACTTTGGAATATTAGCACCTTAAAGATGTCTTTAGCAGGTCAATAATCTTTTCACCTTGGAAGGACTTTATCAGATCTTGTCTAAAGCCTGGATAAAAGCTTTTGCATTAAGTACTTCTAACAATTGTCAGTGTATCTCCACCACACAAAGCTGTTTTCTTCCTTAAGGATACAACCCTCAAGGTCATGGTTCTCAACTGCCTTCCAGCATGACAAAGGAGCATTACCTACCGCCAAACAAGCTGTCAACACAAACTTTGTCACAGCCTAGATAAAGAAACTGGCAGACAGTGATAATAGGTCTAATTTCCCCCCCTCCCTAGGGAAGTAAACAGATTTCAAATCAGTCTAAAAACCGATGCACGTGAAGCAATGTGATCTTTGGAGATACAATAGAAAGAAACTCACTGGAAATTCATCTAGAGGTTCATTGATTTCAAGGTCTAGCACTTCATCATTGTAAATTTCTTCCTCTCCCTGTTCTTCCACATATTCTATTTGGTCTTCTGTCAGCTCAGCATCATTGCCTTCATACTGTCCTTCCCCTGTGTACTCTTGAGAGTATACTTCAGGTTCATCCGATTTGTCATAAGCTATTTCGTCCTCCCCTTGGTCATATTCCGACTCATGTTCTATCGAATGATCATTAGCGTTCTCAGAGTAGTCATATGATGTAACCATGCCAGATGTAGCATTAAGACTAACTGTGACACCTTGAGAACTGCAGTGGAAGGGGGAAAAAAAGATTCAGACCAAAGTTGAAAATATATCAATTAACTACACTTGTGAGGATTTAGTACAATGGAGCAGACAAATACATGTACTCTAAATTATTGAACAAAAATATAGCTCACACATCAACTTGACTGCATGCCATAAACTCATAATGCATACTGTACCACAGCTTATCACCAGCTGCAGATTATTTGACCAGAGGAATCAAACCAACCAGATGGTCTAACAGGTTAGGTTGGCAGAAGTCCTGAATGGTAACCAAGCAGACTGGATTCAATTTTAATTCCCAGACTAACAAAAATACACAAAATGAGTTCAACTGCATCTGCTTTCTAATACCTCCAAGTAAGCTACTAAATCATTTTTATTACTATATTAATATAGACAAGAAACAAGAAATTTGAATTTAGATTGTTGTATTAATTATGGTAGATTTAAGTTTCCATTCAGAAAAAAAATACAATTTATACAGTCAAGAACTGTCTTTTAAAGGTGACCTGTGGAGGTTTAAAAAAAATTCTTTTATATCAGTAACAGAATTTGTGTGAACCTAAAAACAGTATTTAAGAAATTGTTTGAAAACTCAGATTCTTCTTATGAGCTAAGGCTAGAATTTAAGTTTTGATGTTTAATTTGCAACAGTTGATATCACAACCACGTAAAAACAGTCAATCTCCAACTTGAGATTTGGTGAGAAAGTAGGAAAACAAGTTGATTCACAAATATGATGTTTTAAATTGTATTTACTTGAAATGCACCATTACTGATTTGCTGAACATTTTGATTGAAAAATGTTTTTGGAGGGGTGTTTCACTTTTAAAAACTTTTTCCTTTACCATGTTACAATTCTACAAGTTATCTTAAAAGGGATCTACTTTTGCAAAATTTGGGACCACAAGATCTAAACAGATTTGTATGCTGTTTGTACACCAAGTTGGCCCCAGACTGGAAGGGCTTTGAGTGGAAGTTGGAGGGAAAAGCAGCAAAAGCGTTCACCCCATGGGTAACAGTAATACAGCTACCAGAGATGGAAAAGTAATAGTTCATATAAATCAGGGCTTATGCACAGTTAAAATGCTGCAGTGGCACGCTTCAGTGAAGACACTGCATACACAGACGGGAAGGGTTCTCCCATCGGCGCAGGTATTCCACCTCCGTGAGAGGCGGTAGAATTCTCCCATCGACATAACACTGCCAATACCAGGGGTTGGATCTAATTTTTCTCACCCCACGCACTCCGACCCTAATTTCCTAGTATAGACCAGGCCTCAGTTTCCCTCCCCTTGGGCAGCACTACTGCCTATTCTGGGTGCTCTCCTCTTTCCTTTCACCACCTGTGCAGTCACATAGCTATCCCCTGCTGCACAGCTAGGGTGACCAGACAGCAAGTGTGAAAAATCGGGACAGGGAGTGGGGGGTAATAGGAGCCTATATAAGAAAAAGACCCAAAAATTGGGACTGTCCCTATAAAATCGGGACATCTGGTCACCCTATGCACAGCACAAGAAGGGAAAGATAGCAGGGGAAAGAAATAAAGGACACATAACTGGGTATCTCCTACTTAAAGGAAAATCCTGTTTCTGTTTTGATGGTTCTTTAGCTCAATTCTGCTGAGAGAACAGCATCATGTGCCCAGATTGCTAGTCTGAGGATGGAGGGAGTTTGATTCTACTCCCATAACTGCAGTAGAGAAAGCTACCTCCTTTTCCTCCCTTCCCTGCCCAATGTGGACTGCGGGTGGGAAAAAAAAAAAATCTTAGGACAGACACCACTTTGTCTCCTAGAGTGAGCTTTCCAAGCTGTCAGATATATTGTATTGGATCATATGACCCCTTTAGCCTGTACCCTCAAACAGCATATAGTGAGTTAGGGACACACCACCACCACAGAACATTCATGTGGCAGGGAGTGACTGTTCATCTCTAAAGCCTCGTACAAGTCTTTGTATAAGTTTCAGTACTGCATGGTGCAAGAAGGGATGCAACAATACAGTCCTCGATTCAAATTTCATGCATTTGGAGCCACCCTCCACAGACTCAGAGGATGTCAGATACCCTCTTGAAGTTAAGGGGGCATTCCAGGGGTTCTGCAGGAGTCATGGCTTACGATGGTGATGGGGGGGGGGGGGAAATGGAGAAACAGGACTTGTGCTGATATCAAGGATTTAAAAACAAAAACCCATTAACTGGAAGTTAAGATTGCATAGCTGAAATGTCTTATAGCTCAAACTATATGATTAAATGATGGGCTGAAAACAAATAAGCAGCAATTTCAGGTCAAGCGATAATTTTAGGGATAGTTTTACAAACCACTGCAATTATAAGATTACAATTGCTTTCTCAGCCATAAATACAGTAGAAGCATGTTTGGTTTATATAAAAAATGTCATGGATATATCCAGATACAAGGGAAAGCATTTCAAAGCAAATAATGCAGATACAACCTTATTCTGGAACATGGAAATTTTTGCAAGAATTGATTTCGATGAACAGGTTTTACTATATAGCATTACTAGTGCAATGATTACCTGAATATCTTGCATTCCTGATGCCTAATACTCCATTAAAAGTCAGTAAGAATACCTATTGTTTGCAGTGTAGTTGTAGCCGTGCTGCTCCCAGGATATTATAGAGACAAGGTGGGTGAGATAATATCTTTTATTAGACCAACTTCCGTTGGTGAAAGAGACAAGCTTCTGAGGGTATGTCTACACTACCCACGTTACAGCGCAGCCGTGGCAATGCTGTGACGTGGACAGTGTAGTCATGATTTATCGTCGGGGGAAAGCTCTCCCGGCGATAAAGTGCTATCTATACTGGTGCTTTTCAGTGCTCAAACTTTTGTCGCTCGGGGGGGGGGAGGGGGAGAATCACACCCCTGAATGACTAAAGTTTTAGCGCTGAGAGTGGCAGTGTAGACACAGTCTGAGTTTGCAGAGCTCTTCTTCCAGTCCAAGAAAGGTACTCAGTGTCAATAGCTAAATACAAGGTTGAACAGATTGCATATGGAGTTAACACATGTTGCAAGAGACCATTCAAGGTGAAGTGGACAGTTAACACCTTTGCAGTCATGGGACAAAGGAGGGCTAGTGGGTTACAGGAAACCTGCACAACACCATCAAAAAATGAGCCTGGGAGCTTAAATTCCTAACTTTTTCTAGACACTAAAAATCATGGACTCCTATTTGTCCTAGGAATGCAAAGGTATTAACTGTCCACGTCCCCTTGAATTGTCTCTTGCAGCATGTGCTAACTCTTTATGTTTAACAATCTGTTTAATCTTGTATTTAGCTGTGACACTCTGGAGCCTGGTCTACACTGCAGGGTTAGGTCGATGTAAATTGCCTTGTGGCAACCTAGCTGTGGCTCTTGGCACTGTGAGTGTCTCTCTATGCCCATTTAGTAACACCACCTCCCTGAGGGGTGTAGAACACATACCTGAAATTTTGTTCATCTTCATTGTCACTCTGTAGAAGATCATCATTCAGTTCTTCATCTGACAAGTCTGACTGATTCTAGATTATAATAAAACAAGAACAAATGTTCATGACTTTTTTTAAAACACAGTATCTCTTTGAAATAAAAGCAAAGTAAAAGGTTCTCTAAACACTACGATAAAAGAATATTGGCAATAAGCAACATGTTGACAATAAAAACGTCTGTTCAAATTTGATTGCTTTTTGAAAGAATTCTATAATTAGCTGATGAAAGGAATGATGTAGAAGACAACATATCTAAATTTCAGTGAAGCATTTGATATAGTCTCTCATGAAAACTTGCAAAATTCATTCCAATTGGCTTAGATTTCAACACTGCCACAGGGACTGAAAACTGGCTGACGGACAAACTAAAGGTAATGATCAACCAGCAATGTAATGAGTTGGGGGAGGTGTTTAGTGGAGTATCAGAAGGGTTGGTATTAAGTGCCTTCTTACAAACAACTTAATTAAATAATCTAGTAGCATGACACAGGATGGGAGTGAACATCATGTTATTGACATTTCTTGAGGATACTAACTTGGGAAAGACAAATAAATGGAAAGGATCTAGAGAGGTTAGAAATATGGGTAAATAGGAAGGAGTTCAAAGAAGAGAAAAAAATTACTCAGGCATATGTAATTTTTGCTGCCCTTCTCTGAATTGCTTCCAGTTTGTCAGCCGTGCTATCAACTGTTCTATTTATTTAACTGTAACAATGAGTTGCTAATTAAAAGAGCTAACTACACATAGCTTGGCTAAGTGACAGTATTCCCATCCTCCCAAAGTAGTAAAAGGTGGGTTTAGCTATAAGTAATGGAATGAGATTAAGAAGAAACCAATTTAGGCTTAATATCAGTGAAATAACTTCCTAAAAGATTTATTATTAGGCAGTATCTCACAGAAAGTGGTGCGAGTCCTGCCGTTTGAAAAATTTAAAATAAGACTGCACAAAGCACAATAGGTACTCCTGGGGGCATTCTGTGCCAAAAAATTAAAAATTCTGCGCACATTTTAAAACTCTGCAAATATTATTTGTCAAAATAACACTACATAATCATGCCAGTTTCAATAATTTTGGTAATTTGGTAACAATACAGACACACACAAAAATTCCCCCAGGAGTAGGGTGTTAAAGAAACCCCTATGACAACCCAGTTCCTGTTTCTCTGCCACCTTCCCCCCTCCCAGAGCCCAGCCCAGCCCAGCCACACACACACAACCCCGAGTCCACGGATCCAGAGGGAGAAAAAGCTTGATGCTCGGTCCCAGGCTTGCACGGAGTTTTGTGCGCGCTGCCTTCTCCTTTCCTCAGGGCGTGCTGGGAACTGCAGTTGCAGCAACTCTCTAGCTCCCTCCCCCTCCCTCTGGCAGTATCTTCTATGTGCAAGCTGGGCTCTGCCGGGTCCAGCAGCCCCTATTGGCAGTTAACAGCACTGCAGCCCATTTCTGTGGGGGAAAGGAAATTCTGCATGCACGTTAATTTCTGCAAAATTCTGCATTGCACAGTGACGCAGAATTCCCCCAGGAGTAAGTAGGTAACTTTGAAAAGAAATCCTGTATTGCCTGTATGATGGATTAGAATTTATTCATATTTGGATTAATTTATTTGTCTAACTCCGACCATTCTGAGAGATGTTTTTTCACCAATGTATTATGGCAAGGATTTCCTATGTAGGTATTATTCCTACCATCTTAAAAAAATGTAAAATAATGGAATTAAATTTATATTTATGGTGCAAACCACTAAAAATGCACCAAAGAAAGCCAGATTTGCCAGTGGTACTTGAGGTCTGTTTAACATGAAGTTATATCATAAAATCTATCCTCCAGCTTTGAGTAAAAATGTTCAGAAAACAATTTCTCTTTTTAATTTTGTTTACTTAGTATTTAACAGAGTAGCCTCCTCTTTTTCTATTTTCTCTTCCTATTTTCTGAGAAGCCCCACTCTCTCCAGCAGACAGAGTAAGCCTGCTGAAGCAAGTAAAACCTGTTTTTGGCACACCACAGGAAGTTTTGTTTTGGGAATGGGTCTCTCTCTCTCCAGGAGTCTGTGATGCAGGAGGGAGGACCCCTAGACATCCCGTACTCCTCGCAGACCTTCTTATTGGGATCTGACCTTTCAGCACCATCTGTCCCCCAGTAACTGACATTAGGGATTTTCCTACTGTGGGAAGGACAAAGCCATTGCCTAGTAGCTGCCCCATGCACAGAAAGAAGTGGAAGTGGCTATGAGCCTTGGCTGCTGCCTGCCTTCCCCGTGCATCCCTGATAGAGAAGAGCTGCCGTTCACTGGTTGTAGAAGCTGCACTGGTATCTCAGACTGGAAGGAATCAAGAAGGATAGGACTGTTGGAATGGGTCTCAGGGCTTGTCTATACTTACAGCTAAACCAACACTACTGCAATAGCAGAGCGCTTTCCCGTCAATGTCTGTATTCCACCTCTCTGAGAGGCAGAAGGTAAGTTGGCGGGACAGTGTCTCTCGTCGATACAGAGCGGTGTGGGAGTTATGGCCAATTCAGTTATGTAACTTACGTAACTGAAGTCAACGTAACTTAGGTCAACTTACAGCTTTAGTGTAGGCCAGGCCTCAGGAAGGGAAGAGAAGAATGTTGGGTAGCATCAGGGAAGTGTTGTTTTTGCACTGCTTAAGTGACAGAATAAGCCAAGCAGAAACTAGTGTTGAGAACTACCTCTCTGGACTGGTGAGTAGAACTGGGTGGAGAACAGTAACTCCGCTTCACAAAGGATTGGTTGGAACAAAACCAAAACATTTAGAAATTCTCTGCAAAAGGGAATGAAGCCCTGGGGCAATCTGCAAGGCAGGGTGCCCCAGAGTCACAGACACTGAAAGCACTGGGGTCAAGAGGAACTTAGTCAAAACTGAACAATCTCTGCGAAACGTTTCAATTTTTTTTCCCCACTAAAAGTTGGTGTTGGAATTTCTCCAACCACCTTTACTGTTTAGATGATCTAGGTGATATTAATATATGTATAAGTTTAAAAGGTCTGCTATTGTTTGTGCTGTCTTTCGCAGTGGACTGCAAGAATTATTTTGGGGGTCTTTTAGATTTCGGTATTTAAGTTGATTTTACCCATATAAATACGAGATCCTTGATCATTTATAAATGGTCATATAATATGACATCATGAGTTGAGAGTAAAATATAGGTTCACATTTAAAATTGTAATGAATTATTGGGCATACATTAAACATGTTTATTTCTTACCTTTTTACCAGTAAGCAAATCCTCTCCAAGCAAATCATCTTCAAGTTCACTGGAAAATATAAGCGAATATTAAGAATACCCATATCACACACATGAAGAAAAATATATTTTTTTCTGGAATAATTATTCAATACAGTAATTTCAATATTGTTCAGAGGAGAATTGTTACTGAATCCACAATGCTTTTTATTTGATAAAAAATATAGCACATTAATATGACGACTCAGGAAAGAGGTTTACATTATGCAAGGGATAGGCACTGAACTTCTATCTTAAGGAAGGGTGGATGTTTTCAAGATGTTGGAGTCTTTTATAAGCCATCCTTCCCAAGATAGCCAAATCATAGTACTCAAATCCAATTCCCTACATGTGGAGATCTTCATGCCTTTCATCTCTGTAATTCTACTTGATTAAGCCACTAAAGAGGCACAAAGAAGCTAAATTCCTGGTAGTCGATTAGACCCAGTATGAACAGCTGAAGAGTGAGAAGAACTTACATTTGGAGGGTAAGAAATCCTGGGGAAAAAGACTCCTCCCCTTTGAAAAGATTTGTTCAAAGCTGGGAGAGTGTTTGAATGCTTTTGAGGGATAGCTCAGTGGTTTGAGCATTGGCCTGCTAAACGCAGGGTTGTGAGTTCAATCCTTGAGGGGGCCATTAAGGGATCTGGGGCAAAAATCTGCCTGGAGATTGGTCCTGCTTTAAGTAGGGGGTTGGACTAGATGCCCTCCTGAGGTCCCTTCCAACCCTGATATTCTATGATCTCTAAGAGTCTACACTAAAATGTAGCTCCCACTGATGTAAGTCGCCCTCTACACTGACTTTACGCCACCTTCATGAGAGGAATAGTGCTTAGGTCAATGTAGTTAGGTTGACACAATGTCTGTGTAGACATTGCGTTGCTTATGTTGCCTGTTGCTGCCTGACAGCTGTCAGCACCCCGGGCGGCGGGGCTCCGACTGTCAGCAACCCGCAATGCCCCATGCTGACTGTTAAATCAATGGACACACCCCTGGTGAGAGCGCGCACTGCCAACAGAAGGAGCATAGTGTGGACATGAAAAACCGATTTAATTACTGCAGTGGCTGTAAGCTGAGCTAACTTAAGTTGACTTAATTTTGTAGCGCAGACTTGCCCATAACCTCTCTCCCATAACTAAGTTCTGGGTTGCCCCCAAAAAACCACTTTTGCGGGTGAGAAACTTTAGGGCCCTTGCTAGATCTGCCCAGATCTTTCCGGTGGCATAAAGAACAAGGGAGAGAGAGAGTAACATAGATCCCAAAACACGACAATAGGAGGGAATTGAAGTTCCCATTCTGTAAGTGTCAATATTAGGATCTCCAAGCCCTGATTCTGAAGGTTTGCATAAAGGATTCAGAATATGTCTTAGTGTTAAGGAATAAGAATCTACCCTTAGATGTATGGCAAGCAGAGTTTGAAGAGACAACTGATTTTTACTGATTTCCTTTGTGGGAAAAGGTAACAGCCCATAAATTACAGTAAAGTAAGTTTGGGATATATAAACAGGGAGGTAACTAAGGATGTTCAACGACCAAAGTAGAACATTCATCTTAATATTTAATCAAGCCCATAGTGAAATGGTTAAGCACTTGCCATTTTTCCAATTTATTTGCCAGTAAGTCTAGCTGCAGATCCAAATTACGCATGCTAGATCTGAGAGTTGGTTGGGAATATGGAATAGGTATTTCAACACAGCTGAAGCCCAATGAAAATTCCAGGACTAATGCTGGTACCAAAAGCAGCCCTTAGAAAAGGATAAGATATGTTTTGCTGAGTTAGTTTTACTGCCTGACAATGTTCAAAAAATATTCTTAAATGTCAAAAGATGAGGAAGAGGAGATTTCAGTTCAGCAATAAATAGGAAGGGATTATCAGCACACAACATTCATTTATGCTTACTGTTCTCAAACTTCATCCCATGAATACCTGTATATTAAACTGATTGCTAAAGGTTCAGTAGCAATATCAAACAAGAGTGGGTATAGTAGACACCTGTCCCAGTAAAGTGACCAGACATTAGGCCCCTTTATGCACAGAGGCAGAGACCTCTGTAAAGGAAATGGATCCAGTAGAATTTAAATCCAAACCCCATCAAGTAGGCAAGTGTTTCAAAAAGGCACTGTTAAAGTTCTAATGGGAAACAATTTTCCAGAACTGTGTCTTGTTTTGCATTCTGGATTGCTCCCTATATCTCTTCCGAAGTAACAGAGGTCCTCCAGCTCCTGGTTACCATGCTCCAATATCCAAGGAAGGGTAAGGTGATCTAAGAATTCAAAAGGGCTTCACGGTGGGGGGATGGGGTTAGGCCAAGTAGCGACCCAAAAAGGTGGAAGCCATGGGGGTAGACTATGGGAGATGATCAAAACTATCAGAGGTGACGCGTAGGGGGGTTAGGGCTACCAACTTTCTAATTGCACAAAACCGAATACCTCCGCCCTGAGGCCCTGCTCCTGCCCCTTCTGAGGCCCCACCCCCACTCACTCCATCTCCCCTCCCTCTGTCGCTCGCTCTCCCCCACCCTCACTCACTTTCACCAGGCTCGGGCAGGGGGTTGGGGTGCAGGAGCAGGGTGAGAGCTCCGGCTGGGGGTGCGGGCTCTGGAGTGGTGGTGGGGGGACTGACAGCAGAAGGCCCACCACCACTGGGGGAGGGATGGGGGACAAGAATGCACAACCCCGGCCTGAGCTTCAGCCTCTGACAGCTGAAGCCAAAGAAGTCAGGGAGGAATCCGTAACTGCCGTGACCTCCATGGCTAAATCATATCCTTAATCTTAAAATAATAAGCACCTGGTAGTAACTACAATAAAAAAAAAAAAGTCCAATTTGTATGAACAAAGCAGATCACAGCTGTACTGTTCAATTAATGGTGGCAAGTTACTGCTTCATATAATTAAAATATAAAGTGAAGTAAAATAAATTCATGAAGCACAATGAAGAGGCTATCTACATTTAAAGAAATGGATTAGCTCTCCTCAAAACCTGAACCTTCATATGCCTTAACTCCTTACTAAAAAAAAATTAGTTTCCCCATTTCTTTAAAAACAAAAAACAAACCAAAAAAAGCTTCATTATAAGTGGAGTTTTACCATAACAAGAGACTCATGGCAAACAGTGCCCTCATTCTCATCACAACAATAGCAGCACAGTTGTGGGGTGGGATAGGAAGGAGTACTGGCCAATGTCTAGAAGGTCACCTAGTCATTCTCAGTGAAAATCAACTGTAGTGAAAATAAATCAGATCTTCTCACTATCTACTAAAAGCAAAAGGCAGCAAAATGGGGAACCTTTGATTCCTACTCGCCTTCTCTCACAAGGATGTGACAACTCCCTCCTTCCTCTGCTGAGCAATAGCAAAAGGGAAGATAATTACTCTGGAAGGCAAGTAAAAGTTAGTAGGTGATAACTGCTGCACTTCTAGGGCATTAGCTCAAAGGAAACTGCTTAGCCTGGTCTACACTACAAAGTTAGGTCAACATAAGCTGCCTTGCGTCAACCTAGTTGTGCATGTGTCTACACTTAAATGTCTATCACCAATGTAATCTCTCCATTACACTGACATAGTAACACCACCTCCCGTTCATGGAGCAGCTACAAACAGTGGAGGGCTGTTTCTGGGCCTGAGAAACGAATGCTGACCGGTGGAATTACGTCATAATGCAGACGTGGGGTGACAAACTGCAGAACTTTTGCATGCGCAAGCCCACATTCTTGGATTTGTGTGCCAAGTCTTGCCCCAGACCTCCAGCACAAGGACACAAAAATGAGAGCTGCTTTGTCAGTAGAGAAGTGAGTGGCGACCACACTGTGGAAACTTATAACGATGGATTGGCTGTTAATTGTCTCCTCTATGCAGAATTGTGAATCTTAGCAATGTGCACGATATAATAGATGGATTTGCAGAAGTGGGGTTTCTGAACTGCTGTGGAGTGGTAGACAGCACACATCCCTATTTTGGTACCAGACCACCTTGCCACAGAGTACATCAACAGAAAGGGCTATTTTTCTATGGTTATGCAAGTGCTGGTGGATCGTCTGCAATACTTTACCAAGCTCAATGTTGCCTGGTCAGGGAAGGTGCATAATACTTGCATCTTTAAGAACCCAGGACAGTTCAGAAAACTACCAGCAGGGACCTTCTTTCCTGAACAGCCAATTACTTTGGCGATGTTGAACTGCCAGTAGTGTTTTTGGGGGACCCAGCCTACCCCTCAGTCCCCTGGCTCAAGAAGCTGTACACCAGCCACCTCAATAGCACCAAAGAAAGATTCAGCTACTGTCTCAACAGGTGAAGAATGACAGTTGAATGTGCTTTTGGTAGGCTGAAGGGTGCCGGCGCTGTTTACTCACAAGATTGGATCTCAGACAGAAAATTATCCCAATTGTTATAGCTGCCTGCTGTGTCCTGCATAATATCTGTGAAGCAAAGGGGAAGAGTTGCCGCCGGGGCGGAGTGCAGAGGAGGTCTGTCTGTCTGTCGAGTTTGAACAGCCAGACACAAGGGCCATCAGAAGAGCTCAATGTGGAGCTCTATGGCTCAGGGAGGCTTTGAAAGAGCACTTCAACAGAGAGCCACAATAATGGGTTGTGGTGTACTGTGCTCTATCTGGCCCTGCAGTTTGGGGGCCTGTTACAAATTATGTGGTGCTTGCTGCACATCTATCAATACAACACTGACAATGCGCCTATTAATTTTATGGTGCTTGCTGTTTATGATTTAGGCTGTTTGCCACTGATCCTATGAGTTGTCACAGTGTACAATACTGGCTGTGTGGGTGCTTTCACTACTTTCAGGCATTCTGCAACATATGCTGGGAACTAATAATGATGAATTATTTTCCGAACAATTCAGTTTTATTTACTAAAGAAAACACCTACAAAAAATTCTTTTCAAGTTAAAAGCAAATACATTAAAACCTTAATAAATTTATGGAACAGAACTTAAAGAACAGAAAGGAACAGTCATTTCAATTTTAGCTACACATGCATCAAGCGTGGCACTCACAGGTCACTGTATGTATATTGTCCTTAATGTCCGCCAGTGTGGAGCGGTAGGGATAGGGAGATGGCCCTGGTGCCATGTGGAATGTTGGCGGAGGGAGGTGCAGGGAGGTGCTATATTGGAGTTCTCCATGGACTGCACAGGAAGGTGAGCCTGAGATTGTTGAAACTGTAGGTCTGCAAGAGTCTGCAGCATCCGTGTTTTCTCCTGGAGAAGTCCCACTATTTCTTGGTGTATCTCCCTCTCCTTTTCCTGCTGGGACTCTTGAGCTTTTCTTCTGTCCACTCTTTCCCTCTCCACACAATCTGCAGTATTCATCTTCCAGGCCCTCTGTTCACTGTCTGATGCAGCACTGACTCGCAGAACATGTCATCCCAAGTCCTCTTCTTTTTCCTCCTTATCTGGCTCAGGTGTTCTTTGGATGTGGAGGGGGAATCCCCCAACAGCAGCAGCCACAGATAAAACACACAGAGGTACTTCATCATTATAGTCACAAATGGAAAGCAAAAGATAAGATTTGGAACTACCTTCCCTTGCTCCCCTAAATTTTTAAACAAGACATGCTTATTGACAGTTCTGCTTCAGAGTACTTGTGCTCGGCAGCTGTGGTGAGTATGGCCTGTCAGGGATATGAGAAACGAGGAGGGAGTTGCTCGGTTGCATGAAATTGAGCATAGGCAATGGCATTGAATAGTGGCAGCATTTTCCATAGGTGGTGGTGATTTTAGCTGATATCTCACTCGTGAGGGTAACAAAACCAGAGAGTACAGCTGCTGCAGGCATCCTGAAGCCACCCAGGCTCGTATGCTGCTAGTCTTTTTACTGCATTGGTGCCTTCTGAAGACATTGTTGATTGGCGTGGGAAAGTGTCCTACCGCAGAGGAAGAAATAAGGCACCATCTAGAAACCTTTGGGAGAGGATTGCTGTGTACCTCCATGGAAGTTTCATCGAGATCTCTCAGAACGATTCAAAGGACATCCTTCTGAGAGATAAACTGTTCCTCATGCCCCCCACCCCTGGCCTAACTCTACAGGGACACAAAAAGCAGATAAAAGCTCTAGCTCTTTGTTGTATCACTACCTCTTCTCGTAGAACTAGATTAATGAACAGTCGATAGCTGTGTCCTAAGTTGTGGGTGCCATCACTGTGATGGGAAACAAATTCACACATTTAACCAACGTTCCTTCTTCTGCATCAGGCTTGCCTATGCTCGACTGGACTGCAGTGGAGTCTCAAACAGGTCCTGGCTTGTGGCACAGCTGGACCTTCCAGTCACATGTCCCGGTCCTCTTCCTCCTCCACTTTCTCCCTATTCATGTCAGGAGCCTGTGACTTGGACTCTTCAGAGGTATCCACGATGGCGTGTGGGGTGGTGGTGGGGTCTCCCCCCAAGTATTGCATGTAACTCTTTGTAAAAGTGGCAGGTCATGACTCGGCATTGAATCAACTGTTGGCCTCCCTGTCCTTCTCATGTGCCTGCTGCAGTTTCTTCACTTCCATACAGGACTGTTGCTGATCTCCGTCAGACCCCTTCTCCTGCACCTCCTGTGCAATCTGCTCATAGATGTCCATGTTTCTACTGCTAGTCCATAGCTGTGTTTCACAGCCTCTTCTCCCCACAGACCCAGGAGATCCAATATCTCCTGTGTACTCCAATCTGGAACGTGGAGCCAGCTGGGCAGTTTCACACAACAGTGGAAAGTTGGTAGGTGTGCTTGCCAAGATGGACAATCGGGAAAAGGCATTTCAAAATTTGCAGGGTTTTAAAGGGATAGGGTGTGTGGCTTCTGGTCACCGTAACTCGTGGCCGTGGGCAGTGGAGTTAACAATTGTGACCAGAGTGGTCAGTGTTGGGCATTGTAGGACAGCTGCTGGAGGACTGTTAGGGTTGACATAGGCAATTCGGTGTCTACACTCGTGCTACGTCGACCCCAATACATTGACCATGGCTCAGCGCTGCTTAGGGAGGTGGTGTTACCATGTCAGTGTAATGGAGAGATTACACTAGTAGTAGACATTTAAATGTAGACACATGCACAACTAGGTTGATGCAAGGCAGTCTCCTGAACCTCAGCTGGAGATAATTTTCAAATAAAGAGAGAGCTATAAGAAAGGGGAGCAGAGGCCCCAAATTATCTCTCCCTTTATCTCTACTCATGACATCAACCACACCTGAAAGACAAGGAAATTAACACTGAACTGTGGGGGAAGAGACTACTAGAGCCTGTGGTGAGAGAAACTTTGGCTTTTAGTTTACTTAGTTGCATTTTACCTTTTATTTCATTGTAACCAATTCCGACTTTTTATGCCTTATTACTTGTAATCACTTAAAATCTTTTTTTTTTGTAGTTAATAAACTCATTTCATTGTTTTATCTAAACGTGTGTGTGTTTGGATTGAAGTGTCTGGGAAACTCCATTTGAGATAAGGTTTGTGCATATCTATTAATGAAATGACGGACTTTATATGAGCTTGTACTGTCCAGGAGGGTGCTGGGCAGTACAAGATGCACATTACTGGGGGAAAGTCTGGGACTGGGTGTTTGCTGGTGTTGCCTGGAGTATAATTCATGGGTGGCTGGCTGTAACACTCATACAGTATAGCTGGGAGTGATTTACATGCTGGAGGCTGTGTTGGGGCAGATCAGGAGTTGTTGCTCTCACAGTGAAGCAGTGTAAAAGGTACACCAGGTGAGAGAATTGGGGGAACACAGCTGTTCAACAGTCCAGACCAGAGTTGGGCAAACTACGGCCTGCGGGCCATATCTGGTCCGCGGGACCATTCTCCCCAGCCCCTGAGCTCCTGGGAGCAGGGGGAGTGGATGGTGTGGGGGTTTGGAGGGGGCTGTCAGGGAAAGGGGGGGTTGGATGGGACAGGAGTCCCGGGGGGCCATCAGGGGCAAGAAGCGGTGGGGGAATCGGGGACCGGGCCACGCCTGCCTGTTTGGGGAGGCACAGCCTCACCTAACCAGCCCTCCATACAATTTCTGAAACCTGATGAGGGCCCTCAGGCCAAAAAGTTTGCCCGCCCCTGGTCCAGACTGTATCCTGGGGAATGTCACAGCAGGTTCATGGAATTTTCAATACAGGCACAAAAATTTGGGGATAGAGAAGACTCTATGGGATGGAGAAAGTTGTATGATGGGAACCTGACCCTACAGTCCCAGTCACCCCTGCATGACTTGTTTCTGCCCCACCATGCATTGCCAAAACATCCCAAAAGACATTACGCTGGATAGTAGAGTTTTGTACACTGCGATGCCTACCCATAGTGCATCGCACTGTGCATCAAAACAAGCAGTTCTGGTGACTATGCACAGCGCTGATGCAAGGAGCCAAGAATGCATGCACACAAGCGATATACTAACTTTAACAGCTTTATGCCGACGTAACTTGCGGCAGCAAAAGTTTGTAGCCTAGACATGTCCTTAGAGTGGATAAAAATTGTACTGTAAACAGAGTGAAAGATCAGACAAAAGCATTAAATCAATTAGGGACTTTGATTAGACTCTACATCGGTTTCACTATACTAAATGTCTGAACAAATCACCATGCTACTAGCATGGAAGAGAAAGTGTAAACCTTTTTGGCAAGTAGCTTGACAAGTGTAGTTGGATCGTAGGACTCAATACAAAAGAACATAGCTTTGTTTCCCAACTAATGGTATGTCTACACTGGCAAGTTTCTGCGCCACACGTTATACCACTTTTATTAAAGCACTGGAATTAAACCGCTCGTGTGTGTCCACACTGTGCTCCTTGTGACGCTGGAGCACATCCACATTAGCAGCTCTTGCAACGGCAAAGACAGCAGTGCATTGTGGTAGCTATCCTACTGTACAACTGGCTGCAGGGTGCTTTGGGAAGGGTTTGCAATGCCTCATGGGGCAGGCACAGCATCATACGATGCAGGTTTCCCAATCCCATTGTTCCATGGGCATCCTACTACATTGCCAGCTGCTTTTCAACTGAAGTGGGGAGGGGTGAAGGAGAGTGAAAGACAGGGAGTGTGTGTGTGTATGGAGGGCGGGGAGAGAGACAGTGTTTTGGGTTACAGAGAGTGTGTCAGCATGCTGTCTTGTAAGTTCAGACAGTGGCAGGAAGCAACCAGTCCTGAGGCAGGGGGAGGGGGAAACCCTGACATCAGCCCCCGCCTCCTTCCATGGGCTCTCTGCAGAGCAATCTCTCTCTCTCTCACACACAGACACATGCCTCCGTGTTCAACAGCACAAGCATTCCACATTAATGGTTTGCTTTGTGTCCCGGAGCACAGCAGCACAGCACATGATGGCTGTCAGAAAAGGTGCTTTGAATGAGGAGTGGTGCATGTCTCCAGGGCAGACGAGTTCAAAACAACGAGCAGCGTGGTCACTTGAGGCATTATGGGACAGCTCCGGAGGCCAATTACAACACAGAAAGCAATCAAGTGTCTACACTGGCAATAGAGCACTGGAGCCTCTGTGCAAATAGCCTTAAGAGTCTCCTCGAGGTGATTTTTTTGCAGCACTGCAACTGAGGGGTTTCTGTGCACAAAGTGGCTTGACAGTGTGTACACGTCTGCAGTTTGAGCGCAAAAAGCTGCTTTAGTGCACAGAAACTTGCTCGTGTAGACAAGCCCTAAGTTTGGTTACACTTTCAAATCTTTTCAATAGATTTATATTTTTCAACAGAAAATCTAAAAGAAATCCACCCCATCCTTCCCCCCCCCGCCAAAAAAAAAAGAATGACTCAGATTAAAGACATGAATTTTTTTTAAAAAAAGGTAGCCAAAGATCACAAGTTTTAACAGAAGTTATCAGTTGTTTATGACATATGCCGCCAAAGACTAGCTAAAATAGCTTTAAATATTCAGCGATTGAGAAGGTAAGTGTAGTCAGAAAGCTGACTGCAAAAACAGTTACGTATATACAACATTTAAAAAAATCTAATCTATGCTGTATTGTAGCTGTTCATGCCTTCAGACTATAAACTTGTCAAGGCAGGTATATATGTTTGGCAACATTTAGCATCCGCTGACAGACACATAGCTGCCAATAGCTTCATTAGTATCTGAATTTGCACTGTTTTAAGAATTAGAATACAAAATGGCACTCCAAGAAACTAAAACAATGTAATTCAATGTCTAAACATGAAAAAATGTTAACTACCTGTCCCAGTCATCGTCTCCAGTTCTTCTTCTCCAAGACCTTTCTGCACCAGGCTTATCAAACTGATCAAAGTCATCATCTGTAAAGTAGAAGACTACATTAGATAGTTCTTACTGGAATATAAAAGAAGCGCAGAAGTTTTCTAATCCTGAAGCAATGACTTGTTCTCTTTAGGAATTACTGTCCTACCTACCCCTTTTTGGTTTTACAATTTTTCTCTAGTATTTAATTCAAAAAGTTAAGATGTAGTTTGGTCTTAGTTAGTAAGGAAGTAGTAATAGTAAGATGTAGAGGTCTTATTGCTAATGAAGGTGAGACTGCAATGTGGGGAAATCAAACATAGGAAAGGATGTCAGCACATTGGTTGAAAAGTGAAACCAAATTTCAGATGGTAAAAAGTATTTAAACGCTACCTAAAAAAGCCAAGTTGTGCTGACTGGTTACACTGCTCTACAGCCAAAATGCTTCTGAAATAAATGTAGTCAAA
>NW_020664462.1:15698567-15752601 GCF_002925995.2 Terrapene triunguis | reverse complement strand
CATATTTGAATTCAGCACATCAAAATACATAATAAATAGCACATTTTTATCTCTGAAGCAGACGACTTCTCAAAAATTGTAGACCAGTGTTATCAGGAAATATTTTGCTTTTAAGTGAATTTGTTTGTAAGTGGCGACAATTTGGCAGCCTCAAAAACTGAAGTCCTAAATTTATCCACAAAACAGGTGCAGCATGCAGCGTTCAGACAATCTTCCCATATTGCCCAGCTAATAAGTTTGACCTGTAACTCAGAGGGACCATCTCTTGTGAGGAGAGAATAATCCATTCCTCACCCCCAAGTGGAATATGGTTATAGTATGAAAAAAGGATATCACTAGAACTTTGGATTAACATGTTTTTTGTTTTAATGGCTTCTATAAGACAGGTGCCATTTTTACATAATCACTTTCCTGACTAGAATAAAGTACAATTATTTGTCTCTTACGACAAAGGGGTACCAAATTAGGGCCAATCTCAGAATGTTTTTTGATGGTTTGGTTTGAAATAAGCCTTTAAAAACCTATACCTTTTCAATTTCCACTTAGGATTTTGTGTGTGTTCAGGTCCTCCAGTTCAACCGGGCATCCTTCTGCGACAATTTCCCCACCCAATGGCCAACCCTAGTTATCTTCCTTTTGTCTAATTTAAATGCAGGTTTCATTGATGGCACTCATGGAAAACCCAAGGTGAGCATAAAAAATAATGAAAACTCAGCTAGGGCAGTCATCACTAATACAACAGTTTTCAAACTAAAATGGTAGTCACTATACATTCCCATGCCATTAAAATTGTTTGCAGTAGCTTGTTACCCAATGAAAGTCAAGTCATACATGATGAAGTATAAAAGGCAAAAGGCATTGTTCTATATTTCTTTTGGCAAAGAAACAATACACCATTTTTTAATGTCCTAACCAAGGGAACTCAACTACTTAGCATATTAGTGCAGCACTCCACATCCAAGCAGTATCTACATTTTAATATTTTTTCCTCCACAACATCCAAGATCCAGCTTTTTCTCTGCCCACACAGATAAAATGTTTGTCCAGGACTTCACACATCATGCTTCTTGACCACTAAAACCTCCTCCTTTCCGGCCTTACCAAATACCATCTTGATCCCCATATAGTCAAATGCTGATGCAGAGACCATTTCCCCAAATTATAGCTCCGATTATGTCACCACTCTCTCCATTTTCCCCTGCTCACCATACACTCACAGGCATGGTCTACTCTACATAGTTTTTATACCAATATAACTGTCAGTTGGGTGTGATTTTTTACCAACAGTTCTACAGGTACAGCCCCTAGCATGGGCACGTTATACTAGTAAAAAGGTACTTTATACCAGTATATCTTATTCTGTACAAAAAGGGGAATAGGTTATACTGGTATAACCGTGCCCACTAAGGGGGAGTAATACTACGACTACGTCTTCACTACCCGCCAGATCGGGGGGTAGCAATCGATCTATCGGGGGTTGATTTATCGTGTCTCATCTAGACGCGATAAATCGATCCCCGAACGCGCTCCATCAACTCCGGAACTCCACCAGGGCGAGAGGCGGAAGCGGAGTCGACAGGGGAGCCGTGGCCATCGATCCCGCGCTGTGAGGACGGGAGGTAAGTCGATCTAAGATATGTCGACTTCAGCTACGCTATTCTCGTAGCTGAAGTTGCATATCTTAGATCGATCCCCCCCAGTGTAGACCAGCCCTACTTTAACTATATCTGTATAGTTAAAGCAATAGAACCAACTTGTGTGTGTAGATAAGCCCTATGGCTCTTTGGGGCTTCACCTCATCGTACTTATTTCTTATAATGGTATGTATGCTGCCATCAACCTTTACTTCAGCCTGGTCTACACTAGAAAAGGGGAAACTACACTGACAAATCCTCTCCTACTATAGATTCAGCTTTAATAAGCAAAAAAAGGGCTTTTGCCAGTATAGTTTATACTGAACAAAATAAATTATACCAGTTTAAAAGTGCTTTTGTGGTATAACAATCTACACCAGGGCTTTTCCCAGCATAGAAGTGTGTCCAAAAAAAAAAAAAATCAGTCCTAATCAACATTACTATTCCAGCAAGAGTTTTCTACTGTAGACCTTGCCCTCCACTCTACCAGCACTACCAGCCTTTATTATCCATTAGTCCCTCTATCACTCATCAGTGTCCTCTAAATATCTTTGCACTTTCTCCCATGCCATCCCTTATCCATGAGAGGAACTCCTTGTAAAGATCCACAAAGCTACATTATCCTCTTTCAAATCTCTCATTAAAGTTTCCTCTGCCATGATTCTTACCAAAGACTCAACAATGGCTAGACACTGCTTATTACAAGAATCATGATTTTCACACTTTTATCTTGTGCCTCCCATGTCTGTCTGTTGTAGTCTCTTGTTGTTTCATGTATTTAGACTAAGTTCTTTGGGGAAAAGGGACCATACTTTCATTTCTGTACTTTGCCTAGCATAATACAAATAAATCTACAGACCAAAAGTGAGTTACAAATTAGCATGGTACTATCAAAATTTGACTCAACACTTTGAAATGTATTGTTAGACGAGCCCATAAGAGGGTTACAAGTATTTGTGTAGTCAAGAACAGTCATGACAGAAATAAATTTAGGAACCCCTAGTGAACAGCATTCCTGTCTAACACATGGTTTGCAAGATATTAAGCATCAAAGTGGTTTCTGATTCATTGTATGACTAGTGTTATTTGGAGAATATCAAGTCACAATCAAGTGTAAATTTTTCATTTCTGAAGCTACAAAAATTTTAGGGTCCCCCCCCTCCTTTTTAGGCCTTTATATCAGGAATTCACAATACAACCAAAAGTAAATGAATAAAACTTTACATATGGATATGGATGATGCTCCCTGAGAAATTCTTATGAAGCAGTTCATGTTAATGTCAAGCATGGTTACATGCCCATAAAATATAACATGTAAGGGGGAAGGAAAGCTCCCCAGCATCAGCAGTAGCACAAAAGACAAACTGTAGGGTGGGGTGAGGTAATATCTTTTACTGGACCAACTTCTGTTGGTGAGAGACAAGTTGTCGAGCCACACAGAACTCTTCTTCATGTCTGAGAAAAGTAGTCCCAGCGTCACAGCAAAATGCAAGATGAAACGGATTGTTTAGCATAAGTAATTAGTACATATTGTAAGGGACCATTCAAGGTAGTGTAAGACTGACAGCCAAACATTTTCCACAACTCTCAGACAGCAGCAGGAAGAATTCACACAAAAAATAAACCCCAACCTGACTGCAAAAGTGCTACCAGCCCACATGCATGCCTGAGGCTCTCCTACAGTAGGTAGTGAGTCAACAAGATGACTCTCTCCTTCTTCCCACCTCGCCACCCTGGATAATATCAGGCACTTGATGCAAGGCTGAAAGCTACTCACTAAGGGCACCAGCACTCTACATTAACTTTCACAGGTGGCAAGGGAAGAAAACAAGAAAATTTGTGTGCTAAAACATACCAGGATTTCCCAATTGAAGGGTAAACTCAAAGGACATCAGTGGAAAAAAGTGGTCCATTGTTTGGCTCTGTATCGCTACAATAATATAACAAAAGAAACCCTGCTATCAAAGAAAGAAGTCAGTGCAAAAAACTGCACACACACTGGCTGAAAGTCAGCCATTTTGTTAGACAAGTTTGGCCTCCCTCTGGAATTGGCCAACATCAATCCCTTAACATGCATTAAAGTTTCTTAACATAGCAGGTTCACTTTGCTGGCAATATTTTTCCTTGCATTACATTTTCCTAGTACATGGGAGCACTGTTGCATGCATTTGACAGTCACATTTCCATAATTTGGTAGATTGATTATTTTCTGATTCTGAGTGTTGTATAGCAGGTAAAGTTTACAAGTATTATCCTGCTGAAAAGGGCAGCAAATTATAAGGATTTTCTGAGAACAAGCTTCCACAGAGCAAGGAGATCTCATTTTTCTTTCCATATCTACTAGCTCCTTTTTAAAAAACCTTCACTAAAATACATAAAGCCTTGTGTACTAGGCTAAAATAAAAAATTTCTCTTTAACGACCCCATTAGGGTGGTAGATGAATCAGCTGGAAGATTGCATAGCAGTGTTCTTATAACACTTCCTATAGCAATACCAATGCAGGCTAAGAAAAAGCTTGCCCTATATACTTGTTATTAAGATGCAGTGTTCAAGCGTTTCACTTGGATGAGATGGCTAAAACCTCTCATCCAAGCAAAACATTTGACCACACCATTCTCCCTCACTCACACACACAATCACCAGACAGAAATAGTCTGCAAGCCTCCAACGGTATGAAAGTTGTATGTTTTCAGTGTGGGATAAAAATCAATCATTTTTTATTTCAACTGGACTTTTTAAATTTAAATGAAATACATTGTTTTAAATAAACCTAATTAAAATTAAATTTGAAATCATGACAACCTACATTAAGGTCTAAATTTACTACAATCTATTAAAATCATTTAAATTAATTTTAAAAATAGTAAGCATACATGTTTGCTGCCAAGTTTAAAGAAAGTCAAACCACTGAACTGGTGGAAGTCACTAAGCACCTAGAACCAATACTGGTTGAAGGGCTAAACCAGTTTTTGACAGCAGTAGCTCTTCTGCAGATGCAGACACAATGTTTTCATTTCAGTTGAATCAACTAGTTCAGTTCAACTAGTTCAGAGTTAAGAAATCAACTGGGAGGTGAAAAAGCAGGAAACCTTGTTTTCCTTTTCCAACCTATGAATAAAAATCAAGTGTGAAAGGATGAGTTTTACTAGTTCTAAAATCTTGAAGAAAATGATGACCTCGAAACAAGCAGTTCAATTCACTTACTAAAGATAAAACTGATAATACTTTGTTGAATATATCAGTTAGTTTTAAACGCAACATGTTTTAATAAATTTTTAATAAATCTTTTTTTTATATATCCAGGACATTTCAGGTAGTTTTATTTAACTAATTAAAAATACAAGCAGCATCTTAAAATTGTTTATTAAATTTTAAATTTCCATCCAAATAGAGCTTAATTGCTTCTATGTTTAGTTAACTGCTTCCTCAACAGGTATTTTAACAAAGTAACCAAGCTGGAACTGTTTCTGGGAGGAAGTTTTTGTTAACATGGAGGGAAAGCTGAGTAACTCAATTACTGTACCATCTTTCCAGGCTAATTCAATGTGACCTTGCATCAGCTATTTTGACAACTGCTAGAGTCTAACCAGTGCTGCTACTTTTTCAAAATCTGGAACCTCTTTTTCAAATGGTGTAGAACTTTAGTGTCTAGTGTGTTTGAGAGACAACGGCTGTTAAAACTGTTAAAGTTGAGATGGGAGAAGAAACAGCTAATCAGAATTACATGAATATATTTTTCTTTAAGTTCCATTCTCTTTTACCTGGCAGGGCTTAGAAATTTTTTTGTGAATTAGTAGTTTTTCCAAACAGTGGTCCTAGATCAATGATCAGCAAGAGAGCAGTGCATAATCCCTGACAATGTACCATTATTAATTAATATTCTTTGCTAATTGTTTGCCATAAACAACATCATCTGTAGCAAATCATTAAGTCGATTGATAACAGATATCTAAGACTTTAAAAAACAAAACAAAAAAACGGAAAATAATTTCAATAAATATCACCTGCAGGACTTTACATAATTTGACATAACTTTATTTTGTCAAATTACAATTATATAATTGTATATGTATACATACATATGGTCTGTATGTACTGAAGAGGCAAAAAGATCTGAAGTACACTCATTGAGGGCCAAATTGTGCAATCCTTATGCGTGTGTGAGCACTTATTCATTGAGATAGACCCACTGAAGTCATTGGCACTTTATGAATACTGTAATCAGAATGGTATGACTTTTAAGGACAGCTTTCCAAAGGTATGAAAAGAGTTGGTTTTAGCCATGAAAATGAAAACGAAAACTATCTGCCACTAGTCCCTAAAAGTAGTAATGCCTTATTGGCACTGGTCCATACCGGATACAACTAGTCCTGACCTCAGATCAGTGTCATTTTCAAAACCCTAACTTTTGTAGGCCCTTGTCAAAAGTAAGTTTCAATATAGCCAAAATGGAAAACACACACCGTACTGGTAAACTGTCAGACAGCATAACAAAGTAGCATGCATCTCAGGTACACAAAAATATCCAGGACTCGGCCCATCTGACTGCACAAAAATGGAATCTCTCTCTCTAGGTTCTGCCTTTTGTTGTCAAGAGAAATTAAGTTACAGTGAAGTGAGACAAACAATTTCAACTGGACCTGTGAAGCATTCAGGAGAATTTGTACTACACCTCTGAATTGTGCAATGGCCAACAACAGACAAAGATGAAAGGAAGGATGCTAGAGTGCTAGTGGCAGAAATTATGTTCTCTCTCTCGTAGGTCCAACCCTTCTCTATCCAAAGAGCTCCGACTCTCATCCAAACCCAAACTGTCTACTATAACCTCTTCCTCCAGAGCTTCCTTGAGACATCACCTCCCTTCCAGTCCGCATAAAATGAACCTGGCTAAAGTTATCTGCCTCACCAGCTCTGACCATTTCATTCTCCCTCTTTGCACCCCTTCCCTGGCTCCCCGCTTCTTCACTACATCAAGTTTCAACTTTTATCTTTACTTTCAAAGCCACAGCAACCAACATTGTCCTTTATTGTCTACCCAGCTAATAACACCAACCTGTTCATTTCTCCCACAACCATCTCCATGTCTCGTTACTGTATCACCCCCTACACAGGAAGTGGCCACCCTATTCTAGACCACCCAGCCATTACTCTCCTCTCCTCATTCCTTAAACTCAATTCTGTGATGGGAACAAGAACTGAATCTACAACATCAATGCATTTTTTTTTTAAAACTGACCAAGATGTGCACATACCTAAATTGAGTAAGAATATGACCTCATTGTTGTGTTCCTTGTTTTAGCTCACCACATCCCTGGCCTACTGTTTACTACCGTGACTTACGTTTAAAATTACATTGCAAACTCTTCAGAAAGGGACTACATCTTTCTATTTGTACATTAAAGCATCTAGCACAGTTTCAGATCCTGGAATACTGAATAATATATTTAACAACCACCCTAACCAATATACAAAAACCTGTAGGAGAACACTTCAATCTCCCTGGCCACACAATAGCAGATGTAAAAGTAGCCATCTTACAGCAAAAAAACTTCAGGACCAGACTTCAAAGAGAAACTGCTGAGCTTCAGTTCATTTGCAAATTTGACACCATCAGATCAGGATTAAACAAAGACTGTGATGGCTAGCCAACTACAAAAGCAGTTTCTCCTTCCTTGGTGTTCACACCTCAACTGCTAGAAGAGGGCCTCACCCTCCCTGATTTAACTAACCTCGTTATCTCCAGACTGATTATTGCCTGCATATATATACCTGCCTCTGGAAATTTCCATTACATGTGTCTGACGAAGTGGGCATTCACCCACGAAAGCTTATGCTCCAATACATCTGTTAGTCTTTAAGGTACCACAGGACTCTTTGTTGCCCAACCAGGGGTTCATCTCTACTAGCTACATTGAGATAGTCTTTATGTGCACTTTGTCTACACTAGAATATTACATCAGGAGACCTATTTCAACGTGCAACCCTTTTTTTTTTTTTTTTTTTAAAGTAATACATAGCCTATATTGTAAGCTCACTGGGACAAGGGCCACATCTTCCCAACCTCTGTTCATTGCTGAACACAATGCTGACACTGAACAAACATTTTTTTGAACCACACTTAGCACAATGGGGTCCTGGTCCATGACTAGGGCTCCTAGGCACTACAGGAAGACAAATAATAATGTAATTGTAACTTGAAACAACATTTCAATCAACTCCAGCTCCCTGATCTTGCCGGTCATGCACACGTTTTCACACAAAAGGATGCCCATGCAGCTTGTAATAGTTTTTAAAATACATCTAAAAATGACATTTTTCCTTCTCACAAACTATCGAGTGTTTTTACAATGTGAATTTTAAAAACCTCAGTAACAGAACCCAAGTTTTCAGAGTTCACTTTCACATAATAAATGCACTAGTTTCTTTCATCTAGTCACCTCAAGTAGGTTTTGGAAAAAAAAACATACAAAACAATATTTGACACCATTAAAACTTGAGGCCCTCAAAAGGTATTTACAATCATATATACTTGTACCCATGTTGCTCGCATTCTGATCCTACCCCAAAATCTTCCCCACTTTTTCAACTTTTAACAATTAAATATTGACAATCATTTTCTTTTAAGGGCTTATCTTCACTAGGAACTTTAATTATGTTTACATTCTTTTTAACAATTGCGCTATGGTCAACATGATGTTACATGACTTATCTGTGTAGACAAGGATAAGCCATGTTCAGCACTATGACAGTTATTTGTGAGTAAATCTTGCTCCCAATTGGGTTTCCTCATAATTAGTGCAAATGATAATCATAACTTGCCATTGTTTCTACCAAAGAGGCAGCATCCTATCAGCTAACTCAACTGTAAAAAAAACTGTTAAAAAGTATTTAAATACAAGTACATTTCCTAATGAAACCGATTCCCAAGAGCTACAGGGGAGGGAGAAGTTGAATACGTTATTTACATTATACTTTTCTGAAGAACTGATTAGATGTGACCCAGCATATCTTTTCCATCTTTAACTCTTAAAGATTGCATTTTGTAGATATGTAAGATATTGCTTGAGATATTTAGAAAAGGACAAGACAAAGCAATATGCTATTTTAATTTTATAGACTCATACAACTCAAGGAAGAATGGCCAAGTGGTTAAGAGTTCTGGCGTTGAAATCTTGGCTTTGTCACACATTTTCTATGTTACTATGAGCAAGTTAATTAATCTGCCTGTGCTTCAGTTCTCCATTTGTATAATAGAGATAACTACCTCACAAGGTGGTTTTTAGGATAAGTTATTAATACTGGGGAAGTGGTCACATATTCCCGTGGCATTTATAATCAAGAGTAAAAGGCTTTGAATAAAAATAAGAGATGAAAATGGACCTATTAGGTCCCATCCAGTCCAGAGCTTGGGAAATCTGCTGTGCCAGTGGTGAGAAAGAAGCCTTTCCTGGCAAGAGAGCGCCAAAAACACAAACTATAGAAACTTTCATGTTGTAAAAGCGTACAGCCCTTACGAATGGAAAAAGATCTTTCTAAATGTGAATCAGTGAGACCTTCAGGCATCCCACACCAGCCCCTTGGCTGCTGCCCACAATTTCCCCAGGCATCAGAAGAGCAACTGACGGGCTTGGTCAGTTATTCGAAACCTGTCGAGCAAACGCGAAACTGACCAGAACCGAGTCAATTTCGCTCCGCAGCGCTTCTGCTTGAGGAAACTATGATCCCTAGCACAGGAAGCCAGAAAGGAGACAACCCTCAGGGAAGGGGTAGATTCGCTCCCATCGACGCCACCTGCAGGCCCCCTTCAGCGCCGTAAGCCCCACGCCCCCTGCTAGGCCCCATGGCCAGAGCTCTCGTCAGCTCTCCCACAGTCCCCCTAGGCCCGCGCCATAACTGCTAGCGCCACTGCTGCCCACGCCCCCTCCCCAGGCAGTCGCACCGCAGGTCTCAGGTACCTGCTCCTCCCAAGGCAGCAGCCATGGCGCCTCCTCCTGCGCGGGCGGCGGCCGCTCCTGGCGGTGCCTCCCGCAGCTGCAATGAGGGCTCGGAGTGGGGGGAAGGCCTCGGACGCAGGCCCCGCTCGGCGCCCGGCTGCAGGGGGCGAGGGTACTCCGCCCTCCCGCCGCCTGCTCCGCACCACCAGCCGCAAGAGAACAACAAACTAACACAACATGGCGGCCGCCACTGACGGCTGGGGTTCGCGGCCGCACCGCATCATGGGATCGTGGAGGGCTAACCCTTCCCTCCAAGAGCGGAAGGCAAAGAAAGGCCGCTGGTTGGCTGGCTGAGGAAGACCGCACCGAGGCTGTTACAATGGGCGCATGCGCTGCACTTGCTTCGGCCGGAAATACAAAAAAAAGACTGATTGAGACGCAATGCGCATGCGCCAAAAGTGACGGAGCCGATCTTGGTGACGTACTCCGCAGTCTACTGGACAGGCGCGTATCTACAGCCGAGGATGCTGCAGACAGAGCTGCGGGCTTCGGTGCGCATGCGCATGGGGCTGCTGGCGCTGGGCTGGAGGAGAGCTGCTCCAGGGAGCGCGGTGGGCCGAAGTCGTCCCGCCTTGGGGCGTGCGCACTGGCTTCGCTGGAGTGACGCGGCGCAGCGCTGCTCAGCGCGTTGGCAAGCCCAGGCCCTAGTGGGTGCAGGGCCTAGGACGAGCACCCCCGCGCTGCCTGACAGAGAGAGCAGGGAGTGCTGCAAGCTGGTCTGGCAAGATGCTGCACCCACCTGCCCGGGCAACCCATGGGCCCCTGGTGGCCGGTCTGGGATCATGTGCAGGAATCCGATCAGAGAATAATGGCAATGTAGGGCGGCAAGGGACCTCGCGAGATCAGCTCCCACCCCCTGCGCTGAGGCAGGGCTAACTCTAGAGCAGTGGTTTTCAAACCGAGCGTCGAATGTAAGGCACTGGGTCGTGGCGGCTCTGGTCAGCACCGACCGGCCGGTGCTGACCAGGTCGTGGCGGCTCTGGTCAGCACCGGCGACTGGCCACGGTGCTGCCCGGCTGAGGCAGGCTAGTCCCTACCTGTTCCCACACCGCACTGTGCCCTGGAAGCGGCCAGCAGCAAGTCTGGCTCCTAGGCGGGGCAGCCATGGGGCTCCACGCATTGGCCCCACCCCGAGCACTGGCTCCACACTCCCATTGGTTGGTTCCCGGCCAATGGGAGCTGGGTGCCTGCTGGCGAGAGCCATGCAGAGCCATTTGCGAGCCTCCGCCTAGGAGCCAGACGTGCTGCTGGCCGCTTCCAGGGCGCAGTGCGGTCCGTGGTGCTAGGACAGGCGGGAAGCCTGCCTCTGCATCCTGGCTGCGCCACTGACGGGGAGCCGCCAGAGGTAAGCCTGTGCCCCAAGCCACTGCCCCAGCCCTGAGCCCCCTCTAAACCCAGAGCCCCTTCCTGCACACCTAACCCCTCATCTCCGGCTGCACCCCAGAATCTGCACCCAGAGCCCTGACCCCCCTGCACCCCAGCCCTGAGCCCCCTCAAAACCCAGAACCCCTCTTGCACCCAAGACCCCTCATCCCTGACCCCCTCCCACACCTCAACCCCCTGCCACAGCCCAGAGTCCCTTCCCACACCCTGAACCCCTCATTCCTGGCCCCATGCCACAGCCCTCACCCCAATCCTCTGCCCCAACCCTGATCCCCTCCCACACCCCAAACCCCTCATCCCCAGCTCCGTTGGGGTGTGGGCATCAACAATTTTCTTCAACTGGGTCGCCGGAAAAAAAATTTGAAAACCACTGCTCTAGATCATCCCTGACAGATGTTTGTCCAGCCTCGTCTTAAAAGTCTTCAGTTGTGGAAAATACACAAGCTCCCTTGGAAGTATGTGCAGTGCTTAACTATCCTTATAATTAGAAGTTTTTCCTAATAGCTAGCCTGGCTAAATGTCCGTTGCTGCAGATTACTTCTTGTCCTACCGTCAGTGGACATGGAGAACAATTGATCACCATCCTCAACAGCCCTTGCCATGTAAAGACTATTATTAGGTCCCCTTCAGTCTTGTTTTCTCAAGGCTAAATTTGCTCGTTTTTTTTTTTGTTTGTTTTCCTCATAAGTCAGGTTTTCTAATCCTTTTATCATTTTTGTTGCTCTCCTTTGAACTCGCTCCAGTTTGTCCACATCTTTCCTAAAGTGTGTAACCCAGAATTGGACACAGTACTCCAAGCTGAGGCCTGACCAGTGCCAAGTAGAGGTCACATCTCAGTGCAGGCAAACAAATTTTGTGTCTGAGCTGATAATTTTATAATGCTTTCACAGATCTTTTCTAGCATCTGTGCTAGTGCTTAGAAATGGAAAAGACCAACTAGATCATGCATCCCCCTGCCTAGGGCTCAGATTGGGTGAAAAAAGGTGGCAGTACTCCTCTAAACTCCACCCACAAAATAAATCCCACCCATTGAATCACCAAAATGAGATGCTATTTACACAGTCAATTGTGCAGATGGCCTTCTTGAGTTTAGCTCCTTCACTGTGGGGCTTGAATATGCCCATGGGCCCAGCCAGAATTCTTGGGTTCAACTCTTTGATTGTGGGGGGGGAGGGGGAGTTGTATTTCCCAAATGCCACCCACTGGTGACACCAAAGAGGGGTCACTTATGTTGACCACCACAGGGCATCTGAATAAGCTGCCACTGAGATGAATGGACGGTTCACACCTCTGAGAGCTACTGTGCCAGTCTCATCTCTGCATCAGTTACACTGAGGGCAGGTCTACACTAAAAAGCTGTAGCACTTTAGTGAAGATACTACAATGCCAATGGGAGAGCTTCTCCCATCAGTGTAGTTAGCTACTGCCTCTCGCGGAAGTGGATTATGCCAACGAGAGAAGCTCTCCCATCAACATACTGTGTTGTCTACACTGGGGATTAGGTCAGTATAAGTATAACTGTCGTTCAGGACAAATCAGGAGTGTGTATTTTTCGCACCCCTGAGCAATGTAGTAATGCCAATGTAAATTTATAAATTCAGTCTCATTTTTGAGGTTTTCGTCTCAATCATAATGATTAGAGACTTACTTTTTGTCTCTTTCCAGGGACCCACCCAGACTTACAGCCAAAAATTAACTGCATTTTAACACATAGTCCTTCTGCAGGAACTGCCTGCTGGTACTTTAACACAACCCTTCAGATTGAATTTTATGGAGTCAGAAGGTACAATCCTGACCCCACTGAAATCAATGGTAAAACTTCTATTGACTTCAATGGGGCCAGGACTTCCCCCAGTACATCTTGGTGTCAACCTTCCTTTTGTGTAGATGCTTTGCAACACAAAAGGAAACTCATTGAGGTTTCCCTCCAAACAGGACAGTGAATTAAACCTGCCTCTGCTTCTTAAGGAAAGGTTTGATGATTGCATCAATGACCCCTAATGAAAAGCCATTACAAGATGCAAGTCTGCTCAGGCTTCTAATAATTTTTGCAGATTTTCTCTGAACCTCTTCTTTTTCTCAGATAGAAAATTGTGTTAATTGAAAACAGTATTCAAAGTGAGGACATAGCATCAATGTATAAATTGGCATTCATAGTATTTTCTTTATTGTTTTCTTTTTCTACCAGTTTGATTGCTTTTAATGACCAGCACTGTATATTAAACGTTTTCATTGAGTTATACTATATCAGCCATATAGAGGATTAAACAAACATGTTATATTAAACTGATATCACACTTGGGGCTAAGTTTTTCATCCTGCTTTGGGCACTTGATACTATTCTGATGGCACAAAGAGGCCATTTCTTTAAGGTTTCCGAACCCCAGTTGCACTAGTGCATGCATCCCACAAGTGGGACAATGCTTAGGCAACAAAAGCAAAAGACAAAAGTCAATCTGTGGCAATGGGGCACTATGGCTCATCAATGAGAGATTTGTATCATTGGTTCTTGAGATCATTTCAGAACATAAGCTAGAGCTTCATCCTTTTGCTGATGATATGCAAAGGAAGATTAAGAATCCTGATAAGTATGACTTTTTCGTGGAAAGCCATGTGTCAGCTATTGTACAACGGTGTTTTCCAGTTGCACATTTTGTGCAGGCTCCTCCCCTCTTTACCTTGTGACAACTTTGCAAAAGTAATGCATGCCCTCATACTACAAGGTTTAATTACCATCATTCCCACTGTCTCTGGCTTTTGGCTGCACCCTTGTATCATTCACAACTTGGTCAGAATGCAGCAACATGTTTGCTGATTGTTTTGAACAACCATTATCCTACGACATTCACCCTGTGCTCTTTACATTGATCTCAAGTTTGTGCTGTTGATTTTTAAAGCTTCTGATGATTCAGGCCATGATGATATCTCAGACCTTTGTCTTGAGCCTTTTCCAAACAGGTACCTGTATCTCCTCCTGACTTCTTATGATTTTTACTGTGCCTTAACATAGAATTTGCATTTAATAAAACTATGGCTGTGGGCGCTGCTCTACTAGCACCATTCTCTTTTACTTGAGACTTTCCCTTAAGTGAGGTTGTGGTCCTTCATCTTTGATATCAAGCTACTGTAAATGCTCTTTATTTTTCATCAGGACTCTCCAGGCTCAAAGTCCTTAAGTCTTTCTTCTGAATTACTGTGATTCTTTTAGACGCATCTCCTGGATTGCTTGGACCTTGACTGCCTCTGCTCCGTTTCCTTTACGTTATGCTTATCTAGTGCTGACCTCATAGATTCATAGATTATAAAGGCCAGAAGGGACCAATGTGATAATCTAGTTTTACCTCCTGTATAACACAGGCCACAGAACTTCCCTGAATTAACTAATTCCTGTTTGAATCAGAGCATATTTTTAAAGAAAAATATCCAATCCCCTCTCCATCCCTCTTCATCCCTGCTGGTGGAAGGAGCTTTTTCCTCCATGTCTGTCCTTATCCAACACAGCCTCCCTGTATCTCTAGAACTCACTGACTCTCTCTCCAGCACATTTTGCCTCTATCTTTTTTCTCTTTCCTACTGTACATCTCTCAGTTTCTCTCTCCCTCTGCTGTTATTTAGGACTGTAGTTCTGGTACCTAACTCTGTATAGTAGTTACATTGTATGAAGACCCTGAGCTTCAGTTTCCCCATTTGTAAAATGGGGTTAAAGATACTTCTCAATACAGTTTGAGATCTATGGATGAAAACCAGTATAGAAGAGCTAATTATTAAATATTACTGAGAGTTTAATGAAAATCATGTGTTGTCATCATGGCTTCCAGTGCAGAGTCATTAGCTGACTGTGACCTGGGAATATGGCAGATCATCTTTTAGGTGGATTAATCATAGCTATGGAAAATTATGTGGCCTAGTGGATAGAGTACTGGACTAGGAATCAGGGGTCTACTCCTGGCTCTGCCACTGGCCTGCTGGGTGACCTTTGGCAAGTTACTTTGCTTCTCTGTGCTTCAGTTTCCCATTTTGTAAAATGGGGATAATCATACTGACCTCCTTTCGTAAACCACTTTAGACCTAGCCCAAAACAGATTTAAGGTGTTTACCTTCTGAGGCCACTCAGAAGATGGGAAAATCTGCAGGCCCTTCCCCCTCCTGTATCTATCACCGGGGTAGTTAAGAATGAAACCAATGGGGTAAGGAGTAAATACAGCGAGATTTATTAGACCAACGTGGCCTTAAACAGAACCCTTGTTATAGAATTAACAAAGAATTAACAGACACAAATACAAGTAATAACAGTAAGGGCTCGGTTGTTAACAGAGAATGGAAGGACTTGAAGCCTGGAGCCCATCAATCTGATACCTTGGGATAACCAAAAGACAATAAAAGGAAACTACAGTACCATCTCTCTCTTTGTCCTAGGCACAAACCCCAGCTGTTCGAGGGAACGAACTCCAACCACGCAACGAGGATGGTTCTGGAATCCTGGACTGAACCAATGAAACTTGGAATGCTGGAACACAGGATGTGATGATCACCAGGTGAATGGCTTGTCCTCTTCCTTCTTCTGTCTTCCATTCCCCGTGCGTCGTCCTGAGTGGTAGTATGCGGACTTGCTGATGGAAATGGGTGCATGCGGTGTATGACAACAGAGGTAACCTGGTATCACATACTACAATCCTGGCCTAGCTAGGACTCCTTTCACAGGCTGGCAATGTGGGAGACACTCACTGTCGCTAGGATGGACAGCCCCTAGCAGCAGTAAGGCTGCCACTGAAATAGTCTGCGGTTGCTAGGCAGACTATTCTGTCACGTGATTCCAACCACTCCATGCCCTTTCCCACTCTAATTTGAAAAAGGCAGGGGAGGAGGGACGGGGAGCTCTTCGTGAAGGAGGGCGCCCAAAATGGAGTCCTACTTGTTGTTTTGTAAAACAAGATGGAGACTAGAGGAGAACCAAACCAATTTAAGATTTTTCCCTGAACAGAGTAGGGATCTGGGTTCTACTCCTGGCTCTGCCACTGGCCTGCTGGGTGACCTTTGGCAAGTTACTTTGCTTCTCTGTGCTTCAGTTTCCCATTTTGTAAAATGGAGGTAATCATACTGACTTCTTTTTGTAAAGCAATTTAGACCTACTGATGAAGAGTGCTATATACGAGCTAGGGAGGTATTAAAGTCACTACCCCAACAATAACCTGTATTGTTTTTCTGGTGTCATAGTTTTAGGGTTAAGAGTTTTCTCCAAGAGATCTGTCTAAGGTGATTAGTAGACTGTTTTGGAGCAGTCACGTTATTTTTTTCCTTCCCTTCTTGTTCAAATTACTTTGTGGAGGTTAACAACAATAAGCACAAGGTAAAGGGGGAAAGAAGGGGAAGATATACACACATTTGTTTTCAAGTCTGACAACTTTTGTGGGGTAAGCACCTACATCCATAAAAAAAGTGAAAATGAATCAGGCCTTCAAAAATAATTACCATAAAACAACACTTTGAAATTAAACTAAGAAAAATAAAACAACAATCTTATCAACAGCAAATGCATGCCAATTCCCTAATATATTATGCTAAGATACATTCTTACCACAGCTTCCCGCCTCAGAAACTTGTATTCAAGTACCCATCTAGTCTGCCAGAACAAATACATATGACTTTGGTCTCTTATCTCTCCAGGCTGAGATAGATGGATGCCCCATCCTTAGACCCAGCCTGTCAGCCCTTAAATCGTGAGCCTGGACACATCATTTCCTTTCAAAATGGTGTCTGAGCTCTTGGCAACCTTCTTCTAAGCAAGGTTAGTTCCAGCCCCAGCCTGCCTCTTCCAGTGCAGAAAGTAAACCACAAGATGCATTCTGTATGTGAATCCTTGGCTGTCATGACAGTGCCATGTGGCCAAGTAAACATTCTGTTGCACCTGCTGCAGTTAAGCCCACAATCATCACACTGTACCAACATGTACCTGATGAGAAATGCTGGATTCAATACACACCTGACAAGGTGTGCAAGGTTGTTCTTTTTATAGGTGTCTATTGGTCTGATCCAATGCCTACTGAAATTAATTTGCAGGTGTCTATTGGTCTGATCCAATGCCAACTGAAATCAATCAGGCCTTGTATACTGGTAGTGGGGGAGACTGGACTTGTTAAAAATCTTCTTTCGCTATCCCTCAATGCGAGGATGATATCTGCTAAGGGGGTTCATTGATGGGTTTTTAAGTAGCAAGGAAGTCCATTTTGTGCCCTGCAGATTTTCTCACAGAAGCGACAGGTGTAATCTTGGAGGAGACATAGTTGTTGGCTGGACTGTTGTGCCCTTTCTTTCCTCTTTTGTCGCTTCTCTGTCTCATGAGCACATCTGCTCGCCTCAAAGTGAGCTGTGGCTTGGTGTATGGTGTGGCGCCACTGTGTTCTGTTCTGCACTGAGTCCTCCCAGTTTGTTGGGTTGACGCCTTCCTTTTTAAGGTGTACTTTCAGTATGTCTTTGAAGCACTTCCGCTACCCTCTGCGAGCCCTTCTTCCCTGACTTAATTGAGAGAAGAGTACTTGCTTTGAGAGGCGCGTGTTAGGCATACGTACACAGTGGCCAGCCCAGCGGAGTTGGTGTTTCATGACATGCACTTCTATAATGCTGATGTTAGTGTGTCTGTCTTCCCAGCAGATCCTGAGAATCCTCCTGAGGTAGCACTGTTATCAGTTAAGCCAATTCGCGTGATCTTAGATTTTTTGTCGGAGATTGAGGAGTTGGCCATCCATATCCTGATTCCATCAGGAAGGCAGTCATGGATGAGAATCAGGATCACAGCAAGGTAAATAGAGAAGAGTGTTGGAGCAATGACACAGCCCTGCTTGACACCAATGCAAATGATGAATGGTTCAGTCTCTGAACCGTTGCACAGAATGGTGGCAGCCATCCCATGGAGTAGTCTGATGATGGAAATGAATTTCTGTGGACAGCCAAACCTACGCAGCACCTTCCATAGGGCATCATGATTGATAGAGTCAGAGGCCTTGGTTAGATGGATGAATGCCATGAGCAGTTCCTGGTGTTGCTCTCTGCACTTCTCCTGAATGTGTCGTGCCATGAAGATCATGTCAGTTGTGCCTTGGGATGACCTGAAGTCGCACTGTGATTCAGGGAGGAGTCCCTTGGCAAGGGGGAGAAGGCAGTTTAGTAGGATCTGGCCAAGGATCTTCCCTGTGATGGAGAGGAGGGCAATACCTCTGTAGTTCCTGCACAAAGATTTGTCCCTTTTCTTGAATATTGTAACAATCTTGGCGTTCTTAAAGTCAGGTGGAATTTCTTCGCAGGTCCAGATTTTGTCGAGGAGTTGGCAAAGTTTGTGCTGCAGCATTGTTCCACCAGCTTTAAAAACCTCAGCTGGGGTGCCATCTGGGCCTGGTGCCTTGTGATTTTTTGTCTCGGTGATGACATGCTGGACTTCCTCAGAAGATGGGGGATCAGCAAGGTGTTTCATTGCTGAGCGTTGTGGAATAGGCTCAATGGTGTCTTCAGAGACCATGGATTCACGGTTTAGTAGGCTCTCAAAGTGCTCCTTCCAGCATTGTTTAGTGGCCGCATTGTCCTTGAACAGGGTGGAACCATCCTGTGAATGTAAGGGGGTTGGGCCTTTGGAGCTTGATCCATATATAACTTTTGTTGCTTGAAAGAAGCTTCTCATGTCATCCTGGTCTACGAAACCCTGGATCTCAGAGGCCTTCTTTTGCCGCCACTTATTTTTTATGTCACATAGCCTCCTTTGGATTTCGGCTTTGAGTAGGTGATAAGCCTCATGTTTTCATTGGTTAGAGGAATCATTTTGCCAGTTACAGAATGCATTTCTTTTCTGTTGAATTAATTCTTGGATTTCTTTGTTGTTTTTCTTAAACCAGTCTTGGTGCCGATCAGTGGAATATCCTATAGTTTCAGCACATGCACTGTGAATGGTATTTTTAAGTTGATCCCAGTGCTCTTGAATGTCAGTGATTTTATCAGGCAATTTAGAGAGTTTCTCAGACAAGTGTTGCTGGAATGTCTCGCTGCTGGCTTCGTCTTGAAGTGCTTTGACATTGTACCGCTTTCGCTTAGTCTTTGGGTGTTTGCGGTGTGGTGGAGCGACCTGCAGGTACATGATTGATCTTACTGATGGATGGTCTGTCCAACAGTGATCTGTATCTCTCATGGCTTGTGTTATACTGGCATCGGCATAGTCTCAGGCTCTGACAATAACATAGTCAAGGAAGTGCCAGTGGACCGAGGATGTTCCAGGTGGTCTTAAATTTGTTACTCTGCCTAAAGATGGTATTAGTGATGAGCAGGTCATGCTCCACACATTTGCTGAGGAGGAGAATACCATTGGAGTTTATATTTCCCACCCCTTCTTTGCCTATTGTGCCACTCCAGGGTTGGGAGTCCCATCCGACTCTGGCATTGAAATCTCCCAGGAGGATGAGTTTGTCTGCCATAGGTGTGGCTGTGAGAACTGCTTCAAGAGCGCTATAAAACTTCTCCTTGTTGTCTTCCTCATCATCAAATGCTGGGGAGTGTGCACTGATGACCATTGCATATTGGTTGTTGCTGACCTTGAGCCGAAGAGTTAAAAGATATTGTGACAGACCCAGACCAGTGGGGTACAGGAGTCTGGTAGAGGGCAAATATACTGGTCACTGGATGAGTAGTTTTCTGTTCCCTGAGTGACCAGAGCAGGGGCTGTACTAGAGTAATCAGGAACCTGCTAGAACCAGTTAAAGCAGGCAGGCTAATTAGGACACCTGGAGCCAATTAAGAAGAAGCTTCTAGAATCAATTAAGGCAGGCTAATCAGGGCACCTGGGTTTTAAAAAGGAGCTCACTTCAGTTTGTGGTGCGAGTGTGAGGAGCTGGGAGCAAGAGGCGCAAGGAGCTGAGAGGGTGTGCTGCTGCAGGACTGAGGAGCACAAGCGTTATCAGACACCAGGAGGAAGGTCCTGTGGTGAGAATAAGGAAGGTGTTTGGAGGAGGCCATGGGGAAGTAGCCCAGGGAGTTGTAGCTGTCATGCAGCTGTTACAGGAGGCACTATAGACAGCTGCAGTCCACAGGGCCCTGGGCTGGAACCCAGAGTAGAGGGCGGGCCCGGGTTCCCCCCAAACCTCCCAATTGACCTGGACCGTGGGTTCTCCCAGAGGGGAAGGTCTCTGGGCTGTTCCTCAACCCACATGGTGAATCTCTGAGGCAAGAAAATCCGCCAATAAGCGCAGGACCCACCAAGATAGAGGAGGAACTTTGTCACAATATATACACATATAAGACAGCCATTATCTTTAATTACATTTCCCAGAGTGATAAGTGCAGAAAAGGGAACAGAAAGAAGATTAAAGGAAATAGGCAGAGGATTTAACATAAATATGAGAAACAAAACAATTCTGCAATGAAATCTGAATGTGTTGTGCAGTAGCTAAACTGTATGTCTGCTTGTTTTATCACTGTAGTCTTCATCCTGTTTCCCACCCCATTATTGTTGGTTGTTAACCCACTTGTTGCATCTCATTTCAGTGTTAAGCTCTTCAGGGCAACAACTTTCTAATGTGACCCAGATCCACCAACTCATACACATGAGCGGAGCCCTGCTCCCACATAGAGCCCCACTGAATTCAGTGGAGTTTTGCACAGGCATAGAGAGAGCTTCCCCCACATATAAGCTTGTGGCTCAGCACCTGGTACAAAGGGGCTGCAGTCCCAATGGGACCCGTAAACACTACTGCAATGCAAATAATAAAGAGCAATTATTAATTTTGCTTTAATTTATGCTGTGTATTCCTTAAATTTCAATAAAATAAATACTAGGCCAAATGCTTCCCTAATGGAACTCTATTGGCTTCACTAGAATTACATCAGGGAGTAATTTGGCCCATTGTGGTTTTCTGACATAAATTACCAACTGTTGATGTTCTGCCCTTTAAAATCTGGAAGGCATATAGAGAAAAGCTTGCCAAATATGCAGGAGTTGGGGATGCACAGGTCCTACAGGGACCAGAGAATGCATACATAGGAGTGTAATTTACCAGGAAGATCTAGCATTGAAATCCAAGGGCTAGACCTTTGGCCCTAGGTTAGCCCCCTTTGCACCACACTAGCAACACAAAGTGTACTTATAACTATCCTAAATTGAGAGCTGGGGTTTCCCAGGCTTTATGCTACCCACTCCCCTGTTCTGTGCAGGGGTTGTGTGAGGGTGGGCCTGAAGTGTGGCGTGGAAATGATGATGGCCCAATCATCTGAGCTCCAGAGAATTCAAGCCTACAGAATGTTCCCTAGGGGGACCATTCTAGCTGACACAAGTTGGAGCAGCCTTGTGACTGCTCTGACTACACTAATGGCCAATTTTGGTCCTTGGGCAGATGGAAAGGTGGCTTGCAACTTGACACTGTTGAGAATGTAGCTCCAACATCTAACTGCTATGTGATAACCTGTCTATCATGGGCCCTGATCCTTCTTCCATTGACGTTAGTTGTGGTCAGGGATAGTCTTAATCTGCTTTTAATGTACCATTCTAACCCCATTGTCGGCACTAATCACATACATTTTAAAGCTCCCATCGCCTTCTGTGGGAATGAGATCCAAAACACAGTGCTTATACTACACTGATCATCCTGGTAACAAGCACTAAGTATGTTGATGTCCTGCTCCTAGCAGACAGAGGTCTGTGTTACAGAACCACTCCAGCAGGTAGTCTCAGGGACTCTCTAACAGTCTACATTTTCACACTGCGGGGTGAGAGCTGCAGGCATTACAGGGCCTCTACTTTGTATTTTGCTTCACCCACTGCTAGAACAGAATCTAGATTTATTGGCCTAAAGAGCACACAGCAGGATCTGTCTGTTTGGTCAGGCTTCTGCCTGCTGGGATGGATTGGGAGGGCATGAGTTCAGAATTAGTATGGGGTAGGGTTTGATCCTGATCTTGTATCCTGCTTGAATTTAGTGACTGAACGGATGTAAGGAGCTGTGGGACTAGAACCTGGGATGCCTAATATTCCCACATTGCCACTGGAAGGCTAGGCAGAGCTACTGCCAGGGAACACTGTGGAGACTGGGTGCCACAGGCAGTACCACCCAAAAGGTCCAGAGTGACAATATGTGGCACTGGTAAGCTAAGTGCCAGCTCTTGCCAAGGCCATAGGCATTAGCTAAGAACTGACAAGCATAGCAGGAAACCAAACCAGCTCACGTATATGTTAGTTTTGTGCAAAACAGATATTAGTCTGATAAGAATGTATTTAGTGTTTAGACTCTATGGAATGCTTGTAAGTTGCTACATGCATTAATCTCAGTTGTAATGTCAGTATTCCAGGCTATAAGGAAATACGTAAGTTTTGCTCTACAACTCTGAAAATGTTTGCTCTGAACTTGTGAACCCAGGCATGGCCATTAAGAAATGTCACAATACAAAGGATTGGTGAATGGCCCTATCTCACCTTGGAAATGCTATGTGCAAGGGAGCTCGTCTCATGGACTGGGAGGCCAAAAGTAAAAGATAAAACAGGGTCACAGGAAAATTGATCCTCTCGTTGCTGTTTGAACTGTCACAGGGCCAGAGACATTAAACAAAGGCAGAGCTCACCACAGGAGCCCCCTGGGTCCACCCTGAAAGATATTTTGAAATGACAGTTTACCACATATCTGTCATCTTTAGGAATCATAGATGGTAACTCATTTGTTTGTGTATATGTTTGCTTGCTTTAACCTGTAAATAATTCTTTTATTTCTTTTTCCTAGTTAATGAACCTTTAGATAGTTAGTTAGTTTATTACAGGACTGGTTACAGCGATTGTCTTTGTAAGATTTAGCGTACCAGTTGATTTGGGGTAAGTGACTGGTCTCTTGGGACTGGAAGCAACCTGAATGTTTTGTGATTTTTGGTGTGACTGACCATTTATCACTAAGTCCAGCTTGCCAGGGTGGCAAGATAGACTGGAGAGTCTAAGGGGACTGACTGTCTATGACTCTATGGTATGACTGGTATAGTGATCCAGAGTTGACATTTTTCAGAGTAGCAGCCGTGTTAGTTTGTATCCGCAAAAAGAACAGGAGTACTTGTGGCACCTTAGAGACTAACAAATGTATTTGAGCATAAGCTTTCGTGGGCTAGAGCCCACTTCATCGGATGCATAGAATGGAACATATAGTGAGGATATATATATAGAGAGAGAGAGAGAGAATGAAAAGGTGGGAGTTGCCCAACCAACTCTAAGAGGCTAATTAATTAAGATGAACTATTGTCAGCAGGAGACATTTGTAACTGGCTTGGTGAAATCTAATTATAGAATATGCCACCAGTTTGGGGTGTCTGCTCTGTTTTTGACAGTCTGCCCTGAAGTGGGCACTCACAGTTGCATGCTGCTCCAGACAGTGTGACACAGAACCCAGCAGCCCTCTGATTGGTCAAGCGCACTATTTAACCCTGGGCAATCCACATAGACTTCAGGCCTGCTGCAACTCCCAACCACATCCTGTTTTCCAATCTCTGGTCTCTGACTCCAGCTTTACTCTGACCCTTACTCTTGCCTTCTGATTTCAGCCTAGTACTACCTCTGATCTCTGGTCTCCAATCTCGGCCTGAGTGTGACCCTGACTCTTGTTTACTGAACCTGACTCTAGCCATTCCTATGACCACTGCTCATGGACTACTTTTTTATGGCTGTCCTTGATGTGTGGACACCAGCCAGCTGTGACCACTAGGCCAGACCACCTATGCGCTGTCCCACTTTTGTTCAGGTACACAGTAGTCTTGACTGTTACAGGCCAACTGACCAAAATGGCACACTTCATCCCCTGTGACTGCCTGCCCTTTGCTGAAACAATGGCTCGACTCCTAGTGGTGCATGTGATCTGTCTTCATGAGCTTCCAGACGATATCAATTCAAACTGGGGCCCACAGTTTGTCTCATGCTTTTGGCATGAAATGTTCTGGTTAATGGACCTTCAGCCTTTTACCTCTTCTGCATCACCCCCCCCCCCCCCAGCCGGGTGGGCAGACGGGGGGGGTGAATCAAGTATTAGCGCAATGCCGAAGGTGCTTTGTCAACTACCATCAAGATAACTGGTTCTCCCTCCATCCTTATACCAACCACTTCTCCATGGGGCAGATCCCCTTTTTTTTCAAATTACAGGTTCCATCCTCACTTCCACCTGGCCTTTCCAGCAGTCTTCCCAAATCCAGCAGCCGCCGGCTGGATCCAATGAATTCATCAAATCCAGGAGGAGCTCAAGGACCACCTCAAAGATGCGAAAAGGGACTACCAGCGTTATACAGACCATCAACACCAGGAAGGCCCAAGTCTCACTGTGGGTCAGAAGGTCTGGCTTGCAGCAAAATATCTCCGTACAAACAGGACATCCCCTAGACCTTGGACTGTTCCAGATTTGTCAGCAAATCAATCCAGTCACATTCAAATTGCAGGTCCCTCGATCCCTTAAAATACACCCTATTTTCCATGTATCCCTCCTGAAGCCTTACATAGAGGACCTCTCTCCTGACTGGTCCCAACAGCCACCCCCACCAGTCCAGGTCCAAAGGCATGAGAAAGGCTGGCCTCAACTCTAAACTGCAGAGGGGGAGACTGTACTACCTAGTTGATTGGGAGGGCTAAGGTCCTGAAGATCACTCCTGGGAACCTGGTGTCCATGTCCATCCCCTGACCTGGTCAAAAGTTTTCATCAAGACCACCTGGACAAACCAGGCCCAACAGTGGGGCACCCCTGAAGAAGGGTAATGTAAGGATCTGTGGGACTAGAACCCAGGTCTGTAGAGCCTGCGACAGCTAGCTGACATTCCTACTAGGACAGCAGGCAGAGCCAGATCCAGGCAACACTGTAGAAATTGAGTGCTGCAGGAAGTACCGCCCAAAGGGTCCAGAATGACAGTAGCCTATGTAATTAGTCATTGGTTGCATGTGTGTTCTCTGTGTGTGCTTCACTGGTTCTGGCCAGAGAGCCCATACAGCAGGCTCCCATTGAACTGCCCAATAAGACCACAAGACATGGTTTAGTAGCGAAGGCACTCAGCCAGGTTTACTGTCGACGAAGCACGTTAATACCACCCGACAGACTCTACAGGGATACTAAGATGTATGCCCGTGACAATGGACTCAGCTCAGTGAATGGCAGGACTTTCCATTCCGCCCTTGGCTGGCCAAAGACACTCCCTCTGAGCCTCTCCTTTATACATTGATACAAACAAGTTACATATTGCCCCTCTAACATAACTAGTTATAACCCTTTACCTTATATAGATTGGTTCGATCAAAACATCTCTATTCATCACCCTGTCATCCTAACCTTATCTTTACGAGGGGGTCAGTGTGTCCTTGTATCATCTTCGAGGAGTGCGTTTACACCATAACCCTGTAGTGGGGTGTTCTGGTACCACTCTTCTGCATGGGCAGCCTAGGTTAGCGGAGGCTTAGTCTCCCCTGGCCTATTATACCCACCGCCCATGCCCTTCTTTAATGTGTTTGCATGAGTGTCCTGTGCCTAGCACTTCTTAGGAATGTGTGTGTTCTTGCAATACCAGGCCTGTTCTTGCTAGTTTCTGTGAACTTGCAAGTAGGCACATTTTATAGCAGGGCCTGACTTCTACTCTCAGCCTGATTTTTGCTAACTTTGCTTTATATTAGCAGGGCCTGACTACTACTTTAGTTCAGGCCTCAGGCTCATACCGGGCCTCGTGTCTCAGGGTTTTTCTTTCTACTACAGCCTGTGGCCCTCTGATTGGTCAAGTACATTATTTAACCCTGGAGGGTGCCCCAGGAAGTTGTCTTGGCAACCACACTGCTTTCTGGCCTGTTGTGACTCCTGACCACATCTTGTCTTCTGATCTCTGACTCTGACTCTTGCCTTCTGATTCCAACCTCGTACTACTTCTGGTTTCTGACCCAGGCCTGACTCTAACCCTGACTCTTGCTTATTGAACCTGGCTTTAGTGATTCTTCCGACCCCTGCTCATGGACTACTGTCTTATGGCAGTTGTCAGCATTTGGACACAGCACATCTGTGATCACTGGGCCAGACTGTCTAGGCCCTGGTCCCTTACAATGGATGTTATTTGATGTTTTGCATGTGCATTTGACACTATGAAAGATCTTGCCAGTGCTTTATTTTAATAATGGGTTTATTTGTAAAGAACTGCAAGTATTAAACAGTTTTCTAAAAATACACTTGGATGTGTAGCAAACAAGATAACTTTGGGTTGGCTTTGATGTTCATGGAAGGCTGATTTTTAAAAAAGGAATCTTGATACTAGGGCAGTGGTTTTCAACCTTTTTTTTGTTTGCTGACCCGTAGAAAATTTCAAATGGAGATGCAGACCCCTCTGGAATACTTAGACATAATCCGTGGACCACCAGGCATCCGCAGACCACAAGTTGAAAAACCCTGTATTATGGTATTTGTTGCTGTGTAAACACTACTGATATGTTATTGGGTTAATTCTCCTCTCACACTGGTGTACGTAGACATCAATGTTACACTGATTTGAACTATAGTCCTATTACTTACTATCAGGACTCACCCCTGGGTGTTTGTTCTCATTCACTGTGTTTGTTTAATTGATTTCACAATGTTTTAAAAATGATTTAGGGATATATTCACTTTTACATTGTGCTGCTGAGCTGCCTTTTGGCTGGGCCAGATCCTATAAATGTTCTATATGCAGAACCTCCATTGACATCCATCCACACGTGAAGGGCTGGCAGGATCATGCCCTTAATATGTCAAATCAGTTTCTTCCTGGGCTCTTTCATTTATCTGGTCAATCCAGCAGATTTATTTATCTCAGGCTATCCACGTTAAGCTTTGTTTATAATCAGTTCCTTCCTGCCCAGGAACAGGTTACAAAACATGACCCATTACAGCATCCACAATACAGAGAGCCAATAGAGATGCTTTGTCCAATACAGACACAATTTGAAGTGCTCTCTTGTATAACAAATTATTGACTTCATTGTTCATAGTATTACGATTTAATTAAGCGATAAGGCCCATCATGATAGTGGTCCTTTATCTGTCAGATAAGGATTTGCCAAGCTTAGCCCAAGAGGTCTTTATCTGAGAGATAAGACAAAGATGCGTTGGTGCCTTCTTGCTGTTTTAAACCTTTAATTAAAAGGACCTTTATATTTTTAAGTTCTAGGTTGTTGCCTTTTCTTCCAACACTTGATGGTTTAGTGTTCAGTAAAGATTGTGATGGGTTTTTATAGGAAGATTATAATGAGAAGGAATGTTACCATTGTCCTTCATTAGGTGAAAGTGATGGGGCCTGTAGATTTTATTTCCAATGTATCAAGCCATCCCATTCAGATGGGGATTGAGGGCCTGGTCTGAAGTTTGAGTTCAAAAAGATTCTTCCCATTGTCTTCAAGGGGCTAAGCCAGGGGTGAGCAAACTTTTTGGCCCAAGGGCCACATCTGGGTATAAAAATTGTACGGTGGGCCATGAATGCTCACGAAATTGGGGGTGGGGGTGTGGGAGGACATGAGGGCTCCATGCTGGGGGTGCGGGATCTGGGGTGGGGCCAGAAATGAGGAGTTCAGGGTGTGGGAGGGAGCTCCAGGTTGGGGTGGGGGGGGATTAGGGTTCTGGCTGGGGGTGCAAGTTCTGGGGTGGGGCTGGGGATGAGGGGTTTGAGGTGCAGGAGGGGGTGCTCTGGGCTGGGACTGAGGGGTTCAGAGGGCGGGAGAGGGATTGGGACGGGGTTGGGCGAGGCGGGGCTTGGGTGCAGGCTCCGGGTGGCGCTTACCTCAAGCAGCTCCCAGAAGCAGCAGCATGTCCCCCCTCTGGCTCCTATGCAGAGGCGCAGCCAGGTAGTTATGTGCGCTGCCCTCTCCGCAGGCACCACCCCTGCAGCTCCCAGAAGCAGCGGCATACCCCCCAATGGCTCCTACGCGGAGGTGTGGTACCAGCTATGCAGCTCTGCGCGTTGCCCCGTCCGCAGGTGCCGCCCCTGCAGCTCCCATTGGCCGCAGTTCCCAGCCAATGGGAGCTGCTTGGGGCGGGGGCAGCATGCAGAGAGCCTCCCGCTACTTCTGGGAGCTACGCAGCAAGCCCTCGACCCGCTCCCCGGCTGGAGTGCCGGAGCGGGACAAGCCCTTGATCCCGGTCCCCTGCGGGAGCTTGATAGATGGATTAAAAGGCCTGATGGGCCGGATGCAGCCCATGGGCCGTAGTTTGCCCACCCCTGGGCTAGGCCCTTAAGTGAGCCAAGTTCATAGCTGATCTTGGGGTGTAGTGGTTATTCCTGGAATGACTTTGTCCCACTGTGTCAGGAAGCTCAGAAGAAGTAGTGTTAAATGGTTCTAACAGAGCCTTTTACTTTGAAGGCAACTGTTTAACATTATTGGGTATGATCCTCAGTTTGTGAGCTGAATTTCATTGAAGTCAATGAAGCTAAGACAATTTATACTAGCTGAGGATCTGGCCCATTAATTTTAGTATTACACAACAGTTGTGTAATATCCTGAATTTACCCTTCACTTCACAAATGCAAAGACATCCCTGCCCTGACAAGCTTACAGTCTAAATAAGAAAAACACAAGATCACACTTCAGATGGAGGTTGAAGGCATTATTAATGCTGAGGGAGGAGTGAGGTTTGGGGAGGAATCTGAAGGAGAGGACACTTGGTAAATGAGGATCCAGACAGCATTGCAGGCAGCATAGGGGGCAGCGTGACAAATGGCACAAAGCCATAAGCAAAGAAAAGAGACTAAGGGCTAGTTTGTGGTTGAAGTCACAGGGTGTGGAAGGGTCACACTGCAATGGAAGCCGCTGGAGGAATTGTTCCTGACACCTTCTCACCATGAGGTGTGCACCTCCAGGTAACACTAGTGGTAAATTGACTGGTAAGCTTGCACATGCTGTTTGGCGTCTGTTCAGTAACCAAAGGATTTCATTTGCAGTGTTGACAATCTGACACCTTTTATGGGCAATTGATTCATTTTTTTAAAAATATGCACGCAGAAGCCATAAGTGGCTGGAAAGGTGTGAATTAAAATGTATACAAAGCTAAAGACGATTACTCACATATTTACTTAGACCAGGAGCTGCAGCAGCTGAGCTTGGATTATTCTCTCTTGGTCCAGCTACCCTTCAGCAACTGCCTTGTGAGCAATTTTTATTAATTTTTTTTTTTTGCAACTTTGAAAAATGATCCTGTGACTTGAGTTTGTTGCCTCAGAGGAAGTTCTAATCACAAACTCGCCTTTTCTTATGACATCCCATTCTGTAACTCCTGCTGAGGAGGAGACAATGGGACAGATCTCTGCTGGTGAAAACTGGCACAGTTCCACTAAAGTTAATCGCGCTATGTCGATTTACTCTAGATGACGATCTGACCCAACAGGTTTCTGGAATTCCAATTTTTATTCCAGGAAAAAAATATCGTCTGACTGCTTCTGTAGGCATTCTGCTGATCTGTTCATTCTTAACAACCTGTAAACAAGATCAGAACCCTTTAATTAGATTAGTTTCAACACAGAGTTACTTGGTACATGAATTTGATATAAAAAGAGGGCTTTCTTTGGTCAAACCATTCTGTGACGGGACCTTCCCAAATCAAAAATGTTCACTCTCACACTACACAGTTGCTCAATTCAAGAAAGTAGTGGTGGAAGCTCCAACTGTGTGTCCACTGTCATTCTGTATTATAATTCAATGGCAAACTAATGATATGCAAGCTTGATCCTTCTGTAATACTTTTCCTTGGAAGTACGGCTCTGCCTTTTCTGCTGTCAACCTTCATTTAGAGTGCAGAGAATGCTGCATGACTTGAAAGCAGCAGTAGGCAATTCCCAGTCTAAGCTTCAGACATTTACATATTTATGCTTGCATCCGTGGAGTAAATATACTATGAATAAATCCCATTATGTCTGAGACTGTACTTACAGTATAATAGAAATATACAGTATGGTTATGCAATCTCAGGTATGCCTTTAGCATCAATATGGACATAAATTTACTAAAGTATGTATTGTTAACATGGTATTCCGTTTCCAGGTCCTGTTAGAATACTTTGTATAATATGAGACAATAATGAGGAATAAGTCGTTTAGTCTTAAAGCAAAAATTCAAGGAAGACAGCTGCTGCAAGTGTAATAATTTTGCAGGAAATAACAATCCTATTATGTTCTATTACATTATGGTTACATTTTGTTATTGCAGTTTTAAAAGTTTTGTGCATCCAAATATGCAATGTATTACAGCCATTCATCGAAGGCAACAGATTTTCAAAGGACACTGTCAGGTATTATTAATACAGTCCTATAAATATGCATATTTTATTGCCAAATTTTAGTGCAGTTTTCTGGGAAGAAGAATGTTTTACAAAACTGAATATTAATGCAAAGGGTGTTTTAGGAATTTAATAAATGCAAAATAATGAAAACTGCCTATTGTTTGGATTTAAACATCTCCCTGCAATCAGAGCACAGCAGCATTATTAACAGAGTGCAAGAGAAGGGAGAGTGGTTAGAAGAGAGGCAGTGTGTTCACTGGGCAGTGGCTTGGAAGACAGGAGATGCGGGTTGTAGTTCTGGTTCTGCCACTGACCTGTTCTGAGATCTTAGGCAAGACACCTTCTGGTGCCTCTGTTTCTCTTCCCACCTTTGTCTATCTAGACTGTAAACTCTTCAGAGCAGGGACCATCTTATACTCTGCCTCTGGCCAGTGTCTAGTGCAATGAGGTCCAGATCTCTGTTGGGACCTCTAGGTGCCATCATACTATAAATAATAATAGAAGCAGAAGTGGAACTGACTAGTCTGTTGTCATTCCACTGACTGGATAAGCAGCGTTAGGGATTTTTTTTGTTGTTGTTTAATTCTTTCCATTTTAACAAGCTCTGGGGCCTGCTCCTGCAAATACGTATTGCCAGACAGCATATTACTAAACATAATCCCATGGAAGCCAGTGGGACTATTCACAATAGTACGCTCTATGCCTATTGGTATTTGTAGGACTATGACGGGGTGGACTAGGCCCAGAGGCCCCTTGCTGGAGGCCTCAGTGTCCTGCAACACCTGTCCCAGGAAAGGAGCAGTAGAGGAGTCCATCAAGCAGCCTAGAGTGGCTGCAGGGGAAGCAGCCAATCAGGACCCAGGAGGGCTGTATAAACGTTGCTGCAGAGCTAGAGATAGTCAGTTCCTTCCTGTAGCTAGAGAAGTGTAAATGGTGCTCCTGGTTGGCTAAAGGGAACTAGCCCCATGGATAGCTCAGTGCTGGCAGGGACTGGGGCAGTGAGGAAGAGCTTTGGCTAGCTGTGGGCCTGAGCTTAGATGGTCCCTGAGGTAAGGGTGAAGCTTTGGCAAAGGCTGGGGCTGCGGGGAAGTGGCCCAGGGAACTGAAAGCAGTGTAGTTAAAGGGACATAGGGGCATGTGGTTGCTATTCTTAGGGTCCCTGGGCTGGGACCAGGAGTAATGGGTGGGCCTGTTATTGTCCAATTGTAAGGAAATGGCCTACAATTGGACAATAATAAACCCTCAGAAGGGGGTCTGAACTACTCAGCTGGGGCTAGAATAGACCAAAAGGGTGAAACCATTGCACCCAAGCAGGACTGCGATTATTTAAAGACCACAGGCCCACCTGATCAGAAGGAATGCTCGTGAGAGGTGGGTGCCAAGTCATTGCTAGGACTGAGCCCTAGGATAGTGAGGACTTTTTTTTTTCTTCTAGGGCTCAATTCTGCATCCACTGGTGCCAAAGGGAATGTTGCCATTGGTTCAGTGGGTGCAGGATCAGGGTCCTAATGATCCTCTTTAGGAGAGGTCAACTGTCAGGGTAACAAAGAACAAGCCTTGCTCATTGCTTTGTTTTAGACGGGGTGATCTTTAAATAACACACACATGCAGCGACTCATACTCACTGTAATTAAGCAACTTGTCTGTGGACTTCCCTATACCATCCTCTCAAAGCGGGGCCTTGATTTTCTTGGGCTCAATCCAGCTCCCCCCACGACCTATAATAAGGCCCTCTCTTCTCCCGCTATCTCCATCCCTGCCTGCTTGCTACATACCTCAGGCTCTGGCAACCTCCTCAACCATGTGTGAGGCTCAGTCTTCCACTGGTCTCCTGCTACATGGATCAGAAATGAAACTGAAAAGCAACCCTCAGAGCAGAGGAGAGTGGTTAGGGATTCCAGCCTCTGGTGCCAGAGTCTGGCAGGACTGTGGCTGGATGGCAGGGCAGGGGAGCGAGAGCATGTATGTGGCAAGGAATGAGGCTCTGCAGTTCATATGCAGCTAAGGCTGCAACTGGGTAGGCAACAGCTGTCCCTTTCCTCCCCCCACCCCTTCTCATCCCAGCATCAAGTTGTGAAAACCATGCACCTTTCCATTCTGGCCAGTAATGTTATCTCAGAGGGTTGTCCAAGCTTCCCTTTCTACTTTATGAAATACATTAGTGCTCTGCTCCCAACTAAGTTTTGAGAGAAGTAATTTTCTTTCCAGTATGAGGGAGTATCTAAAGGACACTGTCAATCCCACTCTATTTGGGATGTCTCTCGGAGGGTGAAACAGCAGCTCTCAGACTTCTTGAAGAAACAAACCATGGAAGTTCTGAGACACCCCTTCTGTAATACTTTTCCTCTTGAGGTTAACATACACAGTATCTTGTGATAATGCCTAAATGGCTAGGCTCCTTTTTACAAAAGAGAGGGACTTGGTTTTTAATGAAGCTGGGGTGCTGTGACCACTACTTATTACACTTATGCTAACTGACTCACTGTAACCTTATGCTCCCAGTGACTATTGGATCTATCTGTTGTGTTTCAGATCGTAAGCAATTTGAGGGCAAGGACTGTCTTTTTTGCAGAACATTGTACAGTGCCTAGCACCATGGGTTCCAATCTTCGATTAAGGCCACTAGGTGCTGCTGCAATACGATTATTAAACAACAGCAATTGCTACATGCTTCACATACTGGGACCAGAACTAGATGAAGAATATGAATCCGCTTGAAATGTAGTTCTGCTCTGAGCTGTGACTCAGTAAACTGGTACTGGGGAGGGAAGGGTTTCATGGCTGTTGTCTCTTTGCAGTCTGGAATAAATTTGCTTTGGTCATAAATAAAGACTCAGCTTGTTTCAGTGCATTGCAATGTGGAAATAGAAAAACCTGTCTATTGCGTAATTTATACTGTGTTCATCAGCATGGTAGGTGATTGCACTGGTTATAGTTCAGTTGGCTGGTAAGTAAAGTATAGTTCCATTGCTCTGCCTTTCCAATATAGAATGGCAAAAACGGAAGGATAGCCTCCTACCAAGGGAAGTGCCACCAGGAGAGCAGGGAGTTCTGCTCATCTCTGTTTACTGTCCAAGTGGAAGTTAAAGCTACCAAGGGACTCTTCCAAATGAGTAGGAAAGCAACCTCAGCATCCTAACCAACATGCCCCCTGATACCAGACACCTCTGTGTTCTTGGGGAACCAGGGTGCAGTATTCAGCCTGACTCATGAAAGACACCCTCTCCCCAGCCTCTGCTTAAACCAAAACCCATCAGAGGAAAAAAAACTTGCAGAGAGCAATGAAGGGTGTTGGGAGACACACCTAGACAAGGGTGACAAGATTAAGACATCTCCATTAGCATACAGAATGGAGAGCAAAGACAACTCCCTCAGCCTCATATGCATGAAAGATGGGACAGGGAGACATCTTAATTTCCATACAGAATGGAGAACATAGAACCACACTGAACTCTGTGACCAGAAAAAGCAGGGAAGCACTGCATCCTGGGAATCTCTGCTCCAGATGCTAATGAACCTATGCCTGCACACACCCAGCTCAGCAGTTATCAGACCAATTCTAGTAATGAATCCTTAATTGATATCCAAATACTGAAGCAGCCTAGTTGCATTGTGAGCTCCCTGGAAGAAAACACCTCCCCTAGCCAAGACTAGCCTAAAGAAAACCCTTGAGTCATCAGCTTACCTATAAACAAATCTAGTGTTCTCCCTTGAACAATTGTATTTTCTCTACAAAAATCCCTACTCACCCTCTAGTCAGGGTTCTGATGCTTAGATCCAAACTATGCATCAGTTCCACTGGAACTCCATCTTCTCCTGACTGATCATGCTGGGGGCTCTGCCTGTCTCCAGCACTCAGGACCCTCCGCTACCACCATTACCTGGGAACCCCAACCAGTTCAAGCCTGGAGTAGGTGAGATCCCCCCTCTTTCTCTCTCTCTGTTTTCCTTTCTACCTTAGGTATTAACCTTTAATAATGTATGTTATGTTGGTTTAGCCCTCCTTGTGTAGTTATCACTATTATTCAATAAATAACTTTTATGGTTAATTTGGTTGCTTCTCTCTCTCTTGCTGAACTTTACTCTTTTGTGTTTTTAGCTTCCCCCATTCACTCTACAGCAACGCTTCTTTTACCTAAGCTAAAGATTCCTGCAGTGCCCAAAATACTGTGGGGTTTGCTCATCAAGTGGGTTACTGCCAGTACAATTGTATGGGGGGAGTGGGGATAGGGACGTGCTGAATCTGGGATGCATAAAGGTAACAGCTTGAAAGTGCTGCTTGACCCAGTCCATGGTGCCCAAGGACATATAAGGAGCGGCAGCTTGAAAGTACTCCTTCATCCAGCCCAGTGAGTCCAGAGACATATAAGGGGTCAGCTTGACAGTGCTGATTGACCCAGTCCGCTCAGACTTGCTCTATTAATGTACGTGTGGGTGTGAGTGTGTTCATCCGGTTCTGGGGCTGGAGTAATCCAGCCCTAGGGAACCTAGGTCCTGCAGGATAGCTCCATTGGGAGGGGACTTGCAGAAGGGTGAAGTAGAGCTCCATATGAAAACACAAGTGACACAAGCAGTACAGAGAGGCTTACAGAATCCCCTTCCCCAGAAGAGTAACCCAAATAAATGAGCATACCCCAAAGTAATGGGCAAATCTGGTAACACCCCTCTCTTAAAGGCAAAACAAAGCCAGGCTTTCACTGAGCTCTTGCTCCTTAATTATAACTGAGTATTTATCCCTCTGTTTCAACCAAGGTGATATGCTAGGAGAGCACAGGGCTGATGGCTTATAGCACTGGGGTGGTTTTGTTTGCTTTTCAAACTTTGATATTATTAAAGAGATCTTTCATAATTAAGTGTGTTCTCAAAATATCACCATTAAGGCTAGCAACACCACTTCCTGCCAACCTCAGGTTTTTGTGTAATTTAAATGATGAAACTTCACTGCCACTTAAGTTATGTGAAATTAAAATTCTGCACTGTGCATTTGAGGGGGCCTTTCATTTCTGCTAAGGAAGGTGCCTCCTTTTAAGGAGGTGGGGGCACTCTACAGGGAGTCAGCTAGGTCCCAAGCAGAAGTCAGAGGTTTTCCCCTTAATTAGTGAGTACTTTTGAAAAAGTAAAAATGTGCCTAAATGTGCAGATCCTGAGCAGCTTCAAGGGGAGCCTGGCAAACCCAACCTTTCCCCATCACCTCGCTCTTAAGTGCCATTTATGCCATCACCCATGGTCCCATCTCATACCATTTACATAGGGTCACTGTTCATGTTCATAGGTGCAGTCTGTGCACAAGGTTTAGTCTTGTACTTTAATAATAAATAATCAAAATAATATTGTGCATGTGTGGGGGCAGATTGTAGCCCCAGGATTCCCGCACTGAGCTCTTTCCTTACCTGCACACAAGATGGGTGGGTAGCAGCCACTTCTCTACCTTCCCTCAGCCTATCACCTCCCCACCATCCAATGCCCCCTGCCTGCTATTGTAGAGAGGGCACTGCTCTGCACTATGCTAGGGACACAGAGATGCCCTCTATGGCTTTTCCCCAGCTTGCCCCCTGCCATGCAGTGGTTTTACTTCTTCTTTGAGGGCCCTTCCAGCCTGCTAGAGGCAGGATTTTGCTACCAAGATCTATACACATTATGTAGTAACAGCACACTTGCTAAGTGCTGACAGAACCTACATTGCACTCCTTTTTTATGGACCAGAGGCATCAACCTTTAAAGCGGTTGCCTAAGGGAATCTCTGTGGGCCTCCCAGCATGCTCAGGGTTCAAATTTCCCCCTCATCTCTGGTGCAGTTTTACAGAGGGCAGAGTGAGAGCTGGTTTTAGTGGCTTAGGGCTTGTCTGCACTAGAAAGTTTTGCTCCTTTAACCATACCAGTATAGTTAAAGTGTGTTTGTGGGGGGGAAACTAGTGTGGCAGTTATACCAATATATAGGTGTTCATACCAGTATAGCTCATTCTGGCTTGGGAAGTAGAATAAACTCTTTTCATCCAAAGATCTCAAAGCACTTTACAAGGGCAGGTGTTATTCCTTATCTACAGCGAGTGAAATTGAGTCACATGGGAGATAGAGGGCCAGTTTGTCAGAAGTAGCTTCTAATTTTACATGCCTCAATTTTTGGGTGCCTTCAATGAGTGCTTAACACCCACAATGTCATTGTAAATGAGGCCCTAGCCTTCTAATGTGAGCATGAAAGAGACCATTTGGGGGGTCTAATCTCTCTACAATACTATGGCCCCATGACCATAGTTTCTGAGCACCTCACATTCTTTACTATATTTATCCTCACAACATCCCAGGAGTGCTATTATCCCCATTTTGCAGATGGGAGACCGAGGCACAGAGGTCCCATAGGAAGGCTGTATGGAACTGAACACAGATGTCTCAAATCCCAGACTAGCATCCTAACCACTTGCCCATCTTTCCTTGTGCTATATGGCAGGGCCACAATTAAACAGCAAGTCTGTAACACAGCCTGGACTAGAACATGGGTCTACTTTTCCGGAAGTCACTGGAACTTGGTATTGTAGATAAGTGTATGCAGACCAGAAAACCCCCCCCCTGCATAAATTATGCAGCTACACATTGAAAGAGCACAATAAATTACACTTAGCCCCAGAGAAAACACACTTTGGGCCTGATGCTGCTCACACTGTAGTCATTGTGGATTTTGCAATTGATTTCAATAGGTGTAGTACTTTAAAATTCAAAGGAAGGTATGACATGAGCCCAGTAGAGTAAAAAGAATTGCTATAAATCTTAAGCAACTTTAATTTTAGAAATAGGAGAATTGGTATTCATGGAAAACTTCCATGTAAACTACAATAATTTGAAAGTCTCCTGTTGAGGATAGAAAGCACCATAGCAAACCAATATGTCTTAATTAGTACTCTTGCCTGCTCAATATGATTGCAGAAATGTTAATCACTTAATGAGAAACTATACTGGAGTCTTGGCTGGAAACAAATGGATTTATTTTTAGAATTCCATGTGATTTATTCTTTCAGAATCAAATTATTTCAGTGTTTTGAAGACAAATAAAAACTGTCAATGAATATGTATATGTTTCCTGAAGCAGAATATGCCTGTGAATATTTTAGAATAGTTTTGTAGTCTACAATTTACATGTTTTCTTTGAAGATCTCACTGATATGAAATACAATAATTATCCTTGGGTCACACACCAGTTTATTTATTTGGTTAGACAAAGGAACAAAGCATAGACAAAATTTACCCAGACAAGCATACTTTTCAGCCTCAAAGAGTAAAGCATCTTGAAAGTCCTGCTAAATAGCTTTGAGACAGGTAAAACATTCATTGACATAATGAAACTAGCTTGATTTTTTTTTTAATACACCTGTGGGAGAAAAAGCGAGCTCTCTCTTGTACGTTTAAGCGAGGAAAAATTAACCTGTTTCTTAAGAGAAAATGGGGGGTTATAAATGTCATCTCTCAGCATAAGAGCAGAAATGAGTGGGGAAAATGACTAAGATGCAAAAATTAAAAGGGGTGGGAGCATTGCTGCTCTAGTGCACTGCGCTTGGTAATGGTCCCTACAATTAGGCTAAATGTAAAAATAAAAGCAATTGTCACTTTAAACAGTGATACACCTGCAACTTCAAATATGCCTAATAAGGCTGTAATCCCATCAAGAGATTTTGGCATCTCATTGTCCATGAAAACAAATCCTCCATAGTGCTGACTTTATGGTTTTCCATACACAGAGAGCAACCATGCTTCCAGCTGGTGGATCTGCAAGGCTAGAGCCTTGCACCTGTGTGGAGACCCACTGACTTCAGTGGGACTCTATACAGGTGTGGGGGCCTGCCCTTATGGATCTGATTGCAGGATCAAGGCCCTAGTGACACAGGATGACTTGACTTCAATTCAGTGGGATACTCATAGTTAGAAAGCTTTTAATGTCAAGCACTGGAATTGGCTACCACATTCTGCTCTACTCCGTGCTGTTAAGACCTCAGCGGGAGTATTGTGTCCAGTTCTGGAGGGCCACATTTCAGGAAAGATGTGGCCAAACTGGAGAAAGTCCAGAGAAGAGCAACAAAAATGATTAAATGCCTAGAAAATGTGACCTATGAGAAAAGATTTAAAAATTTGGATTTTTTTTTTTTTTTTGGTCTGAAGAAGAGAAGACTGAGAGGGGACATAACAGTTTTCAAGTACATAAAAGGTTGTTACAAGGAAGAGGCTGAAAAATTGTTCTCTTTAACCTCTGAGAATAGGACAAGAAGCAATGGATTTAAATTGCAGCAAGGGAGGTTTAAGTTGGACATTAGGAAAAACATCCTGTCTTTATTTTAAATTCTTTTTGCTTTGATTTACAGTTTGTTGGTTTTCAGTTAATAAGCCATGGAGAGGGTTAATAGTTACAAACCCAAGTGTAGTAAGGGTAACACGCCCACATGTTTGTGAAATCTCCTTGAACATGAGAGGAAATAATTGCCAGTTTTCACCTGACAATACACAATAGTGGCACAGAAACAAATTTCAGACATCTGAGCCCCACCATGGGAATTGTGTTCAGAAGATGATTATGAGGTGAGGGTGGCAGCAGGAACTTAGCAAATACTCTCATACAAGGTCCCCACTGCTATGTGTCAGTCCTGAAAAACATTGCAAAATAAACATATCCATATATAAACATGACCATGGACTTAACATGAATCCAAGGAACAATGTTAACTGTCATCAGCCACATTGCATGGCCAGCACTTGCCCAGGAAGCCACTCCTCTGTAAGCCAAAAGAAGAAAAATCAGACCATACTAACCCTACATTTTGTGTACTGTATGGGGATGAGGAAAGATCCCACATCCAATGAAACAGCCACTAGCATTTGGGAAAAGTCAGAATGGAACATACTGGTAATTTAAATACTCAGCTTATACTTAGGTGGACTACACTTAAAAGTTTTATACTGACACAATCCTCATAGTATAGATGCAGCTTATACCAGCAAAAAAGTGAGCTAAATAAACTAGACTGGCAAAAATACTTTTATGCCAATATAACTGCATTTACACCAGGGCTTTTCTCAGCATAGCAATGTTGGGGCAGGGGGCGGAAATCAAATCACACATCTAACCAACAATATTTGCTGGCAAAAGTTTTTAATGCCGACTTGGCCGTAGGCATTATAAAGTCTGTAGCCAACAGTATCAGAAGCAGAAATACCTTAATTTAGCTCTCTTAGAACCTGTTGACCTATTCAGATCCCTTCAGGAGAATCTTCAGTCATCAATATAGTCTCCCTAATCATCTCTGCTTCAGGAAACAACTGGCACCCTGAAAAAGAAAACAAAATGTAGATCTGGCTTTATACCTGATCCTAAGCACCACTGGAAAAAACAGGACATAGCCCCATCCCATATCTCTTTGTTGTTTAGTCTCCATAAATGTATATGACTTCCTCTTCTTTAGTCAATTTGGAGTAAAAAATTAGCTTTGACTCCTATGCATGGCTCTTCGATACCATTGTGATTGGTGCTGTAGAAACACTTAGGCCTAGTAGATTAGATAGATGAAAGCTCTCCAGTTTCCCTTGCGGCTCTCAAAATTGTTTTGGGCATCCACTGTACGGGGAAGAGCAAGTGATTTAAACTGTATTGCTGATTTGTGCCTCACTTTTCTTGACAGGGAGCAATTGCACTGTATCAGAATCTAAAGGAGAGCGTTGGTGCCATGCGTGTTGCTGAATAAGATTGGCTGGAAAACAAGAATTCTGTTTTGTGAAAAATTTCAAGATTTCAGAATTTGTTTTCTTTCTGTATTGGAATGAAGCCAAGACTTTTTTCTGATTTTTGTGAAAAATGAAACTCCACCCTAGAATAACCAGTAGCCTCATGGTTAGAGCCCCCACCTGGAATGTCAGTGCCCTAGATTTAAATCCTTACTTTGCCTGATTCAAGAGGGACTTGCACATCTATCCTCTATATTCTAGATGAGTGCCCTAACCACTGGGCTATCGAGCCAATCTTTCCTCTAGAAGCTGTTCTGCTTCTGAAAAACTAATTAAAATTAATTGGGCCATAGATAGAAGCAGAGATTGAGTCTACAGCCTGTGATGAGGTCAGTCACCTTGGCTGTGGGAGACTCAGCTTCAAATTACAGCTTGCCTCATTTGGAGGAGGGATTTGAAGCTGGTTCTCCATCCCTGCAGGCCAGATGAGTACCCTAAACAGTCGGTTGTCCTGGGGTCTCACTTGCTCACTTTGATCAGAGGTTCCTGTGACGGGTTGGATCACAGAAACCCCCTTGGGAGCTGCCACCCGATGTGCCAAGACTACCCCTGCTTCTGTTTTCCCTGCCAGCTCAGGGCTCCAGCACCCCGTCTTGCTGAATTAGACACTCCAGTCCACTTCAACACAGACCCAGGGTCTGAATTACTTGTCCCAAAGCTACAAGTTTACCCAAAAACAGCTCACAGGAGCGTGCTTGTCTTTAGCACTCAGATGCCCAACTCCCAATGGGGTCTAAACCCAGATAAATCCGTTTTACCCTGCATAAAGCTTATGCAGGGCAAACTCATAAATTGTTCGCCCTCTATAACACAGATAGAGAGATATGCACAGCTGTTTGCTCCCCCAGGTATTAATACATACTCTGAGTAAATTACTAAATAAAAAGTGATTTTATTAAATACAGACAGTAGGATTTAAGTAGTTCAAAGTAGTAACAGACAGAACAAAGTAAGTCACAAGCAAAATAAAATAAAATGCGCAAATCTATGCCTAATCAAACTAAATACAGATAATCTCACCCTCAGAGATGCTTCAGTAAGTTTTTCTCAGACTGGACACCTTCCAGGCCTGGGCACAATTCTTTCCCCTGGTACAGCTCTTGTTCCAGCTTAGGTGTTATCTAGGGGCTTCTCCATGATGGCTCCTCTCCTTCTCTGTTCTCTTGCACCCCTTTATATATCTTTTGCATAAGGCGGGAACTCTTTGTCCCTCTGGGTTTTCACCCCCCCTCACTGGAAAAGCACCAGGTTAAAGATGGATTCCAGTTCAGGTGACATGATCACATGTCACTGCAAGACTTCATTACTCACTTGCCAGCACACACATATACAGGAAGACTCAAAGGTAAATACAGCCATCTGCAGACAATGGGAGTCATCAAGATTCCAAACCATCCTTAATGGCCCACACTCTACATAATTACAATAGGCCCTCAGAGTTATGTTTTATATTTCTAGTTTTAGATACAAGAGTGGTACATTGATACAAATCAGATTATCATACTCAGTAGATTATAAGCTTTGTAATGATACCTTACAAGAGACCTTTTGCATGAAGCATATCCCAGTTATGTTACATTCACTTATTACCGTATTTTCTCTAAATCTATCCCAGTTACATTATATTGACTTATTATTATATTTTTATAAAACCATGTAGACTGCACAACGTCACAGTTCCATTCTGGACTTGAGAAACTTTCCCAAACTTCCTCAGCTGACACATTTTCATGAAAAAAATTGGTTTTAATTAATTGGTGTTTTCCAAGAAAAACACTTCATTGAAAAATTCCTGACCAGCTCTAGAAACCAAACCACCCATTTAAATCACTAGCAGATTTTATGTCTGGTCCTGCTCCTGTTGAAATCAGTGGGTGTTTTACCATTGAGCTGAATAGGAGCAGGAGTGGGTGTTGAATGACATGTGCTTTCAAAAATGTATTAGCTGGCAACAAAACCTGCCTTCAAATTCTGTCCCCAAGCTAAAATACTCCTCTTTGTTTGGATACTAATCCAGTGTACAATTCACAAATAAGTCCGTTTTGATGGTCATGGGCAATTGACCAGAGCAATGTGGTAAGGGGGGCACCATCCCAGTGCTGCAAGCTGGCAGCCCAGGACTTCCGGAGTGGGGTTGAGTACAGGCGAGCCCAGGGCTGGAGCCCCTGTCCAGCCAGGCAGGGGTTGGGTAATGCCATCTGGAGCTGCCAGCCTGGTGTGGAAGCACAGGCAGCAGGGCTCGCCCCTGAAGAATGAGCAGGCCAGTCCCTGAGCCACCCCTTCCTGCAGGCCCGGTGATAAGGGGGTGTATGGCCAGGGGAGCCCTTAGGCTCAGAAACTCCTCCCTGTGCAGCCTGGCCTGGGCAGCTGCTGGCTGGGCATTCAGCTCTGGACAGTAGCACCATTGCCAGCAGCAGCACAGAAGTAAGAGTGGCAATACCATACCATGCCACCCTTACTTCGATGCTGCTGCTGGCGGTGGCGCTGCCTTCAGAGCTGGGCACCCGGCCAGCAGCTGCTGCTCTCCAGCTGCCATGGTCAAGAGGCAAGGAGAGGGGGCAGGCCTGGGGTGCGAGGCCACAGAAGGGAGATCAGGGCAATGGGGGGAGGGAAGAGGCAGGGGGGCCCGGAGGGGTGGGGGAGGTGGGGAGCCCAGGGAGGCTGCGGGGGCGAGGGGAGGATGAATGGAGAGACAGCAGGGGTCAGGGGTGTCAAAATACAGGTTTGCCCAGGGTGCGATTTTCCCTGAGGCCAGCGCTGATGGGAGGGTAGCAACAGGGTGAAGGGGTTTGCCTAAAGTCACACAGCAGGTAAATAGCAGCAAGAATAGGACCCAGGTAACCTGAGTCCTTGTCAGTACTCTAACCACACAGCAACTCCAGGTCTTTAGTTCAATCTTGCTATTCTGGTGAGATTTCAGATGCCACCCCCAATCTATATTTCAGTTCTTGTACCCTAACTCCCAACCATTGTGTTTGGTAACAGCAGCATTATGGTATTCCCACCGAGCCCCAGACACTCAGATTCTGAAGTCCCCGGATGAAGTTTAACAGGATGGCAGATCCTTCCTGCATTTTTGATTTGTTAGAGGTTTCCCCCCAACTTTCCCTCCAACACCATTTAATCAGATCTGCCAAGTAGAAACCATTTGAGTCACCTTGTAAGGTAGGTTTAAAAGTAACATCCATCTCGGTATTGGGATGAAGGACCCTTCAGTGCATGTGATTGTACTTAGCACCGGTTAAAACCGACGTGCAAGCAATGGTTTGAGCCAGCACTGGTGCAGTGCCAGGTACCCACAGAGTACTGCCAACAACCTTCAGCCCTGAGCGGCCCCCGCCCTGGATCTCGCTGGAGCAGGGACTCCTGGATGTGTAATGGTTTTGTGATGTAACCAGATGGGGACTAGTAAAACGCCATTTCCACTAGTGACTTCAATCCAGATTCTCAGGCGAAATGGGCACTGGGGGAAGGGAGGGCGTGCAATGAGCTGCTCTCAGGAACCGGACGCTGCAGCCCCGTCGGACAATTCACATTAAGATGAGCCTCGCTGGGTTCTCCAGAAACCCGAGAAGAAGCAAATGTCCCAGGAGGGCGTCTCCTGTGATTATTCCCCATGGTGCCTTGGGATCCAGCCTCTCGCTTCTGGCCCCTCGCTAGAGCTTTCTCACGGGCAAGGCAAGAAGATCTACCTGCCTGTTGCTGCTGGTTGTTTGGCTCTCTCTTTCTCCACCTGCGGCTCCCTCATTGGTTAAAATCCCTGAGGATCAGCTGACTGGCTGCTTCACCTGCTGACTGTAACAGTGCTGGGAGAGCCCATCCAAACAGGCAGTGACACTTGCTGCCCGGCTGTTTCTGCCAAGCATTGCAGCCAGACTGACTAGAGCAGGAGGAAGAAGGATCCAGCACTAAGGAGACCCTCCCCCCCCATTCGTCACCATCAGTTTTTGACTCAGTCCAACCTGAAAGCCCACCCAGCCATACATAACACAATTTTGGTTGCCTGCTCAGTCTGAGACGTTACACATTAGGTAAGGTTTAAAATCCCAGCTGATGAAGCTGGCAGGCGTTGAGTTCTCTCTATGGGGAAAAAAAATGACAGGGGGTGGGGATGTTACTGGCCTTCTCTTAATCTGCAGGAGAGCAATAACTGAAAGTTGTTTGCACTGGAGATTTGTGTTGAAATCTCTTCTTTGGTTGATGTTTTTTTGTCTGTTTGGGTTTTCTAATCACAGCCATCCTTCTGGGTTAATACTGAGCCACTGTTCCACCGTGATGTTAGAAGGCACTGTTATGGTGGATGTCTTGTTGTTTGGTAAAGTGCAAAATTGATGTTCTGGCCACAGGTGGCCATTAAAGATCACTTGGTCTTTCCATAACATTCAACATTGACAAACGCAAGGTCAAGTACATTGGAAGACAATGTGAACTACTCATATATATTGCTGGATTCTAAATCACCTGCAAGCACTCAGGAAAAAGACCCAGGCATCCCTGTGGACAGCTTAATCAAAATCTCTGCTTAATGTGCGGTGTGTAGAGATATGTTTGTGAAAGATTACAATTTAGAGAGGCTCCCTCATATGGGACAGTATTATGAATATAAGAAGTTTGAAACATTTCCTGGAAGCAGCGGGGGTATGTGTGTGTAGAACAAAGGGCATAGCAGTTTATCTTGGATGCTTTCTAGGTTTTGTTGTTTTGAATAAAAAAAAAAAAAAACAAAAAAAAAACTTATTCCTTCCTCATTCACTGGTTTGTTGTTTAATAAACCCCAAAGTCATTACATGGTGTCAGAGGTGCCGAATGAGAAAGAGGCTGCAGTAATTGTGAGAGTAATTCCTGTGTTTGAAACTGAAAACAGAGGAAAGGGGAGCAAGTGAAATCAATCTATTTGCCTGTTCCTGGGGAGGAAGCATTGGATATTTATAACAACTTTAAGTTTGAAGAAGGTGAAAACATGAAGTTAAGTAAAATACTGACCAAATCAGAGGAACATTGCATGCCAAAAAGAAATGAGACCTGTGAGAGACAATTTTTTTACATGCATTCGAAAAGCTGATGATACCATAGGGCACTATGTCACAGAATTAAGGGGACTCAGTAGGATTTGTGACTGTGGTTAGTTAACAGTCTCTGGTCAGAGATAGAATCATTTGCATTAAAGACAATGTGTTACGAGAGAGACTGCTCCATGAAGGAGATTTAACTTTGGAAAAAGCTATCAAAGCACAAGTCAAAGAGCTGAGTTCACCAGAAGGGGTTACCCTTCTGACTATAGCCAGAAAAGATCAAATCAAAAAGTGGAACCGCTTGCTATGAAAGCAACTGCTAATGGGAAGACTGGGTACAGATGGTTATGTGAAAGTGTAGACTGCAGCATTGCCCCCAACAGTGGTTTGCCTTTGGGTAACATAAAGATAGAAAAAAAATAATGGTTTTGCAAGATGCTGCAGATCCCAAATGCAGAAAAGTCAAGTGCATTCAGTTGATGACAACCTGGTTGAGGATTTTAGGTAAATGAGCTGGAATCAAGCAAAACTGATGAGAGGGCCTGGATACTGCCAGTGAAAGTGAACAAAACAATTATTCTGTTCAAACTAGACATAGGAGTTCAGGTCAATATTCTCTCTGAACAAGATTATGAGAGACTGAAATGAAGACCAAAACTGGGACCGACAAAAATAAAAGTCACTGGTTATTCTGGAACAACTATACCATTGAAGGGAGGTCCATTGCTAGCATCAAATATAAAAACACCGTGTGCAGACTCCAGTTTGTTATAGTACCAAAGCAGGTGGCACCAGTTTTAGGCCTGGCCACCCATGAAAAACTCAGTCTGGTAAAATGGGTGCTCTCACTCCCAGATCATACTGAACCTGGCTCTGAGGCATTTCTTTGGGAATAAAATGACCTGTTTCAAGGGTTGGATTGCTGTCGGGATGACCATACAATCCAGATAAACAAGCAGGTCTGTCCAGTTACCATCCATGTAGAAAGGTGCCATTTTCACTCTGTGATGACCTCACGGCTGAGCTTGCAAGGATGGAAACAGCGCAACTAATATGAAAAATTGAGGCGCCAACAGAATGGGCAAGCTCCCTAGTATTGTGGAGAAAAATAATGGCTAAGCTACACATATGCTTAGATCCAAGAGACCTCCACAAAGCTATAAACAGAGAACATTTTAAACTGCCAACAGAGAAGAGATTATGGCTCAATTTGGGAATGCACAATATTTCAGAAAATTGGATGCCTCCTTAGGATTTTGGTAGCTAAAATTAACTGAAGAAAGCTCAAAACTATGCACATTTAACACCCAATTTGGAAGATACAGATTCTTATGCCTACCATTTAGCATAGCTTCCGGACCAGATGTGTACCACAAAACCATACATATGATCTATGAACATATTAATGGTTTTGACACCTCAATGAATGACATCATCATCTGGGGCTCAACTAAAGAGGAGCATGATTGTAGAATTCAAGCAATGAGAGCTGCAAATCTGAAACTAAATAGGGAGAAATGTGGTTCAGGTGTTACCGAACCGACTTTTGAATGTGTCAAACCTGATAAGAGGAAGGTTTCAGCCGTTGAAATGATGCCACGTCCCCAGTCAAAGAAAGATGTCCAACGATTCCTGGGAATGGTTAATTATCTTGGAAAATTCATACCTAATCTACAAGAGCAGCAGCTTTGAGGAAAAGCCTAGAAAATAAAAAAGGAAAAGTACTGGGGTGCAGAACAGGAGGGATCATGGGTTTGAAACAACAAATGCAAGAGCCAGTGTTGAAGTTTTACACACCAGCCAGGCCTATTGGAATTTCAGCAGATGCTTCACAGTCTGTGTTAGGTGCAATGATTTTACAGAAACAAAATGATCATTGGCAACCAGTGGTGGATGCATCCAAATCACTGATTGTTGAGGAAACCAGATACACACAGATTGAGAAGTAGCTTTTAGGAATATTGCTTGCCTGTGAACAATTCAATCAATAATATTTACAGCTGGATAGTAGATGTTGAAACAGACCACAAACATTTTGTAGCATTGTCTGGCCAACCACTGAATGGCTGTATCTTAAGCATTCAAAGAATGATGATGAAACTCAAAAAATATTATTTGGTTGTGATCTACATGCCCAGTAAATTCACGTTTACTGCGGGTGCACAGTCCAGAGTGGTGAGTCCCACTATGAAACCAGAGAAGACCTCAGAGATAGAGATGCAAGCCTATGTAGTCAATTCCTGTGGCGAACAAAAAACTGCAACAAATAAGAGGGGACAGAGAAAGACGAATCATTGGGGATCCTTAAAAAATTGTCATGAAGAAATAAGCAGTAGCTATCCAAGTATAAGAGACTATTGTAACTTGCTGTGATAGATGGGGTGATTTTCAGGGGCAGAAAGGTTGTAATTCCAAGCAGCCTTTAGAAAGAAATGCTGTGGAAGATCCACAATGGTCATTGAGAAGTGCAAACAACGAGCATGAGAGGTGATGTATTGGCCGTGGATCAATCACAACATTAATAATGCGGTAGGAAACTACTTTTCAAGCTTGAAATACAAGCCATGTCAACAGGCAGAGCTGCTGAGACCTCATCCAGTTCCACAAAGGCCTTATGAGGCGGTAGGTACTGAGTTATTTACCTGGCAATCAAAGGATTATTTAATAGACACAGATGAGTATTCTCTGAATTCAGAAATTTGTACATTGCACAGTGCTAGTAGTGAGTCAGTGATAGCCATCATGAAGGGAATATTTTCCAGACATGGAAATCCAAATGAAGTCTTTAGTGATCTACTAATGTGATATATGCCATCATGTGCCAGCAATGCACCTCTGCCATGTACATTGGCCAAACCGCAGTCTCTACGCAAAAGAATAAATGGACTCAAATCAGACATCAAGAATTGTAACATTCAAAAACCAGTAGGAGAATACTTCAGTCTCCCTGGACACTCAATAACAGACTTAAAAGTGGCAATTCTTCAACAACAAAAAACCTTCAAAAACAGACTTCAACGAGAAACTGCAGAACTGGAATTAATTTGCAAACTGGAAACCATCAAATTAGGCCCGAATAAAGACTGGGAGTGGATGGGTCACTACAAAAAGTAGTTTGTCCTCTGCTGATACTCACACCTTCTTGTCAACTGTTGGGAATGGGCGAGGTCCACCTTAATTGAATTGGCCTCGTTAGCACTGACCCCCCCACACACTTGGTAAAGCAACTCCCATCTTTTCATGTGCTGTAAAGATTATATTATATATATATATATATATATATATATATATATATATATATATACACACACACACACACACACACACACCTTACTGTATTTTTCACTTAATGCATCTGATGAAGTGGATTTTAGCTCACAAAAGCTTATGCCCAAATAAATTTGTTAGTCTCTAAGGTGCCACAAGGACTCCTCATTGTCTTTTCTTTAGTGATAGTGAGCCACAATTTTCCAGCACAGATTTTAGGCAATTAAAATTGGGATTTTTGTTATAAAACATCAGATCCAAATTACCCCCTTGAATAGACTTGTGGACAGGTCTATACAGACAGTAAAGAAACTTATGAAAAAGACTTTTGATAGTGGGAGTGATTTCCATAAATTTTTATTAGTTTACTGCAGTTCACCTCTGGAGAATAGTGTTACAGCTCAGCTGTTAATGGGAAGAAGGATCAGATCTAATTTATCAATCATTGATAACTTGCCAAAAATCTCATGACAATGTAACCATATGGAAGATGAAAGAAAATCAGAAGTGGAAGCAGAAATTATTTTGACAAAAGGGCCCGTGACCTCCCTTCTCTTAATCAGGTGATAGAGTGTGCCTGAGGAATCACACACCGCTAATGCTTGGGAACAAAGGGGACCATTAAAGAACAGCTGCATTCAAAGTCTTATGTAGTCCAGACAGGACAAGGGGACACATTTCAGTGTAACTGAAGGAATCGAAGAATAATTCCAGAAAGTTCCAAAACGCTGACACAGTAGATGTGAACTCTGGCATTTACCAACAAATGGATCGTTTATCATCAACAGACAAAGGAGAAACTGGCAAGTAACAGAGACCCTAATGAAAAGCTGATACAGTACTGTGAAAATCAAAGAGGGAGATCAAATGTCCTGAAAGACTCAGGCTATGTCTACACTAGCACTTTTGTCAGTATAACTTATGTCTCTCAGGTGTGTGGGGGGGGAAAAAGAAAAAAAAAAACCAACAACCCGAGTGACATAAGTTACTCCGAGAGAAGCGCCAGTGTGGACAGCACTATGTCAGTGTGAAATGCTCTCCCACCGACATAGCTACCACCGCTCATTGGAGGTGGTTTAATGATGTCAATGGGAGAGTTCTTTCCCATCGGCATGGAGCAGCTACACGAGCTATCTTTCACTGGCACAGCTGCATCAGTACAGCTGTGCCACTTTAAGCTCACTAGTGTAGACATGGGTATATGGATGGTTTATGGAACTGTGCTAGTTGGGTTGTTATTAGATAGTTGTTTATATAAGAGCTGACTTTTTTCAAGGAGGGAAAACGTAGATCTAGATTTGCTAAAGATGATAATTTAGAGAGCTTCTCTCATAAGGGACAGTATTTGAGTATAGGAATTTTGAGACATGCCCTGGAAGCAGGAGGCTGAAAACAAAGTGTAGTTGTGTACAGCACTTTACCATGGACATTCTCTAGGGGTTTTTTGTTTTGTTTTGTTTTTAAATAAAAGTTTTTTCCTTTCTCATTCGCTGGTTTGTTGTTTAATGAACCCCAGATCATTACACAGCGGTGGTTGGAAAAGCAGCCAAGACGCATGGCTGTAAAGTGGGTCAGAAATAGAGCCAGTGAATGGGACAGAAATAAAGGCTGTCAAAAGAGAAAAGCGTATGTCTCAAAAGAATTAGAAATAAATGAAAACAATTTCATTTTGTTCAAAAAGGTGCACAAAATTCTTTTTTTTTTTTTTAATTAAAGAGAATAGTTTTGATGGGTAAAAACCCACCTTATTCACATTTTTTACTCCTCCCCTTTTTGCTGATAGAATTTGAAATATTTTAGTTTTGATTATTCTCATTTAACGTGAAAATGTTTATCAAAAGTGAAAATAATTTGCACTTTTCTCTGAACCATCTGGTACTGGCCACTATCAGAGCAGGGGTTTTGTACTAGATGGACCATGAGTCTGATCCAATCTAGAAATTCCATCGTTCCTATGTTTTTTGTAAAAGTAAAATGGTTAGTTCTGGTGTCCTGATCTAAAGAACTTTCATATGATACCTTCATTCATTTTTTTCATCCTGCACCACTGCTGTATTCTTGAAACAGCTTTAACGTTCCGTCCCATAGGTGGTTGCACTTCGCTGGCTGGAAGAATGATCCGGATATATCCCTTACTTACCTCACAAGGTTGCTATGCGGCTTTGGACTGGTCAACACTTGAAAAGCTACACTTAGCACTTCAGTGTAGACACTACCTACGCCAATGGGAGAGGTTCTTCCATCGACATAGGCAATCCACCTGCCTGAGAGGGGGTAGCTAGCACTGTCTATACCGGGTGTTAGGTTGGGTTAACTCCATTGCTCAGGGGTGTGAATTTTTCACACTCCTGAGCAACGTAACTATGCCGATGTAAGTTCCCAGTGTAGACTACCCTCAGTTAGCTATTGTTCATAAAGTACTGTTATCTTCTGAGGAAATGTGCTACAGGTGCAAAAATATCATTGAGCTGATCAATGTAGAAAATTATTCCACCCGTGATGGGGGCTCGAAGTGCCAAGCTGGGCCATCCCATTGGCCCAGTTCAGGGTTGGAACACCCCATCACCCAATCATTAGGATTTCTTGCTAGTTCAGGGAGTTGCAACAAGGTGGGCTCCAATTCCCTGGCAGGGCCACGTAAACAAACAGTCCGTAACCCCTCAGCCTCCGGGCTGGGACCAACAACCACAACTGGAGTTCTGGCCCCCTGGACAGGGCAGAACAGCTACCAGTCTGTAGCCCATGGGCAGGGCAAAACAAACAAGCAGTCCATGGCCCATAAGCCTCTGGGCTGGGACATAGAGCAGACAGCAGCCACGCCTGGGGGCCTGTGGTAGGGGAACCCAGCCCCATCCTCTCCACTGGGTTCCAACCCAGGGCCCCATGAAGCCAGGGACCTGCCCATTAGGGGTTCAGGCATCAGCTTCTACCACCTTCCCTGAGTCACTTCCTGCTACAAGTTGCATCCTGGATACCTCCTCAGCCGGCAGCAGCTTAGTTTCTCTGTCAGTCTCCGCAGTCAGCAAGTCATCTGCAGCGTAGTCCAAGTCCACATGCTCTGCCACCTGGAGCAGCACCTCTACAGGAGTCTGCAGTCCATATCCTTCCTCCTCTGCAGCCAGCCCCATCTGAGCTGGGCTGCCCCCTTTTATCTGGCTCTTCCACCTAGAGCATGTGCAGCAGGGGCAAGGGGGTGTGACCAATATATATCATCACTGCCCCCTGCTCATGATGAGAGAATTCTGCAATCATATCCACGTTTTTATCTTTTGAAGGCTTTTCATTGTCATTGAACAAGGCATCGTACTGATGAGGTACGTTTTGCATGGTCTTTGAGGTATAAGGAGGAACTGCTTCTTTGAACTAGTGAAGAATTGTATTAATTCTGCATCAAGTTTATGTAAGCCTTAGGTACATCCCACCATATCATATATTAACATACCCAGAATGTCCTTTGAATAACGCACCTGCAAACTGTACTGTGTAATGATTATCAAACATTTGCATACTGCCATAGATTTACATGTATATGGAAAAAACAGGCAATATCACATCATGGGTTTTCATCTGTTCCCTCATATCCATCTCATTATTTCATTACAAATTTGCATTGGTTCTGCCTGAAAGATTTAAAGTAAACTAAACTACTTGCTGGTGGCCCTGTGTAGTCGTGCAGGTGGCCCACTCCAGCAGGGGGTGGGGCAGAAACAGCCAGGGAGACGGTGGAAACCTGCAGCTAATTAGGGTGAGGCTTGTTAGGAGGCAGCGGCTGGGCAGGCTCAGGGGAGCAGAGGGTGAGCTCTCGCCTGTTACTTGCTAGGCTGTAGGCCCCTGTCAGAAAGGGCCAAGAAGGTGCAAGGGGAAGTGGCCCAGGGACAATAGGCAGACAAGGGGAGAGAAGGAGGGCAGAAAGGCTGCCACTAGAGGGTCCCTGGGTTGGGACCCAGAGTAGCGGGCAGGCCTGGGTCCCCCCCTTGCACTGCACCTGGCTGCGGAGGAGCATGGCCAATACAGACTGCAACTTGCTCCTGAAGTGAGGGGCTAGACTTTGGGTTGTAGTTGACCCCTGCGGTGGGTGCAAGCCAAAGGACTGCTGTGACCCCTGGAAGGGGGGTGAGAAAGAAGTAGTGGGCACTGCTGAGCGGGGGAGCAACGTGGGTCTGAAACAGCAGAGTAGAGCAGACAATGGGCAAGACACCACCCGCAGAGGGGGCTCTGGAGCTGGACTGAGCTAATTCCCGGAGCAATCAGCAGGCGATGCTGGGACGGTGAGTGCTGTGCCATTACACCCTGGAATTGTCCTGAGGTGGTTCTTCTTATTTCTGCACTGATCAGTTGTAAAGGCAATATCATAAATTTTATTTTTCAGGTCAAGGAAATGTCAGGGAAAGATCTGTACTTTTGGAGTCTAAGGCGTGTTCTAGCCATAGGTAGTTTGTTTGTGTTTGTTTGTTTTTAAATCTCCATTTACACGGTAGTTTGTTGCTGACTTTTAGGTTTGGAAAATTGCCTGTTTGGTTTCTGAGGCAGCAGCCTGAGTTGTTTTGAAACTTGGCTGTGAATAGAATGCAAAGGGAATCTCCCACCGCCACCCCCCCATCAAGTTTATGCATCACTGACCACGCTAAGCATGTTATTCTATACCGTATACTAGGGATGGATAAACTGGTTCGGATAAAGAAAGAACTGATGGTAATTTTAACCAAGTCTTTTTGACTTTAGCATGGAACAAAAAACGCTGATGCTGCAAATGCTTGTGCATATGAGCAACTCAACTGAGTTCAGTTTGCAGGATTAGGGCCTTAGTGATCAAGAGGCCTTATAGCATTGTATCTCGATTGTACATTTTCATTATAGTATCCAGCTTATGGCTTTGGTTGCATGCGATGCTGTCTAAACCTTAGTCATACACTGTAAGGCATCTGTTAGCAGCAGTGTTTAACTGTGCATGTGATCTGATTCACACCCACTGTCCTGTGGTGAATTCAGGGAGAGTGCTGCTTCCTGAGGGCTGCTGTACAGAAGTTGCCTTATTGCTGCTCATTAGCCTGGTAAAAAAAGAGCAGGTTGCAAATTTGCAGCCAGAACTTTGTTCTCCCTTGAATTTTTTGTTTTGTTTTTTGTTAATCCAAATGTGTGTGGGAAATGTTCATTTCCCCCCCCCCCAAACTTTCCTTAACTTTTCCTTACTTGGACTGAACATTTCTCCCCCCCCCCCGCCAGTCATTACTTGCCCCTCCTCTTCTCCCTCCCCTGCCTCCTTTTTCAAAATGGAAAAATAAAGGGAAAGGCAAGAAAGTGATGGAGATGGGAAAAGAGAGGGGCGTTAGTGTCAAAGGGAGGCCGTCCTGTGGCAGGCCACATTGCAAGTGGACCTGCCTCAGTTTGCCTCCTTCAGAGTCCCCAGAAATAGTTCAAACAGTCTTTCTGAGTACTATGGTCCTGGGGGGGAGGGAGGGCTAACTTACTACAACACTCCCATGCACATAAACCGTAAGAGAACAAGTCCAAACGCCAAGTCCTATAACTGTAATGCCAGCAGACCCCCGGCATAGGCAGGCGGGATCAAATCTGGGATTCTGGAGCTAACTGCATGACCATCTACTGCATGAGCTAAAAGCCACATGTGCCTTAGCTAAGGCTGTGGCAGACAGGGCTGGCTCCAGGCACCAGCTTACCAAGCAGGTGCTTGGGGCGGCCACTTCGGAGAGGGGCGGCACGTCCAGCTGTT
>NW_020664462.1:15675713-15693567 GCF_002925995.2 Terrapene triunguis | reverse complement strand
CTAATATCCTGGGGCTGACACTGTTACGACAATGCTGCATCTAACACATGTAAGCTTTTACCTATACAGTGGGCTAGATTCTCTGCAGTGGCTACAAATGGCACATCTACTGTGCCCATAAAAGCAGCTGTGACCAAGGGAGGATTCAACCTAGAGAAGGTCAAGCAGAAATACAGCTGCTTCTCTCTCCCAGGGATTCTGTTAAGGCGGGGCAGCCTTAAAATCAAGCCAGATAGCCCTGCCGTAGGCTGCCTAGCAGATGTGCTCAATCAAAACATCTGTAATAAACCTGTGGGCTTATTACTAGGCACTGTGTTAGCTCCAGCTCAACATCCAGCCAGCAGAGAACTCTGACCTTCAGGGTACAGGAAAGGGAAGTACATGAAGTCAGAGGTAATTAGGCTCTGGAGATACCCAGAGACTGCATTAGTGGTTTAATGCAGGAGCCACAGACCGAAGACAGCAGCCTAGGGGCTGGGGATGGTGGACAGAGAAACATCCTGTGCTGGCAGGGGGCCAGCAGTAGCTGCAGCAGGAGAATGTAGGTCTGAGGTTTGCTGGCCAGAGGACAGTCCAAAGGCATTACAATAATGTGGTTATCTGTAGACCCCTGTACTGAACTGCCCTTAGAGGCTGGGTCTAGCTAGTGGGTATATCTCCAGTACATAGTCAACCTGGGTTTAGGGGACCCGCACCTGCAAACCCTTTCTTTCCAAGCTCATGCTTGAGCATCCACACCACATTGCTATGTGAGCTTCACACCCATGCCCATCCACAATGCACTACGCAGACATGAGTTTGACTTTGCTGGTTCTGGGGGCACATCCCAGGGTTCTTAGCGCACTTGTTAACTGTAGCTACATTAGGTCTTGGTTCACGATGTATTGTGGGAGCATTTGTCTGTCCAGCCCACAGCACTTGACTGGAAGTGCTCTTAGCCCACCAATACAACTGGCCAAGCCATTTTGGGGTTTTCATGCTCCCTGCAACTAGTCAGTCACATGGATTCAGCACCGGTGGAAAAACTTCCCCTGCTCATGCTTTCCCTCCTGTTCTGGGAATCAGGCAATGCAACTGTGAGACGCATGTTGTGGTGGCAGTTTTTGTCCTATTGAAGACCCCCCCCCCCCCCCCAGCGCCAAGCCGAGCACCACACTAGGCTGCTCCCAGTGCTGGGCCGAGCCGCCGGGCTGAGTCAAGTCGTTTCCTCCCCCTCCCCCCGAGCGCTGCACTTCTCTTGCCCAAGCACCAGGCTGAGCTGCCCTCCCCCAGCACCGGGCCGGGCCAGCCCCAGCACTGGGCTGAGTCAAGTTACCCCCCCCCCAGGCCAGAGCGCTGGGCTGAGCCGAGCTGCTCCCTCCTGCTCGAACGCCGAGCCGGTGGCCCTAGTGCCCGGCTGAGCCGCCTCACTTCCCCATCAGACTCCCCCACCCGCTGCTTGCCAGCAGCATCCGTCCTCACTCCCCCGCCCCCAAAGAGAAGCAACATGTTGAGCAGCGGGGACCTGGGGGCGGGGGAGGTGGAGTGCAGGTAGGCAGGCAGCAATAGCAGCAGGCGGTGGGTGGGGAGGCCTCAGGGAAGGGGCGTGGCCACTGCGGTCCAGGTGTCCCTCAGGGCCGGCTGCCAGGGAAGGCAAAGGCCTATTATACTCCCTGCCCATGCTTCAGTCCAATTCTAGTTTTAAAAAAGTAAGTATTGCTCTATATAAGGCCTCCCACTCCTGTGTCCCCTGGTATGCCCTAAGCTGCATTAGCTATAGAGTTTTATATGTTTTAGAGACATAACAATGTACAAATATCATTAAATATCTGTATTTTTAAAATGTTACTTCTGTTTACATACCTGTGTATATTTAAATTTGGGCAGAAATAGTGATGATTTCTGTAACTTGGGGCTTCTTTTTATAAACTGTAATGTTATACTGAAAAATGTGACTATTCCCCCCTCCTTAGTTAGGCTCCAATCCAGCAATGTGGAAGGACCCCTGCCCCCCCCCCCCATCCTACTGAAGTGTCTGTTTGCAGGCATCTCGTTGCACACCTGGGACCTTGCTCAATATTTGTACCATGTGTAAAGATATAGGGATCTGATCTTGTGAGGGGCTGATCACCTTCAGAATTGGGTCTAATCAAAAGCTGCCTATAGAAGTGCTGAGGATGATTATTGCTTGTTTCCTTAGGTAGAGACTATGGGAATGGTTCTGCTTCGTTTGGCGTTGCTGCTGCTACTAACCTTCTCCAGTAACAATGTGGAGGGAGAGCGAGATCAAGAGGTGTTTTGTGGAGGTTAGTGGTTGGTTGGTTTGGGTTGGGATTTTTTTGCATTCTTATACCTTGACATTTCACAGATTAAAAACTCTGCCAAAGTTTTCAAACGTAGGTGCCATACGTAGGCCCTCTAAACATAGGTCCTCTATAAAAGCAGCCTGATTTCTAGAGGTGCTGAGTGCTAGAGATGGTCAGGAAATGGAGCTGGGATGGGGGGAATTTTTGTTAACTTTTTTTTTTAGAAATGTTTGTTTCTGGTTTTTGTGCATTTTTCTGACCAACTTTCCTGAGCACTCATCACTCTCAATCTTGTCTCTGCCGTACGGAGGGAGGTCCAGCAACTTTGCTGCCTCCTGCTGGTAGCTGCTGACTTTCTTCTTTCTGGAGGATACCAGGACTCTTTTAAAGGGCCAGTCCACCTGGGAAATTCCATGAAGGGCTACAGTCCCCATGGTGCTCCAGGGCAGGAAGAGGATGGCCATTTTCTTTTACATTAAAAAATAATGTTCTATGGTGGCTAAACCTCCCTGTCTAAGAGATGGTGAAAGAAAGGGAGACCATTCAGACCAAACTGCACTCTTCTATACAACATCCTTCCTTAGGAACCCCACACCGGGGTGTGGTGGATGCACCCAGCCGCACTGGGGAGATGTTAGCTGGGTGTTTATGGTGTGAGAATCAGCCATGTAAAGGTAACATTATCGACACTTAGCGCTAATAGCCCTTTAAAGTGACTGGGGGATTTTAGTACCTCTCTTAGTGCTGTATTCATCTCTCTGCAGATTCAGTTTTCTTTGCAGTCAGGATTAGAATCTTAATTTTTAACCAAGTGCTAGCTTAGATCCTGTTGAAGGCAGCAGAATCTCCACAGGGAGACTCTGAATTGTTAGAATTTCATATTTTTCTGTACCTGCATAGACCCCTTGTCCTTGCACGCAAGCCACCAAACAGTATCATCTGGCATCGATACTTCAGTCACTACCAGCCTAGAAGAGATTCAAACCAGTAGCCCAGATAAGAGAGGCTCCACAGCCTCTTGTCACTTCCTTCAGCCATCCGATCCCCTCCCTAGCCCTTTAAATCATACAACCTTTCTTTACAAACTTGCCTATGTCACTGCATCCTATTACAGCTCTAAATTGGCACTTCTGAAAACAGTGTGTCAGGAGCAGCTCCTCCTGAAATTGCAGTTTGGTGCTGAGCAGGAAGGGAGGTCTGGCATGCTTGAGAGGTAGCATGGAGGCATTTAAAACGCCACTGAACTAGGCAGAGAGAGCCTGGCTTTGTTCAGGAGTATTGCCTGTATGCAGGGCTACCCATATCGCACCTTTCATCCAAAGCTCTCTCGTCTCGTTGGGGATTCCACCTGGCTCCAAATAACAAGGCTTTGGCATATATTGACAGTAGTGCACACAAGGGGAAAAACTCTCCATCTGTGGTCTCCTAGCAGAGAGACAAGTGGCTGAATTTCTTAACAGATGGCTTAACAAACTACAAGAAACACGTGTCCCCCTGAGACAAATAACCTGACATCAGATCGTTTCAACAACATATTGAAATAAATCCTCCCTCATGAACGCTGGGGCTTCAGATGCAGCCATATCTCAGTCCCAGGATCCCTTGACAAAGCTTTGGGTGATGCAAGCACAACAGTTTTGAGAGATACCACCCTGCATTCTCTGCAAGCAGCAGAAGGAACCAGGGTGGCAGGCTGAGCAGTGACTGAAACGGCCTACAGATGCACAGTGATTAGAGAAATTGGGAGCTGAGGTATTAGTACCTGTCCACCAATATTAGATCTATTTAAGCCCAATAACCTCTTTGTTCCGAGAACTGTTTGTTTTTAACTTTGATAGTTGTATCATTTTAACTGGGTGGGAATATATTTGGGCTGCCTATTACAGACAGAGCTGGCACTGTCACCTGTAATGTTTCCCGACACCTCCCACTAATCCTGTTTTCAGTTCCTTATAACTTTGCCAAACTTTCACTGTTTGGGCTGAAATTTTCCATAGAATCATAGAATATCAGGGTTGGAAGGGACCTCCGGAGGTCATCTAGTCTCTCCCTGCTCAAAGCAGGACCAATTCCCAACTAAATCATCCCAGCCAGGGCTTTGTCAAGCCGGGCCTTAAAAACCTCCAAAGAAGGAGATTCCACCACCTCCCCAGGTAACGCATTCCAGTGCTTCACCACCCTCCTAGTGAAAAAGTGTTTCCTAATATCCAACCTAGACCTCCCCCACTGCAACTTGAGACCATTGCTCCTTATTCTGTCATCTGCCACCACTGAGAACAGCCAAGCTCCATCCTCTTTGGAACCTCCCTTCAGGTAGTTGAAAGCAGCTATCAAATCCCCCCTCATTCTTCTCTTCTGGAGACTAAACAATCCCAGTTCCCTCAGCCTCTCCTCATAAGTCATGTGCTCCAGACCCCTAATCATTTTTGTTGCCCTCCGCTGGACTCTTTCCAATTTTTCCACATCCTTCTTGTAGTGTGGGGCCCAAAACTGGACACAGTATTCCAGATGAGGCCTCACCAATGTCGAATAAAGGGGAACGATCACGTTCCTCAATCTGCTGGCAATGCCCCTACTTATACAGCCCAAAATGCCGTTAGCCTTCTTGGCAATAAGAGCACATTGTTGACTCATATCCAGCTTCTCGTCCACTGTGACCCCTAGGTCCTTTTCTGCAGAACTGCTACCCAGCCATTCGGTCCCTAGTCTGTAGCAGTGCATGGGATTCTTCCGTCCTAAGTGCAGGACTCTGCACTTGTCCTTGTTGAACCTCATCAGGTTTTTTTGGCCCAATCCTCTAATTTGTCTAGGTCCCTCTGTAACCGATCCCTACCCTCTAGTGTATCTACCACGCCTCCCAGTTGAGTGTCATCTGCAAACTTGCTGAGAGTGCAGTCCACACCATCCTCCAGATCATTAATAAAGATATTAAACAAAACCGACCCCAGGACCGACCCTTGGGGCACTCCGCTTGAAACTGGCTGCCAACTAGACATGGAGCCATTGATCACTACCCGTTGAGCCCGACGATCTAGCCAGCTTTCTATCCACCTTACAGTCCATTCATCCAGCCCATACTTCTTTAACTTGGCGACAAGAATACTGTGGGAGACTGTATCAAAAGCTTTGCTAAAGTCAAGGAATAATACATCCATGACAGATGCCTGCCTCAGGCTGAAATTTTGGGGAAATTTTCAGCAAAAATGGTTCTGTTTCTAAGAATGAGATTAGGCAAAACCCTTTTTTTTCCTAATGTTAAATTTTTTTAGTCTTTTCATTGAGAAGCTTTAATGCCCCCATGCTTTGCAGTGGGAACTTGACACTTGGCTCTGAGCCTCTGAGGTTTACTCTGGTTTCAGGGATATGCCTTTTGCTGTTCCTGGTTTAAAAAAAAAATAAAAAGACCAAATTGTACATCTTTGAAAAATTGCCGTTCACATGCGCTCAGTTAAGACTTGTTAGTTTGGCAACTAAATTCTGCAGCAATTGCACTGAGCATGCTCCAACTGAGGGCTGCAGGGGCTGAGCAGGACTTTCCCTACAATTGCTGATCTAACTGCTATGAATCCCTGTAATGCTGGGCACTGGAACGGAGAGCAGGGAGACTGTCTCAGCTATGCTCTCAGTGATCCCACCTCTGCCACTCAGATATTGAGGAAGAGAAAGCTGTCTGAAATGCAGTTGGGACAAGAGACAGATCAGGAATGGAAACAGTGGTGCTGGAACAAGGGGATCCCGGGGGCCAAGGCCCTTACTTTTTTGCCAGGGCAGACCCCACCTCCTTCCCCCTCCCTCTTCCCCCCCAAGGCCTCACTGCCCAGCCAGGCCAGCAGCTGGTGGAGTCCAACCACGGAGCCCAGGCAGTTGTGGGAGCTGTGTGGACCCCAAAAGCAGCCCCCTGCCCATGTCCCCACTCCCCGCCCAGGGCAGGTGGAAGTGGAGGGTCTGTGACTCCATGCCAGCTCCCCACAGCTGCCCGTGCGGCTTTGTCCCTGACCTGGCTCAGGGCAGGAGGTGGGGGTTTGGAGCCACAGCCCAGCCATGGTAAGAGCCACGCAGGCAGCTGTGAGGAGCCAGGGACCTCCATCTGCCCTGGGTGGAGGGCCTGGGAGGTGGGGACATGGGCCAGGGGCTGCTCTCCTCAGGCCCCCCCCCACGGGCAGTGGAGGGTCCACCGCAGCTCCCCACAGCTTGTCTTATGGCCGGACTGTATCTCCGAGGCCCCACCCACTGGCCAGAGCCAGGTTTGGGACAGAGCCACGCAGACAGCTGTGGGGATTGGGGCCCTCCACCTGCCCTGGGTGGGGGGGTCCAGGCAGTGGGGACATGGGTAGGGGGCTGCTTTTAGACCACTTTTGGGAAGGCTCAAACACCCTTGAGTGGAAGTGAGATGAGGGGGTGGTATTATCCCCATTTTACACATGGGGAACTGACGGATGGAGAGATTAAGGTCAAAAGTGTCCACTAATTTTGAGTGCCCAATTTAGGTGTCTAGGAGCTCATTTTTTCAGAGTACTTATTATATAGCTCTTTGTGTTCCAAGCACAGCTCCCATTGACCTCATTTGCAGCTGGGAGAGATTAGTACTTCTGCAAATCAAACCCCAGGGTCTCACATTGAGCATGCAGAAAATGAGGAGCACACAGTGGCCACCCATGAAAAGACAGGTTTAAGTGACTTGCCCGGCATCACACAAGAACTCTCTGGCAGAAGCAGGGGTAGAATCCGCTTCTCCAGGGCAGCATTCAGCTGCTTTAACCATGAGACCGTTCTTTCTTTTCCTATAATCACCTGCCTTATTCACTAAACACCTTCCAACTTCTGCAACAAAGCGCCATGGGTTCTACAGACAACAGCCTCCTTCATGGGTCTCTTCATTCTGGCATTTCCTAACTTATGAGTGTTAAACTTTGCAACCTCAAAGGTGGTGTTTGTTTGTTTGTTTTTTGTTTTAAATGTAGTTTGTCTATGATTACTTATTTATGAGAGCAAGGTAGGCGAGGTAATTTCTTTTATAGATAATATTGGAAATATCTTTTATTTTTGACATACAAAGCTGTGCTGGGTGTTTTACAGCCCAGTACAGAAAGACATGATCCCCACCTTAAGCAGCCATCCAGTATAAAATATATAATTCCTGAGTCAGAGATGCTGGAACTAGTGGTGCTGCCACACCCCCTGGTTTGACGTGGTTTCCATCATATACAGGGTTTACAGTTTAGTTCAATGGCTCTCAGCACCCCCACTATGCAGATTGTTCCAGCACCCCTGTCCTGAGCAGTTTATATAGTAATTTTCTTCTGAAAACATCTAATAGTGGCCTAGAAACCAATCTAGATTTAAAAGAAATACCTTCAAACAATGCTGATGTGCAGCCACCTCTGAGGTGGAATATGGTAGTTCTTTAACTCTGGCATGCTGCACAATTGTCCAGGACAGAAAGTGAAGGAGAGAACATCTTACCACTCTCTTTAATCATACGCAAAAAACTCAGTACAGTTACTTAACCAACAATATAGCCTTTTTAAAAAACAAACTTGTAATTAAATAAAGATTCTGTCTCTTAAGAATGTACTGCAAGCTTCATTTCTGATGTTACAGTTAAATAAAGAAATACGTATCTGATTAACTGGAATCCTTTCATGCTTATTGCTTGAGTCAGAGGTCTTATAGAAAAGTATTTGAGATTTTAAACTGGGATCTGAGGACAGCCTGTACCTGGTCTCTAAGTAGTCTGACTGTGTTGCAATATTCTGTTCTGTGGCTGATAAATTTATTTGTTGGGATAAAACAAATGGTGCTCAGATCTGAAACTTAAAATAAACGTCTTTTTCTGGCTACTTGTACTATATTATTTGTACTGTTACAAATTCTCAGCCTCGGTTCCTGAACTTCCGCACTTCCGGCCACATAATTTGTGATTGAACTAGAATGTATATTTTAGAAAGATATCCAGTCTTGATTTAAAGATTCCAAATGATGCAGGGAGGAAAAAAACCCAATTTTTTTCCTTAGAATAAACAAGATCATCCCCCTTCACTCCCCCCTCATCCCTTCTCTGGTTTTTCATTCCCAGAAGACTGCATACTGTCCTCTTTTCATCCTTCATCTTCCTTTCTGAATTTGAGGTGGTTTCTATTTTCTAAGTTGCTTTTCAGTTTGGTTAAATTGGAACAGGCCCACCATATTCTGAAACTAAGAATATTTTCTGCTGAAGACTTATGGTATGCTCTCATTATAGAACCTGTTCAGTAGAGTATAAGTAGGTAATCTTCCAGACATAAAAATCCCCTAAACTCACCATTTGTTAAAGAATAATTAAGTATCTAAGATGCTTCAGACAGAATAAGTCTAAAGCTTGATGTCTAGAGGAGTTAGTGTGCTACATATGACCCTGTTTGCTAGACATTATGGTAATTTCATAGTCAGTAAGTGATATTGGCCTTTGTCCCAGAAGTTGTGTCTACACTAGGGTTTTGGCAAAAAGTTCCCACCCTCGCTACTACGAGTGTAGTTCCACTGATGGTAACAATAGAGGGAGCTCTAGTATAGACTGGCTACTTGGCTTTTTAGCACTGGTGTCTAACCCTGCTTGGAGCAGATCTAAAGGACAAGGTATTAAATACACTGCTGACTGCAGGAGCCTTATCTACACTAATGCTTCCACTGTTGGGAAATTTTTGCTAAAAATTCCTAGTGTAGACAAACCCTAATGTAGACACCTTTGATTTAGTATGTGGGAAAGGGAGGACTTGTCTCAGAATGTGCCTAACTCCTCGGCAGACTCTTGGTCCCTGCTGGGAGGTGTAACCTGTGGCAGTGCGGTCTTAGGGCATGTCTTCACTACCCGCCGGATCGGCGGGTAGCAATCGGTCTATTGGGGATCGACTTATCGCGTCTAGTGAAGACGCAATAAAATTGATCCCTGATCGCTCTGCCATCGACTCCAGAAATCCACCGCGGCAAGAGGTGGCAGCGGAGTTGACAGCGCCGCGGCAGCGGTCGACTTGCCGCCGTCCTCGCAGCCAGGTAAGTCGACCTAAAATACGCAACTTCAGCTACGCTATTCACGTAGCTGAAGTTGCGTATCTTAGGTCGACCCCCCGCTGTAGTGTAGACCTAGCCTTAGTGAGATCACGGCCTGAGAAAGCAGAGGAAAGCAGAGACACCAGAGATGGCTGGATCTCAACATAGAACCCAGATTCACACTCCTTCAGCCTCCCTGGACTATCTTCTTCAGCTCTGGCAACATGGCTCATAAAGTTGGTATCCTACCATTGGTTTCACCTCCCCTTCACCTGCTGTGCATACATACTTCCCACCTTCACCTTGCATTAAAAAAACAAAAACACACAGAGAGGAAATTGTTACTGCTCAGAATTAATGACCTGGGAAATTAGGATAAATGTTACATGGAGTCATTGTTCTCTGACACTCTCCTTTCCCTCTAACTAGCCATTCATTCTAGCCTTGTGGAGCCAAGTTTGTAAAATTCCATCGTTTTTAACAGTGATTAAACCTATAGGATTCTATTGAAATGACTCAAAACTCTGTAGTAATAGAGAATGAGATCCTTTTTGAACCATCCCATAGGAGTCCACAAGAGGATAGAAGCCATATTTACAGCCCACAAGTGAGACATTAAAATATGTATTGCATAAGAGCCCTAGGTCTTTAAATAATTTTGACATTTGTAGTGTGATGGTATTTACAAGGGACCTACCAAAATAAAGTCTGCTTTTGTATGAGGAAATCAGTCAAGTTTTGTTTCTTGATCCTGACAGCTACTACACTTGCACACAGAGATTCTCTTTTTCTTTTGGTGAGAACTTTCCTTTTCCAGGGACTTAAGGAAAGATCTTGCTCCCACTGAAATCCATGACAAAACTCCCATTGATTTAAATGAGAGTAGGAGCAGGCCCTTCAAGCTTAGCTGCATTTTGTTATGAAATCGCTATAATGTGCTTTGTGAGCCAGGTGGTTAAATAATCAGAAAGTTTTTCTAGCTGATGCTAGAACATAGCTGTGATAGAGAATTCCACTGTACCCCTAAGGAATGGTCTGGTTCCAAAGCCCATATAACTATGGTGATCTTAGTAGAAGATACAGTAACATTTCAGTGAGCTGCTTATTTTATTGGTAAGTTTTAGATACTGTAGAGTTAACAGATTTTTATCTTGCCTGAAATATGCTTAGTTGAGGGCATACTTCAGTATGGCTCCATTGTTAGCAGACCTTCAGCAGTGTGTGTCAAATATCAGTGTAATGGACTTACACAGGCTATTGATTTAATGACAACTATTGCTGCTAGGAATTGTTCTAATGTTTTCATTAGACTTAAAAAAATGTTTTAACAACAAGTTCATTCAGAACTGGATAATTGCAAAGCCCTACGCTGCTAAGAATCGCATTCCCTATAGAAGTGTAGTTTAGATGATCTTTTTGGAAGATAAGCAGACTAATAATAAAGGCAAGGTTGAGGGGAATTGGGAATAGTCTAAATCTCTTAACAAAAATAAATAAAAAAGTGTTATTACAAATTGTATTATCAATGAAGCTGGCTGAAATTTTTTGAAGTTTTGACCAAAATATTTTCATGGACTTTTTTTTTATTATTATTTATTACCATCTCTAATCATCAAAATGTGGCCAGTAGCCACTTTTCTTATCCCTTTTTGACAATTTGTTTATTGTTTTTATTTCTCCCACTACTGGTTGTCAGGAGGGATTGAACCTGTGACCTTCAATACAAAAAGCATAAGCCTCTTTCGCTTCAGCTAAAGGAAAAACTCTATTAGCTTTTAGCAGTAATTGGCTCTTTTCCTTTATGTGAGCCAGCCAGTCAAGGGCATTTTGGGGAGTTTCTCTGCTCTCACATGCATTTGTGGTGCTCACCAAGAGCACATGCTTTTCTAGAATGGCGAGCTACCATTGACTGAAGTTAGATCTGCTTATACTTCCGGATTAACTAGCTCAGTGTTTTCCAACCTTTTTCCATTTGTGGACACCTAAAAAAAAATGTTGAATGGAGGTGTGGGCCCCTTTGGAAATCTTAGACATAGTCTGTCAAGTGCCAGGGATCCGCGGATGACAGATTGGTCCACAGTGGTGCTAGAACTAGGGGTTTTGGGGGTGCTGCCACATTCTCTGGCTTGAAGTAGTAATAACAAATACCAAATACGTGGTTTCCATCATCAGCACTGCCACTATAAAAATTGTTCGAGCACCCCTGCAGGTCTATGGTAATGACAACCTTTCATGGACCCCTTAGACATAGTCTGAGGATCCCTAGGGGTCCATGTACCACATGTTGAAAACCACTGAACTAGCTCAATGCTAGAACAGCCCATAAACACGTGTGGAGAAGGAAATTCCCATGTGCAGCTGTTAGGAAGGTTCATAACCCAGCCTCCCCTCCATCTTTCAGTGATGGTGTTTTTCTTCTGAGATGATCTTAAGCTTCTGCTGTGTCTGGTCCACCTGGCTTACCCTTTTCCAATTCAATTGTATGGGCTCCATTTTTGTTTACTTCATACATTACTGCCATGTTGTGCTGGTCACTGTGCCTGATATGTTGTGTGAGTATGTGCATATTCCCTTCTGCTGCAGGTTTCTTGACTTTCCTTCTAAAGAATCACAGCTTTCAGGCTCCTTGAGAGCATGTAGTCCTGAGTCTGGTTTTCAGAACTTCTGGGCACCAGCTGCTCTAGTTGACTTCATTTGGAGTCTGAGGTGCTCAGATTAGGTACTCAGAGTACCTAAAAGTAGATGCTACGATGGGTTCCCACCCCGAGTGCCACCTAGAACTGTGGTACCACTGAGCTCTTGTGACCCAGCCTGGGCTCCCTTTTACACTGTACCATAACTGTAACAGACAGCTAGTACATACATAGTTGGATTCTTAACTCTGTTTCCATTGAAGTCAATGTGAGTTTTCCACTGAGTTCAGTGGGAGCAGGAGCAGTTACAAAGTTATCTATTTCAGACACATTTTTAATTTTATTCTCTAAGAATGTTAAATAGCTTAATGTTAATACCTGATATATTAATACATAAGGGGTGTGGGATTCTAATTATGTCAATATTAAAAAATCAGTATCGTGTACAATATAGCATTTCCTGGGTGTAAAGAAAAATAATAGGTTTCAAAAAATGCTATTCCTGTCTTAAATAATTGATTTCCCTTTTGTCATCTATTGGATGTAAATAAATAAATTAATGGAAATATCCTTCTGGTTTTGCAATCTCCAAGACTGAGGATACCTAATAACAAATATAACTTTGGAGAAAGGAATTTACTGTCTAGTAAGTCTGACTGTGGTCTCACTTACACAGCTTTTAAATCAGCAGAGTTATTCCTGATTTTCCATGGTACGAGATCAAACTCGGAGGTGTGTAAAACTCTGGGCCAGGTCCTGAGCTTGTGTAAATTAGCAGCTCCCTGGAAGTCAATAGAGCTATTTGGATTTGCATGAGTTGAGGCACTGGTTCTGTAGTGCTGCAACCTCCTACTCTTCTTCCTATGTCTTGTGCTATAATTTTCTTTCTTTTTAACTAAAGAAAATGAGGTCAGTTTGGGAGAAAGAGGAGCTGACTGAAAGAAGGTATTGTATGCTGTACGAACCCCTTGAGGCACATGTTTTGACTGCCTCATCAGAGCATGTTACTTAGCTCACAGTTGTGCATGTGAGGGCAGGAGACCCGAGAGTAAGTAATTTCCCCGTTTCTCTCTAAAATTGTGTTTTAGTAGTACTTACAGGGACACCCTGTTCTTTTTGCCTGCAGAAATCATTTTGCATTCCTTCAGCAACTTTAGCTTCTGCTTGATTTCTCTATCTACCTAGAGCTTGGAGTTGGATAGATGGGTAGATAGGTTTGAAGTTATCCTCTTGTGCATGAATGTCTGCTTGTTTCAGATAAAACGTTCTGACATCTCAAACTTCTATCTTGAGCATATATTAGACACAGTCGCTTCATACACATATATATATATTGGCCTTGTTCAGAGTGTGATAGTTCAGTGGAAGGTTTCCATTAAAAAACACATTTTGTGCCTGGTTTGGAGGAGGAGGAAGATTTATAACTCAGCTTCACAAATTCACTCTGAGCTGGAAACTGGCTAAGCTTGAGGGGAATTCTCAAGTGCTGTATGTCTATATTTAGAGACAGAGAGAGGAAGGAGGGTCCTGTGATTAAGGCAGTGGATTGGGACTTGGGAGATAGAAGTTCAATACCTGACTCTGCCACCCATTCACAGTGTGACCTTAGGCAAGTCGCTTAATCTGTTTGTGCCTTAGTTTCCCACTTGTAAAATAGGGATGATAATATTCCTACCTTCCCATCCTCCATTCTTGCCTAGTTAGAATGGAAGATGTTTGAGGGACATGAATTACTATGTGTTTGGACAGTGCTTAGCACAATGGGATGTAGGTACTACTGTTATACACAGGGCTGGCTCCAGCGTTTTTGCTGCCCCAAGTGGTGGGGAAAAAAAGAAAAAGCCACGATTGGCTGCTTTATTCTTCAGCGGCAATTTGGCAGGTCCTTCCCTCCGAGAGGGACTCGCCGCTGAAGAGCCGGACCTGCTGCCCCTTTCTGTTGGCCGCCCAAAGCACCTGATCTTAATTTAAATAGCTGTGAACCAGTCAGAGAGCTGAGTTAGAGTATAGTCATATTTTACTCCGATCTTTTAAATATATAATTTGTATAACCAGGGCCGGCTCCAGGCACTAGCCCAGCAAGCAGGTGCTTGGGGCGGCCAACGGAAAGGGGCGGCAGGTCCGGCTCTTCAGCGGCAATTCGGCGGCGGCGAGTTGGTGAAAATAAACTCTGACCAACATAAGTTTCACTGACAAAAGCACGGGTGTGGACAGCCCTATGTCAGCGGGAGATGCTCTCCCGCCAACATAGCTACCGCCGTTCATTGGGGATGGTTTAATTATGCCTTAGTTAAGATGAATAGTTCTGAGCTCCAGGAATATAAGGCATGTTTTCTAATCCTCTAATCATTCTCATGGCTCTTCTCTGAACCCGCTCCGATTTTTCAACATCCTCCTTTAATTGTGGGCACCAGAACTGGACACAGTATTCCAGGAACAGTCACCCCAGTGCCAATTACAGAGGTAAAACAACCTCTCTACTCCTGCTCAAGCTTCTCCTGTTTATGCATCCAAGGATCTCATTTGCCCTTTTGACCATAACGTCCCACTGGGAGCTCATAGTCAGATGATTATTCACCATGACCCCCAGACCTTTTTCAATGTCACTGCTTTTGAGGATCGAGTCCCCCATCTTGTAAGTATGGCTTACATTCTTTGTTCCGAGGTGTATACATTTACATTTGACTACACTGAAATGCATATTGTTTGCATGCACCCAGCTTACCAAGCAATCCAGATTGCTCTGTATCAGTAACCTGTCCTCTTCATTAGTCACCACACCCCCAATTTTTGTGTCACCTGCAGACTTTATCAGTGATTAATTTTATGTTTTCTTCCAAGTCATTCATAAAAATGTTAAATATCATGGGGCCAAGAACCCTGCGGGACCTGACTAGAAACACACCCATTTGCTGATGATTCCCTGTTTACAATTACATTTTGAAACCTCTGAATTAGCCAGCTTTTAATCATTGAATGCGCACCATATTACAAATATCTGACCCAGAGAGTATTTTTGTTACAGTTTGGAGAACTCAGCTTTGAAAGAGGAGTGTTCAGCAGGCAATAAAAACCACCAGCTGGCGAGCCTTTTATTTGCAGTCAGAGGGTGTAAACATTTGGGGCTAAGGGAGGCTGCAGGAATTGGGAACAGGAAGATTCTAAAACCAGACTGTGACCCTGTTTCTCTTCTCACTGGCACTGGATAAATCAGGAGAAACTGTAGCTCAGTAATTGTGTTACACTTCTGTAAAACTGATAGAAGAGAGGGGAAGAATCAGGCCCTGTGCTTATACAAGGAACTGAGGAAATTCTTAAGTAGCTGGGAAATTGGAATTGCATGGACTGTGTCGTATTCTGGCTTGAGTTCAGGAAATCAAGAGTTGAGTCTTCCCTGAAACTCACAATGGAGTTGTAACTATATATGCATCAGCCAGGGGAGTTTGCATTATGTATGCACAAGAGACTGATGAATTCCAAGATAAAATGTCTTGATCTGGAACTCAGTTACATAACTTTTTAAAAATGTGTTTTCAACCCATTACCAACAACTGAAGTTGAAGATCAAGATGCATAATTTCTTCTGGACATTTGCTTTTATTTCTGGTGTGCTTTCCTGGAAAATCATAAACCTGTGGAGATATAGCTGACAACAAGTTACAGACCTACATATTTAGTTTTAGCAGTAAGTCAGTCAGACATCTAGGCAATTACTTTCCGTTCAAGATGACAACTTAGAGACATGTTTATTATGTCTCCAGGAATCCCTGTTATTTTAAGATCCTTTCCAGACTGCAACCAGTGCTAACTCGCCAGTATTTGGAGATTCTTGTCTCTGCTTTGGTTTCCTATCTGGCCTGGAGTACTCAATTATTGACTTGCTGGCCCCCTTTCAACCTTTCCAATTCATTTCCTGCTTCCATGCAATTTCTTGGGGGGGCTGTGAGGCAGTCTAAACGTAGGGTCTCAAATCTTCATCAGTCCTGGTGGGTCTATGCTGGGTTAACTAATTTTTGAAGTGTATTAATCCGCACACAGCTTTTTGTGGAACCTAGTTATCTTGGCAGGGTGGTGAATCCTTAAATACAGGGCTGATCTCTATGCTCAGCCTCAGTTTGACTCTTGAAAATAGCTTGAAGTCCAGTCTTGCAATGTTCAGAGTTCCCCTTGAGAGGTGACGAGTGCCTTCAATTCCACCGGAGGAGGCACCGAGTACCCTGCAGAATGGGGCCCTATCCTCTCTTACGCAGAAGTAATGGATTCTGCTCCCTTGGATTCCCTGTGATGTTCCTTGCCTCTGTCCTGCTACTGGGCCCCCTTCCTAGTTCCTTCTGACTTTCCTGTAGGGGCCTTGTTTCCAGTTGCCCCCACAGTAGCTGCTTTCTGAGCCCCACTAAAAGGGGAAGTTTGACAATGAGGGAAGGCAGGTTAATAGAGCTACTCCCCTTACAACTTTGGGAAGGAGAGAATGTGGAGAGCCATGGGAACCCCCCAGGAGGGGTTCCCATGGATGGGAGTATGGGGTCTTAAGGCTTTTGTAGTTCTATATTCCTTTGTGCTTCTTTTAATAGGTAATACAATCATTGGCTCCATTCAATAGATAAAAGTCCAAGGTGGGCTGGGTAAGAATGTAGCATTTTTTGAGAAACTGGGCCATATTCTGCTCTAATTCACACCAGTCTAAATCCAGAGTAACTTTATTGACTTCACTGGCGTTACTGTGGTTTTACACCAGTACGTCTGAGAGCAAGATCTGACCCACTAGATCTACAGTGTAAGGAGCACCATTCAGCCCACAGGAGTTGTAACTCCTGCCCAACTTGATTAGCTAGCAAAATAGTTACTGTTCCATGAGTACATCCAGTGCCATATAAGCCAGAGGCTTCCCTCAGGCAGTGAACATATGAGCTTAGTTGGAACAGATTTTGTTCTCTTTTGACACTTGATTGGGAAATCAGTTATGTCTGTGAGGGAGAAAAGGTGCTTGTATTGGAACAGATGGTATTCACCTGCTGAAAGATGCAGAGTCTGACTAGCTAGGAAACTCGGACAAGGACAGGGCTCCTGGAAGCCATTCTTTTGTCACCACCCAGTGGGATGATTCAGTTCAGTCTATTTGGGACTGAATGCAACAACCACAACAACAACAAAATTAAGGGGGTGGGGCAAGATGTGGTGGTGGGGGGAAATCTGGGGCAGCCCTCCTCACAAGCATGAGAGGCCAACGTGACTGTATCACCTGTGCTTTGTGGGCTGTGCTGGCTCCCAGTTGGTTTCAAAAAAATTCAAAGGCCTGGCCTTAACCTGCAAAGACCCTAATGGATTGGGACGAACTGTCTCACAGACTACCTTCTCGTCCACTACCCTGTAGGCCAACTCTGCATCACTAGAACGTTACAGCCGGGGAGAGCCAGGGCTACGCTGTCAGGCAGTGAGGCAGAGCGTTCTCAGTGGCGGGACCCTGGCTGTGGAAGTTGCTGCCAGAGAAGATCAGACTGAATCCAAACCCAGTGCCCCTGTTCCGAATCCAGATCCGAGCAAACTTTGAGGCTTGTGCCAATCTCTCCGTAACTGTAATTGGGAAAGATTTGAAGAGTAAACAGTAGAACGAGATCTGGTCAAATGGACTCCTAATACTGTCATCTGGTTTGGTTTATTTAATGGCTCATCAGTGTTTCTCTCTCATCGGCGTTTCTCATTCTCCCCCACCCCCAAAATGGGCAGAAGTCATACTCCTAGTGATGGTAATAAAACCTGGCCACTTGGTATAGGGCAAGTTGGCTCAGACCCACCAAAAGTTTTCCCCATAATTTCTTGGCCTCCTAGCCACATACAGAACACTTGCACCTCCCCAGCCAGCCAGCACTCTGTGCAGTGCATGACAACCATGCAACCCTCAGCTGCTACATC
>NW_020664462.1:15649558-15665713 GCF_002925995.2 Terrapene triunguis | reverse complement strand
AGTGAAATGTAACCTTGAGTTCCTCTAGAAGGGCCTGTGTGGTGTAGGGTGACCAGACAGGAAGTGTGAAAAACTGGGACAGGGTGTGGGGGGGTGATAGGTGCCTATATAAGACACAGCCCCAAATATCAGGACTGTCCCTATAAAATCGGGTCATCTGGTCACCCTAGTGTGGGGGTACATATGAGTGTTCAAGCAAAAAGGTCACGTCTCTGTGGTATAACATGGCGGTGGAACTTCTTTCTCAATACTGCCATCACGTGACTTCAGCAGCTCTATAAATCTGTCCATGGGAGACATCTCTCTTTCTTCCCCTCGCCCTCCCGTTCTTTTTTCTTTTTTAAGTGTCACTTCCAGATGTTTTCACAATCTACATAATGCTGCACCAGTGCCCTTTTTTGTGAGATCTAGGACGTTCTGCTTCTCGGGCTTGGGCACGATTTCTAGGAATGCTGGGGAGTCTTACTACCTAGTCCATAAATAGAAGACTGTTCTTTGTTACCTGTCCCCAAAGTCTTCTGTCACAGTCACTCAGATTTTCTGCTTTGTGTTTCTTTGAGCTTCTTTGTCTAACCTCAGGGCACTGAAATTGGCACCCCTTTGATATTCTGTGAGGGTTGGAAGGGTTTCCCAATCAAATGCATGTCAAATAGTTGCTTTTCTGTTTTCTGTGCATTCTTCTGGTCTGGAGTTATGTCTGACATCCCCCACATGCCTCATCTCCTTCTTAGATGGCAAGCTCTTCAAGACAGACTGTGCCTTTCTCTGTTTTTGGCACATATCTGCTACAATGGGATGCCAGTCCTGATTGGGAGCCCTGGATGCAATAATAATGTAAATATGTAATTTCCCTCGGAGTGTATGAGAGAAGATTTACTTGCTATTCAGAACACTTATTGACAAGTCCTGATGCAACATGAAGCTGCTAAAAGTGATGAATCAATTTTAGTCATGTTGATTCTTCATCACAGTTAAAACTTTTTGGAGGAATTTCAGGAAATATTAGCTTCATGGCCTTGGGAAAAAAACCTCCTGTCCCTTTGTAGACTTTGGCTCAGAGTATCCTCTCCTGTGATAAAATCTGGAGTGAGGGAGTATGTGGAGGATCTCTATAAAGATTCTTGCATGGAGCTCCCCCAGAGTATCATCCCATGCCCCTCACAGAGAAGGCTACAGGTCCCATTCCCAAAAACAAGCAGATCTTCCAGGTGTCTATGGGGTGCCAGGGGCATATGCATGGAGGCCCTGTGCCTCCACCCCAGCTCTGGCTCTAGGCAGCCCCTAGGAGCCATTCTACACAGAATCCCCATGGCTGTGGTTGACCCTGGGACTCCTGAAGGGTGTGGGGCTCTGTGGAAAAGATTGTTCGGCCTAGGGCTAGGTTACCTTTTGCAGGGCTTCTCTTTAGGGGTGGGAGGTGGCTTGTGTGATTTCTCCAGTCTACCCATTCTTGCTGCCTCTTCTCATTCACTACATGCAGATCTTGAACCCATAGAGAGGTTTCATCCAGGCCTTAATGTCTGGGAGGAGAGGTGCCACCTGACCCCATCTCCTCCTCTCTCCCATTGGGATGGGATGGGAGCAGAATTTGGAAGAGGTAGTTTCCCTCTTTGTGAAAATCTCAGGGGACAATCCGGGCCTTTGTTTTAATTATTCTTCCTCCTCCTGCTCCTGAAACTCTAAGACGGCTTGTTTATCTCTCATGGCACCTGTGGAAATGGCTCTCTTGCGTTCTGTGTCTGGGGGATCTGTAGTTCTGTTTTTAGGCCTGCAGTCTTGCTGTTCTGCAGATCCTCCTCTTAGTGGTGTTTATTTTTCTCTGCATTGCTTATTTCAATCTTAGCCTCTTCTTGCAGCTGTGGCTTTTCCCTGTCCCTACGGCTCCTGTATGAGCCTGATCTGTTTTCTCTCCTCCTGCAGCCTGAGGTGGGGGCAAGGCAAACAACCCCTCCCCTCACTGCAGAGGAGGCTCCCTTGCTTATTCTTGCTTTCCCTTATCTCCGGCTGTAGGAGGCTATTGCTGACACCATATCAGCTGGTGGAGCTGTCTGCACAGTGTAGCCTGATCTGTAGATTATGTTTAAGAATCCCCAGTTATCACTGTGAGGGTAGAGAGGTTCTTGTCCCAAGATCAGGCCCCATATTATTAAAATTACTGTATAGTTGGGAACCCTGATGTGCACAGTTGCAACACTCACACTACAGGAACTCCTTTATATTTACAAATAATGTATGAATACATTTAGCACAGTCACAAACAGTCTAACTCAGCAAGGTAGATAGAGATATTACAGAATGTACTTCTGAACATCCATACTTACACCATCCCTTGCAGAACAGCCTGAAATCTTCCTCATCACTGTCACGTTCCTCATCTTCACCAGTGGCCATCTTTCTGGCACCTCCCAAGGGCTACAATTCTCTCTCGCCTACTGCCCACAGCTTGGGATGTCGCTTTTATAATATGTTATGCTGGTGCTACCATGTCTAATGCACATTCAGTAGAGGTTTCGCCACTCTTCTTTATTTGTATTTCCTCCCCTTGCTAATGTTGAAGTGTCCTTCTATAGGTTAGACTATTGATACGTGAACTACCATTTCAGCTCATGATCGTATCTGATACTCCTTGCTTAAATGGATTTGTGGTTATTATTTCCATGTTCCTTGCAGTAGCACTTACAGCCTCCTATCATTGAGCAAGCTTTTCTTAGTTTCTAAAATCTAAAGGTAACCGTTGATCTATGCCAAGGGTTACAGCTGACTTAACCACCCTTATGCAAACTCATGCTTCAGCTAATGTCTTACAGGATACTGTAGGTTTCTTGCGTTACAGCGTAATATAACGAAAGCCGCTAAATAAAGGCAAGGCAGTGAATACATAATAAAGGCAAGCCTATGGGGTAAACAGTGAGGCAACCGTGGTAGGTACGTGGTTAGTAATAACCTGGAAGTGATACTGAAGAGTCAGCGCTAGAGTGTCGTACATTTGCCAGCTCTGTCATGCAGTCCCACATCTCAACTGGATTGTCCTGCATCCAGCTGGGCTGTGGGAAGAAAGCAAACGGTTGCCTACAGTTCTGCCTGTTGGCCCCTAGATGCTGCTGTGGCATCTACAGAGCTGGCTTCCTTTCGCCTCCTCTCTCGCTGCTCCTCCTGCTGGACATGGGTGTGGAACGAGCAGCTGATCTGGGAGGTGGTGGCTGTGGGAGAAGCCGCACACAAAAGGCTTTGATATCCTGGGCTCCACCCCCTGCGCTCGTCTGATGCTCCCAGCACATAGTGCCACCACCATTAGCAGCCCCAGCACCCACCTCTCTCCTCAGGAGCAATATTAACAGCCCCAACAGCTTCCCACTCAGACTACCCCAGCCACCCCGCCTGTCATCATCAAGCACCCATCCACCTACCTACTATAGGCGAAGCTATGTTCTATAACCTACTCTCCAACCACCGCTTGGGGCAGGGTGTGTTTGAACTTAAGTGTATGGTTAATTTGCAACTCATTTGAATAGAACTCCTTAAACATTTTGCATGAAATGAAGAGCAGAACAAACCTTGACAGTAATGGTATAATGAGACCTACCGCATTTCTCAAATGCTGCCTTGGTGGCCTCTTGCGGCCACCAGGGGCTTTTTGTGCAGCCACAGCCTCCGGGGCAGTGACTGGGGTTTGGGGTGGGAGAGGCAAAGCAGTGTTAACAAAGATAAAAATATCACTTTTCACAGAAACAGACTTACTAGCTAGCGAGTCAAAAAAAGCAAAAGAAACAACAACAACAAAGACCAGAACATGCAAGGCACATTATTTGTTTCCATTCTGTTTAGGTCCAGTAAAGAATAGAGACAACTGTACATTATTTTTATTGAGTCTGCAATAAAAACCTATATCAATAAATTACAATGATTTGGACGTGTATATGTGCATATTTATTTGTTTTTCCTAAAGTTAATTAAGTATTTTAGGAAAAATTGTCAGAGTGGCCACCAGCAAGAGTTGGTGGCCACCCTCTGAGGCCACCAAAATTTTTCTTGTGAGACTCCCTATGTGCACATGTGCCGTCTGCCCCTCATGTCGTTGACCTTCCACGTTCTGCTTTGTTGGTGGCCTTCTGCAGCCCTTCTGCGGCTGTGTGAATTTCTCCCAATTGTTATTGCAGCCTGTGACTTTGGGATTCTCAGAGATGTGCCTTACCTCCTCTCATATCTTTTCCTGGGGGCATTGTTGAGCAACATAGATTAATGAAGATAAGTGTTAACTTCTCACCTGGATGTTTAGATCCAGACATTTCAGAGTATTAAACCGCTTCCCATTTCTTATGAGAGTCTCTGGGGCGTTTCATTTCCTGTGTTTATTATTGTAAACCATGGCATGCAGTTTGTAGCGTCATCTCTTTGGCATGAAGTTATTACCCACTTGCTGCATCTGCCTGATTTGATTGTTTTAGTCTTTAGGCGGCAAAATATCCAGTGGGGCAGATCTAGCTCCTAGACATCAAATAAACAGTAAGGAATTACTTTACTGCAAAAGGCCAGGACTACTTGTGTCATAGTCAAAGAGCCTTATAATGGCACCAGGAAAGGCCTATGTTGTACCTTGAGAATGTGATGGGGGACGATATATAACAGTGGGCAAAATAGAAGCATGTTGTGGTAGACTCGATGAAAATCTTTGAGTCCCTTTGCTGGCATGTTAATCCTGGAATTACCCTGGACTGCAGGCTTAGAGGGTCTTAAAAATGGCAAGAATCTTGTCTGTTTTTCATGGATAGTGAAATAAGTGGGAATGTGATTTGGAGACACTTCAGTAGATCTCAGAAGTTCATTCAGTGGGAGGGAAAATTCCTCAAATTAATTATCAGCATAGATTAAAAAGGAATGTGCTTTTATTTTCAGATATTATCCAAGACGATGGAGTTGCACAATGGACAGTACGAACGGCACTTTTTAAAAAAGAAAATAGTATATTTGAAAATATTCTGTGTAGGAGATTGAAGTCGTAAGCAGACAGGCTTGGAATAGGAAGGAAACTGACAGCTCCTCTCTTCTCCAACCTATCAAAAGATTACTAATAGTGGTCATAAAAATCTCTGCTAGGATAACAGCCAGCTTACAGTCAGATAAAAAAGAGTTGAGTTTACATGATTTACCATCTACCAAATCCATATTAATGCAGATAAATTAAGTGATAGTATACAGTAGGTCTGTAGAAATACAAGTTAAAATATGTTTCTATTGCTCACCACTGACCTCTCCCAAATCCCTTTCATCTTAATACGATGTCAGCTTCAGGGCTGTATTCCAGGCTATATGGTGTATTCTAGTTTTTGAAAAGGACTTTCCTCTAGAAATTGCCTTACTGGGTCAGACCTGTGCGCCATCTATTCCATTATCCTCTCCAAAAAGGCCAACATCAGATGCTGCAAGAAGAAGGTGGGGGCAAACCCACCCAACAGTAATCGGATATGGGATAATCTGCCCCCCAGAAGGTCTTGCCATTTCAAATGTTTTTATTAGCATTAACTAGTATAACTCTGGATGTTATTTCTATCTCATTTTTAATCTTGCAGAGTTCTTGGTCTCAGCAATATCCTGTAGCAACGATTTCCATAGTCGGTGGAAAAACGACTTCCTACTATCACTTAGAATTTGCCATCTTTAAATTTCCTTGAAGACCCATGTTTTGGTGGGCACTCACCTCGGAGCACCCCCTTGTGTCAAGGCTGGGGTCAATGTCATGGCATGGAACAGTAGGCGTATCCCTGCCTCAGGTTCCCCTAATGGGCTTTCAGTGAGCTCAGTGAGGTGGCTGTTTTGTTTTGTTTTTTTATATATAGTGAACAGTGTCTCTCAGGGGTCTAATTTATTTAACCAAAGGCTGAACAGACACCCAAGCAAGCCTTCGCCCCAGCTGGAGGGCTGAGTTAATCTTAGTCTGTCTGGCCCACCTGAGTTCATCCATCTCCTCCATCCAGCAAGGCCCTCTCAATGCTGGCACCCCTCTGGGGTTGGGTCTCTTGCCATCACCAGTGACCTTTGCATTCCAGCCCCACTCTCAGAGATCAAACCACTGCAGCTCTTTTCTGGAGTTTGTGTGTTATTCCTTTGCAATCGGACAGCCAGCCTCTGTCTGATAAGGTCCTTTTGCTGGGGCTAAGGCTCCCCAGGGATTCAGGTACTCCTAGCTTTTCCCTTGCAGAACCTCTTCCCTCTAGAAGTATCTCTCCTGTGTTCCCTTTCCTGGTGAACTCCCTAAGCAGCTCTCCTCAGAAGTCCCTCTCCTCAGGAGCTTTCTGTCTTCTACCAGGGAAGAAGAGACGAAGAAGGAGTTGGAAGAAGAAGGGAGAAGGACAGAAGGAGGCAATGGGAGGGGTTGCAATAGTGGAAGGACACACAGAAGAAGTATTGGAAAGCAGTTTGGGGCAGGGGAGAAGGCGCCTGTTTCCCAAGTCTGAGGGTGTGGAGAAAGGCTTCTCTGGGGAACCTGTCCCACCAAGGGGAGTTCTTGCAACCAGGGGGCTCCTGAGAGCAATGAGCAGGTCAGGAGCCAGGTGAGGATGTTGGGGTTCAGGAAGGCTAGTAGTTTAGAGAGGTTTCGAAAGGAGACTTTGGAGAAGCTCGTGGGCTGTACAGCAGTAACAACCACAGGACTTGGGTGGGAGGACAGGCATCATTGAACATGGTGGCTGCAGTGAATTCCATAGTGGAGTAGGAAGAGCAACAACAACCAAGCAAGGCATGGCCAGGGGTGTGGAAGGAGGACAGGGGTGTGAGTCCGGTCACCCTTTCTCTCTTCCCTGGTGGCAGAAATTGAGTCACAAGATCTGGCAGTATTTGTTGATACAGACAATGGAGGAAGCAGTGGGTGTGGTGACGGCAGGGGAATGATGGAAGCCTGGGGTGCGGGAAGAAGCAGCCCAGGTGCCTGGTGAGTGCCAGTGACCAGGGGGAGCTGATATGGGGCCGGTGGCAAAGGCAGTAGTGACTCCTACGGCTCTTGGTTTGAGGGCTGCACTGAGCAGAAAGGCAGATGTGGACATGGAGCAGAGGAAAGTGAGTGGGTTAGGATGAACCAGAGTGGACATAAAAGCAGAGGAGGAGGGAGGGGTTGTGATGGAGAAAGAACAAGCAGGATAATCTCTTTGATTAGGGAACAAGAGTCTCCCAAGCCGAAGGGGAGGATTACTGATAAACTGAGGACCCAGGAAGGCAGGAATGAGGTGGAGAATTCTACTGCTCAGACTCTCCAGGGCAGCTGCAGAGGTTGACGTGGCATGGACTCAGTGGCAGCAGCAGAGCAGGGAGCTGCCTGGGTCATTTTAGGAGCTGAGGCCCCTAGCACAGAAAAGGACACTGGCAATGAAGGGGTTGGAATGAGACACTGCATTTGCCACGACTAGGTGAGGTGCTGTGGGGTCGGTGGCAACCTATGCAGAGGTCTTGAAGCAACTGGGAGGAAGGGATGGCAGCCAACATGCAGGGCAGGAGGCTGATTTTTGGGAGTGGGGATGGCATAGAAACAGGAATGGGGGGAAAGGGAAGCAGAGGTACAGGGACAACTAATTGGAGATGGGCAAGGAGGTATGTGGTCCATTTGCGAACATTTCTCTAACAATGCCAGAAAGAGATCTCTGACTAGAGAATCTTATTTTGAAAGGCCTGGAGTTTGTGCCTCTGGAATTCAGTGGCAATTCAGCTGCTGGGGTCGAGGAACGTTCACTCTGCTTTTGGAATAACTCTCTGACGGCGAGTTTTTGGAAGCCGTGTGGGAAGGTTCGGGATAAAGGGGATTGGCAATACGTGGTGGCTGTTTCGTTAACTGCCCCAGACATAAAGAACATCACAGTTCTCTTTAGAAACAATTCAGTTCCTCATGAATTGACTGAAGACTGGTTAATGTGGACAATTGGCAGAGGGAGAAAAGAGTTATGGCTGGTTGGGATTTGGACAGGGGAATGTGTGTTTCTGAGGAGGAGTATGGAAGATAATAGATTAGTACACTTGCCCAGTTCAGTGGAGCTGGCAGTGGACAGGAGCTATGTTAGCTATGTGGGACAGCCCCACATCTCCTCTAGGTGTGGGTCTGAAGAACATTTTTTTTAGGTTGTTCTGAGGTGCAGTCTTCAGATGTTGGGAATATGGCCATAGGGTGGCTCTGTGCTCCAGAAGGAACAAATGCTCACAATGTGGTGGTGGGGGGGGGCACAGAGTAAAAGGGTGTACTTGGGGAGCCCATCCAAGCTGGGGCCCTGATTCAGAGCCAGGGTTATCTGGGGCCCCATCTTTGGTATTGGATCTTTCAGTGGTGGCTGGGGAGGGCTCTGAAGTGGAGACCACCAGTCTATTGGGAGAAGGACTGGGAGGGGCTGCATAGGCAAAGGACAAGGGGAAGGCTGTGGAGAGGAGAAATTTTTTGTGTGTGCATATTGGGGGAGTGTGGAGGTCAGCAGAGGGCATCAAGGATCGAGCAGGGATAAAGAGTGTCCTGTAGGACCAGGGAGGAGGCAGTTGAGAAGGGAGGTCTAGGTTGGATATTAGGAAAAACTATTTCACTAGGAGGGTGGTGAAGCACTGGAATGGGTTACCTAGGGAGGTGGTGGAATCTCCATCCTTACAGGTTTTTAAGGCCTGGCTTGACAAAGCCCTGGCTGGGATGATTTAGTTGGGGTTGGTCCTGCTTCGAGCAGGGGGTTGGACTAGATGACCTCCTGAGGTCCCTTCCAACCATAATCTTCTATGATTCTATGAGGCAGAAGAGCAAAACTCAGAGGCAGAGGGGGAGAAAGGAGAAATGGAGGTTCCTAGAGGGAGAGATGAGGAGCTGGCGAAGAAGGATTCACTGCTAAACAGCAGTAAGATGGGTGGAGGTGGTGATCCCCAGGGAGAGAGGTCTCTGGGTAGAACCCCAGTAATGGCTCCGGATGCCAGGTTGGGCTGGTGGGGAGGAAGGGGCTACCTCTCCTCTCTTGACCTCTGGTCTGCTCTCTTCAGGACGTTCTCTGTTGGTTATTCCCCTGATGATGGTTTTTCCCTCCATCCCAGGGGCGGGCAATTCCACCATCTGCTCTTAATGAGGGGCGTCACCCAGAGGCCCCTATAATACAAAGAATCTTGATTGGATGGTGGGATATCAGGGGATGAAGTGGATTCTCTGAGGCTAGGGGCCCTGGATTGTTTTACATCTCTTCTTCCAAGACCTGTTACCTTAACAACAGAGTTGGGCAATAAATTCCCTTCTCTGGACAATTGGGCAGAAGAGATAGAGGCTCAGGAATTGGCTGGGGGTGCAGGTGCATATAGCACCCTTATCGTGACAAGAGAGGCTCTGGAGTTGGTGGTGGATATTGGGGAAAGGGCTGGAAAGGTGGCAGTGTTGTTAGGTCAGCAGAAGAGGGACAGAAAGGAGGATAAGAAGTCTGGGGATGGTTGGAGGAAGAGCCTCGGGGAGTTGGCGGTGACATCTGTCTTGGTCCTTGGAAATCGGTTGTACTCAGTAGTGGAATCACACCCACTGACTCTCATTCACCAGCCACAGGAGAGTTTTGTGCCACTGGCACATTGTCTTCCCTGTGCCTTTGTTGTTCAAAAGCCTTGGAGATGGAAACCCCAATAAGAAAGCTCAGAGCAAGAAGTGGGGAGGGATTAGAGAGATCTAAAGGGGGAAGGAAGGAAGGAGATTTGAGATACTGAGAATGGAGGATGGAAAAGTGCATGATTTTAGAGGGAGGCCTATTAAATTTCTTTTGAGCTCTCCTAATGGTGACTGTATGGGAGAATCCCACAACCCACATAGGCAGACTGGGGAGCCGGGCCCTCTGATGGTGAGGACTTTGCATGTTAATAGTATTGGAGCACCAAGGACACAGGTGTGGAAGATGGCAGTGTTACAAGACCTGCAGCACTTGGATGTGTTATTGATTCAGGATACTCGATTACACTCTGAAATGGATTGTGAAAAGGCCTTATCCAGTTGGAGGAGAGAGTGGTCATGTGGTCTGTGGGTGAAAGTGTAACTGATGGTCTAAGTATATTATTCTACATCTTCAAGAGGTCATTAATGTTTACAGGCACTTTCCCTCAGGGAGAAAGAGCGCACTATTGTTGGAGGCTGTGACTCCTTTTCTTTTTACTTCTCAGATTGTTATTTTTGGAGGTGACTAACTCTCCTGTTCAGGCACAGGTCGTGGTAAAAGTGAGGTGTATGGAAAGGGACATCATCAGACCAGGGAAGCAGATGTTCTTCTGCTATGTACATTAGTGCCAAAAGCTGAACTGAAAGATGTTTTTTGGAAGAGGATTTAGAGACCACGCCTCAGAAGCAGGGAGGTATGAAGGGGGGTGGATATACACTTTTTTTAGAGGGGCAAGGAAAACTAGAGTTGATCGGCTGTACATACAGAAGGGACTGAAGTATGTAGGGTTCTGGACTGTCGCACTGGAGGTATCGGATCATTTGTTGGTGCAGGTTACTGCGTTGGAGTATGGTCGTTTGGTTTGGGAAGAGGATTCGGAATCTGAACTCAAGGTTGTTGGAAGTAATGAGTGGTAGTGACAGGTGTAGCAGGGGAAAGAGGCCTGGATTTTTTACTTCCTTGCCAAGTTTAAGGATTCAGAGTCAAAAACTGAGGTATCTCCCTCTTTGCTGAGCTGATAGGTGAATAGGAGGGAGGGGGTGAAGCTTGGTAGGGCGGTATGATCTTGGCAAAGGTTGCTCCTGAAGTGACTTGGTGGGGTGGCTCCAGAGCCAAGCCATCCAGTCCAGGCCAGTAGGCTGCTAGCGGACTTGCTGTGTGATCTTCGAGGGGTGTTTGAGGCAAGGGCAGCAGGAGCCTGGAGTGGGTCTGTACATTCCTTGGATCAAAACAAGGCCTTTGATTCAGTGCAGCACGAGTATCTGTGGGATGTGCTACTGCATTATGGGATTCTGTGCCCCTTCATTGCCTGGCTGTGGTCCTTGTACAAGGGGGCTGTCAGTTACCCTTTGGCTAATGGCTGGCTAGGACAGAGGGATGTTCCTCTGAGGTGGGGAGGGAGGCAGCACTGTCCTTTGAGCCCTTTTCTCTGTGTTCTCATGGATTCTCCTGTTAGGCTCTTGACAGCGGGTGATGGAGTGTGTGTGTGTGGTGGGGGGGGACAGAGTTATGTTATTTCTACTGGGGTTGTAGCTTTCATAGATGACCTATCAGTTGTGGTATCAACCCATGAGGAGAGTGACAAGCTGTGGACTTGCCTCTGGTGGTATGAGCAAGCATGGTGGGCTAGGTTAAATTTGATGAAGAGTGAGGCATTATGGTTGGGTGACATGGGAGACAAGGGTGATGACAGTCCAGGATTCCTGCCTTGGCTGCAGAGTAGACAGCAGAAAGATAGAGTGAAGAACTTGGGGTAGAGTTCTGCTAGGAAGGTATGTCCAGGGAGAGGGCCCTGGAGTAGGGGAGTGGACAGTAGAGCGATGGAGGAGCTGAAATACACTTTCCATCTTCTACAGAGTATGAATTATTCATCAGTACCTGCTTCTGCTCTTCCTTCACTTAGCCAGAATGTACATGCTGACCTTGGTGCAACTGAAGGGCAGAGTGATGGGGGCTGTTTCTTCTCTTCCTCTGGGGTTGGAGGACATTTCCCTTTATTAAGAGGTCTGTGTCTGTCAAGTGATGGAACATGGCGGTTTGGGGGTTAGACACCCAGAGGAACATTTTAGGACCCTGAGTTTGCATTTTTATCTGCAAAGGATGCACCAGGTCTTGAGCAATCAACCAGGTCGCATGCAGAATATGGTTCCAGTTTGGGTTCAGTGCCATCAACACTGTGCCATCAGTTGGTGGGCACCATTGGAGGAATGGTGGGAAGGGAAGTATATGAAGCCATGGCAAGGATGGAGAAGTACGACAGTAGGGGGAGGAGCCTGAAGCATCATCATCAACAGGTACAGGGTAGACAGAACCAGTTCCCTGAATACCTGATTGCAGTATTCCAGCACTTACAGAAATAGGAGATGTTGGGAGCAAGTGAGGGAAGGACAGACTAGGCTGGGGATGTATCAGTAGTTATGAGCTTCTGTAGCTGGCTGGTTGCCCAGGTGATTTGGACATTTTGGGGGGCTTTGAGGCTTCAACAGTCCCAGAGGGGCCTATTTAAATATAAAGAAATGGCCTCGAGGCTTTGCTATGGTAAAGTGGCTGAGAGGGAACTCCTGGAAATCTTGTAAAAACAAGATGGGTGTGCCCCAGGCAAGAGCAATGTCTGGGGGGGCAGGTGGGGTCATGGAGACTATGGAGCATCTGTTGGTGGAATGCCCATAGGCTCGGAATGTGCAGACAGGGTTAGTGAGTATTTAAAGCGCCACCAGACTCCTCATTGTTTTTGTTAAGGTGGGAGATGGTGTCTCAGAAGAGCCCCCTGACATAGGCTTCCTTGGAAGAGTTGATGCAGACCACCCAGAAGGAGCTGGAGCGGGGGGCGCAGGGGGCAGGAATTGAGTCATGCAGAGAGGAAGCACTTTCTGGAAAAGAAGAGAAAGTGGTGGAGGGACATCCAAGTTTACTATGGTTGGATTTGCATACAGCCTCTTTCCTTTTAAGGTGGGGGAGAAGCCTGGTCTATGGGCTCAGAAACCTTTGGGAATTTGTTTGGGGAAAATGAATGAAGGAGTAAGAGGATGTTGGAGTGTGTTTTAGCTCATGACATGGTAGAAATTGGAAAGAGATTGTTGTGTTGGGTGCGGGAAATTATGCTGGACCAAGAATATGGTTCATTGTAGTTACTCTAGCTGTCACAGAGACCAGTATTAGGAGCCCAGGGTATCCGTATTATGGAGTGACTGTGAGGATACTGCTATTGCTGTTGGCTATGATTGCCTTTTGTTTACCATGGAGGGACCTATTTCTGTGTATCGAGAAGCCAGACTTGTGACCGGCTACTGGGAGGACTCAGGAAGTGGAATCTTGAGCACCATGCAATGAACTCTCTCTGAAGGGATGGAGCACTTGTTATGGGGATGAACAAGGACTACTAGTTGTGGATGACTTCTGGTTTAATTGGACTTTTGACGTCAAAAGGACTGTACTGGAGGATGTGGCAAGTCATCAGTGCTGGTGCTTTCCTTTCAAGGGAGTGGAGGAAAGGGAGGGGTGGGTTGTACGCTCTGGCATCAGTTCGATCTGTTTTGACCTTCCTATGCTGTGTATTTTGATATTTCTGTTCTGTTGTCGGGAATGTGTTTGGTTTTATGTTGGTTGGTGTGTTTCATAAAAGATCTCAGAGGGCAGCTGCCCAGTGAAAGTCCCCTTGTTCTTGTGTTGAGAGACAGAGCGGACAGAAGCTTCCAAGTTATCTTCTCTATTCCAGTCATTATTTTATATACTTTGATCACGTCCCTGTTATTCCTTTCTATGGAAAATAGATTGGAATATGAAGAAGCCGCAGGAGAATGAAAACACCCTATTTACTTCCATGTAAGTCACATTTCTGCCAGAATTTCAAGGCAGCTTTTGGTGAATGTGTGTGGGAGTCCCAAAGTGTTGGGGGTTGCGGGGGCAAGATAAGTGACAGCTTATATGTTAATCATTTTGGAGACTGCTCTGCAGCAGACTCTGTGGCTTCCTTGTTGCCCAACCTTTCATCTTCCCACATAGCTGGGAAGAGACAAACTTTCCGAAGTGGCCTGTGGCTGTGTGATCAGCTTGTGTGAGAGTCACACATATACAATTATTGTGGCTAACGCCACATTATGTTTTCAAGGTTAAACCTTTGAAACATAGTTTTGCATGAACTGAAGAGAGGTGTATTTAATGGCTATTACGGTAATGCTGCACCGATTGCTGCAGAAGGTCCAAGTTCTTTTTTCAATTAAATCTTTGCTCCTTGATGGAATCCAGTGACTCTGGGTTAAATTGTGACTTGGGATACATGACTGTTCAAGGGAGTGAGAATGCCAGAATCCCTTACGCCCCTGCATGGGCTCCAGGTACATTGGAGTAAGCAGGCATACCCACCATGGAGCAGGTGGGCAGAGAATGGGAGGATCGTTAGCTCCAAACCACCCACCCCTCTAGCCCTTCTGCCCAGTGCAGCAGAGCTGATGTGAAAGAAGAGGATGCATGGAGCACGTGGTAGTTTCCTGCTGCTTTAGGCCATCAAGGAGGAAGCTGGAGAGAATTGTGACCTCAAAGTGGTGTCTCCCAATCAGAATCCCTCTGCAGTGGTGCAGTGTATACATCACCATTTGGTTGTACCTGAAGTCACAGTCTAGCCCTGTGGATATAAGGCTCTGAACTGCACTAATACAATGCATTTGCATAAGCCATCTACGGAAGCGTATTTTAGACTTTAAGGACCCGTTCCCTTAAAACAATTCCCCTTCTGAAGAAGACAATTTTTGCCGCCCCAAAAAACCTTCAATTTGGACTGGGTTAACTGCAAGTGGAAGTGTGGAACTGAGGCATTTAAAAATTTAACTTCTGTTTAAAAAAAGGAGCAGTTCTCCAATATATTTCCTTAAATTAGATAAAATAGGCTCTTTGGGCCTTCTATGCCACTTATCCTGTACTCTTAAACCTCCTCCCAAAAAAATCAACCTGTTAAATCTGAAGCTGCTCTCACAAACACCATCAAAATGGTCTGAACCTTTCAGGTCTGAACATTCACTGTCCCACCCTCGCACAAGCTAGACTGAAATGGATGTTTGATTTCTCAGCTTGCCTGCATAGGATTGTCCTGCAAATCAGAACAGTTGAACAGCAAGATCTCAGATCCACCAGGACACACCCATTTCCACTGTGTTCATCGTAGGTATACATGGTCATACAGGAGCGCTCATGGTCATACAGGAGCGCTCATGACCACACTCAAAAATAATCTCGGGTGTTGCTATTTCTCGGTCTTATGGTTATGCTAAAAGCATCAAGAGAAAAGGGTTAGGTAGACCTTTTCACTTCTTGAGTCCTGGATCTATGTGACATCCTGTAGGCCACAATTCTAATGCATTCATTACTCTTAGTCTAGGCACTAGTGGACAGTTGTCCTCACAGTGCCATGAATATATGCTACAAATAATAATAGCCAATAGTTATTGGGTCCACTGACCTGTCTTCTGTGCTAAAGGTGCCTCCTTCTCAGTATCAGGAAAAATGGAGTTCTTTCTTTTGAAATATTCTTTTCCATTGTGTTTTACATGCTTGATAGAAATATGGTATGGAGCGAAGTTATTTACAAAATATTGCCTGGAAATAATAAAATGGAAGACTTGGCCAGCATTCTAATAGTGCAACATGCTGTTGCACAAGAGATTCATATGTGCTTGCTCCCCTGCTGGTAATGGTGAGGATCACTGTGTGGACAGTGACCTCAGTGGACTTTTGCAGGCTAGTCTAGAGCCTCCCTTATCAAGCTGAGAAAAAGCAATGACAAGATCTGAAGGCAGCCATAGTCACCCATGTTCATCTGGAAAGCTGGGTTGCCTCAACTGAGGGGGTTTTGTACCATGTAGACACGACAATGTGAGTTGCAGATGGAGAGCCTGCTGTTGTTTTCTTGCTTTGGTGCCCTAAGGTCATAACCCATACGTGATTTTAAATAGCACTTTTAAAATTAATTTATAGATCAGCATCCAGTGTGCAGCTGTATCTTTAATGCTTTGCATAGAGTAATGAAAGTGGAGGCTCTGTTTCTCTTTAGAGACACAATTTACAGCAAGCCCAAGGGTAGCCTCAAAGGCATGGCTGTCTCTCTGAAACTCACCACTGAGATCTCTCCTAGCACACTGCAGAAAGCACTGCTCTGTACAGCTGAGAGGTTAAAATTGACTACGGGGAAGAAATAATGTTGACTCCGGTTAGAAGGAAGCAGCTCATTTTCCCCCACCGGGAGATAACTGGATATGTTGAAAAGCAAAAAAATGAAGAAAATAATAGGGCTGGGAAAACTTTTAAGGGAAAACTACTGTGGTTGCTACTTAAGATATAGCTAATTTACCAAGTGTTCCCCTCTGTCTATTATACCCGTCTCTTGTAACTACTTGTTTGGGCAAGGTGTGTGTGTGGTGTTTAGCACAGTTATTGAGTGATCCCTTGTTGAGGCCTTTATATATTATGACATATATATATAGACAGAGACACACACACACACACACACACACACACACACACACACACACACACA
>NW_020664462.1:15606107-15649548 GCF_002925995.2 Terrapene triunguis | reverse complement strand
ACACACACACACACACACACACACACACACACACACACACACACACAAAGTATTTTTAAACCTCTTCATAGAAATTCTTGTCACTTTCCATATTCCCCAAAGTGTGAATAGCTCTAGTTTCCCTCATTGGGAGGTACTATTTTACTGATACTTTCCAGCAAGAAGTAGGGTGGGTCTAAAGATGTAGTCTGAGATCATGATACAGTTTAACATACAGGAATATGTATGTGTGTTATTATAGGTGTTGCTATTCCCAACTACCTCCTCCTTCTCTTAGACGCTAAATAGTAAGGACATGCTTTATTTTTAGAAGCACATAATACAAAATCTGACTGATTGTTTTCCTACATCTCCCAATCACCAGGAAATCAATTTAAAAGTAGAAGAAAACAGCTCTGACATGACCTTCTACACAGGGGCATAGATACTACATTGATTGTGGAAATATTGAGAGTCTAATACTCAAATAGCCATTAATGAATATTTTTATGGGAAAACAGAGGCAAGAGATTAAGCTACTTGCCCAAATTCACCCAGCAGGTCAGTGACAGATCCTAGATCTCCTGAGTCCCAGTCCTCTTTCTGTGTGAGTACTTGTGTCCCTCCCTCAGGAAACTTCCAGAACTCCAGGCATTTCACAGACTCTTCTGCTTAAGGCATGGACACTTAGAAAGGAAGCCATATATCAACTGTCAGGGAGACCTGGACCTTTTGATTAGCTGCAAATCACTGCGATTTCTTCTTGAGAATTCTGTTTTTCTGCAGTGTTTGTAACATCCCTCCTGAAGTGGCTACTAAGGATGTCCAATCAGGATAGTATTTGCTGTTTGCATTGTGGCAGGGCCGAGGGTCCCAATCATAGACCAGGGTCCACCTGTGCTTGGTGCTGTACAAACATAACCAAAAAGACAGTGCCTGACAGAGGGTGCCTACAATCTCAGGCATATTTAAGGAGTGCATCCAAATGATTTGTCTGGATGTGTGTATGTGTAAAATAGTTTAGACGGGAGTTTATCCTGGGAATTTAGAAACTAGAAGATTAAAAGAAAAAACACATTCATATGATACTCCATCTGACATTAGACATGATCTAAATTTCACAGCAGTGTCTCATGATTCTTTGGTTGTTTTTTCTTCATCACAGGAAATCTTTGAGGACTCCAAATTTCCCATAGGTATTTTAGTTTCTACCCACTTGAGAATAGGGCAGTTTTCACAAAGCAATTTTATAAAATTATAAATTAATCTTTGAAGGCTGAATTTCCAGCAACACCATGGTGATTCAAGTAGTTTATCAGATGGGTGATTCACATTTTTATTGCTAACCAATTAGCACATAAATCTGGAATTTTCAAAGGGGCCTGTGGGATTTAGGCACCCAATCCCATTGAATCCCTTTGAAAATCTCAGCCTAAAGTTTTAAGTGCTAAGTGCTTCCCTGCATGCAAAGACCACCAAAATTTGAGGGTGGCAGAGCTGGGTGGCTCTTGGTGGAGCATTGAATTGATGTGGGGCTGTAAGGGTCAGAATGAGGGGGAGACCCTGTGCTCTGAGATGCAGGGATCTTTAGCAGTCGGCACACCTGTGGAGTAGAATTTCCCTTCTGTACAATGAACTGGAGAAAGACATAAAGAGATCCAACGGGAGGGGTTGGTTCATATTGGACCCTGGAGTAAGGCTGCATCTGGGCAATGAGGAATGACGGGGGGACCAAGTGTGGGGTTGGGGAAATGGGTGGGGAAGGGGCAGGGAGCTGGTAAAACTATCATAGCTGATCCAGGAATAACATTGCACATCTGGCAGAGAAAGCTTGAATTGACACTCAAGCATTCACTGTAGAACATGCCCAGCTTTTCAAAGACCATAGCATGACCCTGGCATCGGATTAAAATAGAGAGTTAGAAAAACTCTAAGAAAATTCAAAAAAAAGCCCTCTTAATTATGTGACAGTTAAAGTTGTTAGGTGCAATTAAAGAGTAAGATGCACTATTAAACATGTCTCTTTAAAAATACATAAACCCCACAAACATTAAAAACTATGCAAATAACAAGCTAAAATTAATAAAAGATACTGAGCTCCCAACTCACAAAGGAGATAATTGAGAAACATTCTCAATGAGTAACACCCATCCAACCTTATCTTTGCATCTGTAATAACACTGGCAATAACTACAATGTCTAAATGAACTGTATTTGTTCTTCACATAGTTTCTCTGGGAATGGTATATAAAAAACTTAATACCTTACTTTTATTTATACCAGTGTAGTAAAAACATTGGTCTTTCATAAGCCCATATACAATCTGCAAAATCATGGACATTTTAACAATTCCAAGCTACCTGAATATCATCTGTTTCTCTCTAGCAACCATTGCAATAGTATATAAGCACATCCAAATAACAATCTTTTTCTACTGAGCAACATAATTCCAAGTTCTCTAATTAGACTAAAATTAGAGACAAAGCTACTGTAAGCAGAAGCACCACCAGCTTTTCTGCCGCCCTAGGCGGCGGAAGGTCCCGCCCCGAAATGCCGCCCCCCCACAGAGGCGGCGGAAGGTCCCGCCGCCGAAATACCGCTGCGGTCACCGCCCCCCAAATTGTAGCGCCCTAGGCGACCGCCTAGGTCACCTAATGGGTTGCGCCGACCCTGACTGTAAGAACATAGACTAAATATTACTCCTATACCAGTTCACAAAGATACTTTCATTACATTATGAAAGTGCTGGTTGTGACGCCATAGTTAAGGTTGGGTTCCATTTTGCATTTAAAGCAGGTATTCAACCTCGTTGGTTGGTTGGTTTTTGGTATGAAAAATACAGTGTATCCTCCCCAAACCTGTAGCACTTACTCTTTTTGGTTACAGAATGAATTTTCCAAGAATTTACAAGTAAATCTAACTGGTTTATAAATTAAAATGAATTAAAAACTGAGTCCTTCAACACTTTTTTACCACTGTCTGTCTTTTCTTTGTCCTGAACAATCTTAACAATGGAATAACACAGATTCCTCAAACTTTCTATATAGTTAAAATAAGCTAAAATTTTGCATATAGGCAATACATCAAGAAATTAAAATGATCTAGTGGTCCCTTCTGACCATAAACTCTATGCCTAATTAAGATAGACACAACAATTGTAAATAACTTAATTATATAGACTGCAGACAGGCTTGGGTCAACAGCTTACATAAGGGCAGCTCAACTAAGAAAAGGAAAACTCTGCTTTCCACCCACCGATTTATGGGTTAAACGAAGCCTGGTGTTGGACAGTGGCGACACCAGTACCTCCTGTTGGCGGTCCACCAGCACTACAGCATCAAGGTGGGAAGAGAATGGGTATGTACTTAGTCTAACTGGGGAAAAACAGACACTCTCACTGTGGTGCATGTTAGGGACGCCAGCTGAGACATTATAATTCTTATGGGTGCAAGGTAACTATGTCAGTGCAAGCAGTTTTCTTCTTTGTGGCAAGTTACCAAAGGACAGTAGTAGATACTGGTTATGAGGAATGGTGACACTGGCCATATGTTTTTCTGCCCAAGGACTACTGCTAATGGTGGGATGGTGTTTTAGTCTTATTCCAGAGGTTCACCTGCCTCCAGCCTGTCATGAGGAAGGGAAAGCATTGCTAGACATGTGTATTGCCAGCTAATGAATGATAGTCAATACATGGTTCCAAAAAAGAGGAAGTTATTTGGTTATGGACCTCAGTAGTGGAAACAAAAGCTGGATTGGTAGGTTATATATCACCAACATCATATCATTTAAATCAGCCTCTGAGACAGATGACTGGCAGATAGCCAATGTGACACCAATTTTTAAAAAACGCTCCAGAGGCGATCCTGGAAATTACAGGCTAGTAAGCCTAGCTTCAGTATTGGGCAAATTGATTGAAACTATAGTAAAGAACAGAATTATCAGACACACAGATGAACTCGATTTGTTGGGGAAGAGTCAACATGTTTTTCTGTGAAGGGAAATAATGCCTCACAAATCTACTAGAATTCTTTGAGGGAGTCAACAAGCATGTGGACAAGGATGGTCCAGTGGATATAGTGTACTTATATTTTCAGAAAACTTTTGACAAGATCCCTCAGCAAAGGCTCTTAAGCAAAGTAAATTGTCATGAAATAAGAGGAAAGGTCCTTTCCTGGATCAATAACTGGTTAAAAGATGGGGGGGAAGGGTAGGAATAAATGATCAGTTTTCAGAATGGAGAGAGGTAAATAGTGGTATTCCTCAGAGTTCCGTGTTGAGACCAGTCCTATTTAACATATTCATAAATGATCTGAAAAAAGGAGTAAACAGTGACATGGCAAAATTTGCAGATGATACAAAACATCTCAAGATAGTTAAATCCAAAGCAGACTACGAAGAGTTACAAAGGGACCTCACAAAATTGAGTGACTGGGCAACAAAATGGAAGATGAAATTCAATTGTTAATAAATGCAAAGTAATGCACATTGGAAAACATAATCCAACTATACATATAAAATGATGGGGTCTAAATTAGCTGAAAGAGATCTTTGAGTCATTGTGGATAGTTCTCTGAAAACATCCCCTCAATGTGCAGCAGCAGTCAAAAAAGCGAACAGAATGTTGCAGGGGCACCGAAATAGGAGGGGCCTGGGGGCCATTGCTCTCCTACTTTTTGGCAGGGGCCCCGCTCTACCCCTCCTCTTCCTCATAAGGCCCCGCCCCCTCAGCCAGGCCGGCGTCAGGAGCCCAGCTGGAGAGTCCAGATAGTTGTGGAGCCCTACGCTGTCGACTCTCCACCTGCCCAGGGTGGGGTGGTTGAGAGCAGCCCCCAGCCCATGTCCCCATCCTGCGAGTCTCTCCCCGCCCCCCCGCCCATGGCAGGAAGGTCTGTGGCTCCCTACAGTTGCCTGCACACCATGCGTGGCTCTTACCTGGACCCGGCTCTGGCTGGGGGGCCACAGCCCAGCCATGGTAAGAGCTGCGTGGGCAGCTGTTGGGAGCTGTGCAGTGGACCCTCCACCTGGCCTGGGTGGGGGGCCGGCAGGGACATGGGCTGGGGGCTGCTCTCGACCCCCCAATCTGGGCAGGTGGAGGGTCTATGGCATGGCTCCAAGCAGCTGCCCACATGGTTCCTACCATGGCTGGGCTGCGGTCCCACAGCCAGGTCCAGGTAAGAGCCGCGAGCAGCTGTAGGGAGTTGCGGACCCTTCTGCCTGGCCCGTGGGGTGGGGATATAGGCCAGGGGCTGCTCTTGACCTCTCCATCCCAGGCAGGTGGAGGGTCCGTGGCTCCTGTCCCGCTCCGGCTTCTGGCTTGTCTGGAGGTAGGGCCTTGGGTGGAAGAAGAGGGGCGGGGGTCAGAGGCTCTGGCCCCACCACTTTTGGGCAAGCTCTGCCTCCCTTGGACTGTTCAGAATCATTAGAAAAGAGATAGATAAGAAAAATACCATATTGCCTCTATATATATCCATGGTAGGCGCACATCTTGAATTCTATGTGCAGGTCTGGTCGCCTCATCTCAAAAAAGATATTTTTTAATTGGAAAAGGTACACACAAGGGCAACAAATGATTTAGAGGTATGGAACAGCTTCCATATGAGGAGAAATTAAAAAGACTGGGACTTTTCAGCTTGGAAAAGCAACGACTAAGGGGGGATATGATAGAGGTCTATAAAATTATGATGGGTGTGGAGAAAGTAAATAAGGAAGTGTTATTTACTCCTGCTCATAACACAAGAACTTGTGGGTCACCAAATGAAATGAATAGGCAGCAGGTTTAAAACAAACAAAAGGAAGTATTTTTTTCACACAATGCACAGTCAACCTGTGGAACTCCTTGCCAGAGGATGTTGTGAAGGCCAAGACTATAACAGGATCCAAAAAAGAACTAGATAAGTTCATGGAGGATAGATCCATCAATGGTTATTAGCCAGGATGGGCAGGGATGGTGTTCCTAGCCTCTGTTTGCCAGAAACTGAGAATTGGCGACAGGGGATGGATCACTTGATGTTCGGTACATTCCCTCTGAAGCAACTAGAAATGGCCACTGTCGGAAGACAGGATACTGGGCTAGATGGACCTTTAGTCTGACCCAGTATGGCTGTTCTTATGTTCTTAGGAAATCTCAGTGGAGTTATGGACTGCAAAGTGAAACCTAGTGAGATGGTAGCGCTGTAATGCAAACCTCTTGTGGCAAAGACTGTGGTAGAGTGTTGGACAAGGAGGGAGCTAAGCTCAAAAGAAAGAAGATTAAAGTACAGAAAATTAAGAGGAAGCATGGCAGAGAAGTTTGTGCAAGCAGTACAGGATAAGTGTCCAGAAACAGATTTGGCATTGGCTGAAGAGGGATGGAACCACCTCAAAAGAACATGGATTGTGGCAGTGGAAGAGGCTTGTAGATGATGCAGATGGAGAAAGAGGAGTGGTGGTGGACTGAAGAAGTGCAAGTAACAATCTGAAATAAGAAAATGGTCCATAGAGAAAAAGCAGTGAAGCCATTGAGTGTAAATGAAAACAAATACAAAGAAGCAAAGTGAGCTTCCAAGCAGACAGCGAAGAAGGCCAAAAACAATGCCCTAGACCAGTGGTTCTCAAACTAGGGCCGCCGCTTGTTCAGGGAAAGCCCCTGGCGGGCCGGGCCGGTTTGTTTACCTGCCGCCTCCGCAGGTTCGGCCGATCGCGGCTCCCACTGGCCGCGGTTCGCCACTCCAGGCCAATGGGGGCTGCAGGAAGGGCGGCCAGCACGTCCCTTGGCCCACGCCGCTTCCCACAGCCCCCATTGGCCTGGAGTGGCGAACCGCGGCCAGTGGGAGCCGCGATCGGCCGAACCTGCGGAGGCGGCAGGTAAACAAACCGGCCCGGCCCGCCAGGGGCTTTCCCTGAACAAGCGGCAGCCCTAGTTTGAGAACCACTGCCCTAGACAATTTGTATCCTAAGCTTGAAAATCATCCTCAGCAGGCTGGCAAAAAGCTATAGCATTACAAAAATGAGCTGCAATGGAAGGAGGATAGTATTGTAGTGCCATTTGTAAATGGTGTTTGGAGAGACTTCTAGTAACACCCAAACAAGTGAAAGAAATTTGGAAACAAAACTTTGAGAGTATATTAAATGAGGTGAACCGTTTTAGGACAGAATTGCCAACCTGTGATCCTAATGTGATTCCTGAAAAAGCAGTCCAGGAAATTAAGAACAGTTAGGTAGCGGGACCTGATGAAGTGACCGCAAATCTGGGGAAAGTCTTGGGCAAGACAGGCATAAAATGGAGGAGCAGAATGGTTAAAGTGAATATGGAAATTATTGAATGATAAAGCTACTGTTGCATGGAATGAAGATACTGGAATGTATCCTGGATACTAGGACTAGGAGAATGGTGGAACCCCTCCTCAAACAAAAACAGTTCAGCTTTAGGAAAAGATGAGGAACCATAGTTGCCATGTTTGTAATTTGGCAAGGGATAGAGAAGTAGCTAGAGAACCAACAGGCCGATAGTACAGAACAGTGTTGTGCCCATAGCGCTGTATGGTGCAGAACCACGGACAATAAAGAGACAGCATATTCAATGCCTACTGGTGTTGGAAACGAGATGTTTTTGCACCACAATAGGAGTTACACAAAGAAACAAATTTTGAAATGAAAGTATTAGGATGGAAGTCAAAGAGGCTGATGTGGCTGACTAAATCTGGGAAGCGGGTTTGGACACATGCAGAGGATGAACGAAGAGGACCTGGTGAAAATAGCATTGTAGGAAGGAGATGCTGAGGAAGCAATGGATGGATTGCATCAAAGAAGATGGTAAACAGGCCTTGGACAAAAGAAGATGGTGGATGCTTGCACGATGACATAACCCCAGGTGATAGGATAAGGGGAAGAGGAAGAATTCAAAATATCTCATGATAGCATTCTCTTTGGCTCTCTTGTTTATCATTTGTTTATGACTTTTAAAATAATTTTCTAAAACTAAGGAAATTCCCAGAGAAAAAAATGTATTAAAATGGATTTAAAATTGAGAATATGTATCAGTAACTTAAGAAAACATTACAGGGATATTGTAATTATCTCAAAGCCAAGCATTGCAAATCCAGGAACTTCAGAGTTAAGGTCAGACTTAAAAGAAGTTCAAACATAGTAAATTAAAAGGCATATAAGACCCCAGACGAACTCCAAATTAGGTTCCTAAATTTATATTTAGGCACTTAAATAAGTGATGGTTTTCAAATGTGCTGAGCACTCAGCAGCTCCCATTGAAGTTGGGGCATTTGAAAGTCATGCTATTGATTTAGGAGGCTAACTTTAGGCACTATTTAAAAAAAAAATCTTGGCCATACTGCAAATTAGGTAACATAGTGTTTGTATGTGTTACTAAAATTTCCCTTGAGTGTTGCCAGCTAAGGAGGCTTGGGAAGTTTTCTGAAAATATAACACTGAAGGAAGTAAAGATTGAAATGACTCTCAGCCAGCTGGTGCCAAAACATTTCAAGATTCCTCATTGGTCACTGCTGCCTGTCAATCCTGTTTGGAAAGGAAATATCCATCAATTCCAGACTAGTGGAGTTGGGATGCAAAAGATAACTTACAAGTTACAAGTAAAATTACTTTGTTTACTTCAAAACGTTCTGTAATGCCTTCTATTTAAATCTACAATAATTATCAGAATATCTTCTGATTAATCTATGATTTTCTCAGGCTTGCGATTTTGATATCATGCCCATGAAGTGTAAATTTTTTTGTCAATTGGAAATGAAATGTGTAACATTTTTAATCTACAGTAAAAGCTCAGAGTTACAAACACCTCGGGAATGGAGGTTGGGTGTAACTCTGAAATGTTCGTAACTCTGAACAAAACTTTTTTCAAAAGTTTACAACTGAACATTGACCTAATACAGCTTTGAAACTTTACTATGCAGAAGAAAAATGCTGCTTTTAACCATCTTAATTTAAATGGAACAAGCACAGAAACAGTTTCCTCACCTTGTCAAATCTTTTTTTAAACTTTCCCTTATTTTTAGTAGTTTATGTTTAACACAGCACTGTACTATGTTTGCTTTTTGTGTGTGTGTGTCTCGGCTGATGCCTGATTGAGTCCTTTGGGTTTCAAATGAGGTGTGTGGTTGACCAGTCAGTTCATCACTCTGGTGTTTGTAACTCTGAGGGTCTACTTATGTTACAAACCAGTGGTATTCAGCTCACGGGTCTTTATAGCTCTGAATGGGGGTCTCCTCTGACGCCCGTGTCAATTGTTGGGCAATGTATCTGACGTTAATGTGGCAGTTACTTTGGGGAGGAGAAATGGCAATTTGGAAAAAAAAACATCAGAGAGACACTCAGGCAGAGGGACTAAACCCATATTTGCACAGGTATATCTGCTTTGATGTTGAAGCTTTCAGAAAGTTACTCTAGTGGAAATATTCTATACATGCTACTTCATAATAAGCTTGTCATATTCATTGTGTATTTGAAAGGTTTAATTTGTGATTGTTCAATATCAAAGTCTCTTTAGCTGTTATGGGTTGAGTGTCACTGTTACAACCATCTCGTTGAGCGTTGGATGTATTCTGTTACTGTATGTTTGTGCATCTGTAGTTGGCCAGATTTTCAAAGTTAGACATGCACAGTTTCCGACGTAGTTTTCCACATTCTTAACTCGCGCATGCACAAGTACTTGATGTACATGCAATTATGTGTGCTTCACTTTGAAAATGTGGACTTACCTGTATGCTGTTGTTTTATATGTCCTGTTTAAACTTGCCATTTTGCCTTGAATAAATACAATTATTTTTAGTATTTGTAGAATTACCTATACTTATTATAGAAAATACCCAAGAATACCCCAAATAGTGTAGTAAAGTTATTTAGCTATATCTAAGGCATTATCAAAGGTGGTTGGCAAGCTCTTAAGGTAGATCACTCAGAAAATATGCATGTGCTTTCAATGTTTGGAATAACTGTCTTTAGAAACACCCTATAAGACACAGCCCATCAACCATTTTTGCAATTATATTTATTAGCTTCATGCACTTCACAAAAAGCAGTTGATTTTTGTGGCTTTTGTCATATTAACCAAATTTAAGAAATATCTTAGTTGTACCTTTCCTCTTCAGTTAAACTAACAATGTCAAACTATCGATCAGTTACTACTGTTGATTCTTTTACCTGATGTTGTTGGTCTCCATCTATTTGTTATTCATAAAGTACATTTCAGTGGTTAGCTAAAATCAACTCTGAGTTTCTGCTTTCTTCAGAATGTGGGTTAATTCTTTTGGAGAAATGTGGGTAGTCCCAAAAGACTGTCATAAGAACATGACCTTTGGTACCTGTCAGTGTAGTAAAGAGGCAGTCTTTCCTGACAGCTGTGGTGATAATCCTCTTTGTCTCTGTTAAGTGATAGCTGATAAGTCTGTATAGAATTAGTTTGTAATGTTTATTTATCAACAGATCCCATTTCTCCACATGGCTAAATTAGTTGGCGGAAACTCATGGGGAAGGCAAGTTTAACTCAGAATGTTTATATTTAAATGAAAGTTTGTAGTTGCTCTAATTTGATTTGCCTTATATATGTAGGTAGCTATATTGTAGGCTAGGAAACAGGCCTAAAACTTGATAGTAGTGTTTTTTTGTTTTTTTTGTTTTTTTAGAAAAGGGCAAAATCCATACTGAAACATAAGAATTTCTAAAATATCTTTTGCAAAAAGGAAAGATGGAAGGACTGTCAGCTTCAACATGTGCTTGTGTTCAACTGAGTGAAGTAAGGAAGCGCAGTACGTTAATTTCTTGCAACCATGTTTTTTGGACAGCGAGGTCCCAATCTTGAGCTGTGCTGACGCTCACTCAGCGTGGCTGAGCAGCAGAGTATAAAGGTGCCTTTAAGCCCACTTCTGCACTTCCTGACCATCTCTTGGACAGTTGGCTGCTCTGTAATTTAGAGCTACCCTGAACCTTCTCTAAACTAGGCTGTCTTGTCACAGTCCCCTAGAAACTGTTACATTGTCCAGAGATCACTAGGGGAAGCCTCAGCCACACATTTAGGGCAGTTTTCAGGCCCTATAGTGCTGCCTGAGTGGTTCAAAGAGCCTTAGTATGAACCAGGAACTGGCCCTATAATTCTTTGATTTCCATAGAATTCTGTTATGGGGGACATGTACTTATATCTGTCAGTGTCCACATATGAAATATGGCTCATGCAGATGATTTGAGGTCTGGTCAGAATGTTGCCATGTGCACACGGAGGAGGGCTCATAGCAGCTAACAGATAAGTGTGCATTACTCACAGTTCTACTCAGAAAGGTGACTGTGTAAAAATGACACCTTCGTACTCAGCTGAGCTTGCATGTATTGAGAGAGCTGATTCTCAGCAGCACACTTGGCTGGGTTTGAAGGGTGCCCATCTCATCTCAGTGCTTGGTCTTAAAGCATCTTCTGGGATCCACATTGCTGAAGAATACAATTCAAGACTGTGTATTACTATAGAAAATCCTTCAAAAAATAGGCCTAATTACTGGTGTGATTACCTCTCGCTTTTCCTAGCAGTAAAATTCAGCTGGGCCATGTCGGCTGTTGATCCATCATTCACAAAGGCCCAAGACTTTCTTTAGCAAGGGTCCTTAGTTGCCCTTTACTGAGGCATTCTCCCAGCAGTTCCAAGCTGAGAAGCTAAAGTAACACTGTGCTAGACTGAAGACGATAGACAGCAAGGCCCCAATTCAGCAAAACACTTCAGTACCTGCTTAAATCCCACTGAAGTCAATGGGTCCACTCACATACTTCAGTTTGAGCACATGCTGTGCTGTTTTGCTGAATCAGAGTCTAAATTGTCATCAGTCAGGAGAGGCATAACAAGAGAATTAGAGCTGTTTAATGTCTCCTCCTCTTCTGGCTGTAGATCTTATGTGTTTTTATATGGCTACAGTCATTTTGAAATCCTGCTGCCTTTCCTTTACCCATGAAGGGTGCATACAGAAATCTTGGTCTGGACTTTGTGTGCAATCGTTCTAGTTGTAAAAGTAGTGCTGCTGAGGGTGCTCTTTGCTCCAGAGATTCATAGTAGACTTACTGTGGCAAGCTCTGGCTCTCGTGTTGTTTAGGTAGGGTGTCTTTCTTCAGTAAGGAAAGTGTATTGCTGGGGAAATAGAATCCATTAGATTGCAACCCTGTGCAGCTTGGAATAGAGAAGAGAGCCCCTTGCCAGGTGACATGGGGAGTGTGTCCGTTCTCCCTGCTTCCTCCCCAGCCTGTTCTGTCCAGTCACCTGAAGCAAGTTTTCAATCATCCAAAAGTACATTCAATGGCAGAGTGCCCCACGGTGTGCCGCCTTCCACCTCTCCTGAGCTGAGTGAGCCTAGCTGGATAGATGAATGGGGTCATGAGCCAAGTCTCCTGCAGTTAACCATTATTTCCTGTGAATAAAGAATGGTTAAGGTTGAGTAGAATGTCAGCAAACCTTTCATCCCCGCTCCTTTCAGCTGTCTGTGTTCTTACCCACAAGCCATACAAAGTGTTCTGGCTTGTTTGTCAGATATGTGGCCAGCTGGCTCCTTTGCATAATGAGTGTGCTGTGGGAGGACCTGGTGTATTTGGCTCCACATCTGTGGAGACAATTCCTGATGTGGTATAGTTGACCATTCATTTCCACGTTTTTCACAAGGAGTCGCAAGTGGCACTTGTGTACATTCCACACTCACAGCATCTCCCATGTGGGAGAAGGCTGCTCTTATGGAAGGGGTGTTGCAGAGATGAGTATACTCGTAATGCTCACTTACTTCCTGAACACAAACCTGGCAAATGTCCATGGTAATTCCAACAACCAGTGTCTTTAACTTAAAAATGTCTGGTTCTAGGGAGAGATTTTAGGTGGTTAATGTTCAGTCCCTGGTCATATTCCTAAAAATCACAACATTATTTTAGTCCATTCCAGTGACCTTCTGAAATGATTCTGTGACAAGGAAATTGAAAGGTGGCGATATCTTGAAAGAATCCAGGAAAGGATGAACATTTGCATGGTGCTGGGGATCTGATTCACCTAGGCCTTGTCTGTATTCAGAGTTACATCACTTTTAGTAAGGGTGTGATTTTTAAACCATTTTGGTTAAATCAGTGCAAAACACAATGTGGACACTCTTAATCTGGTTTCAAACCTATGGTATCGATTTATCTTAATTTGGTAAGGAATTGATAAACTGAATTGATATACATCTGGTTAAAATTTAATTGAGTGTCCTCACTGTGTTTTACATCAGTTTTAACTAAACCAGTTTAAAAACCAATTTAAAGGGGGCAACTTTGAATATAGACAATGCCTAATTTTCAATGTTATGCCAGTGTAACTCCATTGACTTCAATGGAATTACTCCTGAGTTATATGGGAGGAGAATCAAGGGCCTGTATTTCTGGAGAGAGAATATGGGGGAGGGATAGATGCTGTTTCTTGAGCTTCTAGAAAGGAAATCTAGGACGCATATAAACTTTCAGCTGATTAGAAAACTTTATTCACTGTCATGTATAAACCTAGTTGAAATTTCCTTAGGGATTTCCCTTTATTTATATAGTTTCCTGTGCTGGAGTTATGAATCCATTGTCTGTACAGATGCTGTTGCTTTAAAATCATTCCATTAATAGAACATCAAAAACAGACGCTTCCCCACTTTTGACGTCTTGCTCTTTTATTCAGAAGGTTGGGCACCATCATCCGTCTGCACCCAAATGTGCATGGAAGTGGAAAAGTTATTTGGAAAATCCGTTACAGAATTTACAAAGTACTAACTTCTGGGAGAGAAAAATCTTAGTGGCTACTCAGAGAGGGGAGCACATTTGGACTAAGGAGAGTTTGAGGGGGATACACAGGAAATCCTGGTACTAATTCCATGGATCTCAGGGTATCCCTGTAAAAGGCTGGCCCTCTGTGTTCTTTGGCTCCCTCCTATTACTAGCAGCACAGCTCAATCAGAATAATTAGTGACCTGATTGGGACTGTATAGTTACATCATCTGCATGGCTAGAAGCCATATACAGAACCCAACTTAGTGCAGTTATATCTTCCCCAGTTTGCCAAGGAAATGAACAGTACTCAATCTCTGCCTTCAGACAGATACACCCCAAATCATTTGCAGTCTCAACCATGTGGTGTTCATCAGAGGGGCTTTTATTGTCTCAGGAGAGGTGAGAGAGGAGAATGAATGGCCACATGGGCTCCTCTTCACCTGCTTCCTAGGCGTATTTGGATGGGTTAGATTCCCTCTGTGCCATGCAGTGGAAGGGATACCCTTTGCTGGTACTTGCTGAACACCTTGCATTCAGCTAACAGAATGATTTCATTTATACTAAGCAGACGCATCCTGGGCTTGTTCTGTAAGGGGCTTGTCAGCGACTAGTAGAAATATTGAATAGGTAACATCCCCCTCTGACACTTAAGGAACACTAATGCTCAGGAGCATGTACCTGATTTCTGAAGGCAGCTCAACATTCTTTTAAAGAAGGTGTTCAATTTTAAGGAGAAAATGAAAGTGGGAGTGTAAATAAAGTTTGTGTTTTGATAGGACGGTTTGTTTGGATTGCCTGGTTGTTACTTCAGGCGCATTGGGCAGTGTTTGGATGCCCATTAGAGATGGTAAGCAACCGGTTAATGGTTTAGAGCAAAACTTAGGAAAATGGGTATTCGAGCAAACTGTATTTCAGCTGAAGAAGAGGTGTGTATGAGGTGATCCTTTTTCTATAGTGATGAGGGCTTCATATTATTCAGAATAACAAACACTTGCCCTGCAGGTTTTTAAGTGACTAGATTAAACAAGCGTTAATTAACAGCAATTATAGGCTTATGTTTATATCAGCTATATAAGTGGGTATGATGGGTTTATCATGCCATCTGCACAATGTTGCCTTTTTTAAAAAAAGTTACCCCTTTTTTTTTTTTTTTTTTTTTTTCAGACCTTTTTCCCTTTAGGAACATAGGCTTTCCGACACAGACCACTAAAACTAAGCCTATTCCAGAAGAAACAGAGTCCAGATGATGAATGAGTACTTTAATCATATTTTGAAGTCCTCTTTCACTTCTATCCGTGAATTAAAGTGGCAGTGAACTCATTGGGATAATATTTCTTTTTGTATGGGTGTAGCTTCAGCTGCCAGTTTGCTTCTGCTTTTTCTTAGTGGGTTGCTAGTGACCATTTTTAAATGTTTAAAAAGAACCCAAACCCATACTACTCTTTGGATACCATAGGAGAGTGAAGTATATTACTATTATTATGATGTTCAGTTATGGTTAGGAGTTGAGCAATAATTTTTTCTGGCACTAGTTAAAGTTTGAATAGCCTGCATTAGACCAGAGATTACACATATTTTGAATTCTGGCATTAACTAAACCAGTTTAATATTTGGAGCTGGCCTTAAATGAAAAGGAATGCAACTGTTGAGTTTGTGACTTGCTGTGGAATACCATAGTGTGAATTTCTTCCTTTTTCAGAAAGTTCTTAATTCCAGATATTAAAATGCTGGAGAATTTTACTGAAAGTGAAGTTACGCTGATTAGTTACACTACAAAAGCTAATGTATGTACATCTGCTTGGATCACGTCTTTAATAGTAATAATAATGGCTAACTTTGCTCATGGAACACCTCACTTAAAGTGTATCTATTCAAACACAATTAACATCACAGCTGAGAGCTGCTTTTTATTTTTAAGTAAACAATATTCCAATTGTCTGATTAACAGAGTGACTTCCTCCCATATTACAAGAATTTCACCTCTTTCCTTAATAACATGAACTCTCCTGCTTTTAAAGTTGAATTTGTTATGAATGGATACTGGAAAGGTAAATTCTTAAAAGTTTCTTTTAAATGTTCTGTTACACAATACAGTTTCTTTTATTGATTAAGCCCAGATGGTCTGCTCATGCAGCAAACAGATATTTTTACAAACCTTTATTATGCCTCATTAGAATTCACTCCTTTAGATGATTTCTAATTGTATTGTCTAATAAAACTAAACCTTAGAAGCTATTTGCATATTATATGAAGAAATCTCATACAACAAACTCACAGTGGATTCAATTAACATAATAGCTAATTATATATCCCATCAGCCTTTAGAGTAGCTCAGCATTCATGTTTCTCCTGTTTTAGCCTAGAGCAAAGGAGGTTTGAATTTTCACTTCTAAATATTGACTTTTAACTAATATCAAAAATGATTTGAACACTTTGTGGATGAAAAGATAGTGATTAAACTACGTGAAACATTTTAAAATACGTGTTTAAAAATTATTTGAAACAATTTCCAATAAAATATAAAGCTTTGCATATGATCAGTTCTGGCTCTCTCTCTATTTTTTTTAAATATAACCAAATATGTACCGTTTTATTGAAAAAACACTTGATTGTTTTTGAAAATGCATATATACTGCAGTTACATTTTTATATCTCTTATCACACAACATAACGCAATTGTGGTATCTATCAAGCAAAGAAATTTACGATGAGCTTAACAGACATAGTAATGAACTGGCATATGAACATCCTGTAACTGACTGTTATTAAGGTATTGCCATAGTAATCTGTAATTAATTCTCTAGCTGTCTTTTGAAATTGGCTGAAATATTCTGGAAAACAAAAATAAACAGCAAAAATTTCAGTGAACTTTTTTAAAAAACTAAAGGGTATCTTTTTTTCTTTTTAAACACTTCAAATCATATGAAGAATCAACAGATTATTAAATGATTAACAAAAAAAATCAAACATTTAGAATGATCAGAGGCTGTGATTTATCTGAAAAATTAAAATAGTTCATGCATTCTATCATCAATATGCACATCAAATGTAGTGACTAATTTGCTGGGTATCATATTTATATTTTTACAAAAAATAGCAGATAAAGTTTGGTGCAGGGTAAAATGGCTTTGTCCCATTACAATGATGGCTGTCTTTTCATTCATATTTTAATGAGGTTAGTATCTCTGAGACAGCTTTTTCGGGGAGGAGGCCCATGTCTCCGGTACAATTACAATAGGAGTTGCTTTATTGACAAGTACTATTCAAAATCTTCACAGTATAGAAAGAAAGGCTTTAGTTTTCTGCCACTTGTCCAAATACTTATTGCTCTTATTATTAAAACACTTTTTAAAAGAACACTCAACTTTTGGGGGTCAGGTATAACTCTGAGTATATTTCAACAAAATCTTTTATATTCTTTTAAATTCAAGTTGTACTTGGTTTTAATAAAAGCTCATTATCCAACAGCTAATAAGTAGACACCAGAAATGAACAGATACATACATCTATCATGCGTAAGGGTTTACCATATATATGCATACCCCATTCAATATAGTTTACAGGGACTGAGAGTCTGATTCCAGACAAACTAATAGTTATGTGAAAAAATTAAGTTATTCAGAGGTCACATGTTAAGTATAATTTTTTATTAACTTGACAAGAAAAAATTGAATGTAACCATTTTAAAGCAAAGTTCTTGTAATTATGATTTTATTAATCTACTTCACGAATATGCTACTCCTAAAATGATTTTCCTAAATATAATAAGACAACATACTGAAATACAAAGAGAAGTTAAGAAAATGCAGTTCATATGTTGGCTTCTGAGAACATTATGGGAAATATAATAGGTGGTGGAAATGAGAGCAAAAAATGGCATATAAATATAAGAATAAACAGGTTGCAAAATTCCTTTAATAAGTGTTAACCCCTGTACACAAAGTATCTAGGGAATTTGATCTGTAGCTGCTGTTACATGCATTGTGAAGTTTGATTTTCATTCAGAATGTTACAGAAGCATTTTTTAATGCATAGGTGGTTTGTTTTCAGCATATAGTAGTAGTCTCATTCTCTATGTTCTTATACAGTACTTGCCACCCATGATGTATACTCTTGCTAAGCCACTGTTAGCTTTTGTGATTGGATCGGGAGTTACTGACAGGAAGGGGATGGGGAAGAGTGTAAGTATGTGAGTGAATTCTTGAACAACAGTTGGACTATAAATAGATCTCTTTTTCAGAACTTAAAATACAGTCTTGCTTGTATTAGGACAACACGGTAGATCTCTTTTTATCTGCAAATCAGTATAGTTAGTATATCCATTAAAAATCCCCCCTGCTAGTGAGCTGGTTTTGATTTATTGTCCTGAAAGTAGGTTTAGAGGTGTGTGTGTGTAGTATAGTAATAGCTTATTGCTACTGAAAGCACATTGGGTCAGATACATCTTTGGTATAACCTCATTGACCTTAGTGGAAGTTACACCGGAAGAGCATTTGGTCTATTATGTCAAATCTTTTGTCTTTTGCAAGAGGATTTGTAAAAGTTCTATTTTATTTGCAAATTCAGTTTTTCTTTTTTGCATATTAAATATTTGGAAGAAGCAGTCAGACATATCAATGTGCCATGTTGTCTTGTTATCCTCAACTTCTAATGGGTGGGAAAAAACCACTTGAGATTGGAATCCATAATTCAAATAGTCTTTCAGGAACCATGTTGTGCTGCCATTAGCTTCCCTTGCTTTATGATACACATTTGCTTTTTAAATGTTAATATTGAAATTAATAAAATAGTTTTCATAGCAAAATGAACTAAACCCAACCTTACTGTAAAATAGGATACACATCTCTCTAAATGTAGATTATTTTAAACTAAAAACTGACTTTTTAAAAAAAAATACAGTGTTTGCCTCATGCCCTTTTTGCTTTTTCCAGGTTTCATAAAAAAGTAGATTCCACATCCAGAATGAGGTTGGGGGAGGAGGATTTCATAATAGGACCTAGTTTAAGAAGAAGAAAAACCTTTAGGCTTTAATTTTAATTCTCCTGCCTCTATTTATCTGATCTGTGGCCAGATGGTGGTGAAGCAGGGAAACCCTTTGTGTAAATGAAGCACACATGTGAAAGTGCTTCTGTAATGTAATCATTGAGACCGGAAGGGTTCATACTGTGTCTGAAAAGAGACAATAGAGACTGGATATATCAACATTGCAGAAATCGAGTTCATTTGTGATTCAGCCCCTTTGACTATGGTTGTCATGAAAACTTCCTACTTTGATCAGCAGAGGGTGGAGAGAAAAATCTTCTAAAGGTCCAAGGATGCAGCACTGTTGTTTACTGTGCACTTGGCTTCAGTTCACGCCCCCTTCCGGAAGAAGCAACAGAGATAGGAGCATCTTGCACCTTGACCTGTCTAGACGGGAGAGAAGTTTTTTGTCCCCGTTACCAAGGGCGAGGGGTGCTCTTTGACCCTGGGAGCACTAGCTGTTGAGACTCTCACTAAGTGTGTAGGTAGTGTCTAAATGTTTCTGCTGAATTCTTGCTTAATTCTGAAGGAAAGGGAATGGACAAAGACATGGACCAGCTGTTCGAAAATAAAGCTGAAATAGTAGAACCTGGGAGAAGTTAAATTTTGTAAGCTATTATTTTCTTCACAAAACCCCTGGGAGGTATTAAACAGCTGCATCTGAGTTGACGAACAGCAACTAAGACAGACCAAGTGAAAGCAAAAGACTTTCTAGAACTCTACTTCAACTAAAGAAACAAAGTGACTTAGGAAATCTTTCATGGTTATGTCGATAAAATATCAACTGTAGTCTATGGTCTCTATTTATTTGCTGCATGGTATATGTCTTTTTGAATGACAATATGTTTACAAATTAAAATCTGATAACTGCATTCTAGAATTGGTTCAGTATAAAGGGGATGTTTTATGCAAGAGTAAATGTTTTATTTTTCAGTGTCACCTTAGATTTAGCTGACATTTTTAATTATGTATGTAATATAATATGGGTCAACAATTATGCAGATTAAGAGATATGCACTGATTCTTTTTCTCTGTCTATGACACATCGGTCTATAGAGGTACAATCTCTTAAAGTTATTTTTGGTAATATGTATAATAAGAAAAGAAAATTCCATTTTCCTCCCCCACTAGGTTCCTTTAGCAAAGTCAGAGACCTACTTAACGGAAGTATTGGAAAATATATGTGATAGAATGAATGATTACCAACTGCAAGTGGATCCTCAAACCCAAAAAAGGACATTCAAGAGATTTGCTCCTAGGAAAGATGAGAAAATCTATGCAGATTTTAAAAAATTCTATTTTTATTCTGATGCTTACAAACCTTTGAAATTTGCGGTAAGCTAACATAACAAATTGGTAACATTGTATGTTAAAGTATTACTAGTGTATACTCTTTACTGTATGATAAATATAGCTTCAAGTACTAAATTCGTGCATATAGTAAATTGTTTTAATAATAACATATTCTAATATGCTCTGTATTTGCTTGTCACAGTATCGCGTTAAGTGTTTTAAAATAATAATGTGGTTTATAATGTTATTTAGAAACAGATGGCATTTTACTTGCAAGAACTACCCATGGATTATACTGTGTGTTCTCAGTTTACATGTTACAAATTTCCCAAACTGGAACAATTCAAATTATGTTTTACTTGGGGAATTTTTGTAAGTGATTAAATACAAATCAGTGTTACTAAGGAAGTATATTTGTTAATTTCTGTGCAGGAAATAGGGAGTTATGGTGTTGGGTAAAAATCCAAATTAATACTACTGTAATTTTAATATTTATAGTTGGATTAAAGAAGGAGGAGGGGTGTCATCTTTTCTTTAGGCCTTGTTGAATGGAGACAAATTTCTGTGAGCTAATTCAAGAATGCTGGCTTAGGCTGAGTTAAACAAATGTTTAGGTGCCAGTTTCATCATATAATTTTGTTTTGTTTATGCATTAAGTATCTTTCTAGTGTCAGGAAACACACAATATAGAAAAGAGTGTCTAGGGCAGTGATTTGCTGCATATGATTCCACATGTATTCAGTTCACCACAAACGCAATGTTGTGAGACTATTAAATCCATGAAATTAAGCCAGCGTGCACATTTAGTGACTTGCATTTTCACTGAGAAGTAAAGGTAATGGCTGAGTTTCAAAGATGTTGAGTGCTGTGAAATGTTGACTTAAAACAGGTAAAAAATCTTATTCTTGCAATGGCACATTCTAGAGCTAATTTTTCGAGAAATACAAGAGATTTTTTTTGTAGTAGAGTTATGACTTCTTTATTTAAATCAGAGTTTTCCTTAGTGTATTTTTTTTTAATTGCAATCCATTTCATGGGGCTTCTACCCTTGTTTAATGATTAAACCATAGTCTGGGCTTTTGGGAAAGTACTTTCTGTCCTTCGTAATATGTGCTCAGGATTGCCAAAAGATAACTGTAGATAATACAGCTCTTCAGAACAAAATGTCTCTTTAGACACACTCCACCAAGACTCTGCCTCAGCAGTAGTGTTGAACCCTGTTCAGAACATCAGAAATCCATTTTCTATAAGTTAAGTCAAATTACTGATAGTCTTTAAAATGTTTAAAACATTGAAAAGAGACCATTTGGTAGATTACTGTCAATTTTGTTATCTGTAGTGAAACCAAAGATGCATTAGTTTGATCAGACAGCTTTATTTATCTGCACATTGTGAATATTAGTGTATTAACATGAAATGGATTAGTATTTAATTTAACTTTTGAGTGACTATTCCATGAATATAGTGACTGACATTGAAAGGTGTTCTTTCAAAAGCAAGTAAAATGTGACTTGTAAATGATTTCTTATCCTACTTCGTGTATTTTTAAAAAGACAACCAGACAGAGCATATAGTTAAATCTTAAGGAATATTTTGAAAATTAACAGGCAATCATTTGTTTGTACAAAACAGGAAGTGCAAACCAAAATAAGGTTCCCCTTTCCACTGTATTACTTTACAGTTCTGGTTTAGCAATCTTGTTTATTTCTTTGCTGGAGTGGTACTGTCTCTGTGTGTATGTGTATGTATATATAATATATATGTTCCTGTTTTATTCTTACAGTGTGAAAGTATTATAGAAGAGTATGAAGATGAAATTTTCTCACTTATCGCCCAAGAGGCAGACTATCTAGCTGACAAGCTGTGCAGTGAAAAATCAGGTACTGTGTCTGATGTAACATGTGCTCTCTCTACAGCATTTTTTTCTCCCTCCCCCCACCCCGAAACCTAGTGTACTGCTTTGGGTGCAACAAACCACTTTGGAGGAGAAGTGTTAGCTGAATAAGCAACAGCACTACATAACTATTTTTAAAATGGTTCTTTTGAAAGAAAGATTTTAACATCTGTTTTTAATTCTTTTGCACATTTGAACGTAGCATAATTTCAGCATTCCACATCTAATGAAGTGTGTTTTTCTCCTAGTGTTACACGGTCAGCACATTTTTACTCTGTGTATTTGTTTTGCCATCCCAAAGCAAGGAATGAAAATAACCTCTTGCAATAAAACAGAGGGGTGTGTGTGGGGGGGGGAACGACCTTTTTTTTAAGTTTAATTGTTTATTGCTCATAGTTCATGTTACAAGCTAGAATTAACATGCATCCATCAATTTGTGAACAGAACTCTTCATAGACATCAGCGGGGAGTTCTGCTTAAAACTTTAAAACTGCTGTCATGCTATAGATGCTTGTTAGAAAAAATGCATTTAAATACATTGGCATTCCTATGCCAAATATATTCCTCTCAAAAATGTAATGCCTCTTAGAACTTTGAAACTAGGAAAAAATGCCTTGATAAATGACATTTAGTTTATTTATTACGAAAATTCATACATTATGCTATTTGTTGGTCATGTTTTCAATGTGATTTTATTTTATGTAATCATTTTTAAAACCAAGAAGCACATCATTGAATGCACTTAGTATCGTAAAATTATAAATGTGGCGGGACCATCCTTTTTGGATGTGCTTTTTATAGTGAAAAGTGATAGAATATGCGTTGAAATATTGATCTTAGAATCAATGTTTGTAATATTAGTATGTGTTTTAAGGTTCAAAGTCTTTAATATGTAGCACATACAATAAAAGTACTAAAGTTGATTTGATAGAAGTTAATAGAAATAAGTATATAGAATTTGTTCATGTTAGTGTGTATTTTAACATATGCTGAAAAAGTTCGATCTAGAGGGCTGGAAAAATCCATTATTATAAAGTTTAAAGTTCTTTTTATCAGCTATGCAGACAAATCATTTAAAAAATAGAACTTTCCAATAATGTTTCAATTAAAAAAAATAATTTATGCTGTAGTTATAGAGCTATATTTGGTCTTAATAATCAGTAGATGAAGAGTTTAGCACAAATAATTCTCAAAACACCTCAGCTCCTTCAAAATGCACAGTATTGTTTTTGCTGTTGTGCTTGTTAAAGAAAAAGGCAATTTAGAGGTAAAAATAAAGACCTCGAAAGGACAGTGTAGAAAAACAATAATGAATATGCTTTTCGTAAACAAATAAGTTGAGTAGCTTTCTTCACCTTGCTGGCTGTTGTCACAATTGCCTGTAAACCTGGTGTAAAATAACTGTTTTGTACACCTTAGATAATAGGCCAAGTTGCACAGAAAATATTTATGCTTAAAACCAACCTATTGTGAAATATCTTTCTTCATTAACAAGATGCCCTAATTTTTTTTTACAATCATTTTGTTGGGCTGTTAAATTCAACTGTATGACCATATTTGCTGCATATATTCATTCAACATTATAACTTTGATAAAACAATTCCCTAATTTACAGTGGAAAAGATTCTCATTGTTACATGTTAGTCTTACTCACATGAGCATCCCCATTGAAGTAGGTGACTGTTTACATGAGTAGGGAGAGCAGGGCTTGGAACTTGCGTGACTGAGGAAATATCAAAAATTCTTTGCAGAAGGGGAAAAAGTTTAGTACTCTTTCCTCTTACCAGCAATTAGCACAGACAAATAAGATGCCATTTAATAAGCAAAACAATGCAAATAGTTGCCATTGCAAATTCAAGAAGCTACAAAAACCATAGTCACGCTAAAAAGAAAACCTCTCTAACACTGTGAAGAAATGCAGAGGGAAATAAATTAATCTGCCATTCTTTGTATGATCTGATTTTACAAGGAAAAAAAGTCATTATGTTAAAGGAAAAAGAAAATCGAAAACTCATAAGAAAACTTTTTTTCAAAAAAGCCACTATGCACAGTTTTTTAAATTAATTAATATAATAAGCCATGAAAAGGGATAAAAAGACATTTATTAAACACCAGTGAAATTCAATGAAAGCAAAATGCCACAAATAATCTTGCAGCTAGCAGCTGGTTGAGGAAAAGTGTGATACCTGAGTGGTAGGAAAATGTCTGTCTGAATTTTCCGTGGAATTTGGCATCAAACTCCTGAGAAAATGGAAATTGCAATTCTCTGAAAATCATTGTGTAAAGATGTGTGCCAAGTATAAAACACTTATATGCAACTTAGTACAGCTGATAAGAATTAAAAGTGACTTTTGTAATATTTTATCTATATTACAATGGTATACTTCATTAATATGTTAAATTAAAGCAATATTATAGACTTATGTTCTTACTGTCAACTTTTGGCGCTTTGCATCCATAGTTGTATGTGTGAATTCAAGATACCATTTTAAACATTGTGGGTGCAAAAATTATCATACCAGAGTGACCAACATGGACACACTTTATATAAAGTTTTGCTATGGGCAAATAATTGATTTTACTGCTATGCATTTCATCTTAAAGGAAAATCAAAATAGTTGGTTTAACCTCCATAATGTTAATTTGTTAAAAGCAAAGGATGTGAATGTGACTTATGCTGGTAACCTATAACAAATGTCCTATTATCAGTATAATCAAATATATCCCTTCTAATCCATGCTAAGGTAAAATATTAAAGGGCACAATATCCTCTCAATGCATAAACATGATGCTAATAGGAGTCATGTGCACGCTGAGAAGAAACTACTCACAAGACATGTTTAGTACTTCTTTTTTTAGTCACATCTCTATTCTAGATGTTATATACATGTTCATAATACACTGGTGTTTCTTGTTTGATTAAAGAATGGAAAAACTTCAGTGAAGTGTTTTAGAAAGATCAAACTGTTTGATATTTGTAACCATAGATCAGTTTTCTGTCACACATATTCTTTGATCACACAAAAAAATCTCTATGCTACCCTTTCCATAGACAAGCAATCAAAAGTGCTTAGACATGCCTTTAGATATTCTACAATTTTTCACATGCCTAAGAGTCTAGGAGTTAGTTCTCAAACACATTACCTTTTTTTTTTCCAAGCTACAAACAGGAAGGTCAAATTTCTAATTTGACCAATCAAAGGATAACGTGTTTGATAAATAAAGTCAGACTGATGTATCCTGAATTAACAAGTGTTGTCCAAAATTTTTCATTCCCTCCCCGCCCCCAACAATGATAATTGTGGAACACTGACATATCAATGGTTTCTAATTCAGATTTTGTACTGAATTATGATAAAGTGCATTTAAACCAATGAGAAATAGGAAACCAGCCAACAGTGGATTATATTAATGTATAGTCTAGTGTCAATTGTTTTATCAGCGGAAAACAATACAAGCACTAGCAGTGAAAGCTATAATTAAAGTAACAGTGAGACTTCTATTAACGCTGCAAAATTATTCTTTTTGGCTGAAATTTTCCATTCTTGGTCTCATTCCAAAGGTGATTTTTAATTATTCATTTACTAATTATGAAATTTTGAGCAGATTCTATTCACCCATTTTTGAGTTATGCAAGGGTGGTGGTGGGGAAACCCTTTTCTCCTTTAAAAAGACTTTTTCTGCAATTGTATTACCCAAACAGTTGTGTTTTGCAAGTTGATACTTTCTAGGTTGCTAGTTCTCACTGAGAACTAAACTCCAGGACAGTTTGCCAAAGCTAAAAAATATTACAGTGATAAGCAATGAAAATACCTGTTTTGTGTATGTGTGGCACGTTAAATTTCCACTAGGTTAAGTGTTATGATACTGTTTACTGGGTTATGAAATAAAGCACATACATTGGTTATATAGATGTGGTATTGTGTTGATATTTCACTGTGGAATTCCATAGTTTCACTGTTTTTTTGTTTGTTTTTGACCATGCAGCAATGGAAATTCACAGTCAATACAGAGACTTGTGTTTTAGGCTCCTTTCCTGCAATGGAGTCTGTTAGCACAGACTTCAGTAAGACTTTACAGAGATAGAAGGGTACATGCTGGCAGATCTGATTACAGAATTGGGGCCATAATCTCCTTTTATTTAAAAAAAAATGAATTCAAACCATATTTTAATGTAACCTTAAGGTTACAATTAAACACACTCAGAAGTCAGGCAATACACAAATTAAATTTCATATTAACCCGAACTCTTCACATTGCATAATAGTGAAATTTTCTACCACGACTAATGTTGCTAAATGTAACTTTAGGACATAATATGCCCAGTTCTACCCTCAGAGATCCACACATAACTTCAGTCAATTTCAGCGAGTACGTGGAAATAGCTGAAGAACGGATTGAAACCCGTGTATGCAATGTGCTTACATTAAGGTCACTGTGGAAACCTTGGGCGTTTCCTGAGTTTGAAGTGTTTAAATATGTATTTCAGTAAAATATGCATCTATGTTTTATGTGATGTGATAATTAAGGAATCTGTATTGCATAGCTCATAATGGGATAACGGTTGACTTAAAATGAACACGCAGATTATTTCATAGCATTTAAAACATTTTGCAAAGATGCCACCCCACATGCGTTTGCATGGATCTTATTCATACCATGTAACAGACGTGTTGGCCCCTAAAATACTTAAACTTAACATATCTGGAAACCAGGGGGCAAAGACTGGTAGTTTTACAGTACTTTTTAAAAGGCCTGGTTGCTCTGTGTTAAAGAGGGATGGATCATCGGTATCCAGGAAAAATACAGGCTTGGTATCAAAGCCTCAGTATTATACTTCAGACACCCACTTGTCACTGGTTTATTGTTATTTATTCAAAAGTTATGTGCTTTTAACAAAATGTAACCGTTTAAAACATTAGTAACGATATGTAACTCTTTTTCCCCTCAGGTCTTTGTGAAGAATCTGCTACTCACACTGAGCTATAGCATCGATAAACTATGAATTTTACAGAGTGAAGTAAGATGACAACCACAAAAAAAATCTTCCTGTGTAATCAAATAGTGATTCTCTGCCTTTTTTGCCCCTGTAATATCTTGTTTTTTACATTTATATTTTTAGATGTGCGTAAGTTCCTGTTTGTTTAATTTTTTTATGTTTTCATATTAAAATATTTAAACTGAAGTTTGCATGGTTTTGGCAAGGATCTTAGGTTTAACATGTAATTAATTATTGACCATTTCTATAGGTAAAACAATTGACATCTCAAGATATTCATGCCAGGTGTGTTAATTTTGACAAAACCAATGTCTGATTGTAAAAAAAAAAAGTACTATTTGAGTGTGAAAATTATGGCTCTTGTTTAACTGAAACAAATACCTAATACAATTTAAGTAAACCTGTTACTGTTCTTGTGCATTTGTCCTTTGTTATAACAAATGGTTGATTCTAATGTACTTCCAAATATACATGAACAAATTTTACTACAAAATAGTTTTGAGTACTTTTTAGCTTCATATTCTCTCTATGGATGAAAGTGAGAATCTTTCCAAATATTTATTCTTTCCCTTATAAATTATATAAGCTAATGAAACACACATGATTTCTTTAAAACAAGCCATTCACTTAAAATGTCCAACCCTAAGTTTCAGAACTTTATGTACAATGAAAAGTTGAACAAACATTGAAATATTTAATCTGGTGGCAAAGCACTACTGATGCATGCTGTAAGTGTTCAGAAAGTCTGCAATCAAAAGATATTAAAAAGTGATCTTATTTAACATTAATAATTACTGTAATGGCATTCAGATTTTAAACCAGCTTTTCAAATGGAGAAAGATGAAAGTACCCTTAATATACTCCACACAGGTAAAATGCATCTAGTCATTTGTTTTTAGTGCAAGGTATTTACTAACTAACACAAAGTATTTATTTATATTTCTCAATATTTTATAATAAAATTGTCTAGTCCAGTAGCTATGGGATATATTAATAATCTAGCTATCAAAATCTTTGTTCACTTTCTGAGAAATTCTGCTTAAAGTTATTTGTCTTTGATTATTAAAAATACATGAGCGCATTGTGCAGTCGTTCCACACACAGAACACCAATGGTTGTAAATTGGAGTTTAGTGTGTGGAATATTCCCAATAGGACTCTGTATGAGAATATTTGGTTAGGTCTCAAATATCCTGTGAAAATATTATGTTGAAAGACTGAACAACTTAGTTGTGTTTTTGAGATTACCAGGATAGCTCATCCAAAACATTATGAAGGTTCAGTAGAATGTTCAGAGGAAAAAGAGATTGGTTTAACCTAAAAAGAGTTCTTAAAAATTTATGTCACTATAGTTGCAATTTGACTACCATCTAAGGTATATAAACTGACATACAGCATTATGCAAACAAATCATGCATACTGACTAAAAGAAAGTATTAGTATGTTGTATGATTTAATGTTCTTTAAAAGTGTTCTACTTTTTTTTTAAATGTGAAATATTTTCTGCCATCTCCTATTGACAGTTCAGTGTTATAGAACAGATTAGCACGAGTTACAGTTTGAATACAGCAAAGCAATAACACTATGTAAAAGGGAAACATTTTCCATAGTTAAAGAACATTTCTCATTTTTCAATAATATAGCTGAACTATAAGCTTGCATGTATATATAAACATTCCATCGAGAGCAAAAAAGTTACATTAAACTTTAAACTACATTTCTATTACATTATTTAACAAAAGTGCAAAATTGGTAAACTTTTACCAAGTGGAGGACATGATAAACTGATTTGCTTAGCAAACACTCTGAATATGAACCATAAACAGTTAAGTTTCCAGTTAGTTTCATTTAGACTCATACAGTAGGAAAAGGCCGTCTAGCCATATTTGAGTATAAAATTAAATTGAAAGGGTCGAATTCCTCCCATGTTTACACTCTATGCAATCCTATTGATTTTTTTGAGGGGATGGTAAGGGCAGAATTTGGTTCCGAGTGTATTATTAAAAAGAAATGTATTCATATGTTATAATAAAGAGACGCAGTCCATGTGGAATCTCATCTATTTAAAAAAAATAGTCAGAAGTGGTTTCAAATAGTACCTCTTAGCTGCCCTGCCAGTTTGGGGGATTTGACAATCACAGTTTCCTCTCTCTTAAATAAATAAATAAGAATTTATTTTTCTCTCCATTACTGTGTGAAAGACCCATACAAAAAACAAAGGAAACTGATTATATAGGAGAAACAAACCAACTGATTAGGTATTTGACAGCACTTTTTTTTTAATAAAGTAAACAAATTGGGGCATGGAGTAGAGGAATAGAGGAAATATTTTCCTCAAATCTTTCTCAGTTACATTAATCGTAGGTGTTGCTTGTAATAAATATTTTCAGACTTTTTTTCCATGCCCCTTTAAAACATTGATGTTGTGTTATACTTTCTTGCCTAAGTGCTGAGAATCTTTTGTGATAGTGCCGTGTACTTACAGGATATGAATGAAATTCTGACTATCCGTCTGGGGTGTTTTACTATTCATCGACGGCCATATGCCGTCTTCAATCCTTGCATACAACCACTGAGGTCAGTGTGATTTCTGCTGCATCTAGAAGGTAGTACCAGTGTATGGCCCTTCAATAAAGAATCTTTCTGCACATTTGCACCTGTTTTTATATTTCACAGTGAAAACAATATTGGGAGCCTTTCCTATCGATACTTTAGTATGTTGGTTATAAAATGTAGGCCAGAGTCACCACCACATCACTCCAGTTTTACGCCAGCATAACTCCATTGAAATCAGTCCAGTTGCTCTACTGTAAAAATGGAGTAACACAGTAGTGGATCACACCCAATATCTTCTGTGACCAGCTTGGAAAAGACTTTTGTGTGAATTTTCATCTCATGTTAGTACTGTTTTGTTACTGCAATTACTATGTACTGAGAAATGTACTTAATCTTTGAGGCTCTCTCTAAAGCATCTTAATTATTGTTCAGTGAGAAGGGTTGTGCCTAATAAAATACTGCATGCATTTTACCTTTTATAAATTAACAGATTATGTAAAAGACATCCTGGGTGTACTTGGGATTCCAACTATCTAGGTATTTATATCACACTGCTCACCATGATATCTGAGTGCCAAGTGAAATATTGCTGCTTAGTTAATAGTTAGCTAATAAAAAGTAATCCACTGTTATAAATAGAAATTTTGGTATACAGCTCTGATAGGTTCTTACTTTTCCAATACATGAATATTCACTCAAAACTCAGGGGAAATGGAATCAGGATACATTTCGTTTTTAAACCCTATTCCATCCTTATTTATACCATCCTACAGTCATGAAGTCAGTGGGTTCGACCAGTATAACTGCATGAAGAATCTGGCCCCTTATTAGTTCAACAAAAACATAGAGATTGTTTGGAAGAATCCAGGGCCAGTTTCTCAGCTAGTGTAATTGAGGGTAGTTCTACTGACTTCAAATGGATCTATGTCCATTTGACCCAACTGGGGTTCTGGGCCCCAAGTTTTTGTTAAAGTGATGGTGACACCATTAAAATTATACATTTACTTTTGAATGGTTTATTTCATTCTCCATGTCAAGTCTACCAGGCAAAGAACCAATTTGCAGTGACAGATTTTAGTTTTAATGTGGATTACTGCTTGCTAGGAATGAGCTGAAACCACTACATTCATTTCACTTAGGAATGGAAAGTGGAATTGAACCAAGGTGCCAAATGGGAAAGATCAATACGTTATTTACTAAGATAAGCCCTAAAAACAAGGCTGTTCAATAACTAGTCATATTTTCTATTCGTATTTTTCTCTGTGGTCTGACATTTGTTTACACATATGATAGCTTCATCAAAATACACTTTTAGAAAATGCTTATTAGTCTGCAGTATTTTGGTATTTTATTGACATAAGGTGTAATTATGTCAAAATATTCAGAGCAAAATATTAACTTGTATGGTATTCCTAACGCACATTAAGTTTATCACAAATTAGGGCATCCAAATCTAAATTTAATTAAATGCTATTAATGGCTCTTACATAGTGAGCTGTATGAAATGCTCTGCAATTACATTATACACATTCCTATGCAGCATATTTTGTTATGGTAGCTAAGTAGATAATTAGTATTAAGATTATTCAGTTGCTAGATAGCTTAAGCTATGTTAGTCTCTAATAACTGCTCCTACATTTATATGCTGCTGTTGAAGGTAAATCCAGATATACATCAAGTAAGATTACTTGAATTACACCACTGAGCCAGGTAAGGTGCGCACTGTTCAGAATTGTAGCTTTCACCTGGGGGAGGAGGGGAGGGAATAGCAGACAATCTTTTCCCAAGAGGTTAGAAAAGGGCATGAGAGGAAAAATGATCAAATTATCTTGGTATGTTCTTCTATTGTGAGCAAAGTGTAAATTTAAAAAATAATATATACCCCGAAGTGTCTAATCCAGAACATCGTGGGATCATACAAAAGATGCAGGGGGGCTTTCAGTAAGGAGAGAGCAAGTGGATTAGACAATAAATACAAGATGGAGTTGCTACACTTAATGGCTTTCATGGACCTAAATGCCTGAGCAGTGTTGTAGGATCACATATTGCTGTAAAAATGTTGATTAACAGCAGAATTGTGCATAATACAACCTAGGTTAATACAATGACTTTCTTGAGGAGCATCTCAAGAAGGCTTTGTGTTTAAAATAACAATTCACAAAGCTCATTTAAACTGATTGAAAAGCTTTTGAAAACAAGGACGTCTTCATGCCTTTAAACATATTTACAGAATTGTCTGGTCTAATGGCACTCAGCAATGAATTCCATAGCCTTCAGGAGCAATTGATGAAGAGTCTTGTAACTGCCTGCTCCAATCTACTTTGGGGAATGTTAATAAACGGGTACCTAAGGAATCTTAGGTGTGTGCTGTGGAATACAGGGAGCTAAATGTCAGCTAATTAAGCAGAGCTGAGACCATGAAGGATCCTGTGAGTTAAAAGTTAAATATTAATATCAGTTTCAAACTTTATGAGAAGCTGGCTTAGTGGCAGAGGAGCAGATGGGATGTATATCCAGCATGTTCATGACATTTTATATTGCTAGCTAACCTTGCAGCAGCATTCTAAACCAGCTGAAGTTTTCTTAGCCCACATTCTGGAAGAGCAGCCAATAAAGAATTATAACAACCCTTGAGGTGACACGGGCATTAATGAAGAAAGAAAGAAAAAATTTCAAGATGGCTGTTTCTCAAGTGGTAAAAATTCTTCACTCTCATATTAAATGCGATATGAAGGAAAGGTGAGAGTTCAGAATGACTTAGTACCTAGCAGGGACTGAATACTAGTGTCTATATTTGGCTTTTTTCTTCTTTTTTTGTGTGAGAGAGGGAGTTGATCAATTGCATTTTCTGCTAATGAGAACCTCTGGTCTATTGGAATTGAACTCCAGCCAGTTTTGATGTCACATAAGCATTGAAGCAGCACAGAGATGCCACTGCTCAGATCTGTGGTGAGGGCCAAATAAACCTAAAACACTGTCAACTGTTTAGTAGTAAACACCCAATTACAGCAACTTACTATTTAATAGAGCCAAATATAGGCAAATAGTTTTCAGTGTGAATTTGGGACACACAAAAATGAGGGGATAATAGCTGGCTAGAGCCATGTAAAATAAAGGTGAAGCACTGTGTAAAGTTTCTCACGCAATAACCAAAATATCTCATGTCTAATGTGCATAATATATGGTCTTGTCATCATTATTAATTGTATTACAGTAGCGACTATAGGTTCTAACCAGAATCAGGACCTCCTTGTGCTTGGGTAAGAGATGATCCCAGTCCCAAAAAGTTTACAATCTCAATAGACAATGAAAAGGTGGGAATACTATATACTCTGGTTTCTCTTCAAATCGTATAAATCTTTCACCTTTTACTAGAGAACTCAGAGAGATTAAGTGACTTCCCTGAAATCACAAGCAAAGCTGGGAATTGAACCCAGGACTTGTGGGACTTGTCTGCACTACAGATATTACAGCAGCACAGCTATGGTGCTGCAGCTGTGCCCTATAGCGTTCTAGTGTAGACACTTGCTACAGCAAAGGAGGGGGTTTTTCCATTGCTGTATTTAATCCGCTCCCTCCGAAGGTGGTAGCTATGTTGACAGGAAAATTTGTCCGTCGACCTAGTGGTGTCTATGCTGGGGCTTAACTACATCTTTTCACACCCCTAAGCGATGTAGATTGGTTTAGGTGTAAACCAGGCCTTAGTCTTGAGCCTTAACCACACAACTAGGGTTGCCAGGTGTTTGGTTTTCAACCAGAATGCCCGGTCGAAAAGGGACCCTGCAGCTCCGGTCAGCACCGCTGACTGGGCCGTTAAAAGTCCAGTCGGCAGCGCAGCAGGGCTAAGGCAGGTTCTCTCCCTGCCCTGGCTCCTCGCAGCTCCCGGCATGTCCCTGCGGCCCCTATGCACTGGGGCAATCAGGGAAGCGCCATGTGCTGCCCCTGCCCCCAGTGCCAGCTCCGCAGCTCCCATTGGCCGGGAACAGCAGCCAATGGGAGCTGTGGGGGCAGCGCCAGTGGGCGCAGGCATCACGTAGAGTCACCTGGCCATACCTCTGCATAGTGGCCGGACATGCCAGCCACTTCTGGGAGCAGCGCAGAGCCAGGGCAGGCAGGGAGCCTGCCTTAGCCCTGCTGTGCCACTGACTGGGAGCCATCTGAGGTAAGCGCTACCTGGCTGGAGCCTGCACCCTGACCCCCCCCCCCCGAACCCAACTCCTTGCCCCAGGTCAGAACCCCCTCCCATACTGTAACTCCCTCCCAGGTGCCGCACTCCCCATCTGTACCTCAACTCTCTTCCCCAGGTTGGAACCCCCTCCTACACCCAAAATCCCTCCTGGAGCCAGCACCCCAAACTGCCTCCCACACTCCAACCCCCTACCCCAGCCCTGAGCCCCCTCCTGCATCCAAACTCCCTCCTGGAGCCTGCACCCAACACCCCCTCTTGTACCCCATCCCCCTGCCCCATCCCTGAGCCCACTCCCGCACTCCAAACCCCTTGGCCCCAGACCGGAGCCCCCTCCTGCACCCCAAACCCCTCAGCCCCAGCCCAGAGCCCTCATCCCCTCCCACACTCCAACCCTCTGCCCCAGCCCAGTGAAAGTGAGTGAGGGTGTGGGAGAGCGAGCGACTGAGGGACGAGGGCTGGAGTGAGTGGGGCCTCAGAGAAGGGGCAGGGCAGAGGCAGGACCTCGGGGAAGGGGCAGGGCGGGGGGGGGGGGCAATGGTGTTCGGTTTTGTGCAATTTGAAAGTTGGCAACCCTACACACAACCATCCTTCCTGTCCTAAACAGAGGACATGAATTATATGGCTTTGTCTTTTAGACAAACATACACTTAAGATCAAGAGCAGCTACCAACTGCATGCTCACCACTACCCAAGAAGTCAAGGGCTGGTGTTTTAACTTGCTTTACCACTCTGGGGTATGTCTCAATGGTCAAACAGTATCCTACATCTTAGCAGGGCTTTTCAAGTGTGTTATAGGAACACATTTGAAACTGTGTTAGCTGGCTGTGTTATAGCCTAGGCTCTCCCTATATGAAAAGACAGGACTCCAAACATGTTTACTTGCATTTTAATGGGGTATTTCAATTGTGCTTAAGCTAACATGGTTATCAGTGGGGAACACACCCCCATCAAGACAGGGTTCTAGGCTCCTCTGGAAGCTAAACAAGAGCCAGTATCATTCACAATCCATGAAATGTATGACTGTTGCTAGTGTGTTCGAAGGTTTTGTCTGACGCATTCAGATAGCTACGAGAACGGATAGGAGAGGTACAGATAAAAGCCCCACTCTTGGCAAGCCAAAGGAGGGCTGCTTTCGATGCCCACTTAGAATTGTTTTCTGTGTGCAGGTTTGTCCTTGGCATGTAGGATGTGGTTTTTCTCTCAATGTTGTAGTGCCCTTGAGCAGCGCTGTCCTCCATTTGGCTCAGTCAATATGGATCCCTGAGGAACAACACCACAGTTATCCTGTTAGGCTCAGACAAAGCATCGGCTAACAAAGGAAACAGAGTACGAGCAGATTTTATGTTTAAACTGATGCATGCAAAGAGAGCACCAGAAAGCCCTGTGTGAGCCCCCAGGTGCTTTGTACTTAGATTGCTGAAGGTAGAGGGAGATAAGGTCATGCTTCATATTAGGCTTTGAAAATGAATACACTCAAGTATGAGTCCCCCTCCTAATTCCCCCCTTTCGCCAAATTTTCAGAATATAAAACTGAGCTGTCTCAGGTTGGTAGACCTTGTTGGTCCAAACATCTTCCTCTGTCCAATCCCATGGCTTTAATTCTAGTCCATCAAATCCCTGCTCCCCGCAGTGCCCTGCCCCATTCCTCTACAAACCCCAGAAAACAGCAGCCTGACACTTCTCCCTTGCAATCTTGGTTTACAGACATCCCGAATCAGTGGGGCTGGCATCTGGCTGCTTACTAAGTATGAACTGTGGTAACTCCCCCCTCGGCAGCTCAACAGTGGAACCAAGATAAAAATGTAAGAGGTGGGAGAACAATAAAGTGTCCATACAGCTCGAGATGGGAATTGGCCCTTTTTTTAAGGCCTGGGTTTGTAAGCCCACCCTAGGCCATTGGAGAAATTCAAGAGTTTTGGAGGCTTGTGGCCCCAGATCATCTTTATATAATCCATAGCATTTATCTTATGCTTTTTCATCTGCGGCTATCAAAGCACTTTACAAAGATGGAGAAACCGAGGCACGCAAAGGCAGAGTCACACCATGATTCAGTGGAAGAAATGAGAATATAACCCATGTCTCCTGACTCCTAGTCTAGTGCCCTATCTACTGCACCACATTGCTTAAAATGACTTAGCCGGGATGATGCACACATTCATGGCCTCCAGGTTTGATTATTACAATGTTCTGTACCTGGGTTTGACCAGAACACAGCACCCCATCTGCTCAGCAGTACAGGCAGCCAGAAGTACATTAGCCCTGTGAAACTCTTCCTTTACTGGTTCCCTGCACAATGCTACACCAAATTCAAGACTTCAGTCCTCCTCTTTCAGAGTCCTTGATAGGACTGGCCCAAGTTACCTGGAGGCCACTCCATCCATCACTAACTCTGTGACTCTGTGTGACAGTTAGTGGCATTGTACAACTACATGGTTTGTCTGATTCCACTCCTAATATTTTATCCAAACTGTTTGGTTCCCATTGTCTTTCCCATAGTTTTGCTTCTGTTGCCCTGTGGCGGGCTCTTAAGTGCTCTATGCTGCAATGCCTGACACAGATCAGCACGTCTGCTGCCTTTTGTTTTTAGAAGAGGGACATACACTGAAGGCCTGTGTATACTTTGCACCTCAAGCCTGCAAGGTATGAGAAAGCTGCAGCTTTTCCTGATGGAGGAGGTTCTTCAGGCACAGTTGCTGAGTCTGCTCCCACTTTAAGGCAGTTTTCTCAAGAGTTTCTGCACCAATAGCTACCTCAATGAAGAGGCTGTTAAATAGACTCAGAGGAGTTGAAGACGTGACTTAGATCCAGCACAGATCCAAGTGAGAGTGAGGCCTTGTCTACACTACACGAAAGTTACCCGACAATCAAAAACTGGTATAATTATATTTCATGTTCACACAACGCTCCTTCTGTTGGCAGAGCGAGTCCACAGTTGGTGCTCTAGCATTGACAGTGAGAGCAGTGCACTGTGGGTACCTATCCCGCTTTGCTACTTGCCACCTTCTGCAGCTAAGAGTGGTAGAAAGGCAGAGTGGATCACAGCGCATCATGGGTGTGAGCTCAATGTCCCGTGATGCAGTTTTCTCCGTCCCAGCATTCCATGGGCTTCCGACTGCGTTTTGCATCATTTTTCAATGACCCCTGTTTACTGTGCACCCACCATCTCTGTCCAAAAGGATGGCTCCTGTACTGCTCTCTACTGTTGTGGTCACTGTTATGAACACATCGCGTTCGGTCCTGCAGTATATCATGAGCTCCCAATCTGAACAGGAATCAGAGGTGCCTGCCCTGCTGTGTGCCATGGAAAGAAACAACACCAGATTACTTTTGGCATTCACGGAGCAGCTGAACATGATGGACCGTCACTTTTGGACTCGGAAAACAAGCATTGAGTGGTGGGATTGCATCATTATGTAGGTCTGGGATGATGACCACCGGCTGCAGAACTTTCAGATGTGGAAAGCCACCTTCCTGGAACTGTGTGCAGAGCTCACCCCAGCACTGTGGTGCAAGGAGACCAAAATGAGAGCTGCCCTCTCAGTGGAGAAGCGTGTGGCCATTGCTGTGTGGAAGCTGGTGACGCCATACTGCTACCGATCGGTCGTGAATCAGCTTGGAGTCGGGAAGATGACTGTTGGGGCTACAGTGACGCAAGCATGCAGGGCCATTAATTGCATCCTGCTATGAAGGACTGACTCTTGGCAATGTGTGTGAAATAATGGATGACTTTGTGGCAATGGGATTCCCTATCTGCAGAGGGGTGATAGATGGCATGCATATTCCAATTTTGGCCCCAGTCCATCTTGTGACGGAGTACCTCAATAGCAAGGGTTACTCCTCTATGGTACTGCAGGTACTTATTCATAGATTCATAGATTCTAGGACTGGAAGGGACCTTGAGAGGTCATCGAGTCCAGTCCCCTGCCCTCATGGCAGGACCAAATACTGTCTAGACCATCCCTGATAGACATTTATCTAACCTACTCTTAAATATCTCCAGAGATGAAGATTCCACAACCTCCCTAGGCAATTTATTCCAGTGTTTAACCACCCTGACAGTTAGGAACTTTTTCCTAATGTCCAACCTAAACCACCCTTGCTGCAGTTTAAGTCCATTGCTTCTTGTTCTATCCTTAGAGGCCAAGATGAACAAGTTTTCTCCCTCCTCCTTATGACACTCTTTTAGATACCTGAAAACTGCTATCATGTCCCCTCTCAGTCTTCTCTTTTCCAAACTAAACAAACCCAATTCTTTCAGCCTTCCTTCATAGGTCATGTTCTCAAGACCTTTAATTATTCTTGTTGCTCTTCTCTGGACCCTCTCCAGTTTCTCCACATCTTTCTTGAAATGCGGTGCCCAGAACTGGACACAATACTCTAGTTGAGGTCTAACCAGCGCAGAGCAGAGCGGAAGAATGACTTCTCGTATCTTGCTCACAACACACCTGTTAATGCATCCCAGAATCATTTTTGGTTTTTTTGCAACAGCATCACACTGTTGACTCATATTTAGCTTGTGGTCCACTATAACCCATAGATCCCTTTCTGCCATACTCCTTCCTAGACAGTCTCTTCCCATTCTGTATGTGTGAAACTGATTGTTCCTTCCTAAGTGGAGCACTTTGCATTTCTCTTTGTTAAACTTCATCCTGTTTACCTCAGACCATTTCTCCAATTTGTCCAGATCCTTTTGAATTATGACCCTATCCTCCAAAGCAGTTGCAATCCCTCCCAGTTTGGTATCATCTGCAAACTTAATAAGCGTACTTTCTATGTCAATATCTAAGTCGTTGATGAAGATATTGAACAGAGCCGGTCCCAAAACAGACCCCTGCAGAACCCCATTTGTTATACCTTTCCAGCAGGATTGGGAACCATTCATAACTACTCTCTGAGTACGGTTATCCAGCCAGTTATGCACCCACCTTATAGTAGGGTCATCGTGGGTGTTTCACTGACATTAACACTGGGTGGTCCGAGAAGGTGCATGACGCACACCTCTTCAGGAACACTGGCCTGTACAGAAAGCTCCAAGCAGGGATTTTCTTTCAAGACCAGAAGATTCCAGTGGGGGATGTTGAAATGCTCATAGGGATCCTGGAAGACCCAGTGTACCCCTTACTTCCATGGCTCATGAAGGCTTACATGGGAAACCTGGACAGCAGCAAGAAGCGCTTCAACAATAGGCTGAGCAGGTGCAGAATGACCGCTGAATGTACCTTTGGCAGATTAAAAGCACACTGGTACTGCCTTTATGGCAGTTTAGACCTAAATAAGGAAAATATTCCTGTGGTCATAGCAGCCTGCTGCGCACTCCATAGTATTTGTGAGGCTAAGGGTGAAAAGTTGCCCCTGGGGTAGAGTGTGGCGGTGGATCATCTGGCTGCTGAATTTGAGCAGACATATACCAGGGCTATTAGAGGGGCACAATGGGGGGCTATTCAAATCAGGGAGACTTTAAGGCAACATTTTGACAATGAGCACCAGTAATGTGTCTTTCTATACAGCACTCGGCCATGCTTTGTTAACTTGCCGCCTTGCATGAAAATTGTGATGATTTCAGAATGGGATTTCTAGTCAGCAAATGATCAAATTGCCACTATGTATTACTACCAGCAGCAACCACCATGTGTAGGAGACAAATAAAGATTGGTTATCTTTCAGAGAGTTTATTTTTATTAAATACCAATTAACAACACATGCAAAAGGCTTGGTGGGAAGGGAGATAAGAGGGCAGGGCAATGTAGGCTCTCATAGCTGTGTGTAAGTCCAGCTATCATTTTGGAAGCTGTCTGAAGGGGGGAAGTGAATGGGGTATTGAGACATTCCGAGAAGTTGCAAGGAATGTGTGGGAGGAGTTTGGCGAGGGCATGGAAAGCAGTTCTGTATCAGCTGCAGGGGTGGGAGGCAAGCATGCATGTTTTCTGCCTGGAGTGTGATTAGGGACTTCAACATCTCTGTTTGCTCCTCCATCGCTTTTACCATCCACTCCTGACCATTTACCATGCATTCCTCACTCTCATTTCTGTCCTGCCTTTCTATTTTAAATTTTTCCTTCAGGGTCTCTCTCCACTCCCTGTGTTCTCTTTTTTCAGCCTCTGAGGATTGGCGCATGTCTCGGAACATGACTCTGACCTGGTCACTTCCTTATCTGGTGGAAGCACTCTGCCGATGTGTAGGGGGTTCCCCTGAAGGCCACATCTGCAGAAAGTCAATAAAAAATACACAGAAGCATGCTTGTAAGTGCAGGCACAGCACTGAATCATTATAGTAAAATAAACCTCTTTTTACATATGAATCACTTTTTCACTGTCCCTTGACAAACACACATCTTGACGAACACCCTAAAAATGGTGAGTTTGGGGTGGGGATGCGGGTGGGCACTCAAGATGGGGCAAAGGGTCTAGGTGGTTTTTTAAGAGGATCACTGCAGGTGACAAGGGACAATATTGTAAAATTTGCCACCATTTTCCACAGGTGGGGGGTCATTGACGTTGATATCTCATTCCTGAGGGTAAGCAAGGATGCCAGGGTGCATCTTCTGCATGCATGTGGCTTCAGAGCCAGCCCCTATGCTGCTCGCCTGTCTGCTGCTTTGATCCCTGCACAAGTGATTTCTGATTGGTGTGGGAAAGTTTTCTAAAATGGGAGAAGGAACAAATCAGATCTGCCAAGAAACCTTCGGCAGAGGATTGGCGAGTACCTCCAGGAAAGTTTCCTAGAGATCTCTTAACACACTGTTCCGCCACACTGCTTAGATGCACAAAGGAACGTGGAGCACACACAAACACAGCTAGTCTTGTACATTTCTATCCCTTCACCCACTTCTAGAATATACAGAGCAAAGGACACCTATACCTCATATAACCGAGCAGCATCAACTCAAAAAAAGCACTTACCAGGGCTTTCCTCTTCTGCATCATGCGCACCAGAGATGGACTGCTGGGACTGGCTAGACCCCTCTGGAGTGGAAAAGAGATCCTGACTTGCCATGCCACCGGATGACCCTGACATGTGCTTCACATTGTCCTCCAACTTCGTCCTCGGGATTGAGTCCACTGTCTACTGCCTCCAGCCCTGCTGAAGTATCCACAGGCTCTTGGTGGTGGAGGTGGGGTCGCCACCAAGGATGGCATCCAGCTCCTTATAGAAGCAGCAGGTCTTTGGCACAGCACCAAAGCGACAGTTTGCCTCCCTTGCCTTCTGGTATGCCTGCCTCAGCTCCTTTATCTTCACATGGCACTGATGTGTGTCTCGTTCATAACCCTCATCCAACAAGCCACAAGAAATCTGACTGTAGGTATCCAAGTTCCTACAGCTGGAGTGGAGCTGGAACTGCACGGCCTCCACTCCCCACAGTGCCAGCAGATCCAACAACTCAGCTGTGCTCCAAATGGGAGAGCATTTGCTGCGTGGTGCCGCCAGGGATGCGATGGGAGCTCTCCACACCAAGCAAACAGGAAGTGGAATTTCAAAAACTCCCGGGCCTTTAATGGGGGAAGAGCGGATGCCTTTGTACCTGGGTCCAGGGCAACGGAGTTCGAACTGCTGACAAGCGCGGTCAGTATGGGCATTGTGGGACACCTTCTGGAGGCCATTTACAGCGACCTAACCAAGCACGATGTCGACACTAACACTTTGTCAGTATAACTTTGCTGCAAAAAGCTCTATCCCTCTTGTGCAGGTGGTTTTATTTTGTCAGCAAAGAGGGAGAGTTTTGTCAGCAGAAGGAGCATTGCAGTGTGTACATCTCCACTGCTTTGTTGATGAAACCTGAGTTTTGTCAACAAAACTGAGAGTGTAGACAAGGCCTGAGAGAGAAGTGAGATGGATCCCAGTTAGCTGCTGACCCTGTGCACTCTCAGGAGTCAGAGGCTATGGTGCATGAAGAGAAGTGCCATAGATCAGAGTTCTCATTCAGATTGAAAGAGAAACAACTCTAAAGAGTCCTCAGTGCCGAGACTTTTCTCAGACCTGTAGAGACCAACACATGGGTCATGTCTCAGCTTCAAGTGCCTTGATTCCTCCAAAGCTAGTGACTCCGGTTTCACACCAAGTGGCTGGGTTCCAAGGATGCAATCTGCATGACCCCACTCTACAGTATGTGTTTGTGTGAGCTGACCTCCTCCTACTGCTCCTGCTCCCGCTCTCTGCAAGTCAGTAGAGCTCCAAAAATTACCTCTCTGAACACTTTGGGATATTAATCACCCAGGATGGGGAGGGGGGAACAGGTGCCTGGGGCAGCCGATAGAAAGGGGAGGCACTCCGTCCGTTATTGGGGCGGCACGTTCGAGTCTCCGGTGGCAATTCAGCAGCGAGTCCTTTAGTCCTTCGCTTCCTCTTTGGCGGCACTTCGGTGGCAGCTCAATCCCTCTGCTTCAGTCTTCGGTGGCAATTCGGCGGCGGGTCCTTCACTCCCTCCCTTCCTCTTCGGCGATACTCTAGTAAAGACCCACTAAATCAACCGCCGATCACTCTCCCGTTGACTCCTGTACTCCACCTGATCGAGAAGAGTAAGGGGAGTCGAAGGAACAGCATCTCCCGTTGATGTTGCATAGTATGGACCCCATGGTAAGTAGATCTAAGCTATGTCAAATTGAATTACACTATTCACATAACTCAAATTGCATAGCTTAGATCGACTTAAATAGCACCAAGATACAATTAATTCAAGTCTCCCAGAGCTTGTGACATTTGGACATAAGCCCAGAGGGAAGTCCAAGGTGGGAGAGAGAGATGGACAGAGACTTCTGAGAGATTTTATATGTAAATCAGACTTTGCATATAATCCTGTTCATAATCTTGCAGGTATCACAGTATCTTAGATCACTTTTACTAAGTCCAAAGCATGTCTGAGGCATGTCTCTCTCGCAGACATGTGTAAGGCTGGAGTTTAACATTACACTCGCCTTAGCAATGGAACCTGGGGCCCACTCTAGGAGAGCAGTTTTGCAATCTGTGTTTCATAGACAATGCTCAGTCCTTTTGAGGTTGTTACTGCTAATTAATCTCGTGGAGATGGGGATCTATATGAACAATAATTAAGTAGATTGTCAGTACGGACCCATGCTTCCTCTCTGCTTTGGAGACTCTACTGAATTCTGATAAGTAAGTGAGGTGGGGTTGTAGCCTTTTAAAACCTAGCATCAAATATTCCATTGTATGAAGGAGATTGTGTGGCCCCAAAGGTCACTGCTCTCCAGAATGTCACGTCTCAGCACAGATGGTGTATTCCTTTTCCAGAGGTGAGGGATCTACTCAAACCAATTTACTGGTAATGCATGCAATGTCGTTATAGCTGTGTCAGTCCCAGGATATTAGAGAGACAAGGTGGGTGAGGTAATATCTTTTATTGGACCAACGTCTGTTGGTGAGAGTCTGCGAGACAAGTTTTTGAGCTTCCACAGAGCTAAAGAAACTTGAAAGTTTGTCTCTCTCACCAACAGAAGATGGTCCAGTAAAAGATATTACCTCACCCACCTTGTCTCTCTAGTTACTCCCCAATTTTCTGATACTGTCGGTGATGCTGTGGTTCTTGCCACCTTCTGGTCTGATGCTGCCACAGGAAAATATGGCTGGAGGAAATTGGATAAGGCTGAGACTTATACACTGCACTGATCTCTGGTTGTGGGTTTTGGGACCCTCCAGCACTTAGCAGCCAACATAAATTAGAATAGTACAATTTCCACTGGGAGACCATCAGGGCCGGCTCTAGGATTTTTGCCGCCCAAAGCAAAAACAATTTTGGCCACTCCCCCCCC
>NW_020664462.1:15580944-15605707 GCF_002925995.2 Terrapene triunguis | reverse complement strand
AAAAATGTGCCGCCCCAAGCACCAGCTTGTTTTGCTGGTGCCTAGAGCCGGCCCTGGAGACCATCCCTGTATACAGCAGCCCAAGGATGAGGGATTACACCTCCTTTGTATGTGGGCATGTGCATTCCCTCCCCTCCTAGCCTCCCGTGTGTTCCTCTGTCATAGGCAAGGGTCTGGTGCATTATGGTTTAGAATTTGGGAGTAGGTTTTTGAAGCTGGAAGTAGAGCTTTTAGCAGTTTGACTCCCACTAAAGTCACTGGGAGCTTCATAGCTGACATACAAGCAGTGCTTCCAATAATTAAACCCTCCTTTAATACCTATTATTTGTGAGCTACTTTCGTGGAGCTCACACCTTTGTTAACTTTGTGTCAGACTCCAGGACTGTACTCTAAAATACTCCTCAATAGGACATTTTCTGTGTTACCTTTTTTGAAATGTCATCCCTAACTCCCTTAGGGCTAGATCATCACACCCATTACTCATAAATACAGGGGAGTAACTCCTCCTTTATTTAGCCCTGATCACATTAAGACCCCAGCCAAGAAGGGTAAGGGGAACGGCAGTGGCTGCTTCCCACTGCAAGCATTAGGGTTAGAGAAGACCTGGCTTTGTGGCTAATTGGCCCGAGATGCTGTCCAGAGCGCAGTGAGAAACTATGCCACGAAAAGGGTAGAAGCAACCTGCTTCCTGCCCAGCGCACAGAAGGAGCAGGAAAGGACTTGAGACTCTCCATCACAATTTGTTCCCTACTTGCTCCAGGAATAGCAAAACTACATGTTGCCTCAGGAAAGTCTATAATGATAAAATATACCTCGTAGGTTGCTGTATAATCCGTACAGCACTACCTAAAATTTAACGATAGAACCACTACTGGGACAGAACATTTCCTTCCAGCATTCCAGCTCTTGAATTATGCCCCATCCCATTCTCTAACGTGGTTATAGACTGTCCCTTTGGACAACAGGTCTCCTGTGACACATGTGCATACAGTCACTTGCTATGGTGTGAACATTCACATTTAACTGTAGGCTAAAGAGAGGATGAAAACATCACCTCTCAGTGAACACCCAGCACAGCAAGTGTCCTGTGTCTTTTGGGTTGATGGCTACAAGGGAACCAACAATCTGCATAGTATCTGCTGTCTGTTGGGTGTGTGCATTGCAGGTCAAGTAGAGCCATCCATTGTCACCACAGCTCTGAGTATTCACTTTCTTGCCACAGGACATGCTTTTAATTATTCATTTATATTGCACCTCTCTCTGATATTTAGGTGCATGCTACAAAACTTACTACAATCAACCATTGCCGTCTATTGTCACCACTCAAACCCAGCTATCTCCAACTCCTACACTCATGGACAAGATAAATAGCCCTATCAGTTGGAACATATTAAGTAAAACTGAGGGCCGGATGCTCCGCTTGTGTAAATTGGTGTCGCGTCGTTGAAAGCAACAGAGTAAATCAGTTACATCATCTGGGAATTTGGCCTACAGTGAATTAATTCCGCTTTTGCGCTATCCTAAAAGTTACCCAAATTGGATTCTACATGGCATCAAAGAATGATTGCCTGTGCTGGGCTTCTCCAGTGAGGGTACCATGCCATCAACCTGAGGAAGCTCACCACTAGAGACAACAGCAAGAGCATTCCAGCTGGCTGTGATTCCTGCAATGGGGTAGGAGGAGAGAGTCAGTTTCTGAGATTGCCAAATCTCAGAGAATCCAGGGCTTTATCAATAAATAACTGGCATTGCGAACTGAAACTAGAAGTGAATTGAGGAGCAGAACACAGCACAGGTGTTGTGCTCATGTTAGCCCATCCTATAAAAGACAGACAGACATATTCTGCACCAGCTGAAGCTTCCTGTTGGAAGTCCAGTATGGAGGTACCAAAAGCACAGATATCTGTGGATCTTGGAGCGATCCATTTCCAAGACAAAAGGCCAGACTCTCTGGGCTAGCCAAAAATACTAACAGGACATGCTGGAGCCAGCTACTGTGCACAGCTGATACTCCTTATCATACCTTAGCCAGCAACCATCTCACCCCATCTGCCATTGAGATTGTTATGCTGGAATTTTGCTTTGCACCTAATGGAATATTCTTCCCATAGCCCAGTTGCACAAATAAGATTTGCAGACATCCAGCTATCCAGTTGCTCCACCACCACTTTTCTGAGCAAAGCATCCCATCTTTATCAGTCTTGTGCTCTTCATTATCATTCTGTGGTGCATCAAGAAAATCATCATAGAAGTCCACGTTTCCCTCCTTTCTGCTCAATTCCAGCAAGTGGAACTACAGTGGGGTCATCATACCTATATATATTGAACACCCACTTCTTCACTGCCTCACTTTCCAGACTACTGACCACTGCAGATCTGCTTCAGTTTTCTCCAATGGTGAGACATGCCCATACTGTTAGTTGCTGGATTATCGGTACCATTCAGACTACATGCTGCCGCCTCCCTCAGCACAGCAGCTCTAATAGCTTATATGATCTGGCCACCTCCAGTCCCAGATACTTGAATTAAAACTCCCGTTGTGGACACTCCCAGCTGTGGGGCAGGATGCACTGACACCTACTTTGTTTCATGTGTAACCACCCCTAAAAACCCAAGGGGCAGGCTAATGTGGAATTTTCTCTACTTATGCATAGGGAGTCTCACCTAAAGCAAACATTGTCCTTGGGTTTAGCAGTGGGTGTATCACAGTATGGTTATTCTGGAGCTCTTGCATGGAGCAGCATCCCATAAATATCAGCAAGGCCACCTCATTGTTCTTCAAATTCCAGCTTAGAACTCTCCTCTTCCATGATGCCTACAAAAACCCCACTGATATACAGCCGGTGTGCTGTGACCACGGCTTATCATGCTGACCAGTTTTGTCCCATTGTTATCTTGCACTCCCTCTGTCTGTTGTATGCACATGCCGCTTGTTTTACACTTAAATTGTAAGCTCTTCGGGGCAGGGACCTCTTTGTACAGCACCTAGACTCTTGCTGTCCATTTCCCCCTTGAGTTGAATCCCTTGATGCTACCGTTCCCCTTTTGTCACAAGTATTGGCAATATTGAGCTAGCTCCCCATGCCATTTGTCCTCAGATATGTCCAACATTTCCTTCTCCAGACCAGGGAATGGAGCCCTTCAGTGCCACAGACTACAGCCAGAATCTGAATAGGGCTTTATATTCAGTTGCCATGTAATGCCAACACTGAGTGAAATAAAATAAAAGTCGTGAAGGACTGAAAGTCAATAATGAGGTAGCCCACATGACACTGACTCTCTGTGACAGAACTCCAGACACCAGTGGAGAAATGCAAGAAGAACAAATGGCAGGAAAAATGCTGAAAATGCAGAGGAAAATCTCACCAAAGAATAACTCAAAACAACGAGTTGTTGGTACGTGTCTCAGCCAATGACTAGCAGCCAAAATGCTGAAAGGCAACTGAGGAATTACAGGCAGCAGAGAGAGAGAGAAAAAAAATCATCCAAGCGTTAAGTGGCAAACAGTCCAAACAATTGTCACGACAAGAGGAAATGAATCTCAGCACTGCTAAAGATTGGCTATCAAGAATGAACAAATAAATGTCATAAGTCTACTGGCATAAAAGGCAGCTCACAGGAAACTGCAGGGCGAAACTCCCAGGGATAAAGGAGGGAGAGCTGGTATTAAAACAGCTAGGCCAGTAAGATTAAAAAAGTGAAAATGTAGAAAACTGGTATTAAACTCATTAGGCCAGATCATCAACTGGTATAAATTGGCATAACTTCATTGACTCCAATGGAGCTAATCCAATTTACACCAATTGAGGAACTAGATCATCAATTTAAAATTGACCAAATCCAGTAAAACAAATTATAACAATCCGAAATAAATTTCAAACGAATGTGAAAAAAACCATAACAGGAATGCAAGCAGGCAAAGGACAAGAACAGTGATCAGAGAAATATTCTGAATCTGCCTTTCTAACATGCCTACCTTAGAAGGGAGTTCCGTACATTATAGTATTTTAGTCCCACCATCAGGCGTGGAGGGTTTTACAGACTCCAGAACAAAAGAGCTAAAAAGGTAACAGTAGATACATGTGAATAAAGGAGAAAACCTAAGAACAGAAATAATGATTGAAAATAGTTGTAGAGCAGCAGTCAATGGGGGGCTCTACCATCCAAACACAATTCAGTGTTGTTTCTGCCACTTTTATTGAACAAATTCATCTTATTTCAACTGAAACAGATTAATCCGAATAGAATAGAAATTGAGACTTGATTCCATAAATACAAGCCATAAGTTCTAAAAACTCAAGATCTCAACATTGCTAAATGTGTGTGTGTATGTGTGTGGGTGTGTGGGTGTGTGTGTGTGTGTGTGTGTGTGTGTGTACACAATAAAAATCAAGCCATCAGGAAATTCGCCTCTAGAAGTGCCAATATTATCAGCTTTGAGATGAGTATCACACTTCATTAGTAACTTCAAGCCAGATCCTGGGCTCGTGTAAATTAGCCTAGCAACACTGAAATCAATAAACCTCACTGATTTACACCAGCTGTGGATCTGGCCTTTGATTTCAAAAGTGGAGTAATAGGATTCCTTAATGTAAGATGTGTAAGAACTATGGCCACAGCCCTTTGTATCGAGAGCAGTCTTTTTAGCACACTTGTGGGAATATAAAGAATGAATCAGTGTTGAAAATAATAGAAGTATGACTATCTCCTTATCCTTTCTGAACAACAGTCTTTAATCCAGCAATATAATGAAGATGATAAAAGCAGCTTTGGTAGCAGAAGCAAAATGTCTGTCCAACGGACAGCAAAATATCTGTCGACAAGTATATGCCAGCAGAGTACATTTATATTACCAAAAGGTATTGTCCAAAGTAAGAACAAGCAAGTCTTAAAAAACAAAACCCATATATGGTACACATTGTATTTTTTTTTTAAAGCAGCAGACTGGAGATGAAGAATACTGTACAAGCCACCGGAGCGAGAAGAAGCAGGGGGAATCTTATAAGAAGCCATAATTAAGCTGCAAAAGCTACAGTTCTTTTGAAAATGAAGAACAGAGAGGACAAGAAACAGCCAACGTGGCTTCATAAGGGACTGTTCAAAGATCTGAGGCTTTTAATTTTTTTTTAATTAAAAAAAGACTGTACTTGAAATGGTAAGGCAAGAGGGGGTGTGGAAAGAAATCAAACTAGCATATTCTAGTTTGGTTAAGGATTATAGGAAAATAATAAGGGTGGGGGAAAGAAGTTAAAAGCTAGCCAAAGAGGTTAAAAATAGCTTTTAAACCTATATCAAAGGAAAAAGAAATTCTGGAGAGACATTAGACCATTAATTCATAAGGAGAGGAATCAAGTTAGTGGTGACTCAAAAATGGCAGAGCTACTGAACTTCTTTTTAAAATCTGTCTTTAATAAGAAAAAGGAAAGATGTTTGGATAATTGAAGTAGGGTGGAATGAAGACTTAAAATAATTAATATCAAAGAAAAGAAGAACACTTGGAAACTTTTACATCTAGTTATTTATTAAACTAATTTTTCCTTTTTGTTTGGTTGGGTTTTTTTAAGATTATCAGAGATGTTTGCATTTATATGAAATATATTCATTATTAAAAATTTGCCAAGAAAACTCTGAGTTCTTTGTGTGTTGTATACTGTTCATGATCACTTTATTGCAAGTTGTGCTAATTAGTTTTCAGTGCACACCTAGAAATATAAAATTTGACCTATTACCTGACTGAAGAGCATAACTCTTAGAATCAGGCTGCCAATGTGTATTCTTACATTTACACTCACTTTTGCTTTCCTACAATACTCACTCATATATGCCTAAAATTTGCTGTTTCATAAATATTCCTACAAGCAAACTTATTCACTGGAATATGTGCAGAAAGTGAACACAGTTGAAGTGGATTAATTTAAAAATTTGAATAGATATTCACAAACAAAAGTGCAGTTTTGGAAAATGTGAACATATAGAAGTTAACAATCTGGATTGCATTCCTCTCCTATGGTGATAATGGAATTAGCTAACAAATCTCCAAAATGTTAACAATTATTGGGAGAACTGAGGATCTCCTGGAAGATTAGAAAAAAGCAATGTGTTACCAACATTGGCAAAAAGAAAAGAACAGTCTTCATAATTGTCAACCTGTAAGCTTAATTTCTATACTGTATCTGTTAAAATAATAATATAATGGAACAAATATTAAAAGAAAAACACCACTAAGGGCATGTTTATCAAAGGAAATGGACCAGAATAGATATTGTGGAGTAAACTATTCTTCAATAGCTATTCCAGAATAGCTACACTTGTAAACACACTATTCCAGAATAAAAGTAATTTTATTCTGGAATTATTAGTATGCTCTGTGAGTGTAATAATTATTCTGGAATACAGTCCCCACACAGACAGCTATTCCAGAATAACTATTGTGGATTAGTTTATTCCACAATAGCTGTTCTGGTCAATTTTACTGTGTTATCAAGCCCTTAGAGCCTGATCCAATGTCAATGAGAGTCAATGGGAGTCTTTTCACCTGCTTCAATGGGTGCAGCATCAGGCACTTACCAGACAATATTACAAATAAACACGATGGATTTATGAAGAACAAATCTTGACAGGCAAACTTGATTTCCTTTTTGTAGAATTAAAAATTAGCGAATTAAAGTATCACCATCAAAGTAAATGGGCCTACTTGTATGAATAAGTGTTTACCAGCACAACTAAGGACTGCACAATTGGATTTTAGTAGAACATTTACTGCAGCCTCTCAAAAATATTACTCTTAAAATTAATTCAGATTAACTAGGCAATAAACAATGGATGGGAAAATTATTGTAAACAATGAGAAGTGATGAATTGCAATGTACTAGGGTTGACAACTTTGGCTGGCCACATTCCTGGAGGTTTCATCACATGACATAATCTTTAATTAAAATTAATCTTTAATTCCAGTAGACTCCAGGACAATCCTGGAGGACTGGCAACCCTACACTGTACTGAATTTGGAGAAATGTTGAGTGGCATATTAAAGGATTGATGTTAGGTCGTGATTTAGGCCCAGTCTTGCAATTTACAATGTGCAGGTGAACCCCTGTACTTACACAGAACTCCACTGACTGCAGAGAGGCTCTGTAAAAGCACATGGTACCTCCTTCATATGGTAAATTGCAGAATTGAGGCCTGAAGCCCTAGTTCAATGCAGCACTTGAACACATGCTTTACTTTAGTCATCCTTATTCAGCAATTCACTTAAGACTTAAGCATATGCTCAAACACTTTGCTGAATCAGGACCTATTTACCATCTGCATTAATGACCTAAAAGAGGAAGTAAATACCATGTTGATGAAATTTGCAAATAAAACTAAATTAGGAGGACTTTCAAACACCATTGAGGACAGAGAAATAATGAAAAGGGATGCAACGAGACTGGAAATATGAATGGAAAATAAAAATCAGATTCACCTTGGATGAGAGAAGCAACTATATTTGTGGAAAAGCAATCCAACAGCCAGATAGTCAATCAGTTATAAAAACCCAAAGAACAGTAATGCTGCAAGAGAGTTAGGGATGACAGTAAAGAGTAAATTAGACATGAGTTTGCCTTGAGAAAAAGGTCAATTTGATCTTGGACTGAAGATATCACACCACAGACCATGGAGGTAATAGACCCTCGGTGTATGGCTCTGCTGCAATGGCACCTTTGATATTTAATTATGGCACCACATAAAAAGATAGTGACAGTCTGAAAATTATTAAGAGAAGAACAATAAAAATAATTCAGAGTCTGGCAGGACTGATTAGTGAACAGAGGTAGATTAAGATGTATCCAGAACCCTGGTTGGGAAGGTGCCCATGGACCTACCAAGCCTGGATCTGTGGCTCCATGAAGGGCCCCCACAAATAGATACATGTGCGGCCAGGGAAGTAAGAATTGGATGAGACAGGATGGCAGCGTACTTGATCCCTGGACCTGTCTGTCCTTTGTTGCTCCCTCTTGTTTGCACAGAGCACACTATGCCATGCACCATGAGGCCCCATCTGAAATGGTCCATAATGCATAGCATGGTAGCATGTTCACCTGCAACAGGAGAACAGGAAAGGATAGGCAGGAGATATATGCAACAACTCGAGCACCAAGGTAGCAGGGTCAGACAGAATTACAAGCAGTTAGCACTAGTACCCTGACCAGAAAAAAACAAGAGACAACTGAGTGGGAGGGCGAAGCAGGGGAGAAGTCTGAGGCACCCTGTCTGGTGTTTGTGGAGATGGGGTGGGGGGTAAAATGAAGCCTGGTTTGGGTTTTGAGAAGGAACAGACTTAGGGTGTGTCTTCACTGAAGAGTTAACTTGGGCAATTGGCACACGGGTCTGAGCACCTAGCCAAGTCCGGATCTGAGCAGTCACACTACAAAACCCAACCGGAGTTACTGTAACCTCACTGGTGCTGTGCTCACCTGCCTGTGTCACTATGATTTCTGGCAGCATATCCCATGGTTCTTTGTGCTGCAGTAAACTGAGCTGCCCTATGAGTCTTTCCCAGTGAATTGTGGGAGAATTTGCCTATCCTTCTGGGCACAGGAAGGGGAGGGGAATTGTGGGAAGGCAGTGGAGGACTAATCAGCACTCAAGTGCTTGAGCTGATGTCTTCGCTGCAAAGTGGTTGAGTGAACGCCTCCATTGGGTTTTACCCTACGGATCCGGGAAAGCCAGCTGGCCAGGGTTGAAAGCACCACCAAACTCAGGTCAGAAGTTTGGAGGAGGAGGGGTAGAAAGGGGAAGGGGGTTGGGTCCACACTGGAGTAACAGTTAACTCCGGAGTGAAGACATACCCGGAGGGGTCATTGAGTGTATGTGTGAGTGAAGGGGAGAAGAGAAGACAGACAGAGAGGTGGAGCAAATGTGAATGGAGATGGGGGATCATGGGTGTAATTTTCCCCCCACCTCACCCCAATTTTCAGCCCCCACCTGCAGAAGAAGAAGGGAGGCAGCAGAACCAGAGCAGGAGTCTAAGGCTGCTGCTCTGTCCAGCTGTGCTCAGGGCTCTGCCACTCTCCCACTGAACAGCTGGTAGATTGACAGCTGGGCAGGAAGGTGGAAGGTGCAATGCAGCCTACTCTACCTCCCCCAGCTGGGCAGGTGGCTCAGCTCTCCCCTCCCACACCAAACTGGCTAGGGCTGGCCCATGGGGAGACAAACTGCCAGCCTTCTGCCCAGCAGCTCCAGCCCCATCCCCTACCATGAAACAGGATCAAACATGGGGGAAGGGAGTGATGGGGACAGGCACCAGGAGGGTGGGGCATGGGTCTGGACTGAAAGGGATTATAGCTGAGGGAGCTGGCACCATGCTGGCAGTAGGAAACCATGGGGAGGGAGCTGAGGGGATCATAGCTCAGGGCAGGAGCAGTGCAGAGCTGAGGGGACCAGAGCTCAGAGTGGGACCGGTGCAGGGTTACCAATTTTCTAATGGCACAAAACTGAACACCCCTACCCCGCCCCTTCCCCGAGGCCCTGCCTCACCCCTTCTCCAAGGCGCCGCCTCCGCTTGCTCCATCCCCCCACCCCCCCTTGCTCGCTCTCCCCCACCCTCTCTCACTTTCACCTGGCTGTGGGAGGGGGTGAGGGCTCTGGCTGAGGGTGCAGGCTCTGGGGTGGGGCTGGGGATGAGGGGTTTGGGGTGCAGGTGAGGGCTCTGGGCTGGGGCAGGGCATTGGGGTTCAGGAGGGAGTTCAGGGTGCGGGGTCCTGGCAGCGCTTACCACGGTTCCCAGGAAGCAGCCACTTGTGTCTGCAGGCGCCTCCCCCGCAGCTCCCATTGGCCGGGAACCGCAACCAATGGGAGCTGCTGGGACGGTGCCTGCGGGCACGAGGGCAGCGTGCAGAGCCTCCCTGGCCGCCCATGCACCTGGGGACCACAAGCACCTGGCAGCCACTTCCGGGAGCCATGTGCAACTACAGCAGGCAGGGAGCCTGCCTTAGCCCTGGCCCCCACTGCACCGCTGACCGAAGCCGCCAGGGTTCCTTTTCAACCAGGCATTCAGGTCAAAAATGTTAGAACCGGTGCAGGGCTGAGGGGACCAGAGCTCAGGGGGGGACTGGCACAAGGCTGGGGGGCACCAGAGCTTAGGGTATGACCGACGCAGGGCTGGGGGGGACTGGAGCCTAGGTGAATGGACATAGGCCCAAGGAGGCCTTACAAGATGAAAGAGACACACGAGAGCTTCTGAGGAAGCAAGCTCTGGGAGAGCTTTGATGGGAGGTGTCATGGGACTGAAAGGTGTTTGGAAGAAGGGAGGCGGGACTGGACACTTTAGGAGGAGGAGGTTTGGGTAGAAAAAGGAATTCAGAGCCTTATGTGTGAGGTGTGGGGGGGAAGGAGACATATTGCTGCGGGCTGCAGGGGGGAACTCATTGTTTTGTGAGGGTCTGTCTCTCCCCCCCAACTTTGCTGTCAGAATGGCTCTACTTTAGCGGTTCAGGGGAGAGTATATGGAGAGAGAGAAGCAAGGATTGGGGGAAGTGAATGGGGTGAGGACTGTAAATGCCATGTGTGAAGAGTGAGCGGAAGAGAGCGAGTCAGACAGAGGGAGGGAAAGATTTGGGAATGGGCAAGTAATTGAAGGAATGGGGAAGGAGAAGAGAGAGTGGGAGAGTAGGGTGGAAGAACAAAAGAGTCCCAGCCAGAAAGGATCCCAACAGCCTGCCCCCAACTTAGCCTCACGGGACATTTTAATGTTAGGCCTGGATTTGGAAGGAAATCGGCATGAAGGCTGCAAAGGTAAGTTATTTTAATTGCCATTGCTTCCTTTTCAGCAAGGTGAGTGTGCATGGAGGAAAAGGGACTGAAGAGGAAGAGTTGAGGGTGGGGAGTCCAGCTAAGAGGAAGTGTCTATTGTGGGGGTGCTTCAGTTTTAGGGGGAAACACAAAATATTAGTGAATCCAGACCCTGCAGCACCTTACTTCATCACTGCTCATAAGGATAGATTAAAAGGGTTCAACATGGAGAAACAGTGACCATGTTAAGAGTTCAGTGGGGCCATGATAAGAGTTCAGATACCACTACAGTGATGGGTGCTTTAGAAAAAGCTCAGCTAGATTGATGGGTCTGCAGGTATTTGGAGGGTCTAAACATCAGTGAGGAAAGGACAATGCAAGATGTGCAATTCTGAACAATGGAATTTCAGTGAAAAATTTAGATCTAGTATCTGGAAAGCTTCCTAAACAGAGCTCTCTGAGACGGTTGAATAGTTTGCAAAAGGAAGTGGTGAAAACCACATCACTGAACACATATGAAAAATACAAGTACTGAATTAAGCATGGGGGGACGGGGGGAGAGAATACACCATAACGAGCAATTCTGCATTGGCAGGGGAATGGACAGCATACTGTAAGGCATCATTAGAACATAAGGACGGCCATACTGGGTGAGACCAAATGTCCATCTAGCCCAGTATTCTGTCTTCCAACAGTGGTCAATGCCAGGTGCTTCAGAGGGAATGAACAGAATAGGTAATCATCAAGTGATCCATCCCATCACCCATTCCCAGCTTCTGGCAAACAGAGGCTAGGGACACCATCCTGAATTGACCTGAATCTGTGATGTGATGCAGATTTTTATTCACATACCACTTGTTCCTTTTATTCAAAAGACTGTGTGTTTGTTTCAATATAACATGGATAACCAAGAAACCCTGTTCTGTTTTTGCTATGTAGGTAGGGAGCATAGTTTAATGAACGAAGCAAGGGGTGAGGAGTTTTGTGCTCATGTGCATCAAACGTCTTTTCCCCGCATATTCAGAGATTGTTTTGCATCAGTGCTTGAGGCAGGATTCAGGATATTGATTCACACCACTTTCTCAAAATTTTCCTGTGCTTAGAGCATTTTTAAACTTGTATTCATTTCTTACAGCAGTCAGTGACTGATTCTTTAATAGTAGATTTCATTGGGTATGTTCTCTGAGTAAAGAGTAGAGCACATTGAGAAGAGCTGCAAACTTATCCCCCTCAAAATTCAGTTTTTCTTGAAAGTATTTTACAGAAATTTTGAATTTTTAAAAAACCTCAACAAGTTTAGTAAGGAATATGGAATGTGCTTCTTTGACTGAAAGTCTGGTTTCAGGTTAGTAAGTTAGTGCACACATCAAATATCAAATGGAAAAAATGTCCATTCATGTCAATGAGTTGAATTGTGCCCCAAGTGAACAAATATGGGGGAAGAGATCCAGAATACTGCATCTCAAGGGTACTTTATTCCCTTATTTTGATTAGTAAATAATAATGGAATATGATAATTAAAATAAATACAGTAGGGTAGTCAAGCTTCATCTTCAGAGCACCTGATTGCAGAGGTTCTTTCAATCTAGCACCTCCTTTATCCATCCTGGTTCCACAATGGTTTGCTGTTTCCGTGGCCTGGCCCTCCAGCAGGTCACCTCTCAGGGTTCATAGAAGAGTCCAAAAAGAAGAAAGCACAGAGTCTAATGACCTCTAAGCCAATCTCTCAGCCTCTGTCTGGAACTCATAGTTCTTGGCTTCTTTTACTCTTGACACTTGTACTTCCCCTCTTAGTCTTGGGGGAAAAGGTAGGGGAGCCCACCCTCTCCTCTCAGTTCCAGTCCAGGGACCCTGTTTTAGGCTGTTAAGGACTGTTCCTTCAATCCCTCCACTACTTCCCTGGGCTGCTCCTACCTTCACCCTACTTGCCAGCATCTTCACCAGATCTGCTGGCTATTATGCCCACCTTGGATTTGTGGATCCGCACAGATTCATCTTAGGCAGCTCAAAGCCGCTCCGAGCCCCTCTCCGCAGCAGCTGGGCTGTACTTCCCTGCAAGCAGCCCCTCCATCTCTCACCTTAAGACAGTCAGTATCTCCCTCCTCCAAACAGGAGCCTCTCTCTCAGCCCTCCTTCTGGGACTGAGGTTGAATCTCTACCTCTTGTCTTGGAGAGTCACCATTTCCCTCCTGCAAACAGAAGTTCCACCTCAGCCCTCTTTCTGGGGCGGGAGTAGTGATTTAGGCCAACTACAAGGCTTTAGCCAGCTTCACCGTCAGCGGAGCACACTTTCCCCATTAATCCTTCACCTTGGCAGGTTCAGCAAACAGCCTTTTCTGCTGATGTCCGCCCTGCTATAAGGGAGAAAGCAGGAAAATATGCTAGTCCCCTTCTTTCAGCTCATTCCCAATTGGTTGGGTAAGAGGGGAGTCTTGCCCCACCCACGCTGCAAGGCTCCTGATCCCAGGGCCTTAAAGAAACAGTGAATGACTTTCTCACAAACACTACATTCTTCTGGAACCTCTTCCTTTCTCCTAATACCGCTTATTTCCTAAGTCTTTGTATACCTCAAAATAACTCCCAGAATCTTAAAAGGCCATGCCATGTGACTGGCTGACCAATTGTCACCATTACCCTTAAGGGACACACTACCCCATCACAGCATGCATGGTGCTTTAAAGATAAATTAAAGAGACAGTGACATCCTAGCCCTGTTGAAATCAATGGGAGTTTTGCCATTGACTTCAACAGAGCCAGAATTTCACCCACAGTCCCTGCCCCTGAGCACAATCTGTGAGCCTTATCCTTCAGTGCTTACCCACACTAGAGTTCTCTTCTATTCAAGTTCTTATACCACCCTTATTACCATAGTATCTTAGGCCCAGATCAGGGGTCAAAGTAAGGCGGTATGGGCCGATACGGCATACCGGTAAAATGTGGCCGCCGGTACCAGCCCCTACCACCTTATTTTAAAGTGCTGCCGCGGCAGCGCTTTAACATCGCTGCTGCTTTTGTGCCCCACCGGCGGCGGCCCTGCCGGGTCCCTAGAGGCAGGGCTGCCAACGGGGGAGTGCAAAAGGGGCAGCGATGTTAAAGCGCTGCTGTGGCAGCACTTAAAGCAGGGTCCTTAAAGCAGGGTTCTTAAAGTGCTGCCACGGCAAAGGATCCCGGCCCTTTAAATCGCCGCTGGAGCCCCAGGCGGTGCAGGCCAGGTAGCGGAGATGGGATGGCTGGGGGACGCTGACCCCCAGCCCCACCCCTTCCACCCAAGGCCCCGCCCCTTCGGGGGGAGTGAGGGCAGAGCCGGCCCCTGTACTGGTAAGTTTTCAATTTTACTTTCACCCTAGGCCCAGATCCACAGAGGGAAGGTCCTCTCGTGGATTGGTAACTGGTTAAAAGATAGGAAACAAAGGGTATGAATAAATGGTCAGTTTTCAATGTAACCCTTCTGCCAGGTAGAGTCGGCAGCAATAAGGGCCGGGTTCAGTATCTAGGGGTTCCTTTTCACCAATACAACACAAACCGGCTCAAGCCCCCACCCAGTGACCTGGGACAATTACACAGCATCCCCTGGACGCATCTAAGAGGCAATACTTCCCCTCTCGCAAGCACAGAGTCTGAGTGTAGCAAAAACTTTTAATAAGGGGAAACTTTTAAGGAGGGAAGTAACTTAGCATTAATTTGGGAAAACACCTCAACTAGGGTTCATAAACATGAACCATGAGCAAAAGACCCACCCCAAGTAAATTGGGCAGTGTCCTTTCCCCCTCAGGTTCTAGAGTCCAGCAACCCAAAAGTCTCTTTAACGTGCCTGTCCCTTCTCTGCACCCCACTCACAGTTGCTGTCCTTGGCCACTGCAGCCCCAGAGTTCAGAGGTTCATCCACAGAGTTCACTTCCCACCTCCCACCCTTACACGCTCCGGCTCTTAGGCACTCGCTCTCCGCCCCGCTAGCCAATTGCCACGCCTCTCCGCCAGACACCCTGCTGGCTGTGCCTCTCCGCCAGACATCCTGCTGGCTGTGCCTCTCCGCCAGACACCCTGCTGGCTGTGCCTCTCCGCCAGTCGCCCGGCTGGCCACACACCAAGATGTCTCCACCACTTAACATAGCTCTCCATGATTTCAGCTGTTAGTGTGGGAGCCTCACTGCTGGTGCTCACTTGGCAGTCTCTTGCAATAGAGACACCGTCCCAAAGTAGGTCTAATACGTAGACCTAGGTATCAGTGATTTCAGCTCTGCAGCGTGTAACAAGACTCTCAATCGAGTCTAAATTAGCTCTTTTATTATACCGTGTTACCACTCAAGAAAGAGATCTTGGAGTCATTGTGGATGGTTCTCTGAAAACATCCACTCAATGTGCAGCGGCAGTCCAAAAAGCAAACAGAATGTTGGGAATCATTAAGAAAGGGATAGATAATAAGACAGAAAATATCATATTGCCTCTATATAAATCTATGGTACACCCACATCTTGAATACTGCATGCCAATGTGGTCTCCCCATCTCAAAAAAGATATATTGGAATTGGAAAAGGTTCAGGGGTATGGTACGGATTCCGTATGAGGAGAGATTAATAAGATTTGGACTTTTCATCTTGGAAAAGAGATGACTAAGGGGGAATATGATACAGGTCTATAAAATTATGACTGGTATGGAGAAAGTATATAAGGAAGTATTACTTACTCCTCAAAACACAAGAACTAGGGGTCACCAAATGAAATTAATAGGCAGCAGGTTTAAAACAAACAAAAGGAAGTATTCTTCACACAACGCACAGTCAATCTGTGGAACTCTTTGCCAGAGGATGTCGTGAAGGCCAAGACTATAGCAGGGTTCAAAAAAGAGCAAGATAAATTCATGGACGATAGGTTCATCAATGGCTATTAGCCAGCATGGGCAGGGATGGTGTCCCTAGCCTCTGTTTGCCAGAAGCTGGGAATGGGAATGGATCACTTGATGATTACCTGTTCTGTTCATTCCCTCTAGGGAACCTGGCATTGGCCACTGTCAGAGGACAGGATACTGGGCTCGATGGACCTTTGGTCTGACCCAGTATGGCCATTCTTATGTTCTTATGTAAAGGGACTTAGCTGTTGCGACGCTAAGCATTCCAATGCCAAAACTTCGGGTGCCTGGAACAACAATGCAATCCACAAAGCCTGAATTAGGTGCCTAGGCTTCTATACAACGCATGGGGCGAGAGGGGCACCTTAGAATGCAATCCAAAAAAGCTAGCACACTAGGCAGGGAGCTGCCTAAGCTAGACAATGGGAGATGCTGATGAGAGGGCTGTGTTTTGAGCTCCTTTCTTCTCAAAGAGTTAGGCACCTAAGTTTGGGCTGCTGGGAGGCACCTATCACTGCGTGGGATCCACAAAAAGGAAGCCTTCTCCTGGAGTCAGGCAGCTTAGACACCTAAGTCATTTCTTGTGAGAATGAGTTAGGTGCCTGCCTCTCTCCACACAAAATGGCTGGAGAAGGCAGTGATGATGCCCACCTTGTAACTTTTAGCCCAGTGGTTAGAACACTCACCTGGGATGTGGGAGACCCCTGTTCCCAGAGGAGGGAATTGAATCCAAGTTTCCCACATTCCAGGTGAGTGCTTTAACCACTGAACTAAAAATTACAAGGTTGGCACCTACTCCTCCAGTCACATTTTGAATGAGACCTGTTCTGGTATGCCACCGCTGAGCCCACCTACTGACTTGGGCTCTAAAGGCAAGATAGGTGCTCCTCTGCCTATCTTCCCCCAGTTTGTGGCTCACACTGAGGCTTAGCTTGGAGATAGGCATCCAGATGCCTAGAATGAGGTAACCGTGTACATGCCTAGAGGCAGAAATTTAGGTGCCGAGGAACTTTTACCCTGAAAACTTTGGCACCAAGTGAATGTAGATGCCTACAGGGTTAGATGGCAGCTGAGCTGGAGTTTTGTGGATTGCAGTGGAGCCTAAAACTGCAATTTGGGTGCCAAAGTAGCTTTGTGGATCTGGGCCTTAGTGCCTTCCAAAAGTGCATTAAACAACGTGACTAATGTTTGCCATGTGTGGTGTGTTCTTTCTCTCATCCTCTCCCTGGAGGAAGGGGAGGGAGATGTAGTGTTTTGTTTTAGTAGTGTTTTCTTTTGTTTTTTTGTTTGTTTAAAATGTACACGCTGCTATGTGTTTGTGTTAGAGAAGGCAAAGTCAGTGCATGTTGCCCTTGGAAGGTGCAACCAAGAAAGTGGTGAGATTTGCCATGGCCCTTAGTTCCAGTAGGAGTTCTTTACACAGTGTCAGACTAGCCACCAAGAAAGCTCTGTCTCTCACACAGATAAGCTTTACCCTTATGATAGAAAGTTCCATTGTGTGCAAGGAACAGAGTTGTTAGTCTCTAAGGTGCCACAAGTACTCCTGTTCTTTTTGCGGATACAAACTAACTCGGCTGCTACTCTGAAACCAATCCTCACCCTGGCGCTTTAGGTGGTCTTTTAGATATGCTGTACCCAGGCCACTTTAAGATAAGATACTGCAGTTCCCCCTGGAATTAATACAAGAGTAAATATTGCAGGATCAAGCTTACTTGCTTTTCCACTGTATGTATCATGTTAGTTCTGTTTAACAAATGTAATTGATTGATTTTCTTATTTTTATAAACTTATTTTATTATATTGGCATGAGAGTGGGACTGACGCTGGAAAGAGAGAGTGAGAAAAAATGTGCCGAAAAAGCTGAAAGAAGTGTATTTCACTCTATACTAGTAAATAGGAAGAAATATATTTTTAAAGACATAATGATGGTCTAGCGAAGTATAACCTCACTACACCATCCTACTGTTAAATCGAACTATAGTGTTTGCAGTTTAGCAAAGTGAGAGTAAATGGAATTCTAAAGGAAACTAAATGCATTTCTAACTGGAATTGGTGACAGAATGTAAAAGGGGGTGAAAATTATGAGGGAAGCAACAATAGTGAAATTACCTGACCTCTTAACTTTGCAGTCCAGTAAAACAGTTTTTAAAAGGCCTACCTGACATAATGGTCCCAGCATCATGGATAAGGAATATCATCTTGGAAAAGTATATTACAGAATAATAAACGTTATTTGGGACTGAAGATTCTTTAGAAATCATCCCCTAATGGTTAAAGTTATGCCAAAACTTTTATTGTAAGATCCTATGTCAGTGTTTGGATCTCTGCTGTGTAAATCTGCTCCAGGATGAAACTTGATATACAAGATCTTACCTCATGAATTAGATTTTCTACCCCATTGAACACAAGGACACTGTCAGGTTGCTTTTTAAACAAAACTTCCTTTCCTACATTAATAACATTTTAGCTTCTTAAAACTGGGGGAATTTTTAAAAACTGAAAAGACTTTACAGCATTTATACTGATTGTTTACTTTTTGCACTTGACTTAGCTTGGACAGTTTTTGTTGATAGTCAAGTTCGCTTTCTGCTTCTCCTGCATAAGCACAACATTGCAGTATTTGGCTTTCGAACATTGCAGGAGGATGTTTAAGTAAAAAACTATTTTTGTTCTGTGTAAATGTAGAACATTTGATGAAAGTATTACCAGTCATACAAGACTCTTTGTTGCAGAGGCACCAGTTGTGACCCCATTAACTCAGGTTGAGTTGCATTTTGCACTTAAAGAAACTTCTTTTTACGCATGAAAAACAGAACATCTCCTCCTCAAATTTACTACACTTAATCTTTGAGTATATAATGAATTTTCTGAGAATGTACAAGTCAGTTTTCTAATTAACTTATGAGTTAAATTAATTGAAATGTGTCCTTTAAAATATTTCACATTTTTATCAATCTTTACTTTGACTTGAATTATTTTAATAATGGAATATAATATAGACTCTTCAAACTTTCCATATAGTTAAAATGATAAAGTATAGGTAACTTCTGAATGAATCTATCAATTGTTATTAATGACCAGAGTCACCAGTGCGTTTCAGCTGCTTTGTGATGCTGCCGAACTGATTAATCTGTCCTTAAAATTTAAAATATATTAAAATTTACAATTACATATCTTCAAATCATTGGAAAGATCCATGGTAGCGCTCTCACTGGGTTGCTTGTTTAGTGTTCATGTAGGAAATTTAAAAAAAAAAAAAAAAATCCAGATCACTCTCTCCCTGCCCCCTAAGAAAAACTGCTACATTAAGGTGGAATTTTTTGTCTGGGAATTTAAATAAAAATGTAAATGTTTGGCTCAGCTTCCTGGTAATTTCACTTTTGAGAAATAAAAATGGCCTGGGTGTTTTTCAGATAACCATCCACTTCTTCATGCCTCTTAAAGCTCATAATTGGATGAGAAATTATCATCAATATCACAAGGAGAAAGAGAGAGAAAAAGAGACAGAGAGAGACTAACATTTCTCTTCTGTAGAATCCAACTCAAGAGTGTCTATCAGGGGTATAGCCACTGGCAGGCATGGGTAAAATTACTATGTTCTTGATGGTTTGGTGATGCTGCTTGCTTAGCTTTTTAAAGTACATTTGCTGCAAATTTATGTAAAATCTATTTTTTGTCTGCTTAAACTGTGTTAAATGGATGTATTGGGGCGATATTTAATTAATTTAATTGTCTTAAATCATGATTGGCTGTAACATCAGACTTTTGGTCATTGCCCAGCCACCATAATTTGGGGCCCACCCTGATTTCTATTTCTAGCTACACCGCTGGTGTCTATCCCATAATAAAGAATCATTCTGTAAATTACAGCTGATGAGTCTAAGCTTAATTTTTCACTCATTGACTTCAAAACAATAAAACTCTAAATGACTTCAGTGGGAGCAGAAGTAAGCCCCGAAGACCTAATCAAAATGTGCATTGAACCCAATGGAAATACTTTTATTGGTTTCAGTGAATGGTGGATAGAGCCCCAAGTGAGCAGTCCTGCTCTAGACAGATTTTTCTAGTGCCACCCTATGTTACATCTGATTTCTTTTTTTAAAATCTAACTTTGCCCCCCAATCCCTTTTCACATTCTATTCTCCAATTATTTAAACTGTATAATTATTGGACCAGTTTTTGATACCCTTACCCCAACTTAGTAGTGTCAAACTCCATGGGTTGTCACATTGCCTGTTTCTGAGTAAAGTATTATTCACCATGAGGAAGTATATCAAAACCTGGTCCATTACTGTTAATGTTTAGTTTTCTTTTTGGGAGGAGTATACTGTACAATATCAGTGTATATTTTTGTATATTTATATAGTCAATTTATATATAAATACGCAATATCTCTTACTTGAAAATACTTATTATCAGCCAGATTGTGCAGCAGGGTGGATAAAAAATTGAATATTTTTTTAATAAAAACCTATTTTTTAAATTTAAATCACAGTTTCTTTAATATAAACTAGCTATGGGTTTATTTTTTTTTAAATAAACCTGTTTAAAATTAAATTTGAAAGTGACAACCTATATTAAGGCCTAAACTTATTATAATCTATTAAAATCATTAATGATCTGGAGGATGGCGTGGACTGCACTCTCAGCAAGTTTGCAGATGACACTAAACTGGGAGGAGTGGTAGATACGCTGGAGGGTAGGGATAGGATACAGAGGGACCTAGACAAATTAGAGGATTGGGCCAAAAGAAACCTGATGAGGTTCAACAAGGACAAGTGCAGAGTCCTGCACTTAGGATGGAAGAATCCCATTCACTGTTACAGACTAGGGACCGAATGGCTAGGAATCAGTTCTGCAGAAAAGGACCTAGGGGTTACAGTGGACGAGAAGCTGGATATGAGTCAACAGTGTGCCCTTGTTGCCAAGAAGGCTAATGGCATTTTGGGTTGTATAAGTAGGGGCATTGCCAGCAGATCGAGGGACGTGATCATTCCCCTCTATTCGACATTGGTGAGGCCTCATCTGGAGTACTGTGTCCAGTTTTGGGCCCCACACTACAAGAAGGATGTGGAAAAATTGGAAAGAGTCCAGAGGAGGGCAACAAAAATGATTAGGGGGCTGGAGCACATGACTTATGATGAGAGGCTGAGGGAACTGGGATTGTTTAGTCTGCAGAAGAGAAGAATGAGGGGGGATTTGATAGCTGCTTTCAACTACCTGAAAGGGGGTTCCAAAGAGGATGGATCTAAACTGTTCTCAGTGGTACCTGATGACAGAACAAGGAGTAATGGTCTCAAGTTGCAGTGGGGGAAGTTTAGGTTGGATATTAGGAAAAACTTTTTCAGTAGGAGGGTGGTGAAGCACTGGAATGGGTTACCTAGGGAGGTGGTGGAATCTCCTTCCTTAGAGGTTTTTAAGGTCAGGCTTGACAAAGCCTGGCTGGGATGATTTAGTTGGGAATTGGTCCTGCTTTGAGCAGGTGGTTGGACTAGATGACCTCCTGAGGTCCCTTCCAACCCTGATATTCTATGATTCTATGAAATTAAATACAAAAAATAATTAGTACACATTTGCTGTCCAATTTTAAAAGTCAAACCACTGAACTGGAAGAAATTACTGGATATGCACCTGGAACCAGAGTTTGATGCTAAGCCAGCTTTTGACTGCAGTAGCTTCTTTTTCAGGTGCAGAGAGAATATTTTCTTCATTTCAATTTATTCAACTAGTTCAGTTCATTCAATGTTAAGAAAGCAACTGGGAGTTGAAAAATCAGGAGAGCTTGTTTTTCTCATCCAACCAATGAATAAAAATTAGGTGTGAGATGATGAGATCTACTAATTCTAAAATCTTGAAGGACATGCGTAGTGACCAGATATAATCAATTCAATTCACTAACTACAGACTCATAGACTTTAAGGTCAGAAGGAACCATTAAGATTATCTAGTCTGACCTCCTGCACATTGCAGTCCACAGAATCTCACCCACCCACTCCTGTAATAGACCCCTAACCTCTGGCTGAGTTACTGACGTCCTCAAATCATGATTTAAAGATTTCAAGTTACAGGGAATCAAGCATTTACACTGGTTTAAACCTGCAAGTGTCCTGTGCCCCATGCTGCAGAGGAAGGCAAAAAAACCCACAGGAAAATTCCTTCCCAACCCCAAAGATGGTGATCAGTTAGACTCTGAGTATGTGGGCATGACCCACCAGCCAGACACCTGGGAAAGAATTCTCTGTAGTAACTCACAGCCCTCCCCATCTAGTTTCCCATCACCAGCCATTGGAGATATTTGCTGCTAGCAATCACAGATCAGCTACATGCCATTGTAGGCAGTCTCATCATATGATCCTCTCCATAAACATATTAAGCTCAGTCTTGAAGCCAGTTAGGTTTTTTTGCCCCCACTACTCCCCTTGGAAGGCTGTTCCAGAACTTCACTCCTCTGATGGTTAGAAATCTTTGCCTAATTTCGAGCCTAAACTTGTTGATGGCCAGTTTATAGCCATTTGTTCTTGTGTCCACATTGGTGCTTTACTTAATAACTCCTCTCCTTCCCTGGTATTTATCCCTCTGATGTGTTTATAGAGAGCAATCTATCTCCCTCAGCTTCCTTTTGGTTAGGCTAAACAAGCCAACCTCCTTGAGTCTCCTTTCATAAGGTAGGTTTTCCATTCCTTGGATCATCCTAGTAATCCTTCTCTGCACCTGTTCCAGTTTGAATTCATCTTTCTTAAACATGGGAGACCAGAATTGCACACACTATTCCAGATGAAGTCTCACCAGTGCTTGTATAATGGTACTAATACTTCCCTGTGTCTACTGGAAATACCTTGCCTGATGCAGCCTAGGACTGCATTAGCCCTTTTCACAGCCACATCACATTGGCAGCTCATTGGTGATCAACCAATACACCCAGGTCTTTCTCCTCCTCTGTCATTTCTAACTGATATGTCCCCAGCTTATAGCAAAAATTCTTGTTGTTAGTCCCTAAAGGCATGATCTTGCACTTTGCACTATTGAATTTGATACCATTTCTATTACTACAGTTTACAAAGTCATCCAGCTCATCTTGTATGATATTCCAGTCCTCCTCTGTATTGTCAATACCTGCCAACTTTGTGTCCTTCACAAATTTTATTAGCACATTCCCACTTTTTGTTCCAAGGTCAATAATAAAAATGTTAAATAAGATTGGTCCCAAAACCAATCCCTGAGGAACTTCACTAGTAATCTCCCTCCAACCTGACAGTTCACCTTTCAGTATGACCCATTGTTGTCTCCCATTTAACCAGTTCTTTATCCACCTTGCAATTTTCATATTAATCCCTATCTTCTCCAATTTAACTAATAATTTCACATGTGGAACTGTATCCAATGCCTTACTAAAATCCAGGTAGATTAGATCTACTGCATTTCTTTTGTCTAAAAAATCTGTTATCTTCTCAAAGAAGGAGATCAGGTTGGTCTGGCACAATCTACCTTTTATAAAACCATGTTGTATTTAATCCCAATTACCCTTAACATCTAGGTCCTTAACTACTTTCTCTTTCAAAATTTGTTCCAAGAGCTTGCATACCATTGAGGAAAAACTAACAGGACTTTAGTTTCCCAAATCACATTTTTCCCTTTCTTAAAAATCAGAACTATATTAGCAATCTCCAGTCATAGAATATGACCCCTGAGTTTACAGATTCATTAAAATCCTTGCTATTCAGCTTGCAATTTCTTGTGCCAGTTCCTTTAATATTCTTGAATGAAGATTATCCAGGGCCCCCGGTTTAGTCCCATTAAGCTGTTTGAGTTTGATTTCCACCTCGGATGTGGTAATTTCTACCTCCATATTCTTGTTCCCATAAGCCACCCTGCCACTACCTCTAAACTCTTCATTAGCTTTATTAAAAACTGAGGCAAAGTATTTGTTTAGGTGTTGGGCCATACCTAGATTATCTTTAATCTCCACCCATCCTCAGTGGTTAGCAGTCCCACTTCTTTCCTTGTTTTCTTTTTATTTATACGGCTATAGGACCTTTTACTATTGGTTTTAATTCCCTTTGCAAGGTCCAACTCTGCTTGGATTTTGGTAATTCTCACTTTATCCCTGCACTTTCTGACCCCCAAGAGGTAGCTGTCCTTGCTGATCCATCCCATCTTCCATTCCTTATAGGCTTTCTCTTAATCACCTGTTTGCGATGCGTGCTGATCCAGGTTGGTCATCAACCCTTCCCTACAATTTTTTTCCCCTTGCTTGGGATGGAGGCTTCAGATAGTTTCTGCAACTTTGACTTAAAGTAATTCCAAGCCACCTCCATATTCACGTCCTTGAGTTCTTCAATCCAGTCCACTTCTCTAACTAATTCCCTTAATTTTTTAAAGTTAGCCCTTTTGAAATCAAGGATCCTAGTTGCAGATATATTGCTGTGTATCCTTCCATTTAGTTTAAACTGAATTAGCTCATGATCCAGGGCTGGCCTTACCATGAGGCGAACTGAGGCGGCTGCCTCAGGTGCCGACTGTGGGGGGGCTCCACTAGGACCCAGAGTGTAGAAAATTGTGTCTGCTGCTGGTGCATATGTATTCTCTCTGCTCTAGATGCACAGAGATGGTGGAGTGCTGTGCTGGAGGAAGGAGGGCACAAGAGGCACAACAGGCAGGCAGGAGAAAAGGTGAGAGGGAATAACATAAAGCAGCAGGAGCTGCAGGGAGAGAGAGGAGGAGGAGCCTCTTATGTACCTCTCTAGCACCCCCAGGAGCCTGGACTGATTAACATCAGCTTCTCGGGGAGCTTCCTGATTCCTGCTGCTTCCCTGAACCCACTTGAGGAGAAAAGGCAGTCAACTGAAGTAGTAGGAGCCAGTTAGGCCCTTAATATGCTGATATCTTCCCTCACTCAGGCCCTGCTACCAGCCTGCTTATTTGTCCCCTTCAATTGAGTGTTGAGAGCCACTATAGCTGGCACAGAATAGCAGTCATGAGTGAAAAAGAAAGCAAGCAAAGGAAGCTTTTCTATCTAAGCAGAAAGGAGCTGTCCTGAGATACATGGACACAAATGTTCACGGTGAGCCTTCCGGCCCCAGTGAGCAGGGCCGGCTCTGGCTTTTTGGCCGCCCCAAGCAAAAAAAAAAAAAAAAAAAAAGGGGG
>NW_020664462.1:15571639-15580844 GCF_002925995.2 Terrapene triunguis | reverse complement strand
GGGGGGGGGGGGTGGGCGGGAGAGAGAGAGAAGTGGGTGGCCAGGGCTACAGCAGGGGCGCTGCCACGCGGCCCCTCCCGCTGCGCCGCCTGCTGCCACCTGCCGCGAGAGCTCCGCACCGGTCGGCGGGGAGGGAAAGAAGAGGACTGCCCTGCAGGGCGCTCTGGTTCTCCGCGCTACCGCCCCCTACAGGGCGGCTGGAGCGGAAAAAAAATATTAAAATTTTTTTTAAAAAAAGCAGCCATGCCGCCCTAGGATTGGGCGGAATGCCGCCTCCAACAATCTGCCACCCCAAGCACCAGCTTGCTCAGCTGGTGCCTGTAGCTGGCCCTGCCAGTGAGGATGTGAGTGGTGAGGAGATGCCTGATCTTCCAGTTAGTCAGAGTGCAGATGACCTGGCAGCTACTGCAGCATCCATATCTCCATTTCAAATGGATGTAACCATGCACATTCCTGAAGAAAAGTGTAGATCAGAGAAGAGTGTGGTGGAGGCGCAAGAAACAGCTGCGGCTGAGTTTAGTTCCTTAAGTCTAGATGATCCAGGACTGTGGACCCAATTGAGCAGTAGCCTGAGGGACTTCCTTGTACTGCATGGGCCACAGCAAGTGAAAAACTTCATGTTCCCCAAAGACAATGAATATAGAAGTTTCCATCCAACACATTACTGGCGTGAAATCCCCAATGGTGACAAAGTGGAGAAGCCATGGCTTATGTACTCAAAAACCCAGAATGCTGCATACTGTTTTTGTTGCAAACTCTTCCAGTCTAATGTTCCAGACATATTGGGTTCTACTGGAAAAATCTGTCTAGAAATCTGGCATGCCATGAGAAGGCAGCAAATCACCAGAGAGCATTCCATAGGTGGAAAGAGCTTGAGATGAGACTAAGGTTAAAGGCCACCATAGATGATCAGCATCAAGAAATCTTTACTGGCAAAATGTTCTGAAAAGGCTCATTGCCATTGTGAGAATGCTTGCTACCCAAAACCTAGCACTGCGTGGCACTTGAGATCAGCTGTATGTGCCAAACAATGGAAACTTCCTTAAAATTGTGGAGCTGATGGCTGGGTTTGATGCTGTACTCCAGGAGCACCTAAGAAGAGTCACCACCCAAGAAATGTACACACACCACTACCTTGGAAAAACCATTCAAAATGAGATCATACAGTTACTGGCCACAAAAGTCAAACAGAAGATTGTGGCAGATCTGAAGTCAGCAAGATGTTACTCTGTTATTCTGGATTGCATACCTGACATCAGCCATGCGGAACAAATGACTTTAATGGTGTGTTTTGTAAGAACAACAGAATCTAGTGAAAATGTCCCTGCAATGGTGACTGTCAGAGAGCATTTTCTAGAATTTATTGACATTGATGATACTACGGGAGCGGGTATGACAAATGTGCTTCTTAAAATGCTGGAAGATACGGGAATTGCGATAGCTGACATGAGAGGTCAGGGCTACGATAATGGTGCTAACTTGAGAGGAAAGAACAGAGGAGTTCCAGACATGGATCCGAGAGTTAAACCCTCGAGCTTTTTTTGTCCCATACAGTTCTCATTAATTGAACTTGGTGGTCAGTGATGCAGCATCAGCTTCTAGTGAGGCTGCTGAATTTTTTAATTCAAAGCATCTATGTATTTTTCTCTGCATCAACTCATCAATGGCAAATTTTGAAGCAATATCTGGGAACATCCTCTCTGACACTCAAACCACTGAGTGCCACATGATGGGAAAGTCGAGTGGAGGTGATAAAGCCTATCAAACACCAAATTGGGAAGATAGATGATGCCATAGTTGCCATTATGGAGGATAATGTTATGACAGGAACTGTTCGTGAGAGAACAGTGGCAGAGGGAAATGAAATCACCAGAAACATACATAACTTCACATTTCTGTGTGGCTTAGTGTTGTGGCATGACATACTGTTTGAAATAAATGTTGCAAGCAAGAGACTCCAAGGTGTTGACCTTGATATATCTGGAGCAATGGAACAACTGGACAAAGCAAAGTCATACCTACAGTCTCACTGGTCAGATGAGGGATTTCAAAATGTTCTGAAGAGTGCACAGAAGTTGGCAGAGAAACTTCACACTGAAGCTATTTTCCCACCCATTCAAGAATACAAGAGTCACCGAAGAAGAAGACATTTTGATTACGAGGCACGGGATAATCCCGTAAGAGACCCCAAACAAAAATTCAAAGTTGAATTCTTTAACCAGGTGCTAGATTGTTCAATACAGTCAGTTGAAGAAAGTTTCATGCAGCTCAAGGAACACAGCAGTATATTTGGGATGTTGTATGATATTCCAAAACTCCTCACTATACCAGAAGAAGACCTACACCAGCAATGCAGGGCACGAGAGACAGTGTTGACACATGATGACATGCGCGCTATTGATGCAAGTGATTTAGGTGATGAACTGAAAGCCCTTTCAAGATACATTTCAGCAGGATCAACTCCAAAGGCTGTTCTGGAATATATGTGCACAAATAAGATGACCACCCTCTTTCCAAATGCTTTTGTTGCTCTGCGCATACTTCTAACACTTCCTGTAACAGTTGCCAGTGGAGAACGCAGCTTCTCCAAGCTGAAGTTAATAAAAACACATCTATGCTCCACAATGACACAGGAGAGGTTGGTCAGCCTTGCAACCATCTCAATAGAGCATGAGCTGGCCCATACTGTGGACCTTCAGGAAGCAGTTCAAATCTTTGCAACCAAGAAGACATGGAAAGCACCACTTTGGCCTGGTCCACACTAACCCCCCACTTCGAACTAAGGTACGCAACTTCAGCTTCGAAGTACCTTAGTTCGAACTTACCACGGGTCCAGATGCGGCAGGCAGGCTCCCCCGTCGATGCCGCATACTCCTCTCGCCGAGCTGGAGTACCGGCGTCGACGGCGAGTACTTCCGGGATCGATCCCAGAAGATCAATTGCTTACCGCCGGACCAGGAAGTAAGTGTAGACCTACCCTTTATTCAAACAGATAAAAATGCCAGTGTTTACTATGCAGACAAGAAAAGTTACATTTGCTGTTCAGGCGTTTGAACGTTAAGTGTTACTTAACATTTTTGAACAAGGCATTTTAAGTTGTTAGTTATCCTTTATTGGGGTAGGTAGCAAAGCAGTACCATGAGAGGAGTAGAACAGGAAGAAGGCAGCATTGAGACCTTTCAAAGTTTTGGCCCAAGCGAGTGGGGATGGGGGCGTCATTTGAGCTCCCCGCCTCAGGTGCCAAAATGTTGTGGGCTGGCCCTGTCATGATCACTCAAACCAAGGTTGTCCTCTACAACCAGTTCTTCTATGAGGTCTTCACCTCTCACCAATACCAAATACTTCCTTTGTTTAATTAAACATTTAGTTTTAAATGCAAAACATGTTTTGATAAACTTTTCCCCCTTGTGTCCAACACATTTAAGGTAGTTTTTTTAATAAAGAAATGTTGCTTCTGTACATTTTTAATTGAATTTTAATTTCCATCCAAACTTGATCTTAACACACCATGATGAAAAAATCGATAATAAGAAATACACCATTCACCATTTTCTAAAATAATAACAAATGTAAAAATATCCTTAGTGGCAACCAACATGAGTCAGAATGCCACAGTTTGGCTATATGAACTTATATGAGTTATTTGACTATATGAATTTGACTATATGAACCAGACTATTATTGAAATATTTCCCTACAGAAAAAAAGCATTATCTTAACAATTCTGTCCTTTCCACAGCTGCTTTTTTATTGTTCTCCAAATATAGGTCTTCTCCCCAATCTTTTAGTGAGAATTTAAAACATTTACAAAGCCAATAAACCAGCATGTAATTTGCTAAAAAAATTTAAAATATATAATTAAAATTGTGTGACTGCTGTAGTTTTCTAGACACTTTGATATGTTTGTAAAAGCATTTTATAATTATTTGTGAGGATGCATTTGTATCATAATCTTAGTGTATCAGCTCTTGTGTATATTAGAAATATGATTGTTAGAATGCAAGTGAGAGCTTTCCCACTGGTAAATCTAATTTATGCACCATTATTATGAAAGCATTTTCAGTCTGTTGTTAGATCTGGGAATAGGTTGCTTATTTGAGCTTAAGTGCCATGTTTGTCATTTCACACTTCCCCACCACCCTGTATGTAGATTATACCCCTCTACTTCGATATAACGCTGTCCTTGGGAGCCACAAAATCTTACCGCGTTATAGGTGAAACCACGTTATATCAAACTTGCTTTGATCCGCCGGAGTGCGCAGCCCCCCCCAACCCCCGGAGCACTGCTTTACCGCATTATATCAGAATTCGTGTTATATCGGGTCGCGTTATATCGGGGTAGAGGTGTACTTTCTTTGAGGCACAATAACCAATTAGTGATTTATAGAGTTTGCCTTGTGAATGGGAAAACCATGGAATGTACTCATCTTGGCAATGTTCTCCTCTTCTCCAAAAAGTGTTGCAAAGACATATAATGAGAGCACAAATCTTGTGAAACCAGTGCTTAGTGTGTAAAGTAAATTACAAATAGACTGCTAGAATCTTATTTTACATTGATCGCAATCCAGAATAATGGCACTGACTTCACACTGGGTACATTTGGGCCAGATTCTGGTCACACAGCTATATAAATCCAGTGGAATTCCATTCAGTGGAGATCAGCATCTGGCCCAACATGCCTACACGGGCAAAAGGCGGGCAGTCAGTCAGACCCTCAGCTGGTATAAATCAGTGATCTATGCTAGCTGAGCTTCAGGCCTAGGAAAGTAAATTATTTACTTCTTTCTATCTAGCTTTGTAACTCTTGTAGCATTTAAGATCACACATAGTTATAAGGAGCCACAGACCCCAGTCTTGCATAGCGTTTTGCCATACATGTCAAATGCAGGTCCACAGGCAGTAAAGCCAGATTGTATCTGCTGCCACATGTCAGTAAACCAGGATGAGCTAAGGGCAGAGTTTCACCCTTAAAGAGTGGTTCTGTTCCATAAAAATGAAACAGAGAGGGTCTAAATGTATTAGGCCTGATTCTCCAGCCTTTCACCCTAGCTTTACCCAAGTGTGACTCCATTGATTCACTAGAGTCATACTTGATTTACATGGTTGTAAGTGAGAAGAGAATCAGCCCCATTGTGTCTCAATAAATTCCAGCTCAAATTTGTTCAGTTTACAAGTAACTAGATCGTCTTTCTGCCTGCCAGCCTGCAAACTTCCCCAAAATCTGAGAGTCAAGCTAAGTTCTTTCCTGCTTCTATCCACTGTCTATGTATCTAGGTTCTTATACTTCATCTATATCAAGGCATCTGAGTACCATATAAATATATCAAAGTACACATGTGCAGATGCCTGTGCATCACCAGTAATAAATATTCAGTAATAAAGATTCTGTCCTTACTTACACCTCTGCAGTCACAGTACCTTCACATTCTTCTCTTCTACAACTGCGTAAACCCATTTGTCATAATCAGTTACCCAAATTGGTTTAAGAAAATCTCTAACTATTAGGGATCAGGATGAAACCTTCATGTTGGGGGGTAGATTATCCCATACCTGGCTTCTGTGAAATTTCTTGCACCTTCCTCTGAAGTGTCTGATGTTGTACACTATTGGAGACAGGCTAATGTACTAGATGGACTACTGGATCACCAGTATGGCAATTCCGATGTTCCTAATGGAGTGCATTTGGAACTTAGGCCTGGTCTACACTTAAAATTTAGGTTGACATAGTTATGGTGCTCAGAGATGTAAAAAATCCACACCTTTGAGAACCGCACCTATGCCAACCTAAACCCCTAGTGTAGACACAGCTAGGTTGATGGAAGCATTCTTCTATTGCCCTAGCTACCATCGCTGAGGGAGGTGGAGTTACTACAGTGATGAAGAACATCTTCCATTGCTGTAGAATGTGTCTACACAACGGGGTTCTCCTGTGGCACCCTAGTTATGCCGCTGTAACCTCCATAGTGTAGTCAAGCCCTTACTTAACCATTCTGTTGATGAATGAAAGAGAATAGAATCCATCCCACACTTCCATAGCTGTGTTGGCCTTGCAGTAAAAAGTAGTAATTACTTTATTTTTCACTAACAGAATTGGATATGACTGTGAATACACACAGAGCTGATCTGTGCCATTTTTATATAGTCACTTTTCAGAGTAGAATTGCATTTTAACTGTGAGTTTCCCGGCTAGTAGCAGTTTAAGGCAAACCTTTAATATTATTCCTAGGTGGTACTTTTGTATATAAATGACCTTTGTTTTTCAGAATTTAAAATGGTGAAAATCTCTTGGAAGTGTGCAAGAGCTAAGACAAATTTTTAAGCTCATGTTTACCTAACAGACCCTGTAACTAGTTTAAATGTACTGTTGTCATAGAAAACTGCCAAAGGAGACACAAAATAGGTATTTTTGATCAACAGATTCTCATATTTCTGAAAGTATAAATAAGAAAATAAGGACACTTGATTACACTGGTTATTGACAGGACAGACAATTGTCTATTTTGCTGGTGTAATTACTTAACATGGAGATACTCTCCCTCCCTCCAGCCTGATCCTGCACCTGCTGATGTCAAAAGCATGGCTCCCACTGACTTCAGTGTTGCAAGATCAGACCCCATAAGAATAGTCACTATAACTAAAGGACGTGATCATACCCTCAAGATCCACATGTGGAGGGAAGCCTCCATGTGCAGCTCTTGCTCCCTGGGCAGAAGGGGGAGGATGTCAGCTTATCCTTTGGCCAGCCCTCTCCCACTGTTTTTTATATGGAAGAGGGTAACTGGAGCTACAGACAGCAGTAGAGATATGTGTGCTTCTAAGGGAGAATAGATATTATGATAAACACTGCACAGCTGGATAACAACCTCAGATGTAATTTGGTAATTTTGGATTCAGATAAGCATTCACAAATTTAGGGAGGGCGAACTCCTTCTTCTAACTGGCCATATTGGGTCAGACTAATAGTCCATCTAGCCCAGTATCTTGTCTTCCAACAGTGGACTATGCCAGATTCTTCAGAGGGAATGAACAGAACAGGGCAGCTATCAAGTGTTCCATCCCAGCTTTTGCTAATCAGAGGTTTAGAGACTCTCAGAGCATTGGATTTCATCCCTGACCATCTTGGCTAATAGACATTGATGGATCTATCCTTTTGCACCTTGATCATTGAGTGGCCCCCTGACTGTTTGGCAGGCTTCCTGCTTCTGATGTACTTTTAAAAATTGCTGGTTTTGTGACTTTTACTAGTTGCTCTTCAAATTTTTTTTGGCCTGCCAGATTATATTTTTAAACTTGATTTGCCAGATTTTATGCTCCTTTCTATTTTCCTCTGTGGAATTTGATATCCAATTTTTAAAGGATGCCTTTTTGCTGTTGATTGCATCTTTTACTCTGCTGTTTAACCATAGTGACATTTTTTTGGTCCTCGTACTGTTTGTTCATTTATTTATTTGTTTGGGGGTATACATTTAGCCTGAGCCGCTGAGCTGGTGCTTTTTTTAAAGTTTCCATGCAATTTGCAGGCATTTCACTTATGTGAGTGTTCCTTTTAATTTCCATTTAACTAGCCCCCTCATTTTTGTTTAGTTCCTCTTTTTGAAGTTAAATGCTACTATGGTGGGTTTCTTTGGTATTTTCCCCCGTAGGAAGATGTTAAATTTAATTACATTATGGTTGCTGTAACCAAGCAGATCAGCTATATAGACCAGATTGTGTGCTACATTTAGGACTAAATCAAGAATGCACTCTCCCCTTGTGGATTCCAGGACTAGCTGCTCCAAAAAGCAGTCATTAAATTTCTGGATGTCGTTAATCTCTGCATCCCATCCTGAGGTGACATGTACCCAGTCAATATGGGGATAATTGAAATTCTCCATTATTATTGGGTTTTCTGGTTTTGTAGGCTCTCTCATCTCTGTGAGCATTTCACAATCACCATCCTGATTAGATGCTCAGTAGTATATTCCTACTGCTATACTCTTATTATTCAAGCATGGAATTTCTATCTGTAACACTGCCTGCAGTGACTCAAAAGTATGAGTACTAACCTCAAAACAGATTGCTAGGAACCCGGGCACAAATCCTAACTTGGTTGTGAGTTCTACACTTTAGATGTCACCAATCAGTTATCAAGTATAAACTCCTCAGGCACTATCACAACCTTAACGTGGAGTCACGGACAGTCCCCTTGAGTACTCTGATCTTTCTTGCCATCCAGGTGAACATACCTTTGTGATAGCTGGCCCTCACACCAAGAATCACAGTAATATTCAGGTTACTCCCAGTCCCAAAGGACCAGTCACTTACCCTAAGTCAATTGCCCCTTAAATCTCACTCCAAAGACAACACTTATAGCCAATCTTAAAACAAACTATTTAAAGATGTATTAAATAGGAAAAGGAAACAAGAGAGACTTTTACAAGGTTAAAGCACGTAAACACGTATACATGAATGAGTTACAATCTTAAATTTCAAAGGGTAATAGAAGCTTCTAGAATTAGCAAGCTCTATATGTCCTTTTGGGCTAACTCAGGCTAAGCACAAAGGATCTCTTGCTTAAGCCTAGAAACACTTTGCCCCCTAGGGTCCAAGCAGCTTAGAGATACCTAGTCCCTTTTGTTTGGAGATTTTATCTCCCTCCTGCATTGTGCTCTGAGCTTTAAACTCAGCTGATGGGAGGAGTCGACTTGCATGACTCATTTTCAGAAGGAGGAGAGAACAACAAATGTGTTTTGTCCTCTTGTACATAGGGAAAGTCCAGTTGCAACATCTGGTATCAATGGACCTTTCCTTTTGCGAAGAGTGTAACACTTTCTGTTGAAGATCGCCCCTTCACACTAATTAATGTCTCTCTCCTGTCTGGTGATTTATGCAGTCACAGAGGTTCACAATACAACGGCTCAAATATTATCTTACAATATGGGATACAGATGTTATAAGTGAGGTTAAGGCATGCAGAAACTTACAAGCATTCAATAAAGTCTAAACACATTCTTATCATTCTAATATCCATTTTAACAAAACTAACACACAGGTGAGCCAGATTGATTCCAGCTATGTATTTGTTAGCGTTCAGTTGAGACATAGGGATCTGGTCTGCCAGCATCACACTATCCATGATTGATTTAGCCAGTTTGATTCACTTAAGATATTTACTATATTTGACTCTTTGCTTTCTTTACATATAGTGCTACTCCCCCCACCAGCA
>NW_020664462.1:15564000-15571629 GCF_002925995.2 Terrapene triunguis | reverse complement strand
AGTGGCGGGGCGAGGGTCCTGCCACCGGGTCAGCGGGGTCCCTCTGCAACACGCTGACCAAATAGACTCACCACACTGTGCAGTTCTGTCCCTGGGCTCCTTCCTACCCGGTCCCTTGAGCGAGTCCCTCCGGTCCTTCCAGCTCGTTCGGGTACTCAGCTGCTGGCAGCTCCAGCTCCCCCTCCGCCTCAGGCTCCTCCAGTTCGTCCAGGTACTCGGCTGCTGGTAGCTCCAGCTCCCCCTCTGCCTCAGGCTCCTCCAGTTCCTCTGGGTACTCGGCGGCGGGCAGCCCTGGTAGCCCCTGTTCTTCCTCCAGGTCAGGTTTCTCCTGGTCCAGGGCCTCCCCTGGACCAGCAACAGGGTCTGAAGGGAGCAGCCAGCAATCTGCGTCTGCCTCCCTCCCTGGTGCTGCCTTGACTGGGCTAAGGGCCCCGCCCTTTGTACTTCCTGTTCCACCCCTCCCCTTCTGGGGGTGAAGTAAGCTTGGTCTGGCCCCGCCCCCTCAGGCTGAGAGAGCGGCTCTTTACCCTCAGGTCCGGAGAGAAGTCACCCTGGCTCCCTACAATCCCCTTTAATAAATTCTCTCCTAAGGGGTGTCTCTCTCCAAACTGTCTGCTCCTCCATACCTATTGGCTTTTCCCCAGCCCTTCATTTAAAATCTCCTCTATGACCTTTTTAATTTTATATGCCAGCAATCTGGTTTCATTCTGGTTTAGGTGGAACCCATCCTTCCTGTGTAGGCTCCTCCTTTCCCAAAAGGTTCCCCAGTTTCTAATAAACCTAAAGCTCCCCTCCCAATGGTTGTACTAGGCTCTGATCCTTCAGATGCTTAAACTGGTGCCTTTCTTTACTCACATGTTTAAGTGTTTGCAGGATATGGCCCTAGCATTCCAGTTAAATATACAAGACATGATTTTGATCTCACACCACTCTAAGTCGTACATTATTCAACTGAAATCAGTAGAATTAAAATGGAGCAGGGTCATGCACATATAGTTTGGATGTATCTGAAATCTGGGCAAATGAAACTTGGATAAGAAAAATAAGGTAGAATGCAAAATGTTAATTTTTTTCAAAGAATTATCTGCAACAAACCTCTAGCCCCTTGTTCACTTTTACCAGATAATATGGTGTGTGGTATACTAGGTAAGATTAAACATAATGGAAAGTACTGCGGACTAGTGGTTACTCTGTTATTTTAGGGCTCTTTTTCCTCAAGTCACATTGGGTCTGGTTCTCATTTATACTAAGGCCTTTTTACACCACTCTAGCAGTGTAAAGGGGCCTTCTTAAAATGTCTGTAAATTCACTTTTAAGGCTCATTTTCACTACTAGAGCAGTGTAAAAAGTCCTTAGTGTAAGTGAGAATCAGTCTAATTACCTATCAATGCTTCAATTTCCCCATCTAGTCAATGGGAAATCCAATACTTACATACCTCACCATGGTGTTAATAAGTTTTATTCATTAGTGCTTGTAAAGTGATTTGAGGATCACAGATAAAAAAATGCCATCTAAAGTGCTGTGCAAGGTATTTTTAGCTTACGGATTTTTTGTTGTTGTTGTTGTTAAAATAAGTTACTATACATGCCTAATGGCTACTTATCTAAACAAAATAAGTGATATTTAAAATTTGTCCAAAGTTCCATAGATTTGCAGATTCCATGGCCAAAAGGGACTATTGTGATCATCTAGTCTGACCTCCTGTGTAACACAGGCCATAGAACTTCCCCAAAATAATTCCTAGAGCAGAGCTAGGAAAATATAATCTAGGAAAAAAGTTTCAAAATCATTATAGTTTTAAGGGCTATCAAATCTCTATAAACAAAGAAAATGATTTTGATTACCAAGGGCATATAAAGGAATTTGAAAATTAAAATGTCATTTATGAAAGTTCAGACATCTATTTTGACATGATCCTGTGATCTAAAAATGACCAAACATGCTTTTTTACATTTTGTAAATAAATAACATTTACTCACTTTTATGCATTTATGGAGTCACTTTAATCCAGGAATACAAATGCACTTTACATCCACTAATTAATTCTCACAATGAGTGTATGAGGTGGATCAGGGTTAGCCCATTTTACAGATGGAGAAACTAATGGACAAAGTTTAAATGACTTACCTACGGTCACAATATAGGTGGCTGTCTACACTAATGCTCCCAGCTTTGCAATCACAAGAGGAGTTGAACTCATGTTAAGAAAGTTGATCAATTTGTGGACAACATCCCTTGTGTTGAGAGGACTAATGAGTCAGTGGCTGTGACTAGAAAAAACTCAGGTTGACTGGCTCACAGTTCGTGCCATCAACACTGGACAATACATTTCCCCAACTAGTTTTTGTTTAATAAAAGAATTTTCTCCCTAATGGGACTTGTAGAACTGACTGAGTCAATTGTAAATTTTGATGGTGCAAAGTTCATAAATCCCAGAAAGCTGGGGGGTTAATGGAACTACTAATGCACAGGCACTTAGCTATTACAAGACAAGAAGGCACTGCTGTGATTATACAAGTGTGGTGCCAATAGGTTCAGAGAATGTAAAAACTTACCAAATGCTCTCTACCTCAGCCAAGCACAAGGGACTTTGCATTTGCTTTGGAAGAAGCTTTTCTTTGACTCTTCTGACTAAAAGGTGAATACCCGTCTTTTTGAGGGAAGAGGGTAGGAAAGGGTGATATTTACAAGTGAATGGAATCCATTATTCCAGATTTTGTTGGAGGCAGGTTGTTTAATACCCAAGGTAGAGGAGTACATTTCTAACAAACAGAACACAATGAAAACATCATCATTTATATTTAGTTACTTGCCATGAGCAAAAATTTGACAGGCAGGTTCCACAATTTACACTAACCTTGTAACGTCACAGTTAACAGTTGTCACTGAAAAGTTTTGCTAGTGCAGCCTCTGTCCATTTTTGCCACTTGGCTTGCAGTTGCCATCATGACAATTAAGTGAGAACACAGAATAGTGCAATGTCCTTGATTATAAGAATCCAATTCTAAAAGAGTTCACTGAAAATTCTGCCTGATTGGTAAACACCAGTTCTGAATGTACTGCAGCTCCCCACACTCAAGGAAAGTAACTTCCTGCTCAGGGCCACATTTCCACTTTAGCTAGGAATTCTAAGAATAATCTCTGGCCCAAATTTTCAGAAGTGGTTAATGATTTGGGGTGCCTCCATTTTTAGGTGCCCAACCTGGAACACTGTAAAGGAACCTGATTTTCAGAGGGTTGGTGCTCAGTACTTTCTGAAAATCACGCCCTGTTAAGATGTCTCAAGGTAGGAACTCAAAATCACGTCACTTTTGAAAAATTGGACCTTTGTTTTTCTTTCTTTCTTTCTTTTAAGGAAGCCCTAGTGGAGCTATAATGGGGTTCATTTCGTAAATTTACTTTTATGAAGTATGAATAAACCAGGAGGTCTACCTCATTCATAGCTAAAGTAAAAGTGGATCTCTACACTCTGACAAAGTTCAGCCACTGAGCTGCAGCATTAACTTGTATTCTAACAAGATTAAAATATATTTGTCCTGGGGATTAGCATACTTAAGTCCCCTTTTGCCTTTTTAGCAGTGGCAGTGCACTTTGATCTGTGTTGCATGGCAAGAGCACGGCTTGGGCCCAGCCATCCGAGTGCCAAGTGTGAAATCAGCCTGATGTCATCCCCATTCTTCATCTTTTACATCTTTCACCAGTTTAATTATATTTCCGCCACAAAGCTCTGGAGCTTCATTGCATATTCAAGTTTGACTAGGAAGCATTTAAAAAAAAAAGTATGGATGAAATAACCCTGTGGAGGGAAGGGACAGGATGCTTTAAATCTTTACGGAGAAAAGGCAACGAGCTCCAACACTTGATTTGGTGCTAATAGATTTTCTTACCTGTTTTTTTTTTTTAAAGTGTGTATAACTTTTATGCTGAATGCCGTTACATCATTCAAGACACAAGCTGTACTGCTGAAGTACAGATTGTTTGAGTTTATGGACACTGTTCGGGGATTCTAACTTAAATGGTTTACACATTATGAATGATGCTTGTTTTCTGAAGCATCACTACCTGGTCCTTTAATGCTACGTTGCCTCATGAAAAAGCAGCAGCTTGTAGGGAGAAGCCTGAGACATCATTGGCAGTTTGGGTTTCAGAGGAAAATGGAGAGTTGATTCAATTCCAGTTTCAAGAGGGTTGGTTCGGCTATTAAACAAGAAGAGATATGTTTGAATATGTTACTGGGTAATATTTAAAGAAACACCTGGGTTATCCTCCTCCTGTCCCAACATGTCACTCCCATAGAAATTTCTCAATGGTTAGAAATTATTTCAGTTATAAATTGCAATGTAAAGGGTAGATTACATCTGTCATGTCAATCCCATCACATCTCAGGAAAAATGTGGGCACCACTTTAGAAGTGTGAGATGCATTTGGTGGGTGGAAAGAGAGAGGAAATGAACCACCTGCAGCTGTGACATAGGCTTTGACCTTCACCCCAGTCTTCTGGCCACAGACTCCATTCATAGTAAGTTAGAGTGTCTGTGAGACACAAACACATTCTCTCTCTTGAGCTCATCAAGTCAGTGACCGTTGGGCGTTACTTCCACATACAAGCTGGGCAGAATAGAAATGCAGATCAGCTTCTTTAGCATTTGAGAGCAGGTCAATGCTGGGAAATGCTCTTCTCAGACAGCCTCTTTTGTCTGTGATTTTCCAGTGTTTTCCACTTTCTAGATATGAGCATAGACAGGTAATATGACCATAGATGAGATAAGTGTATGTTCCCATTTGCTATCTAAGGGAGAGGGGAGGTGGGAGGGAAGAGACCTGATGTGCGTTTGAGATACTCCAAATTAATGAGAATTTTATTTGGAATCATTCCTCCCGGTTAGAATGTGAAGTTACAATGCATTGCTTTTTCAATTGAATTCATATAATTATAAAATTATCTCCACATAATTAACTCAAGGATTACGTTTGATTCTGTTTAGCATGTAATCAGAGCCTATTATGTTTTAGCTATAGGAACACCAATTAATTTAAAAGGGTTACTTAGACTGGCTCCATTTAGAGAAAAAATGGCTTATCATGGCTTGCCTACCGTTATATTGTTCACCAATAGAAGAAAAGTCAGTAGTCTGAAATTATATGAGTGTATGTTTATATGTGTGTATATATTATATACAATCTCCGATTTAGTGAATGTTTGAGGGAGGGAGGAAGGGACAAGGTTATGTACTCATCACTTTGGATTTAGTTTGCCTGTTAAGGAATATGAGGTCCTGATCCTGGCAAAATTCCCATTGACTTCAGTGGGGGGTAGGATCAAGCCCTGTGTTATGATATTTACTCAGTCTTTACTCAAGCAAAACCGATTTGACTTCGGTGGGAGTTTCCCCGGAGTGAGGACTGAAGGATCGGGCCCAAAATGTTCACTGAATGCTAGTTATACAATGGTGTGTAACCAATGGGTTTAAGGAGGTCAGATATTAGAGGGGTGTTTGCAGGAAAGATCGCGAGAGAAATCCATTGCTCCTCAACTTTTGAGAGTAAATATTGGATTTTACAAGACACCCCCCCCTTCCGAGTGAGTTTATAAATAAATAAATAAGTGGAACTATTTCAACGCTGGGCAGTTCAGAAACCGTCCAATTAAAACAGTATCTAATGCCTGCAGTGCTCATTTCTGATCATACCGCCTGCTCTTCCTAACCATCAAATCCAAGAGTATTTTAGTTCTCTTGCTCCCCCCCCCCCCCCCCAAAAAACTCCTCTAGCGCATTTACATAAGAAATAAGCCCCACTGCAGATTATAAACAATTGCTGTCCCATACTCGGGAAAGGGATGGATTTTACTGGTGGTTCCGCTAAAAGAACTGGGCGCATTTTTATCTCTCTTAGTTCATGTACAGTGCATGATGCAGAACAGGAGGTGGGCAGTTGTCAAACTGGCAGACGGGCTTAAATAGCCAACGTTTTGTGGGCATGGAGGAGCTGCCATTCTTTCCTGGTGAAAGGGGCTGTTTACAGATTGCCCAGAAAAGATGTCCAGACATTATTCCGAGATTAAGGTGTGCAAATTCCACAAAATCAAGTGTTTCAAAAGAAATTTGGCATCTGGGGTTGGCTTGGAGGGGGAGGGGGGGGAGGGGGATTGTCCATCAGCAGCAGAACAAAGTGAGAGAACAAGAGGTTACTGCAAAGCCACTACAGCCTGTGTGGAGTTTGCCAGGGAACCAAGACGACACTGCTGGAAAGAAAACCTGCAGTTTGGCAGCTGGATCCTGTGATTACCCATCCAAATAGGGAGAGGAGGAAGATGGCACACCAACAACACCCCAGCAATTTGCTGCAGGACAATAGGGGTTTAAAAGCAGAAAGAAAAGTCTTTAAGAAACAGCAACTATTTTTTTTTCCTGAAGAAAAATGGGCGATGGGGAGGGAGGGGGAGAGACTATACATAAAACATTTGAGAATGTACAGATTTTGTGAACGAGCTTGCCTCGTTGAAATTACATTTGTACAGGGACAGTAATGCAGGATAGTGGCTGATCTGAAACTGGGCTTTGATCCCCCTCCCCAACAACAGTTTGATGTGGGCTTTACTGTGGTATTTGTAAAGCAGTTGGGGGGGGGGGGGGAGAGGGAGGTCGTAGGGACTATAACATTCTTTTTCACGTGCATTGTCCTTGTTGCTAAATAAGACTCGGCTCCTTAGAAAGGAGCTGTGGGTGTGAAATAATATGACATTGCTGTTAGCAGAACTGGCCAGTGCAGTTTGGATGTGCGCTTCGTGTGTGTCTGTGTATAACACAGCTCATATAGTAGTGTGGGCTACAGAATATATTAGCGCCAGTGCCTGTTAGAAATCTGTCATTTCAACACTTTTAAAAATGTCGACTTTGCAGGGGCATCATTATATATATGTACGGGAGGGGGGCAGAGGGTGCGGGCTGCAAGCGTTGATCGAAGTGAATTTTAAATATTTTAGGAACCTAAAGTTGCAGGTTACATTGTGAGTGTGTTAAAAATGGGACACAGCGAGCTGCCGTTATAGTGCCAGGGTAGCTTTTTAATGTTTAAAAAGGACACTCAAAAACCGCAGAAATGTTTGAAGAACCAAATCCAGTATTTCTAGCCCAATGGAAGATTTGTTTCGCTTCTTAGGGAAAAGTAGCTCCAAAAGGAATGATCTGCCCATTGATGGGGGAGGGAGGTAATATCATAAATGCAGAGAGCAAGATCTGAGTTATCCCTGATTTTACTGGGGCTGCACGGATCTACCGAGGTTACTTTCTCGTAGGTCATAGAATAATTGCGGCCGTTTCTCAGTGGTGCGAGAGGAGGCTGCATTCTACTAAACAAGTAATGCTCTGGCAAAGTTCCTGTGTTGGAGGCACCATCCGTCTGCAACTGGTACCAAATGTGCATGACGGTGAAAAATATCAACTTCATCAGAAAGCGTCATTTTAATTTGCAGGGAGATCATAGGAGCAAAAAAGAGTGCTAGTAAACACGCTGTTTGATTCACTCAGGGAGTGATGGTGGGATTATTAAACTGGCTTGGGCTCCCGAAAAGAAGTGTAAGTGTGTGTGTGTGTGTGTGTGTGTGTGTGTGTGTGTGTGTGTGTGTG
>NW_020664462.1:15480530-15563990 GCF_002925995.2 Terrapene triunguis | reverse complement strand
TGTGTGTGTGTGTGTGTGTGTGTGTGTGTGTGTGTGTGTGTGTGTGTTTAAATCCTGGCACCATTGGTCTCATGAAAGATTTAAGATTATTAAACAAACAACAATAACCATGTAAAACAACGGGGAAAGAGATTTTGTTTCCTTCACAGAACTGGCTAAGACTTCATTCTCTTATTGCTTGAACTCTTCCTGTGCTGCTGGTTTAAGGTGATGATTATTATGACAATGATCCATAAATTCTGCTCTGACAGGAATTAAGAAAACGTGTCCCAGCAGCAGCCCCTTAGCTCATAGCTGCTAAATGCAACTTTGTTTGTTTGTTTTTTAAGTCAATGTAAATTTGTTTATAAAATTGAGTTGTGCCTCTTTGTAACAAATTGTTATTAACCTTCCTCTTCTGAGCATTTCATAATCACAGCTGTTAGTTTGGAGATGATACCCAAACATCCCAGGGGCACTTTTGATAGCTGCCTGGGCGGGGATTGAATGTTGAGGTCGGATATTAAACCAGCGGGATACAGAATTACGTTTTTTCCACAAAACCGAGCTAGCTAAATAGTTTCTCCCTCATAACTCTGTTATGCATTACCCAATAAACGGCCAGGACATTTGCATATATAGTGCTTGGATATGTGTTTGTACTGCATGTGTAATATACTGCATGACAATATACTGTGGAGTTACACTTTGCGCAGATTTTAGTGCTTATAAATATTTTGTTTATGAAAACATTTCTTTGGCAAAAAATGCGGTTATTTACTCGCATGTAATTAGATGTTTAGGGTCCAAATAGGTTGCAAATGTATTTGTGTGTGATTCTGAGAACATTGTCTTATGTGTGACTATATACCATGTTGTTTGTTTAAAACACATTACTCGTATCTTTTAGTGAGTATACATAACATCTGGTTAGGGCAAGAAGAAATCCATTCAAACCTGGAGTGCAAAAGTACACTCAAGTCAAAATTGTAGTCACTTGCATTAGTGCGTATGTATGTGTGCAGAAATACACTTATTTTCAATATACACAAAATATACATTAAAACTCTGTGTTCGTGTGTGTTGCTTTCAGTGTGCATGAATATTGTGAATATGCTACTACCCTATTTACCTTCACCCCACCCTCCACACACTATATACAAGAACACATAGTTTGTACACTGGCATACATTATAAAATATGTAAAGGTACTCTCCGAATCTTGGAGGATTTTTTTCAAATGGAAGGTTGTTACATAGATAGCGGTGTATTTGTTGATTGATAGATTGCAGTAAGGGTTTGGACGGTATCTATTTCTGTCAAATTAATTTCAAATTTAAAAATAACCAGGACTAACGTAGCTGTGCTGTAAGTCCAAAAACAGCAGGGAGCTGCTTGCTTTCGTTTTTAAGTACTCATTTGTAAGTGGACTGAAACAACCAATAAGTGAAAAATATGTAAAAAGGCGGAGTAAATCCGACATTGTCGCCAATGTATCTTTTTATTAAAGCCTTTATACAAAATGGGGGAGGGGGGCTGCAGTGAAAAAATTAGGTTCTATGTCCTCTGTTAAAGAGAACGGTTATTGCCTACTGCAGATATTCTGCATTATGGACTGGATACACTCCAGGCAGCATCAAGACATTTTCTGCTCCTAGTCGTGCTGATTTCTTGTGGAACTTACTAGCTCTCTTAAAATGAGGTCGTGAAAAGTTAGCCCTATACTTTTTTTTTTCTAAAACTAAATACATATCCTGTGACTGGCAGTTTCGTGAATGTATCCTCTAAAGAGATCATTGGTGGCACAATTTATCGCCTGATATGCGAGCTAGTGTGTAAGACAGGTGTAAAGTGTGTCCTTTTACACAGTTATAAGATGAGCCAAATCCTCTTCTAATGCAGCCTCACTGACTTCGTTAGTAATGCCCTGGTGTAACTGGCCCTTTGTAGAGGATATATAACAGACACATTACTCCTTTGTTAAATTGGACAAATGCAGCTATTTTCATTTCAGATCTAAACTGCTCTTTAGTAGCAATTCTTAATTCCAGCCAACACTTACTTTCTCCCCCAAGTTTGTAATTCATCTGCCTCAATGCTTAGTTTGATAAAAAAAACCCTTTCAAAGACACGTGCAAGAAGTTTTGCAAAATCTAAATCCAGAATCCTGCTTCCTAACTGAAAGCTTTACAATCTCTCCTTCTGTTACAATTAATTAGTTGTCCATAGACAGTTCAAACCTTTACTGACTGTAGGTGGCTAAAAGTATTAACAAGACTTGTGGAATACTGGAATAATTTCTTTCTTAGACGTTGTCTAAATCAATGGAGATATTTGCCTCTGGGAGATATTTTCCACATTATCCATTTCTAAAAAAAAAAAGTTTGTGTTAAATTTCTTACAGCAGGAACCAGTTCTGATAACAAGATTCTGGATATTAAACCCTTTCCCCCTAAATTAGCCCTATTTAAGAAAAATATAGGCTTAAATATTTGGAGAAATTGTGCATACTGTTGCATCTCAGCAAATGGCCACTTTGTTTACCCGTCTTATTCAGCTGTCTTAAAATCGTACTACCTTTACTGCAACTTTCAAGGTTAACAGTGTTATCAATTCTTTAAAAAATTAAGACATTAGAGTTATTGTCATTACTTACATTACATTACTACAGCTGGATTCAGGTTTACGAGTTTGTATAATTTTAGGTCGGGAACATCTTTTACAAGAGTTGTTTTCCAAACATCACACAACTGGATATTTATCTTAAAGTCTGAAAATAGAAACCTGTTGACAATGTATGCGATTAAATACGGGGTTTTTTTAACGAATACTGAACACTTTAAAGTTGTGATCATTTTAATGATGTTGGTTGCCCTGACTTTATTTTTAATGTGAATCATCAAAAGTTTCTTAATTATTCAAGAAATTGATTGAACGTCTGCTTGCAAAATTGTCCATCTAGTAAATTGCTATTCACACCCATAGAAATGGTTTACTCCACTTAGTACTTTTAAACTGGACTCCAGTACAATTCTCTCATTACCCAGAAATACACTTTAAGGACTTTCTCTCTCTATATAATATATATATAAAACACCATTCCAACGTTTTAAGTCACACGTTGTGTATTTCATAATAAAGTGTTTTTATTTAATGCAATCTTCAAGAATTTAAACACACAAAATGCAGTGAGAATGTTCACAATTTTGAGACCACAGTTGTAAATAGAAACATTCATATTTCATAAGATTATAAATATTTGATACTGCAATTGTAAAATGCACGTTTTATAAACTGAAAAAAAATCTTTGCTTTCTTGCTAAAAGGCAATGTCATTTAATCCTGTCTCCTAAGCAGCTGATGATTATTCACAGAATTTAAAATTACAGCTTTTATTTTATAGTTTGCTTCTTTTTTAAAGTTTATACTAATATGTACAATGTGTGTCTATTATAGCTGTGAAATAAAGAAGTTTTAAGGCAAAGCGATAAGTTCACCCTCAATCATCAAGGAGACTATAGTCCTGAATTATTGTACAATACACACCCACTCGGGGTGCCTTGTGGCCCTGGCCAACATTTTGGACACTTTATTCCAAACCGGGGGGGGGGGGGGGAAGAATCTAGAACTGGGAGAACTATTAAAAGAACGCTACAAATCTTGAAAATGTTTAGTTTACACGGTGACACGTTTTCAAATCAGAAACTAGAATTGCCAGGGGGGAAATAAACAAACCAAAACCCAAATGCTAAGAAATGTTTATTTACACTGACTGTCCCTTTATATTACTATTCAGTTTAATAGATATGTTTGATTTAAAACCTGCCCCATATTCTAGACCGACAGATATTTGTCACTGGATAATATTAGGCTACTGATTTTTCTAAAATAAAATACCACTGCTTGTGATGGGCTCCTCTGTCTTTCTGACCAAAACAGGACATGAGAGATCCCCTCCCTTCTTATGGGTTACTCATCCTGCATAATAGAGGTCGGTGGTGCTGAAATAAGTGCCCCAATTCTCCTTTCCCACAGCCCCTCTTGATCTGGTGTTTTCCTGGACCAAAACTGCCTGTGTGGAGGCAATGGGACAGGAAGAGGCTTTCTGGATGCATTTTTTTATATAGCCATTGTTCAGTCTGATTTTTTTTTCAATTAAGAGCCAAAGTTGATGGGTTTACCAGTTTTTCACCCAATAAGTTGTATACGTTCTTTATCCAATAGCCATGACAAGTATTTTTGCAATCAGTTTCCTGTATACACAGCAGTGAGACAAGCAGGAGATCTTAAAGATACGTCTACTAATTTATACCACCGGAAGACCACCGGTTCTCAGTCAGATTTTGACGAGAACCTGTTTCTCCCCAAACATTCTGCAACTCCGTGCTGTCCTTGGGAAGCCGGCGCTCAGAACCCCCCCAGCTTCAAATACCAGCAGCTCTGCACTGCGGTCTGGTGTAGATTTGTCCAAGGCAAACCAGAGCCTTTTGCAAAAGGCATCCTAGGCTACTTGCCGCCTGCCAGCTAAAGGACAACGCCTTCCAGGGGGCAAGAGAAGAAGCGTCTAAGCTACAAAATGCGATGAACTAACGGGAAAAGGGATCTGTGCAGGTTTGTATAGATGAGTGTGTTATTGTCTAATAATGCACGCACACACGCACGGCAAAGACCCAAAAGAAAAGTTTCCTTCATATGGAAAAGGGTGTTATTGTTTGTTCGCTTCCTATGACATTCTCCCGGAAGTTGTGATGTTTACTTCAAAAGTTTTCCAACCAAGCCATGAGGAAGGGAAAAAATCAACTAAGCGCCAAATGAACTCCTTGATCGCCCCCATCCCTTGCTGGCCAGCTTTCTCAGAGTCATGTACACCCTCTAGCCTTTGATTGAGCCCAACCGAATGAAGAAGTGAGGGCAAATTAAAGAAAGGATCCTGGACATTTTTGTTAATACAATGCCTTGGGGTTTCTTTCCCTGTTACATTTTTTTAAATTAAATCATTGTTTTCTATCCCCGAAGCCAAACACAAAAAAATAATAATGGTAAAACTCATCGAACAAACCGGAGAACTATTTATTCGGTTCACAGTCGTGTGAAATGCAGCAATAAAAATCTTTGGACTTCAGCAAAAATTGTTTTTAATTTTTTTTGAATTTCAAAAAACAGTGTCCAATGTCCATTAAAACAGCGCTTAAGTCTATAAAAATGTAACTTAAGCATTAAAAAAATTCATAAAGATACCATCTAAAATCTCCATAGAACCAAAATAAAACAAAACAAAATCAAAAATATTTTATAATCAGATATTTTGGATTTTTACACCTTACCTGTAAATTATATACACATAGAATATTGCAGAATTATATCTAATACACAATATTTTCACTATTAATGCTGGTATAATCTTTATACACTGGCCCTTATTTTTTTTTAATTAAATTATTGCATTGTATAAACTTTGACTGAAAACTGCCCCCTTCCCCGGCCTTCCCCCGGCCCCCTTTCTATTCACTGTCTGACTTGCCGTCTTTTGATGTGGTGGAGTGGTTGTACAGTCCTTGTGCCATGAGATGCACCGCCAGGGTGTTCTTGTTGCCAGTGGCTTTCTTGATTTTGGCTCGTTTGTTCTGAAACCAGATTTTGATCTGAGACTCGTTGAGGCTGAGTTCCTGAGCCAGGCTCTGCCTCCTCTGCTCCGTCAAGTATCTGTTCGTCTGAAACTCCGCTTTCAGTCTCTGCAGCTGCTCCGCAGTGAAGGCTGTCCTGGGACGCTTGTCTTCTTTGTTGGGATTCTTCTTCTTTGGTTTACGAGACCGGGGGCCTGAGGTCCAGGGCGAAAGAAAAATCATAAGAAACACACACAAGAGAAGTGATGGGGCCGGGGGGGCTGGAAAGGGTGTCCGGGAGTGAGAGGTTGGTTGGTTGGTTTGAAATGGCAACATCTTATGATTATTGGGCGGGGAGGGGCGGGAGAAACGATCTCAAAGAAATTTGAGGACTTGAGGTCATTAGTATGGGTGCCACTTGGTACTCTGTGCCCAGCCAGGAGCTCCGGACACGGAATGACATGAAGGCCTTGCTAGCCTCTTTTCGCGTTGCTTTGGCGAGAGAGTTTCACCCTGAAGTCACTAGATCAACCCTTGCGAGGAGAGAGAGAGAGCGATCTCCCCTCCCCCCCCTCTCCCTGAATGCCTGGGGCGGGGGCCAGTGGGGCAGACATGAGTCTGCGGTGTGCGTGGCGAGCAAGAGGAATTCGGGGTCTGCAGTCTGGTGGCCAAAGGGGAGCTGCTGCCTGGGGCCCCAGAGCCTCTTGCAAAAGGGAAAAGAAGGGAGCGGGGGCAGGAGGGAGGCGGACACAGGCCTAAACACCTCTACAAAAGCCACTTTCCACAGCTGGGCTATTGCATGAGACACGGGAGTCACATCCACCCAAGTTCATTGTTTCCTTTTTAACCACCATCTTTGGGACTTAAACTCTCCCCTGCGTGGGGCCGCCGCTGGAACGCCCCACAAAGAAGGACCCAGTCCGCATCCCTGGGGGGGAGGCTGTGGGGCTGGGGCGGGTTGTGGGAAGCTGCAGGGTAATGCTGGTGTGTATTTGCCAGCTCCATTTCTGGAAGTCGTTCCTTGGGGGGATGCTACTGTGGATGGCCTCTAAGCTGTGGAGAATTGGGTATGTGAGTGGATATTTTGGCAAGGGGAGAAGCAAACCCAGCTTCAGCGATCTCTGGCTCTCTTTCCCTCTCTGCCCCCCCCCCCCCCTTGATTTTGTGTTACACTTTGCAGGAAGGCCCTGGGGACTCTCTGCTCGGCCCACGCGAGCTTCCTGACACCCCTCTCCAAGAGGTGACCAGGTCAGTTGAAATTTTACACATGATCCTAATTTTTGGCATCCATATGGTGTCTGTAAAAGTCAGATCCCTAAAAGCACAGGGACACGTGAGCATCACCGCAGTTAGCAAACTGTAAACGGCACCTAAACCCGCGGGTTTAAAGCAATAAGAAAAAAGGCTTCTGGCTGGTGACAAGTCAATCAAAGGGCGGAAGACGGGTTCTGCCACAGGCTGAAATATGACTGACAAAGCCAGCCAGGAAGTGGATCTATCCTGCACAAGAGAAAATGGGAATACACTGGGCTTGATTAGTTCCCAGCTTTAGTAGATGTAATATACAGTGCAAATAGGCCACATAATGACCACAAATGCTTGGGAAAGTGTCAACCATCTTCCTAATTACAATTCCCCCTCCGCAGCCTCCCATTCTATTTTATATACATCTATTTAAAAGCCCTAATTTTTACCCACAAGGTATTAAAAATGAAAATCGAGCCCTGTTTGTAACGGGGATTCTTACATCAATAATTCCTAGGTTGCTGGTGTATTGTGATTTTTTTTAATTTACATATTTCTGCCTCTACGCCTATGGGGCAGGTTTGTTTTTTCTAGTTTAGTGCCACGTTTCCATAAACAACCAGCCCAGCTCCAAAGGCGTTGGTTAGAAATAATCTTCATCTTTAAAAAAAACAACACAATCTTTGTCCCTTTCTCTTTGCTTCAAATCGACCCTGGCATTGTGCTCGAAATAAAAAGAAACAAATACTGTAAAAAGAACCACCCAGCTCTCTAGTTTTGCTAAGGATTCTCGATCTCACCTCTTTTCTCTGTCTGTATCATTGTCTAGGAAACTTAAAGTGTCCGGGGCTATGGTGTAATTCTCTCCCCTTTCATAAGTGTCCCCAGTAGCCTCTCTCTATATATATTTACCCAAAACACATCTTCAGAAAAAAGTGTCTTGCAAAGGATACAATTTCTTTGGGATTTTTAAAAATACAAACGCGTTAAATTAAGTATTTTAAACCCAGGAATGGCTTCGCTACTGGAAGGTGAAACGTGTATCTAGAAGCAATAACATATATCTATATTTTATCCCCTAAACAGAATTGTTAAGAAACCCTCTTTTTTACATTACATCGAGATAATACAGAAATCCAAACGTTTATTTACATCGTAACAGGGAGTGGGTTGGCGTTTTGCATGGCTCAAAATGTCGCGTAAAGTACGATCCTAATTATTATTATTTTATTTTATTTATTCTCTTTAATATTATTCTACACACCACCAGCGAGGGTTCTCTCTCTGGCCTGTGCCATTGTGAGGATATATGTTAATTAAATATTAACAAAGGAGAGGAGTGGAGAACAATGGAGTAAATTTCAATTCAGACTGGAATATTGGAGCTAAAGAGTTAGTTCTCATTTATTACAAACTATTTTTAAATCCAACCTGCATTCCTATGTTCAACTGTACAGCAGTTCGGGGTGGGGGTTGGGGAAGGGACTGGCTAATCGCTGTTGGAAAATACTTTTTTTGTGAATATATTTTTTTAAAAATTCTGTTTTACAGCCTAGACAACTGTATTTTAATGAGGTTTCTAATTCTTTTGAATGAAGGTTAAAAAAAAATAAAAAACCCTAGATCCACTCCTGCTTTTCCTGCATTAAAACAATGAAATTCGCCCTGTGGGTTTTAAACCTCTTCAGAGAGAGAATTTCTGGAGTTTCTTCTGAAATCTCACTCCAGCAGGCAAGCCTTCCCAGATCCTCTGAAATAACTTTCTCATCCTCTGGAAATCTTTCCTATTCCCATAAAGATCTGAACTAAAGTACACGTGTGAAAATTACAGAAAGCAAAATAGAGAAAGGAGACAAGGGCGAGTTAAGGGCCTATTTTAAAACAATAAAAATAGTTGGATTTTGCAAATGTACAATGCAAGGCCTATTGGATAGGCAGCTGGATATATGAATTCCACTCCTCACCCTCCAAACAAACCCCGGGATTTTACTCGAAAGGAGAAGATGGGCAGATTCCTTGGAGGATCTCCGTGGAGTTCAAAGAATGGGCTTTAATGGCTTCTTTCCCACCTTTTCTTTTTAATACCATGCCAAAACCCAAATCCTCACACTAGCACCGTCCCTCTCTGTTTTAAGAGCTAGCTAAGCTAACTGCTGATCGCTTTGTGTGTGTGTGTGTGTGTGTGTGTGTGTGTAGACAGGAGGAATTATTTTCCAGTTTATCCGCTTTCATTTTCATCTGCCTATAGTAAAAGCATCCCCATATCCTCATTACATTTAAATACATTTTTTTAAAACTTGTTTCTCTGCGTTTTTGTTTTTTTTTCCAATTTGGGTGACAATATTTTTTTCTCGTCGCTTTTCAACCAACCAAATATTTTCTGAAGAACCATGTGGAAAGATCAGCTTAGGCTTCACTGAGTCAATGGTTGGTTGATATAGAGAGAGGGAGAGGGGCTTGGTGGAAACCAGCCTGTGAAATGGGAAGTGGGGCCAGGGGGTGAGGGGAAGGGGAGGCCGGGCTAGGCTACGCCTGAAGAGAAGTCTTACCTGAAGAAGGCCTGTCCGAGTATCTAGTACAGTAAACCCAGGCTGGCCAGAGCATGGGCTGGTTACTGGTGTTGGAGCTGGCTTGGGAGCTATCAGAGTCCGAGCTCACAGACAGATCGCCGCCGCTTAGCCCCCGGGATTTCAAGGCTCCTTCCAGGGCCCCGGAGTTGCCTCCTTTCTTGGCTCCCCCATTGAGAGCAAGGGCTTTGGAGCCTCCTTCTCCTTCGCCCGGGGAGCCTCCCCCTCCGCCGGTGAGTTGCCCCCCAGATCCCGGCGCCGTAGAGGGACTCCGTCGGTTCTCCCTGCCGGCTAAGAGCAGCTGCTCCGGGCTGCTGCCGCTGCTGCCTCCGCTGCTGCCGGTCCCCCCTTCCTTCCTCCGCCCGAACTCCGGCCTCAGGATGTTGTCTATGAAAAAGTTCGTGATCCGGTGCGGGTGCTGGTGATTCCCCGGCGCCTGCAGAACCACGGGCAGGATCATTGCCCGGCTCCTGTTGGGCTCCGCATCGCTGCTGCTGCTGCTGCACTCCTGCTGCTGCTGCTCCAGTGCTTCTTCCCTAGGACTGTGGTCATTCTCCTCCATGCTGCAGAACAAATCCCCAAATGTTTCTCTTGTGAAGCCCCCACCCCCAGCCCTGTTCGTGCGAGAGCGAGTGGGTTTGATACAACGTGTGTTTGTTTGTTCCCTGGCTCCACTCAGTTCCAATAACATTCAAAATCCAGAGTTGGCGAAATCAGAGCCTCGGGGGTGCTCGAACTTTCCCCAAAACGTTGTTTTTAAATCCCCCTTCTTTACTTTTTCTTTTCTTTCTTCCGCTTGTCAGCCTTTCAGTTCTGCAAACCAATGCATTATTTCCCCCAAAATGTGTTCATCATTAGGACTTTCATTAACAACCCTTTCTGCCCCCCCCACCCCCGCTCTCTCTCTTTCTCTCTCTCTCTCTTCTCCAGCTCCTGGGTTTTAAAAGAAAAAAAGAGGCCAACAGTATCCTAAAAAAAATTGTGAAGATCCTTCAAGGGGAAAAATAAAAAGAAGAATAAAAATGTCAATGCTGCCACATCTGCTTTGAGAGAGAGACTCTAGAAGAGGGTGTATATTTCTCTCTACACACCGCACCGCACACGCAGGCTGAGACACACAGAGACATATGTACAAGCACGGCAGCTCTCTCTCTTTTCCCCTCTCGGAATAAAATATTCCAGGTTACGTGGCAGGAGTTAGGAAAAATCTCTCTCGGTCTCGCTATAGTTTGGGTATAAATTTAGAAGCCACTTAAACTGAACCTGCAATACTTTCACTCTGGATTTTTGTTCTTATTTTTAATAGAGCCCCTCAAGTGACGTTGCAAGCCCGGTATCCTAGACACGTGCCTTTGGCCAATGGCAGAGGAGGCATTTCCACACGTGATACAGTAGCACTCTAGTAAATGACAGCAGTAGCCCCCCCCTTTCCCTCTATCTGCCCCCTCCCCCTTCTTTTAAAGCAATAGTGTCCTCTCTACTCTAGTGTGTGTGTGTTTTTTAAAGGAGAGAGAATGCAGAACTAGCTAACCCCCTAAACAACAGATAGATACATCACCACTTGCCCTGCTGATCTCTTTCGCTTTATATCTTTGTCTGATTCATTAGAAAAGCCTCCAGTATACAATTTTTTTTATTTCCATATTGTTTACCATGGGGGGGGGGGAGGGAGAAGTGGGAAATCCCACAATTCCTTGCACAAATGCATAAATAATATTAAACGAGCTGCTGTGTGATACAAAGGGATTTTTTCTGCAGCCCCTTTATTTGCAAGGGGGGAAAATCAGATGCAGTTAATTTTAGAACAACTCTTTCGTACTCTCCCTACTCTCTCCCCTCCTCCGTTTCCCCTGATTCTGAAATACACCCTGCAGAAGACCAGTGCAAATATAACAGGGAGACAAGGTGGCTTCTTTTTCTAATGTTCGAGGTGGTGGTGCTGGTTGCGGCGTCAGGGAAATAAACAGAAGTGGGGATGATAATTGACTCGTTCTGTTGAAAGCTGGACAGAAGCCTTTGATCATTTATTCCAGCTTCAGAAACAATATTAAACAGAGAGGTTTCCCATGGACAGGCAATGCGACGCGATTCTGCCCCTGGGCCCCACCCACCCCCGAAGTTTTTTCTTCATCAAAATGATCAAATGCTAATTTTTCGTATTGAAAAGCTGCCGCGATGTCCATTTGCTTGCCTTTGTCTTTAGAAAGAAATCCCGTGAAACCAAAAATTGGGATCAAAGTCTATCTGGGTTGGAAAGGGGGGATTACGTAATTTTGAAGGGGTCTCACGTGTAGTTTCAAAGTGGGTCTCTCTACCCACCCCCACCCCCCACTCCCTACCTTCCTATTGGCTTTACCAAAAATCTCATTCTTTTGTTGCTAAGAATTTTCCTGCCCACCGCCCTAAACAATCTGCCCACAGACAAAACAAAAATAATCAGCTGCGATCCGCGGGATCTTTGCTTGGCTGGTCTTGAATTTGTGAAAGTCACCAAAAGGTCAATGAAGCGCAGGAGAGTTAGTGCCGCTTTAATAACACACACCCTGGAAGGGGGGGGGGGGAGAATGGAGAGAGGCGATGCCAAAAAAGTGTTGTGATCGGCGGGCACCAGAGCCAGCCAGCGCCAAAGACAAAATGAAGGCGAGGGGCCAAAACACAGACAATCAGGAGGCAGCTCCGGCCCTTCCCGGGGTTGCAAAGCTAGACGGTCCTCTCGCCTCGCCCCCGCAGCACGTCTCCCCTCCCCTGCTCCGGAGAGGAGCCGAGAAGCCGAGAAGCTTGCACGGGCAGGAAGGCAGAGGTCTGGGAGGCCGACAGAAGTGCAGGGAGGCTGGGAGGAGAGCGCGCGGATATAAGGGAGGAAGAGCTGGGAGACCAGGAAAGTTGCCGGAGGCGGCAGAGCCAATTCCCTCCCCCCGGGCTGGTTCCTGAGCCCTCGCTTTACCCACCAGGTTCCAACTTTTGCTGTTGCCTTGTTCTTTGCGGCACCGTTTTCTCAGGTGCAAGGAGAGAGCGAGCTGCAATTGTCTGAGCTAAAACGGAACAAAAAACCCCACCTCAAATTAATTAGATTTCCCAACAGGGGAGGACCCGAAGCAAGCCCACACAGAGTAGTGTGTGGTACCCACGCATGGTGAAGGTGATGATGATGTTATATTGACTTAGCACTGGTAATTATGGGCTATCTTTAGTGCTGGACAGCTGGAGTCAAATGGGGAATGCCAAGATGGGCTAAAAACCAGGAGGGTGAAAGCACACGTCTGTCTGCTCAGTAACTGCACAGAGCACAATCTAGTCTTGTTTGTAGGAAACCCGTATCGAGCGAAATTCTGGAGCCTCTAGTCACAAATCTGGGCAACCAACTCCTGGATTTTCATTCCCCTTTCAGTCCGCAGGACCACAGAGACGGTCAGTTCCTCGCCTATGCAGGTCCCCACTTATAAGATCATTCGTTTGTACATTGCTTTTGTGTCACCCAAACTCTCACACTGAAAGTATTGCGAAGGGTTTTGTTATTGTTGGTTTGGGTGGAGGGTAATTCAAATGTGTCTTTGCGAGTCTGGAGGGAAAGGACGCCGCGAATCTCTTTTGGATCGTCCAGAGGATCCAGCAATGAGATCAGGTCTTGCTGACCTAAAGTTGTTTTTGCTCAAACAAGCACCAGGGGTTAATTTTTTTTGAAGTGCCCCATGAAAAGCGATTAGTCTGTCTCCCAAGAAGTATTTTCTAATTACTTTGAAGCCCTGGCTTGCTACTACCCCATAATTAAACGTGTTCAAGGTGTTGCACGTCAAATATTTCGCTCCCGGGCGGATCCAAGTTATTGACTAGAACTTAAAATATCTTGAAATAAACATTCCCTGTCCAGTGTATCAAACATGCCTTACTGTCACAGTGCGATGACACTTTAACATTTCCATTTGTTAAAATGATCTTTAGCAGAGGCATTTATACAGTGAATATTTCCAAACAGGCAGGGAGGTGAAGAGAATTCCTCAGACAAACTCCAAAGCAGGAGATGAACCAAGCTACACAAAACAATAACTGAAACTGACTATGCCCTGACAATAATCCCGGCAAAGGAACAACTCTGGGTTACAGAATGGAGGGGAAAGAGGTGGTCGATACCTGACTAAGGAAATTTGAGTTACATTATTTTCCAATTGTCTTTCTGTCTAAAAGTTCAATCCCATTTAAAAGATTTTCAGCAGCAATTTTATTTTCAGAACGCAGTAGTACTGCAAATGCTTTTTGTTTTACCTAAGTAAATATACTTTTTACTTACTAACTACTGCAGATGGCCGGGGGGTGTACTTTGAAGTAGTTTTGTGCTTTTTCAAGGTATCGAATAGAGCTAGTGACTGCTAAAGTAGATTTTCATATCCAGCGATGGACTGTGTATTTCTTTCCCCTATATGTACTTGTCTAGTTAAAACGTGGATCAGTTAAATGGCTACCATTAAAAATGCATTTTCCTATAAAAAATTCGCACTTTTATAACACCCTTGTTTTTACATTTTTCACGTATCACACACAGAAAAGTGAGTTATTAGATTAAAATTTGGAAACATTAGAAGGTCAAAGTTGTCCAGATCGATTGTATTCCATGCATGGTGTGGCTTGCTCTGCAACGCCATTGAAAATATTAGACTGTCATGCTGCAGTGAGGCTCAGAGCAGGGCGATTTGTATCATTACTCTGCTAACCTTGTCTCTTACTGCTCATATTGGCTGATATGGTGAAAGTTAGAAGTAATGAAAGCAATTAGATAGGGCAGTCTTTCGCTGGACTTGTCAGTCACACAGTTGGTAGAGGTGCCCTGATCATTCTGAAAGCTAAATCATAACAGAAACAATGGCAAAGGCTAACGCTGCCCCCGTACCTCGGCTCTGTTAGTGCCCGGCACTCAGCAGGGACAGCCCCCAAAGAACCAAAGCAAAGAGGCAAAATGCACAATACCCAGTGAAAAATCGAGAGAACCTACCCCACATTCAAACACACCCCATCCTTGCAACAAAAGGCGAGGATACTGCCTGCAAATAGTTGACATGCACCAAATTTCAGAGTTTTATGAGATTTCCAAACCAATAATGCCTCTGGAATTCATTCCTTCTCGTCCTCTCCCCCTGCGCCCCATCTCCCACATCGAACAATGGTGACTGCAGAGGAGGTGAAAGTTTTTGTATCTACTGCCAGAGGCAATTGTCTTGAAAAATAAATTCTCATATAGTTTGAGAAACGGGCAAGCACAGAAGTGGTTAAACCCAACCAGATAAGATCCCAACTGGGCAGTACAATACCCAGAGCTAGCTAAAACGAACAGCATTGCTTGTTATTGCTTCCCAAACGTGTTACGGGGGATCACTTATTAACAAGCTTTGCAAGACAGCCATTGGAGTCTGTTTCGGAGGATGGGAGGAAAAAGGAGCCAGACTTTCATATCCCATTCGTTTTTGCATAAAGGCTTTTGAACGGTAACTGGGCACTACATTATGTGTCCAGCGTTATTCTGATGCCAACACATCCAGCAGCGCTCCAAATGTACAGCTTTTATGGACAGGGAAGGGGGAAAGTCAGCAGGGGCTTTCACTTCCCTAGTGGTTAAAATCAATCTGAACTGTTGTCCAAAAAAGAGCCACACATACCACAAAGCTGTACACGGATAAAGTACAATGGACGGAAAACCTCGAACAAAGATCATAGATATAAGGCTGCCTTTTGCCCTGCTGCTAGGTTTTTATTACATAACGCATGTAACTTTAGAAACCCACACTTTACAAAGCTGAATAGGGAAAAACCAGGCAGCTGTTCAGGCTCTGGACATGACTTGCCATTAAGGTGAGACGGGCAATCAGTCCAGGTGATCCGTTTCCTGTAATTGTTTGGGCTTCCCATTAGGAAGACTTCCCCGTCAGTTGTGGTAACTGGATGGTCTAGAAAGCCTGGGTTTTACTTTCCTTGGGGATCATGGAAATGTGATTACCTGTTTATGCTGAACATACATTCTGTTCATTCCTCTACCCTCAGCCTAACAATGCACTGACCGTGAGGTGGGTATGTTAATTAGTGGCCGTGGGCTGGAAAGTGGGGGGATTGTACTGCTAAGTGACCACATTGTGTTGAATGTTATTTTTTTTCTTTAGAATTAGAAAGTAGCCTTATGAACATCATGGTCATTTCCATTGGCGGTAGAGACTGATGAAGGACAAATTCCCTAGAAACCCACCTACTGTATAAGTTGCACAGTTTGAATATCATATCGAGCGAATGCACCGTTTGTTTAAACTCTTGTCACATGTCTTGCTGATCTCTACAGAATGACATGTACCTTTTATCTGACAGAGGTTACTCATACTCTACAAGAGTAAGAGAAATGCGATCATTTCAACAACAAAGAAGTGGCTTGTTACCAGCACACAGTGTATGCTGGAAAAACCAAACCTCAGTTCATTTCCACGTTATTATTAAAGAGATGTTAGCAACAAAGAAAAAAAAAGATTTCACAGAAGATAAACTTTGTGTCATTGGCCATGGCAGGGTTTGGATGGATAGCTCTCCATTTCAAAGGCAACAATACTGCTTTAACGCACCTATTCGGAAGCGTTACTAATACTAGGCAGGTCTGCGTGGACCAAGGTGGCGAGCATACTTGTTCAAAGGCACTTGCTGATGTTGGTAAAACTTCTCTGGAAGGACGGATCTTGAGTACTGCGGCATCTCCACCTTCCAAACAGCAGCACAACCAAGAGACTACTAGGGCCCGAACCCGCTGTCCTTCCAGAGAACGGGGCGTTTGAAATTGCCAGGCACTGGGAAGCTTTGCCCGAGTAAAGACTTCTGGAGGGTGCCCACTAAAACACGACTGAAATCCAGCTGGTCGTGTTCCCGAGTTAACTTGATAAACTACAGACGACCTAGCACCCAGTGTATTATGAGGGAGGGGGACATACTCCATAATTTCACCCAGCTATGACTCCAGACATTATCGAAACCAAACCCTTAGTCAGGCAGCTTTCCCCCAGATATTAACAGGAGCTAACGGGCGTTTTGCCGCAGTCAGGGATTCAGAATCGGGCCCCAAATGCCCAAGTGGCATTTATTTTCCTTTTCCATTTTCAAGGAGCGAGGCAGTTTCCCAGGAGAATGGAAGTCTGGGGTTGTCCCCATCCTTTAGAACGATTCCCCCCGACACAAGAAGACATTGACTCCTCCAGAGAGACTTGGACTGGAATTATTTTAAACAAGGATTTGATAAATAACCGAAATAACTGACTACCTGGAGTTGGGGGGCAGGGAGAAATAACCGAACAGTTTTAAAAATATGCACCAAAAAGTTATTTCCCAAAAGGCTTTTTTTAGCCTCAAACCTCCATTGCGCTGCCAATATTTTTTGGTAGTTTTTGCATAAAAGTGTCATGGTTTTATTTTCTTTCTGCGATTTAGAGGAGTTAATCCGCACAGACACAACAGCTTCTGTTGTGACGGTAAAGTTCAGCAACTCTATACCATTCGGAGTATTAGCAGAGACTAGGGAAGGGAAATGGGATCTGGTCTTAGATTTCCCACACATGTAACTAATTCCCCGAAACGCCTTTGGATTTACACCTCAACATTTACTTGGAGCCAGAAATAGTCAACGCTCTAATTAACTGCGTAATTTCAACTCCAACTTCCCGCTAGATAATCAACTTTTATGGTCTCCCGAACGCTACTTTACAGCTGTTTAAGGATTGGGTGGGAGGTAATTTGAACTGGGATTTGTATCCAATTGATTCACATTGCTACACTGCGAATGGCTTGTTTGTTTTTTTCTGTTTTGGCTGTAGATTTTGCAAAGCTAACTCCACCTCCTGCCACCCCCAAAAACGGCAAACCAAATTTTGGAAGAAACATTTAATTAAGTGTTTGGGTGATTAATTCAGCCCAAATTCTCACCTCACTGTCACTAGTCATAAGAAACTCTGTATGCAACTTTTTCTGGAAAACAGATTAGGCAAGAGATTCTCCCAGGAAAAGCAACAACAACAACAGCAAACAAATAAACAAAAATACCCCTCCAAAATAGTGATAATTGTTGCCAAATCTTGATTTCAAAAAATTGGTGTTTGATCATTTACTTTTTATTAAGTCTTTGATTAATCTAGAACATGTTGATTCAGGTTTCTTTTTATCCTACCCCATAATAACGTTTCACATTTGAAATAACAGTTTTTGCTGCGGGAGGTTAAGTCTGGTTGCCAAATGACTAAATGACATAGTAGTGAATGGACAAGACTCTACTGGAAAACAAACCGTTTAGTGACTGTATCAGCCTGCTGTGAACGCTGGGAACACACTTTAGTTTGTTAGTGTCACTTTCTAGCAGAGGTTTCTCACCAGCCTGGTTCAGGCGGAGTATGCATTTCCAGACTGTGTTTATGTACTTGGAGGAACTGAGCATCTGCAATTTTAAGCAGGCACCTCACATCTTTATTGCCTGAGTGACTCGCAGCAAGCAAAGTTTACCTGTATATTTAGGACATACTTTGATGCTAAATTATTGGTCAGCAACACACTGGAAATGAGAAAAATACAATTTTCTCTCTGGTTTCACTTTTGCAACGTTTTCAGTAAGAATATGCGTGAGGGGCTTCACAGAGAAGATACGACAGATAATTAAAGTCTACAGTAAATATTAGGAATTAATCTCTGTGTCTGAAACGCCTTTTCTTTATATTTTGTTTTATGACTGTTGCAGTATATAAAACGGTTTCTCATCAAAACTCCATAGTGTGGAAATAAATTTAGGGTTTTGTTGGTTTGTTTGTTGGTTTGTTTTGGCTTAATAGTTAGGAGCCATATAGCCTAGCACAATTCTCTTTCAAACATCTATCCAAATATGAATAATTCGGCCTCCCAAAAATGCCACTTTTTATATTAACGTAGTCAGTGGATCTACAGAAAGTAACAATACCAATATTTATGCTAGAACATATTTGTATATGATTTCTCCAACTCTAGTATTTATATGATCCAGATTTTAAGAAGTTTTAAAAGCTCTTGTAGTCACTGAGGTGAATTAGACACGTACAATGTTCATTGAGAGAGAGAGAGAGAGTTAAAATTGAATTTCTGGCTCAAAACTTTAAAAAAGTAAAATATATTTTAAAATCTCCGAAATATTTTAACTTTCAAAATATCTAGATGTTATGCTACATATATTATTACTGTAACTTTGCAATATGTCTGTTATTACAGAAAAGAGAAAGTTGGTGATTTTTAAGCAATTGACGTGCCTAATGAAAGACACGTTTTGGAGAAAAATAAATATTATTTTTTCTTTGTAGAATTGCCAATATACGAATATGAAAATCTTAAAAAGATATCTATAAGTAGGTATTGGTGGGGTTTTTTTTTAAATACATTAACATTCAATGAGCCATGGTTAGAGTAACAATTACAAACAAATTCCCGTTTGTTTTAAAGTTTAAAGATGGGATCATTCAATAAACAACTCCCGCTCTTGTATCAGTTTGTAAGCTCTTATTTTTACATTAAACATGATCCAACCCAAAAGGCATGCTTGCTATTTGTGAAGCCTGAACTATGCACAGCCCTAGAAAGAGGATGGGACTAATTGCTCAGTCTAGTAGCTTGTAAACGTTCATTATGAACGTAGACAGAACATAAGCGGTCAGTTTGCAAACTCCTGTGGTTGGAAGGTAAGCCTAGCATTTCTTTCCCAGGGAATGCCAAGTATAGGGAGTTTTGCAGAACAGGGCTTGGCATTTGACTATGTAGAGGCATCTAATGCAATATTCATGGCAAAGCGTCACAGGCGATTCCTGCTGCAGCTTCTTCTGGGTCCAGGGCTACCCTAGTGGCAGCCCAAGCACTGAAGAGGATTTGTGAATGAACAGCACTGCTCTTGCCAGCTCACAGATCAGAGAGCTGAGATCACTACACGGATCTGGTCCAATGAATCGCTGCAATATCAGCTTGATTACAATGCAGGGGTCATTCAGGACCTGCCAGTTCCGCACACAGGCCTTTGAGAAAAAAAGTCAGGAACTTCAAAGCCAGGTTGTCGGGTTTCAATGAAAAGGTTGTGATCTCCCAGGGCGTTTCGCTTATAGATTTTTACATTAAGCAAAACGAGAAAAAAGAAACTAGTTGGAATGTTAGCTGGCTCCAAGCTAAAAGACCTGTTTGCAGGCTACTACTCAGAGCTAGACTTGCATTTTACTTCAGCATTTCAAACAGTGTGTGTGTGTGTGTGTGTGTGTGTGTGTGTGTGTGTGTGTGTGTGCTCTATGAAACATATACATTACATATAAATATTAATATATATTCTACAGAACGTGAGAAAGGGAGAAAGATGTTTGTGCTTGCCTAAATACTTACCCGCAAATCTAATCTGTGAAATACTGAATAGGTCAGATCCTGGTAACATATTATACACACCTTTTATATATTGTATTCAAGCCTAGGACAAACATATATAAAGTAATAGTATAAATAGATGTGCAGCACACACACACACATAGATGCATACCCACCTACAGATAAATATCTCTCTATTGAGAGACATTCTATTACTATTTATCTTTGTCGTCAAGGTTTATTGGTTTCTATACGGAGGTGTGTTTATAATAATGTAAGATGAGTAATAAATGTATAATAAATCTATGTGTATCTGTAATAAATATGTGGGCACCCACATCATAACTACATCTATCTATTTGTAGCTATAGGTAGATATGGTGATATTATATTATTCTTTATCTTTGTCCTCTAGGTTTTCTTGGATTCCTCACCTCAGGATGTATTTATCTTGTCTGTCTGGGGCCGCTTCACTAAGTAGCTGTGTAAATTGAAAGGCTTTTTTCCCTAGCTCACCACCTTTTTTAATTAAAGCCTTTCAACTTGCCTAATGTTTACTGTCTTATGTAAAGTATCTAAACAAACAGCTCCAGCAGAATACAAACACTGCACAGAGAAGCTTTCTCCGCAGTCTTACCCCTTTATTGTTTTAAAAAGCGTTTCACCATGTCATAGTTACAGTTCCAAAAGGAAATTGCTTTTATTTGTAAAGAAGGCTTTAAAAAGCAGAGACATGAAGGGGAAAAGCTCCTTAAGGGAGGAAGGTCACAGGGTTAGGGGGAGATTAAAGGACCCATCTTCCTACCTCACAGAGAAATCAGGGACAAGCCTCCCAAAATCTGAATCAAGGGACACAAAAACCAACCAGTCGCTGACTTGGGGGTAGGGGGTGGGAAGGAAGCGCGAGTCAAAGAAGATCTTTGACTCCTTTTAAATCCTCGGGGGGTTGCAAAGCATGTGAAAATGTTCCTGGACTGAGGGACACTTTCCCCTCCTGAGCTGTGTCCAAGGGCATCCCGAGGGAGTGACTGACACTCGCAGGCTTGGGGAAGGGACAAAGAATTCCCGGGGGCGGCGTGGGAGATTTCCGCGGGCGTGAGCGAGCTGGGGGAGAAAGCAGGGGTGGCGGCGGGAGGGTGGGGTGGGGTGGACTCCTAAAAATTGCTCAACCCCCAAATAACGCTACACACTGTTTGGATACAATGACGTGAATCAGCAGGGAAGAATACGCATCCAAAGGCTCCAACTCCAAGCAGCGCCTGTCCCTTCACTTTAAACAGCCCCCCAAATAACCCTGTCTTTCACGCCCACCCTTCCTCATCCCCAGCAAGAACTGGAGGGGCTGGGGGGGGGGAAATTGGTGGTACCCCCTTTCTTTCATGTGCTTAAGAACTCCCACCACCCCTTCTATGGGTCCAGGCAGGAGGGCAGGCGAAGCACAGGCTCTGCTGTGTACCAGGGCAGTCATCCAGAGGGAGACACAGGAAAACAGGAGGCTAGACAGTTACATGTACATGATGCAGTGAAGTTACATGGCATTTCCCACTGCTCGGGATTGTATAGCAGATGGTCTGTGCATTGGCGGCAGAGCTGGGCACTAGAGGAGAAAACAGACAATCGCATGCGTCCCCCCCCCCCAGCAATTATTACAGGTTGTCTAAGAAATGTTTAAGATTAAGAAAAATGTGCATGATTGGGGGGGGGTCTGTTTGCTCGGTACGAAAAAGGGTTAATTTAACTCGTATCAGCAACGTGGGCCCTAGCGTTCATCCGAAGGAAAGGGAATGTGTCAAAGGACCCATATTTCTTCTCACCTCCCCCAACGCCCCGCGATAGACCCGAGAACTAACCCCAGCCCATTTCTAGCCATTGTCTCTTTTGCAGCCCCCAAGTGTGCCAGGCGCTGCCCAACACAGCTCAGAAGACACGACCTGTGTCCCAAGTCGCTGGTACACCAGGCCCTGGCCATGCAGTTACCCTGCGCATGAAGGCAGACGCAGAAGGGAAGGCGGATTTCGGACAGGAGGCCAAAGGGTGAGGGGCAGCGAAACGGCCAGGGAGGGGGGTCTGGAGGGAGGATGGGTGGGGATGACATCATCAGGGGGCTCCTCAGCCGAAGCTAGCGCACCCCCTGAGTAGGGGGCTGTATTTATAAACGCCACCACATGGCACCCTCGGCTGGCCAGTTGCTTGGGGGCATTGCACAGCAGAAGGTTTCCAAGGGGCGATTGGAAGGAGGAGAGGGTAGCGCCCTGGCAGAGCAGTCCAGGAAAGGGGGGCCTTGCACTGGCGTTAGCATGGCACAAAACGCAGACCTGGGTGCCAGAGAAGTGACCCGTTAGGCATCAGCGGGCCCAGCGGAGGGACGGGTGTGAGATCCGCACAAAGGACAAGACACTCGATGCACCGGAGGAGGGGGAGCCAGGGGTGACGCGCTTAGCACCTGTGTTTGGTAGGGGTCAGGGAGGCAGGAGGGAGGGAGCCTACAGTACTTAAGACGGGAAATAATTGTTGCTTATGCTCCTCCCCGTCCCTTTCCCAGCCATTTTCACCGATGCCACATTGCCTAGAGTAAAGGCACGTCACCCCCTTGCCCTGCCCTATGCCGCCTCCAAGGAGCAAACATAACTGAGGGCCAAGTTATGGGGACAAGCCAGAGGGGACAAGCAGGCAGAAATCGCAGCTCGTTTCAGCCCACGTGGAGCTCCTGGGAGGTTACTTGCGTGGGGGGATTGATCTCGCCTCTCTTCCTGCCTCGGGAGGATGGGTCCAGAGCTTTTTTTACCCGCTTTGGATGGGGGCTTACCCGCTGCCTCCTTGTTCCATGGCCTCTGATCAAAGGGACAGGCGCATTCCGAATGCGACGGATTGTCTCGTGAAGTCGGAGCAATTCGGATATTGCTTGAGCTGGGCTCAAAGTGGGGCTAGGGGAGAAGGGAAGGAGTTACTGGGAAAACACTTCCACTACGTTTAAGGCTATGTCAGTTGGCTCTGCCTGGCAGTATTTTGCAGACTCTCTTCAGCGCCTGAGAGCAATTCCAGCAGGGCCGTGGCTGCCTTCCTCAGGGGAGCAGTTCCCAGGCCCTGCTTGGGAGCAGCTGGAGGAATGGAGAAGTGGTGTCTGTGGTCGCTGTACCGCTGGCGTCTATGACTGCAGGGAGGGTTGCTATGAGCCTGCTGCCTCCATCTCATGCGCTTCTACAGGGTTGGTCATGGGTAGCATTGGCACCTCCTGGGCGTCCATCCTACTAGTGCTGCTGCCTCTAAGTGGGGCATGGTCTTGGGGTATCACTGCGCAGCACCTGTTTTGATCGTGCCCTGGGGCAGGATCCCTCTCCTAAGGAGAATACTTCTGGGTGGCCTGGCAGATTCCCTGTACAACAGCTCTTGTCCTGTGTTGAGGGTAGAGTGGAGCCACTTGCTCCCATCCCACCCAGAGCTGCATCATCTAGCTTGTTAAGACACCCAGGCCTTCCCAGCAATGAAAAGCAGAAAAACCCTGAGACATTTTCATTTTTACTGGAGCAACAAATATGTCAAGTGAGAGGAAGGCTCCTTTTGTGATCCAGGCACTGGGAGAGGAGGTACTCAGATCTGGCTCCAAATTCCTAGCTTTGCCACAGACTTCCTGTGTGATCATTGGCAAGTCACTTAATCTCACTATGCTCTGGTGCCCCATCTGTAAAATGGGGATAAAAATGCTTCCTCTCTTTCAACTCCTTCTGTCTTGTTTATTTAGACTGTAAACTCTTTGGGACTGGGACTGTCTTTTACTAGGGATCTGCAGAATGCAGACCATAACAAGCTCCTGAGCTCAGCTGGGGCCACGAGGGACTGCCATAATATAAGTAATAATAAAGAATTGCATAGATGCAAGGAACAGGCAACCATGGACATCTTCTGGAATCAAGACTTCATCCATACCTGTCCTTTATACCTTAAATTGAGGGGGAGGGGGTCTCTCCTCTGGGGGATGTGGAGCCCAGAAATATGGCACTGGATTTTGTGCCATCCCAGGCCTGACATCCCCACCCCCAACTTGCACTATAAGATCTTGTCCAATGTGGTGTCAAATCCAAGTCCCTCTAAGAGTAACAGCATCCCCAGATGCTGAGTGAGATTTACTACGAGTCACACGTTGCTGGAATTCTGCTGCTTCTGTTTGGCACTTTCATTCCATTCTCCAAATCTAGTCCCATTTTCTTCTCCAAAGTGCTGCAGCCACATTGTCCCTGATATTTGGCGTGTGTGTGCATGTCCGTATGGGAGAGAGAGAGAGTGTGTAAAAGAGAGAGCTAGGGAGAGAGAAAGAGGAAAAAAAGTGTGTGGAGGAGGATATTCCTCTCCTAAAACCTGTGCATGTAAATTGTCAGAGGGAATTACTGACATTAGACCACTTTGTTTTCAGATTCTGCCAATGTCATTCAGTGAAAAGACTCATATAACAAATGCCAGCCATTCCCACCAGACATGGCATTCCAAGGCTCCCACTGCCAAAACAACAACCGTTCTGATGGTAGTAAATAAGATCGCTCTCTGTTTCCCTTGCAGACAACTGAGAGCCACACTAGCTCCACAGAGGTGTCACCCCTGCCCATTTTTGAATCTAAGTCACAGCTTCAGGCTTACATACCATTAAGCATCTATACAAGGTCCTGTCTGTGTGTAAAATAATGTATTTTTGAACATCAATTTTTTGATGGAATCGAGTCCTAATGCTGAATAAAATGACAGCTCATTCTCCTTCCAGCTCTGTGGCTGTGCACTCCACAGCACAGCCTTGTTGAATTTACAGTGCAGTGCAAACTGTGGCAGATAGCTTGATCCTGATTCTCCTCACACCTTAGCATAAATCAGGAATCACTCAATGACACCACTTCAAACCCAGTGTGAGAAAAGAATCAGGCCCTTTATTTCTAGGACAACAATATGGGATGCTTGTTGATTTGGGACTTTGGGATTTCCTTCCTTTTGTTGCGCATCCTCTCTGCATCCCAATTTTTATATAAAAACTCCACAATACATACTATAGGATATTGCAGCATAGCACATTATACTACCTGTCAAGAAATTACTGTCTATATTACACACACTCTCTGAACAGATATATATGGAGACGGAGATATAGTCACAAACATATAGGCTAATGCTAATGGAAAATAATAGATGTACTCCTACATCCTACTTATTTGACTATACTTCGCAATCAAAATGTCTTAATAAAATTAGTTTAAGAAACCACTTATGCTCAGAGGGAAATAATCATAACAGGGTATCAGTGTTGTTTATTATTACTATTATTGTTACTGCTAGGAGTATTACAATAGTGCCTAACAGCCCCAGTTGTGAACCAGGGCCCAGACCCTCCAAAGTAGTTAGGTGGATCTTTGAGGATACGGGCCCAGGACCCCATTGTGCTAGGCGCGGGTTGTACACAGAACAAAAGGACTGTCCCTGTCTCAAAGACCAAGTCAATGGCGCAGCGGTTGCTCGTGTCTAATTCCCATGGCTATTCTAGTTATTGTAATACCATTTGATTGATCACAGCCAGGGATCTTTTCCACGGAACCCTGGGTAGAATGCTAGAGATACTGTACTCAGGTCTACCCCCCCGTACTACTCAGCACATTAGACCTAAGCTCCTGTGGCAGGGGTCTTCAGCGCAGCAGGAGAGCTGTACTGAATTTGGCAGCAAATGGGGAATTCCATGGCAATGCCATCTGATTACAAAATCATTCAAAAATCTCCAGGTTTACTGAAATAATTCCAAAAATGCACCAGAAAGAGAAACTATAACTGATACAAATTGGAGGTGGTCCAAGGTTCATTGACATCAATGGAAAGACTCTTATTGATGTCAATAGGCTTTAGATCAGGCCCACTGATAAGAACTCTGTAGCAGTGGAAGATGGCTGCCTTGCCATGTGGAATGGAGCTCCAAAGGAGCTCAGGTGCCGCCTACTTCAGGTATCATCTAATCGCCCAAGTTCATCAGCTCCCTTTGCTGTGACCTGCCCCTGCAATTTTAGTCACTCTCATTCTTTCCTGCACAGCTCCTGAGCCCCACGAGAACGCTTCATTGAAGAAGTTCTTGAATCCCTCCTCAGACCAGTGTAAACACTCTGTGGAGACCTCCATTGCCTCAACAAGAAGGTCTGGTCAGGTACAGTTGGATCAGTGATCTCTTCTGACACAACGTTTCAGTGCGGCTGTCCTGAATCTTAATAGATTCAACCTCTTGCTGCCTCCTGATCTGTCCTTTTATCAGAACAGCAACACAGAACTAGGTAGAGGAAACCCACAGAGTTGTCTTTTGAGAGAAAAGTACATAAAAAGGGGGGTGGGTGAAGAAGGCAAAATGGCAGGTGAACAAGCTAGAGATGGCAGTGAAATAGGCATTTCTGTGGATGCTAGAGTAAATAGAGCTTTACGTAACATTTTTTTTAAAAAAAGGTAAATGATCCATCCATTTACAGGTTGAGACCCCAGTGATGGTGAGGAAGAATTTTCTGTGGTGGATGAGAGTGAATCTGATGTGCTAGAACAGGGGAAGCTAGACTCAAGGATGATAATAGAAACATGAGGTTTGAGCTACCCACTATAGAGTGGAAACACCTAATGCCCTTTGCCAGAACGCTGGTTATCAACAGATTTGCCTTCTTAAAAATCTTCACTTGCTTCCAGCTGATGATTTGTTAACTCACATGGCGCCAACCCCACTTCAGGATATGAAATGGTAGTTTGCACTTTTCACCTCTCTCAGAAAAGGGAAGGATGGTTCTGTGGTAAAGGCACTGGGATGAAGAGATCTTGGATGAATTCCCAACTATGCTACAGACTTCCTGTGGGCCTTAGGGTAAGTCACTTAGGCCTGGATATCCTCAGCAATATTTAGGCACCTAATTCCCATTGAAATCAATGTAAATGAGGTGCCTAAATATCTTTGAGAATCTGGCCCTTAATCTCGCTCTTCCTCGTCTGATCATAGGAATAACAATACTTTCTTCCTCCCACCCTTTGTTTCCTTTTTCTCGTTAGGTTGTGAGCTCTTCTGCACAGGCACTGTCCCTGACTATATGTTTGCCCAGTTTCTAGGACAACAGGGCCGCAATCCTGGTTCAAGCCTTTAGGTACCATTGTAACACAAATAATAAACAACAATCAAAGCACTTTACTAAATTGGGTTTCTATTATTATCTCATATTATAGATGGAGAAACTGAGGCACAGAGATGTTTGGCAGAGTTGGGAACAGAACCCCTATGCCTGAATCTCTGCCCCTTTCTCATTAACATTTTATATCTGAAGATTATAAGGCCCTTTATCAACCTTAAGTCCCATGTGAACATAATATTGTTATCCCCATTTTACAGGTGGGGAAATGGTGGTGACAGGAAAGTGACTTGCCTAAGGTCACACAGAAAGTCTGTGGCAGAGCTGGTTACATATCCAGATCCCCAGTCTTGTGCCATAGGCACAAGGTTATCCATCCCCCTGCTAATCATTAGTGATCGCAGTATGCCACTGGTCTGAGACTGTGTTCTAGGGCATGTAAGTAAGTGACCAGATACAAAGGTTTATATATTTCCTACACTAAGGCCATGTCTACATTACCCAGTTTTGTCAACTTAAATTATGTTGACGGTCAGCCACCTCTGTAATTAAACCGCTTTTGCACATCCACACAACACTCCTTGTGACAGGTGGAGTGTGTCCACAGTCATTGCTCTTGCATTAACAGAGAGAGCAGTGCACCAGGGGTAACTATCCCACTAGTGGTGCAACTCACCACTATCTGCCACTAGGCATTCTGGGAAGGGATCACAGTGCCTCATGGGGTGAGCTCACCATCTCATGATGCAGTTTTCTCTGTCCCATCGTTCTATGGGCTTCCGACTATATTTTGTGCCACTTTTCAACAGCCCCTGTAAACTGCGCGCCTGCCATCTCTGTCTGAAAGCACAGGTCCTGCACTGCTCTCCTGTCTTGTGATGAGCATTATGAACACAATGCAGCCGATCCTACAGTACTTTATGAGCTGCGAATCTGATAATGACATCGTGGTGTTTGTCCTGCTGTGTGCCATGGAAAGAAACAATTCCTGGTTGGTTTTGGCATTCACGGGCAGCTGCACATGGTGGACTGTTGGTATTGGGCTTGGGAAACAAGCACTGAGAGGTAGGATCACATCGTGATGCAGGTGTGGGATGATGAGCACTGGCTGCAGAATTTTAGGATGCGCAAGGCCACCTTCCTGGAACTGTGTGCGGAGCTCGTCCCCGCCCGCTGGCATGGGGTCACCAAACTGCGAGCTGCCCTCATGGTGCAGAAGCGAGTGGCAATCTCTGTGTGGAAGCTGGCAACTCCAAATTGCTACCTGTCAGTTGTGAATCATTTTGGAGTTGGGAAGTCCACTGTGGGGGTTGCAGTAATGCAAGAGTGTAGGGCCATTAATTGCCTCCTGCTACGAAGGACTGTGATTCTGGGCAATGGGCAGGAAATAATGGATAGCTTTGTGGCAATGGGATTCCCTAACTGTGGTGGGGTGACAGATGGCATGCATATCTCCATTTTGGCCCCAGACTGCCTTGCGATGGAGTACTTCAACAGAAAGGGCTACTTTTCTATGGTATTGCAAGTGCTGGTGGATGAGCAGGGTCATTTCACCAACATCAATGCGAGGTGGGCAGGGACGGTGCATGACACATGCATCTTCAGGAATACTGGTCTGTACAGAAAGCTGCAAGCAGGGACTTTCTTTCCAAACCAGAAGATTCCCATTGGGAATGTGGAAATTCCAATTGTGATCCTGGGAGACCCAGCCTACTCCTTGCTCCCGCAGCTCATGAAGCCTTACACTGGAAACCTTAACAGCAGCAAGGAGTGCTTCAATAACAGGCTCAGCAGGTGCAGAATGACCATTGAATGTGCTTTTGACAGATTAAAGGATGGCTGGTGCTGCCTTTTTGGCAGGTTAGACCTCAGTGAGGAAAATATTCCCATGGTCATAGCAGCCTGCTGTGCTCTGCTTTGCAAAACATTTGTGAAACTAAAGGGGAAAAGTTTCTGCAGGGGTGGAGCATTGAGGTGGATTGGCTGGCAGCTACTTTTGAGGAGTCAGATACCAGGGCTGTTAGAGGGGGCTCAATGGGGCATTATTCGAATTCAGGGAGGCTTTGAAGGAGCATTTTGACAATGAATGGGTTGCCTAGGGAAGTGGTGGAATCTCCATCCTTAGAGGTTTTTAAGGCCCGGCTTGACAAAGCCCTGGCTGGGATGATTTCATTGGTGTTGGTCCTCCTTTAAGCAGGGGGTTGGATTAGATGATCTCCTGAGGTCTCTTCTAACTCTAATCTTCTATGATTCTATGATAATGAGCCCCAGTAATGTGTCTTTCTGTAATGCTTTGAGCCAGGCATTGCTTTCTTGCACTGTAATATGACCCTTGTAATGATTGCTGTGTATGCACTTACTGTACTCTGGTAATGTACCGATTGCCACTGTGTATGAATTTCATCAACAACCACTGTGATTTGTAGACCAATAAAGATTCATTTTCTTTCTATAAGTACATTTTTATTCATCAGCAATACAAACTTTTCTATTTTCTAAAAGGGACACGACACTCAAGAGTATTTTTTGAAATAAGGCCATCACAGCTTGGTGTACGTCCAGCTGTCATTCTGAAACATGTCCCTAGGAGTAGAGTGCATGGGGTACTGGGACGGGTCAGGATCAGGCAAGGAATGTGTGTGGGGAGCTTGGGGAGAGCATTGAAGGCAGTTCTGTGTAGGCTCCATGAGGAGGTAAGCAAACATGTATTTCCCCTACAGTGCAATCAAGGACTTCACATGTCTGTTTGGTCCTCCAGAAGCTGTATTATCTGCTCCTGCCCATTTCCTCTCCTGGCTATCCATGCTCAGTCTTTCATTTATAGTCTCTGTCCATGCTCTCTGCTTGCTATCAGCTCCTTCAAACGAATGCAACACCTACCTGAACATGTCTTCCTTTCTTCTCCTGGTTCATCTCCTTATCACTCAGAGCCACTCAGCCAGTGTACAGGAGACCCTCAAGGGCACATCTGCAGAAGCTAAAGAAACAGTAGAAAGTGACACTATTGTAAGTGCACTCATCACAGCCTTGATTCATACAAGTTAGATGCAACCACTTTCTCACTTTCCTTTGGCACAGACACAGTGCGGGCAAGAGCCCTAACCATGGTGAGTTCAGCCGGAGGGGCAGGGGCAATATGGGACAAAGGGGGAGGTTCACAGAGGTATCAGTACAAGTGATAGGGCCACTATTCTGAATACTGGCACTGTTTTTCCACAGGTGGGGTGATAGCAGCTCATATCTCACTCCTGAGAATAACCGAGGATGCAAGGGGGCAGCTCCAGCATGCATGCTGCTACAGACTGGGTCCACATGCTGCTCACCCGGGTGCTGTTCGATGCCTGCAGAGGTAACTGCCAATTGGCGCGGCAAAGTTTCCTACCGCAGGGAAAGAAACAAGGCTCCCCTCCCAAGGAACCGGCAGCAGAGGATTGCAGAGTACTTCCAGGAAAGTTTCCTAGAGATCTCTATGGAGGATTCCCGGGACATCCCGGTGTGCATCAACAAATTTTTCCACAGTGCCTCCTCTACAGTGCCTAGCTACACAGGGAAATGAGAAGCAGATGCAAACAGTGCTAGTGTTGGTTATTTCTATCCCTCTCCTATCCAGGAACAACAACAACAACAACAAAAAGCAGCGCTCTACCTCATGTCTCCATGTGGTATCAAACCACAATGAGTACTTACCAGAGCTCCCCTCTCCTGCATCAGGCGCACCAGAGCCGGAGCGCTGGGACTGGCTAGACTCCTCCAGAGTGAAAAAGAGGTTCCGGCTCACCACGACATGGGATGACCTTGTCGCCTGTCCCTTATCCTCCTCCAACTCCACTTCCTCATCCACCACTTCGTCCTCAGGATTGACTCTGCTGTCCGCTGCCTCCAGCCACCCTGAAGTGTCTCTGGGGCTCTTGGTGGAGGAGGTGGGTTTGCTGCTGAAGATGGTGTGCAGCCGCTTGCAGAAGCGGCATGTCTTTTGTGATGCACCAGACCGACAATTGACCTCCCTTGCCTTCTGGTATGCCTGCCACAGCTCCTTGATCTTAGCATGGCACTGCTGCATGTCCCTTTCATGCACCGTCTCATCCAGGCCACAAGCAATCTTCTTGTAGCGGTCAAAGATCCTATGGCTGGATTGGAGCTGCGACTGCAGAGCCTCCTCTCCCCACAGACCCAACAGATCCAGCAACTCCGGTGTACTCCTTGGGGGAGCCTGTTACCTGCGGAAAGTTGGCATGGTCAGTTGGGAAGATGCGATGTGAACTGTCCACCCCGAGCAAACAGGAAGTGGAATTTCAAAAATTTCCAGGCCTTTAAAGGGGGAGGGACACATGCCTGTGTACCTGTCTGCAGGGCAGCAAAGTTCAAACTGGTGACCAGAGCGGTCATGATGGGCATTGTGGGACACTTCCTGGAGGCCTCTTAGGGCGACATAAGCAACACAGTGTCTCTATACTGACACTGCGTCACTCTAACTATGTCGCAAAAAGCTCTATACCTCTAGTCCAGGTGGTTTTAGTATGTCGGCGTAACAGGAGAGTTAAATTGGCAGGAGGAGCATTGCAGTGTGTACACCTCTGCACTGACTTTTGTCAACAAAACTGGGTAGTGTAGATAGTATGATTCCTACATTACAGTTATTCTTCTCAGGGTCTCCCCAGGATCACCAGAGCGTGATTGGCTTTACAAGCCTTCCCCACCCACTGATCGCCTGTTTAAAAAAAAAAAAAAACTCAGCAGGTGTATCTATTCCAGGACAAAATGTTTTCTGCACATGCACAATGAAGCAGTTCTCACAATGCTCGTGTAAAGTAGTGTTTTCCCATCTGCATTTTAGAGATCAGGAAACTGAGGCACATAGCGGTGAAGTGACTCATCCTATGTCACACAAGAAGACTGTGGCAAAAACAGAATTAGAAAGCAGGAGTTCCTCAAATTTAGCTCCCTGCCCAAATGCCTGGACCTAGTTACTGGTTGTTGTTGTTGTTGTTGCTATTATTATTATTTTATAATGTTTTTTATCCGTAGGGAAATCTCTGTAAGGACATCAGAGGCCTGTCCTGTATATATCCTAGACTGTGCTGGAAAGAACTCACAGCTGGATCCACCCCTGCCCTACTTTATCATGCGCAATGATAAACTTGTGTGAGGAAATGATAAAAATACTATCAATATACTTGCAATTATATAACATCTTTTATTCAAGCTCTCAAAGCATGTTACACCCATTAATCCTTACAGCCTCTCTGTAAAAGAGGTGACCAAATAATAAAAGATTATTTGAGGAATTTAACATCTTTTTGTGCTCGGGTGAAATTCACCCCTGTTCAGAAGGCCAGCACAAGATCCCTACAACACTTAAATCCTAGTTAAGCCCAAGTCAGCACTTAAGTCCCACTTCAGATCATTGGGCTTAACCAGAATTTAAGTACTGGTGCCTAGGGCTTAACTGGGACTTAGGTATTGCATGTGCCTTGTGCTAGCCTTCTGCACAGGGGTGAATTTCACTCTGTGTGGATACATTCTAAAAATAATTCTCAGTCCACTGAATGTTTTTCCAGCCGTTCTTTGTGAGTATTTAATGGGTCAAAATTCACACGGTACGCTTAGCTTTGATTGGACAAATAGGTCACGCGGTATTCCCTCCATTCCTTGACTGGATAAACATTATTTTTAGAATCAGGTTTCAAAATTTGAAGTTTCAGTGAACATTTTCTAATATTTGCTTAAGATGTGCTCTTCCCACAAACTTCCTCTCCAGGAAATGAATGTATGAGACTATCCATGGAAATGTATGAAATTATCCACTAAGCTGGGGGGAGAGGTAGATACGCTGGAGGGTAGGGATAGGGTCCAGAGTGACCTAGACAAATTGGAGGATTGGGCCAAAATAAATCTGATGAGGTTCAACAAGGACAAGTGCAGAGTCCTGCACTTAGGACGGAAGAATCCCATGCACTGCTACAGGCTGGGGACCAACTGGTTAAGCAGCAGTTCTGAAGAAAAGGACCTGGGGACTACAGTGGATGAGAAGCTGAATATGAGTCAGCAGTGTGCCCTTGTTGCCAAGAAGGCTAACGGCATATTGGGCTGTATTAGTAGGAGCATTGCCAGCAGATCGAGGGAAGTGATTATTCCCCTCTATTCGACACTGGTGAGGCCACATCTGGAGTATTGCATCCAGTTTTGGGGCCCCCACTACAGAAAGGATGAGGACAAATTGGAGAGAGTCCAGCGGAGGGCAACGAAAATGATCAGGGGGCTGGAGCACATGACTTACGAGGAGAGGCTGAGGGAACTGGGCTTGTTCAGTCTGCAGAAGAGAAGAGTGAGGGGGGATCTGATAGCAGCCTTCAACTACCTGAAAGGGGGTTCCAAAGAGGATGGAGCTCGGCTGTTCTCAGTGGTGGCAGATGACAGAACAAGGAGCAATGGTCTCAAGGTGCAGTGTGGGAGGTCGAGACTGGATATTAGGAAACACTATTTCATTAGGAGGGTGGTGAAGCACTGGAATGGGTTACCTAAGGATGAGGTGGAATCTCCATCCTTAGAGGTTTTTAAGGCCCGGCTTGACAAGCCCTGGCTGGGATGATTTAGTTGGTGTTGGTCTTGCTCTGAGCAAGGGATTGGACTAGATGACCTCCTGAGGTCTCTTCCAACCCTAATCTTCTATGTTTCTATGAAAGCAAATGCAAAACAGGCATGAACAAAGCCAAAGCAAATTCTGTTTTTTATTTGAGTGAATAGCCATGGATATTTTAGTGAGCTCTTCACCCAGCTCCTGGAGCTGAGGAGCTAGATAGATTTATATTTGTAATCTCATTCCCCATTTGCAGGATACAACCTATACAGAACTTGTCCAATGAAAGATTTAGCTATGTAACGACCCCATAGTATTTTGACATGGTCAACTATATGAAAAGGCTGCTGGTAAGATAGCATAGCCAGAAAATAGGCTGGTTATGTAGTTTTACAATAAACTATGTCAAACACAGTTTTATGGGTAGCCAAACTTCAGAGGAAGAAGTTTGACTTTCCATGCCTGAGACCTTTAGAAGTTCAGAAAACGTGCACACATTCTGTGGGGCTTGTGTTTGGCCACTGGTTTGACATAGTTCTGTGGGTATAAATGCCACCCTGCACAACCCATCAAATTCAGAGGGAAAAAGCAGGAGGAGTTTAGGGGTTTGAGCCTTGAAAAGAACTGAGCTCCCATGAAAAGATACATGTTTGGTGCCACTGTAAAGGGAACTTCCAGAGAAATTCAAAAGTTTATTTCATTTCAATGAGGCAATCCAGTTGCCAGAGGTAGGGATTTGGAATGGCTGGTGAAAATCAGTGGGTTTTACTCCAGTCCCTGATTCTAAGCACAATTATGGGGAAAGAATAAATATTGGGCTAGAAGGCTGAGCTTACACTGGATGTCCTAATGTTAGATGATAATGATTATCAATAATAAAAAGTAATATCGTACATGTTTAATTACACATTCACATTGTGGGCAAAGTTTCAGAGTTGAATTCCATTGGAATGTACAAAATTTGCATGTGCATGTATGTAACCACATTTGCTCACTCATCTTGGGCAAGTGCACATGCATGAAAGTGCTGTTTGCACTTGCAAATGTGAGTGCACATGTGCAGACTTATGCTTGGAAAATGTAGTCCCGTCAATCTGATATTCTACCTCACTTATGGAAGGCACTGTTATTTTTGATTATGAAGCAGGGTATCATAAAGTACTTTTGTCTTTTGAAATTAATAGGCGGCAGGTTTAAAACAAACAAAAGGAAGTATTTCTTCACACACCGCACAGCCAACCTGTGGAACTCTTTGCCAGAGGATGTTGTGAAGGCCAAGACTATAACGGGTCAAAAAAAGAACTAGATAAGTTCATGGAGGACAGGTCCATCAATGGCTATTAGCCAGGATGGGCAGGGATACAAAACTATGCTATGAAGTGTTCCTTGCCTCTGTTTGCCAGAAGTTGGGAATGGATGACAGGGGATGGATCACTTGATGATTACCTGGTCTGTTCATTCCCTCTGGGGCACCTGACACCAGCCACTGTCGGAAGACAGGACACTGGGCTAGTGGACCATTGGTCTGACCCAGTATGGTCATTCTTATGTTCTTACATCTCTGCTCTATTTTTTCTCTTTTTCTGAAAGATCTCTAGATGATGGCTGAGGCAATATACAGGTTTCTGTGATTCCACATAGAAGAGTATAATATTTCACTGGTTTACTGGCATACTGTCATAAATGCAGTACATTGCATTAACATGGCAGATTGCATTGATACATGATCAGATAGTCTTTGGCCTCTTTCTCTAGCTTCCATAACGGAATGGAAGATGCGTGGAGGAAAAATAACAAAGCATAGGGCCCAATCCTGCCGCTGCACTGTGTGCTGAACACCCATTGAAATCAGAATGTACCACATAAAACAACAACAGGATCAAGTCCTTAGAGTACATAAACCTAGACCTGCACCTTGCCACCTTCTACACATGTTTTTCAAGGCAAAGAACACAAGCATAAGTGCAGTATCCTCATGTCAACAGCAATGCCATCAGGCCTTGGTGCTCCAAGGCAGCCTGAAATGAAGGATAAATGGCTTCTGCTCTAATTATCTTCTTATTCTTATACAGCTGGCATTTTCTGCTGTAACCTGGGATGCGTGGCAACTGTCTAGACCATACCCTGCCCTACGGGGCTAAATTCTGTCCTCAGTTAAACCTGTGCAATTGCATTGAAATCAGTGAGGTTTCATGGTGTAGTTGAGGGCACAGTCTGGTTAATTGTCTGCTGTGGCATTAGGCCGAATTGACACAGGCAAAATGAGAGCAGAATGTGGCTATATTCATGTAACGGACGTTTTAAAAGGCATGAGCAGGAAGTTATAAAATTCCTATTTGTAAGATCCGTAATGGATAGGAGTAAACGAATTATTATAAAGACAGACAACTAGCTTAGCTCAAAGCACCCTAGTGACATTCCTGGAAACTGCAGAGTGGGCTGAGCATCCCGGTAGGGTTGGTTGGTTGTTTTTTTAGTAAGTGACAATCCAAATTATTGCCATTGAACCCCCCTGTTAGAGCTGCTAAGGAGCTAGGGGACATTGGGGACATTGTCCAGTTTTAGAGTCAAGATGGAGTCAAATGTGGCCTTACCAAAAGCAGCCACAGAACTTTTAATCGAAGAGAAATTAGGACAAATAACTACAGGCGCTTGGAAGGAAAAAGGTTGTTTGTTTAACTTTAAAAGCATCAACCTTCCTCTAGTCTATTTGCTGCTTTGTTTATTGGAGTGGGAGGGTGGAGGGTGCTGGGGGTGGGTGGCTCCTTCAGCTTTAAAGACACCCCCAGCATTTTCTAAAGGCAAAATCCCTTCCCGAAGGGGAGGAGAGGATTGATTTAATTTGATCCGGGGTGTGGTGGGTGGGTGGGTGTGGGAGAAAGCTGAGTGTATCCCCACAGTTGCTGTGGGTTGTTGCTAACCCTGTGCTGAGGAGGTCACTAGGTCTCCGGGTGTTTGATCTGCCCTCATCTCCCTTCACAGGGGAAATGAAGAGACAGGGACTTTGCCTCAGCACAGTGGATGCTTTGAAAAAAATGTTTCAGGCAGATCATTTATCAGGTTTAATTGCTCTTTAATCCTCCTGATCGGCCTGGCGTGGAGAAATCCCCTCTGAATGGGGCAGCGCATTTGAAAAGGCCCAGGCGGGTGGGGCGGGGGAGAAGAATCTCTTCCCAGCCCCGCCCCCCACTCCATTGAAGCCATCCCTGCCTGGCCAGGCTCTGCATCTCTGACCAGTGTAACGTCAGCTCTATGCACGGCGCTTAATTGAATGATGTTCCTGCCTGTGTCTTTGGAGACTCCAGTTTAGTGACTTTATTGATAGATTAAAAAGCCCAGGGTCATTTATCCTGCTTCCCATCTCTCTACATAGGGAGGAGAGTGAGACATTAAGGAGACAACAAACAATCTGGGACTCAGTGGGCCACAGATTCAGTGGGTCTCTGTAACAGCACCCCTCACTTGAGGGCGCTCATCCCTGTTGGGCACAAACATCCTCTCCCCCACTGCAGCTAGGTGGGAATCTGGTTATCGTGTAACTAACAGTACCCATCAGTGCATACAAAGGCCAGCCCAGCTTCCAGTGACCTCTCTGGAAAGTCTCCAATGGGAGCTGCATCAGGCCTGCAGCGACCAACTTTGTGCATTTAAGTATGGGGTTTTAAGTATGGCAGATTGATTGTACCCACAAACGTTGCTGGTGTAGTTAGCAAGACACAACACAACTTCAAGCTGTCACCATTTGAGAATGAAAGTCCCTTTCCCTCAGTTCTGCTCTTTAGCTTTGTCTTTTTTACTATTGTTTTTGGGTCTGTGTCTCTCTGTTTTCATTTTGTATCCTGATTTTTGTAAGGGCTTTTGTAAGGAAATATTATTTTATCTTTGTCAGTAAGCGCTTTATATTTTTACATTAGACTATTGCAGGAGGGTTATTATGCCTGATGAGAAACAAGAGGGACCCTGTTCGGATGGAGAAGAGATGTGGCAGAAACACAGGACTACCGGGGTATCATAGATCGTGTTCCTCACTGTCAGTGGCAAAACCTCCTTTTAAAACACCGATTTACTTCTGCCCCACACAAACTTCCTCTTACCTCACTACGTCATTGTGGATTATTTTTTATCAGAAGTGGGGAATTCAGATGCTGAGATGAGAGACAATATTGTAGCTGCTAAAGAATGGATCTCACACTTTAGAATATTTCCTGTACTATTATTTTTCTTGCATCCTCATTTTCCCCACTGTTGGAACCTCAACAGAATGAGACCTATGGTTATCAGTGACCACCTATGTCCTCCTTCCAACTGGACTTTATTAGGTCTCTAACTATAATTCCGACTATGCATGTTAAAAGCATTTAATTGAAAATAGAGCAAAGTACAGTATTCATAGTCGATTACTCAGTGGAGAAACAGGGGAGTATTAGATCAACTAACTTGGACCCTGGTGTTAGCCCGATTCTCATAGAATTATAAAACTCTAATAACTGTTTAAAAAATTGGTTCAATATAAAACTATATCAGTACATCTCATCTCTCATAGTTCCTCTCTGATACTGCATTGGCCAGGTTTTTGTCTCATTTACATGGTGTAAATCCAAAGTAACGCTCTCAGGACTGATTCTGATCTCACATGAGCTGGTGTAAAATGGATGTAAGCCCACTAATTCAAATGAGTAAGAATTAAATCAATATAACGGAGAGAACAATCTGGCCTTGTATGTATGTGCGTTTTCTATTCTTAGGGACAAAACCACAAGCCACCCAACTCATTGAAAGGAGCACACCCAGCTCATGGTTCTTTCTATGTATAGTTTCATAATAAGCGTCAGAAAAAAGTTTTTTCCCTATTGCCATTACATATGAGGCATTTCATTTCAACTCGTTTTTCTATAGACTAAAAAGCTACAATAATTCAAGGCATTGGTTTACTTTTTATTTCATATATATCATTCCATTTTTATTTCAGATTAAGTCAGGCCCAGTATATATAGTTTATGGTGCATGGGGGAGGGAGGGAAGGTACCCTAGCTATTTTCAACCATTGCACTAATGCTAGTAGGAACTTGTAGTAGGGGGGCTGCAGACTCCCAATAAAATTAACCTGTGAACCCCAGTTTGAGAACCGCTGATGTAGGGGAAAGGACAAAGTAAATAGTGAAACAAACCTGATGAGCTTAATAAATAGTAGGGTCAGCACACCCACTACTCATCAGAGGTGATAAAATAAGGCTCAGAACAAGACTGGAAATCAATAATTCATGTTAAATAGGGTATTTTTGTGCGCCTCTAAAAAAAGCTGTACATTTCTATAGCACCATCTGTCTGGAGATTTCAAAATGCTTTATGAACATTAATTAATGTAGCCTCACAACACTCCTGTGAGGAAGAGGAGTTTTACTATCACAGTTTAATAGACGACAAACCCAAGACACAAAGTGGTTAAGTGACTTACTCAAGGTCACACTGGAAGCTGGGATGAAGCCAAGAATAGAACAAAGATCTACTAGCTGCCATCCTCTGTCTTAATCACAAGACCAAGCAGAGGCTTATATTTATGGAGACTTAAATGACAGAGACAGAAGAAGCATGGCACATGCACTGAGACACAAAGGGCTCTTAAAGAGAAACACCAGTGTGATGTAAGGCTATTTATAGGTGTGTCCATACTGTGGAGACCGTACCAGGATAGCTATGGCACCAGAGCTATGTCGACACAATCCCATCGTATAGATGCAGCTTACACTCATGGAAGAGGTTATTCCATTGGTTTAGGAACACCACCTCCCCAAATGATGGTAGCGACATCAACAGAAGTAGTCTTCTGTTGACATAGCTGCATCTACCCTAGGGGTTAGGTCAGCATAGGTATGTTGACCTAACTTTTAAGTATAGACCAGGTCTTAGTCATGGCATATAATTACGAAGAAGAGTTTGTCATAAAAATACCCTGGGTGAAATCCTTGCCCCATTGAAATGTAGACAAGGCCTAAGTCTCTCACTGTCGTCAATAGGTTCAGGCATAAAGCTCGCTAAGAGCTAGATTCTGCTACCTTGCTTGTGTTGATTAGCACCTAGCTCCATTGAAATGAATATGATTACTTGTGGAGTAAGGCATTTCTCAACACGAGTAAGGGTTTCAGAATCTTTCTCTGTTTGAATGTTATGGGGAGTCAGAGGTTTCCTGAGTCAAATGGTACAGTATGTTCTATTATTAGGAAAAAAATTAATATCTACCATTGTTAAATTAACCATTAAAACAAAATTTACCTTCCAGTGACTTAGAAATCTCTGATTTCCCAGGCACTCAAATGATGAATTCTTTTTTCTGTGTCCTAACCTAGTTCCCAGCAGGTAGGTGCAGACTGGGGACATATCAGCAATGGCAGCTCTACACTGAGAGAAACCAGTCACAAAGATGAAGTTATGGAAAAACTGACGGGTACTTCTAAAAGCTGGGCCTCATTCTGCTCTGGTTTTATACTCCTGTCATTCTATTGAAGTTACTCCTGATTTACACTGCTGTGAGAGAGCAGAATCAGAACTACTGGCTTGAAAATTCCTATTTTAACATATGCCAGCTAAGTATTTACCCAATGTTTATAGCTCATGCTCACTGCACTTTTGCTTTAAGTGTTTGGTTTCTAATGGAGACATTAGGTTTCATTTTCATATCTGGGACTAAAGGGAGAGACCTTTGACCTTGTTATAAAATTAGCCCATTTATAGGTTGTTGAGCTTTTTTGGCAGTTTCTCCATTGACTGATTAAAACCGAGACAGAAGGTTTTTTTTTTTTTTTCAAAATAAGCTTGCTTGCCAGCCAGGGTTTCCCAAGTTCTCACAGCTCTAATTATTAGGAAGAGGGCAAAGAAATGAGGAATTTAGTAAACTGGAGCAGGGTCAATTGCATTTGAAAAGCCAGACATCCAAACAATGGGCCCGATTCTGGGAGTGCTAGAGGCTTGACTGCAAAAGGAGTTCCAGACACAGAAAGCTGGCACGGGCAGACCGAATCTTTCCCTAAAGGCAACACCTTCCCCTATCTCCGATTTTTCATTTGATGATGATGATGATTTATTCCAGTAGCACCCAGAGGCCCCAAACAAAATGGAGTTCCTTGTTATTATTTTTCTGATTGTGATGATTATTGTGGTGGTTGGAGGGGCCAGCTCAGCATGGGGCCCCATTGTGCTAGGCACTGTAAAAACAAATCTGCAGCAATAGGAAAATACAGTCAGATTCAGTAATACCACATCAATAACGAATCCATATAACATTATTTCTGGGGCTACTTCTGTTTTGTCTCCAAATACATGCTACCCTGCCAGCCTGACGATTCAAGCCTGCTGCATTATATGAAAGAGTCTACGCTTACATCAGGAATGCTGGATAAATATTGGGAGCTCCGCTCTCCTCACAGAAATGTGCTGATGACTTTGACATAAACAGATATTCCTGTCCATGCATTGATAAACAAATGTTCCCAAGAACAATGGACTGGTGGCCTGATTTTCAGCCGTGCTGAGCATCAATAGGAGCTGATGGGGAAGGGAGTGCTCAGCACCTTTGCAAACTAGGCTATCAATGCATTAAAATAAATTCCATAATTGGCATGCTTTCCCTTCCGAGCATGAGAAACTTCCTGGAGTAATCAGTCTATCTGCTGTTTTACAATCAGCAAGGAATTCTAGGCAGATACCAGCCTTAAAACCTAAATACACAAGATTTTCCTGTGTGTTTGCTTTGGTAGAAAGATGGATTGAAATTTGATTTTCTACACAACCGAATAAGAAAAAATAGAAGCTAATTGAGATGTAGATGGCATCTTACAGTATTTGGCAATGACAATGCTGTACCAGCCAATTGCTATTTGCTTAGATTTGTGGCGACTGCTAATTTGTGCATTCCTCACGTTTCTCATTAAGGAGAAATTGTTTATTGTCTTTTCAGTTGGAAATGAAGAAAATGGAACAGGAAAACACAGAGAGAATCACAGAAATCAGAGGTGGAAAAGAGGTGTACGGTTGTTTAATCACCCCGGCTCAGTTCTTTGCACGCACAAGTCCCAGAAAGCAGCAGGAGTGGCTGCAGCATCACATCCTTGATGTCTAAGGAACACTCATTTGGGTTAGGTCCTTGTGAAAAATGCCTGCTTTTACGCCCACCAATGGCAACAGTAAAAGTCCCATTGACTTAATTGGAAACAGGACTAGGCCCAAAATCCATCCCTCACCTCTATGACCATTAGTGTTCCTTTGACAGTTGGACTAGTGTGATTCCAGTGTACAAGGGGGAGAGGATTCCAGGGGCTACACTAGGGGAGCACACCTCCTCTCCAGTGCCCAGATCAGTAGGGGTAAGTGGGCAGGAGAATGGTCAGATTGGGAAGAGGGAAAAGGCAGGGCCAAAGGATCCACTACTATACGGAGCATCTCGTAACAGCCCTCAATGATAAGGAGGCAAATAGAGGACTATGGGTACGTCGACACTGCGAGTCTCTGAGCCCGGGTCAGCTGACTCAGGCTCATGGGGCTCCCGCTACAAGGCTAAAAAGAGCAGTGTAGGCATTTGGGCTGCAGCGTGGGCTCTGAAACCTGGTGAGGGGGAAGGGAAGGGTCTTGGAGGCCAGGCTCCAGCCTGAGACCAGACGTCTACATGGCTCCTTTTAGTCCCATAGCACGAGCCATGTAGTCAGTTGACCCGGGCTCTGAGACTCCCTGCCATGGGACTTTCTTCACAGTGTAGACATGAAGTCTGCTCCAGCCACTGTGCTGTGGTAGCCTCTGGAGAGACTCTACAAGCACTCCACTGCCTGGGGGAAGATTCCCCTTAAGCCCCCAAGGCTCAAATGTGGGATGTGAGACGTGTGACCAGGACCCATAATGAGGGACACAAAATAATTATGAAGTCAGGAAACCTGAACTGCTATGGAGTTCAGTCCTTTATATAGCTCTTTTGCTAGCCTCCATTTCCTGCTTCTTTATTTCAGCAGCGAAAGGGAGGGGACACCAGACTTGGGTGGGATGTAGGGAACTTTGGGACTGGAATAAGTGACATCCTTGAAGTGAGGTATGCTTCAGAGAGATGGGAGGAAGATTCCTCCCATCTCTCCTTCAGCTCCTCAAGCTGGGCACTGGGCAGAGTATTTGCCCCTACGTGGAGCATGAACAGATTTTGTTCAGCATTTGAGAAACATTATAGGATTGAAACTCCATGGAGAAAGGAATTCAGGGAAAGGAATCATGTCACATGACAGTGTTCTTTACCTATCTTATTGGTGTGTGGAAGGTGATGGAGAAGAATGGGAATTCATGTTTAATTTTATAACCTCGTAGCCTTTGATACTGATCATACTCAGTGCTACATATTGAAAAGAAGGGCTTGCATGATACCATCCGTGCTTTCACTGCTTCAGATACTAATCTGCAAAATGCTCTGCTTCCAAAATAGGGGTTGAATTACCTCATGCCCATTTAAATCCTTAACATGCCAATCTTGCATGCCCGTGTATTAGTTGTGAACTGCGATACAACACGCTTCTTTGCATCCTTACCAGGTTATTTGAGTATTAACCTGATCCTGAGTAAGTAATATACAATATGGTATGTAAACATTTGATTGGAACTTTGCCTTAATAAAAAGTTAAAAAGAAAGATAGGTGTTTTCTCGCAGTATTGATTTAAAATGTGCTGTTCAGCGTTTGTATCCTGGAGAACATTAGTTTTAAAAACAATGTATCTATAATAGATACTTTATGACTACAGATTATACTCTTTTAAGGGGTTGTGTAGTTAAAGCAAAGCAGTTGAGAATAGCTAAGTCATATTCATTCTTTCTAGTTTACAGCATTAGCCATCTGAATAACCTGTATCTGATCCAAAAGGTTGGCAACTGATTCATGAACAGATGCTCAGGAAAATTGGATCATTTACAAAGTGTTTACAAATAGTTGGCCCTGGCATCCCTCCAAGATTAACATTCTCATAATTTTTAAAACATGTATGCATGTAGTTAGTAATTTTACTTGAGGCCTTTAGGAAGGAAATTCCGTTGAAGTCAGTGGGAATTTTGCTTGCAATGGGAATAGAGAATTGGGTCCATACTGATGACTAGATTCAAAATGAAAAATCTCGCTTGAGCAGTCTGCCTGGTGGAACACAGAAAGCAATGGCTAAAATTCAAATGTAGGCACAGTAAAAAACAATAACTTCATCTATAGAAACAATGATTTGACAATGTGACAAGTGAGTTCCTTTAAATTTGGATCCCACAAATAGGTAGGAGAGAGCAGACAATGTTTAGCCCCTATGCTTTCTTAGACCAACCCCTACTCCAGTCCTGAAATGAAGAACTGTAGCTGCCACATCACTGTACTCCCACATCATTGCAAACCATAGAAGGATCTGACATATCCAGAATGATCAGGTGTTTGGGCACTGCAGGATCCCCCAAAATACCAAATTAGAAAGATGTGGGTCCAGATTCAGAAGTGATGAAAATGGTGATACAAACTACAGGTTGGTAAGTGTGTGGCCAGTAAGTTGGTCTGAAGGAGTGTAAGAGAATCCAGGAGAGTCTTTAGCATTCTTGAGGAAACAGGGAGACTCAGATTTCAGTGGAGTGCCTCTGTTTAAGAATTATACTGACAATATGATGGGTGAAACAGGATTCAGTATCTTATGTAGAGCAGTGGTTCTCAACCAGGGGTACATGTACTCCTGCGGGTACACACAGGTCTTCCAGCAGGTACATCAACTCAGCTAAATATTTGCCTAGCTTTACAACAGGCTACATAAAAAGCACTAGCAAAGTCAGTACAAACTAAAATTTCATACAGACAATGATTTGTTTATACTGCTCTATATATTATACACTGAAATGTATGTACAATATTTATATTCCAATTGCTTTATTTTATAATTATATGGTAAAAACGAGAAAGTACACTTTTTTTTCAGTAATAGCGCTCTGTGACACTTTTGTATCTTTATGTCTGATTTTGTAAGCAAGTAGTTTTTAAGTGAGGTGAAACTTGGGGGGTATGCAAGACAAATCAGACTCCTAAAAGGGGTATAGTAATCTGGAAAGGTTGAGAGCCACTGATTTAGAGAACCTCAAAACTCGTGTCTCCATCTCTCGCTAGCCTGTCTCCACTTCCTCTGCACTTCCTGTTAGGTACATGTGCTGTCCACAAGATGGCACTGTGCCACAGAGTCTGCCAGGGTGTAACCTTCGCAGCCGGGGAAGAAGGAAGAAGGGAGTGTAGATTGAAGTATGGGTGACCTATTTTGATTTACAACCCCCGGTACATTCTTTTCCTCATATTCCCCTCTGTTCCAGCCCCTCAGCGTATGGGTTTACTCCAACTTTGACTCCCCAGGACTCTCACCTCCTTACTGACAGAGTTTATACCAGTTGTGTATCTTAAAAATTCTACAGCAACAAACATTTTGGAGTAAAAAAATTTCAGTTTATAAAAGAGCAAGAAAATGAACGGAGTGAAATCTGTTAGTGGGAAAGACAATTTTTCCCCTGAACTAGGTAAAAATAAAAGTTCATGCAATGTGCTGCAGAGGCAAGCACTGCTTTGATAAGTTTGGTTGGTCAGAAAATTAGAGCATTCAGCAGCAGCTATGCAGAGCCATGTGATGTGAACCAGAATTTTAGTGAAAGTTTATGTTTTTAAAGAGAGGGTCGCTTTCTCAGGTATGTGAATACCCTTTCTTCTTGTTTTGCTCTATCTCTAATTTTCAGAAGAGGCATCCTTTCGGGGTGAGCTAGGAGGGAGGAAGGTGTCACCACTTAATAAATAATGATATTTAACACATTTCATAGATCTCAAACTGCATTGCAAACATGCATGCAGACAAAGGAGATCCAGTGGATATAGTGTATTTAGATTTTCAGAAATTACTATCCTCATTTCACAGATGGGAATACCGAGGCCAACAAAATTAATATCCTAGATCCAGCACAGTCTGGACTGAGGTCAGAATATGGAACTGAAACCACTTTAGTAACACTGATGGATGATCTCCTGCTGTCAATGGATAGAGAGCGGACATCCATTCTCATCCTCCTGGGCCTCTTCCAGCATTCGATAGTTAACCACAATTGTCTCACCTGAGAGAGGTAACAGGGGTCCAGGGTAATGCACTAAAATGGTTTGAGTCCTTCCTGGAGTAATACATCCAAAGAGTAGGGATGGGAAAGTGCACCTCCACTGCTAGACCCCTCACTTGTAGAGTCCCATAAGGATCAATTCTCTCTCCCATTCTATTCAACATCTACATGCAGCCATTAGGTGAAATGGTCAGATTACATGGACTCAAGTGCCAGCACTATATAGAGGATACACAGATCTACTTACCCATCATCACGGATGACCATACCCTACCTTCAAGATGGCCCAGTGCTTGAATGAGATCAGCTCATGGATGAGGCACAGCTGGCTGAAGTTGAACCCATGCAAGACAGAAGTGATGCTGGTGGACAGAGGAAAGCATTTTGAAGAGTTTGCAGCCAGAGTGCAGTTTCCGTTGGTTGATGCTACACACCCACAATTGGTCAGTTAAGTCTGTAGCTTAGGAGTTCTCCTGGATTCCTCACTAATGCTAAGCTGTTACATAGCAGAATCCATAAGTAATGGTTTCTACCATCTCTGGCTGGCTAGGAGACCTCGTCCCATCCTGGCAAATGATGACCTAGCCTTAGTTATTCACACCTTCGTCACCTTTTGGCTGGACTACAGCAATATATTATACCTGGGCATGAAGCCTTCAGTGATTGGAAAACTCCAACTGGCAACTACAGGCCAGTAAGCCTCACTTCAGTACTGGGCAAATTGGTTGAAACTATCGTAAAGAACAAAATTGTCAGACACATAGATTAACATAATTTGTTGGGAAATAGTCAACATGGTTTTTGTAAAGGGAAATCATGCCTCACTAATCTACTAGAATTCTTTGAGGGGGTCAACAAGCATGTGGACAAAGGAGATCCAGTGGATATAGTGTATTTAGATTTTCAGAAAGCCTTTGACAAGGTCCCTCACCAAAGCTTCTTAAGCAAAATAAGCAGTCATGGGATAAGAGGGGAGGTTCTCTCATGGATTGGTAACTGGTTAAAAGATAGGCAACAAAGGGTAGGAATAAATGGTCAGTTTTCAGAATGGAGAGAGGTAAATAGTGGTGTCCCGCAGGGATCTGTTCTGGGACCAGTCCTATTTAACATATTCATAAACAATCTGGAAAAAGGGGTAAACAGTGAGGTGGCAAAATTTGCAGATGATACAAAACTACTCAAGATAGTTAAGGCAGACTGCGAAGAGCTACAAAAGGATCTCACAAAACTGAGTAACTGGGCAACAAAATGGCAGATGAAATTTAATGTTGATAAATGCAAAGTAATGCACATTGGAAAACATAAACCTAACTATACATATACAATGATGGGGTCTAAATTAGCTGTTACCACTCAAGAAAGAGATCTTGGCGTCATTGTGGATAGTTCTCTGAAATCATCTACTCAATGTGCAGCGGCAGTCAAAAAAGTGAACAGAATGTTGGGAATCATCAAGAAAGGGATAGATAATAAGACAGAAAATATCATATTGCCTCTATATAAATCCATGATACACCCACACCTTGAATATGTGTGCAGATGTGGTCGCCCCATCTCAAAAAAATATATTGGAATTGGAAAAGGTTCAGAAAAGGGCAACAAAAATTATTAGGGGTATAGAACGGCTTCCATATGAGGAGGGATTAATAAGACTGGGACTTTTCAGCTTGGAAAAGAGACGACTAAGGGGGGATATGATAGAGGTCTATAAAATCATGAATGGTGTGGAGAAAGTAAATAAGGAAGAGTTATTTACTCCTTCTCATAAGAACAAGGGGCCACCAAATGAAATTAATCGGTAGCAGGTTTAAAACAAACACAAGAAAGTATTTTTTCATGCAACACACTGTCAACCTCTGGAACTCCTTGCCAGAGGGTGTTGTGAATGCCAATACTATAACAGGGTTCAAAAGGGAGCTAGCTAGATTCATGGAAGATAGGTTCATCAATGGCTATTAGCCAGGATGGGCAGGGATGGTGTCACTAGCCTCTGTTTGCCAGAAGCTGGGATTGGGTGACAGGGGATGGATCACTTGATGATAACCTGTTCTGCTCATTCCCTTTGGGGCACCTGTCATTGGCCACTGTCCAAGGACAGTGGGCTTGATGGACCTTTGGTCTGACCCAATATGGCCGTTCTTATGTTCTTATGGTACAGAATACTGCAGCGTGTCTCCTCAGCAGCACTAGCTACTATGTATACACCAAAAGTCCTACCCTGGTTTTCCACAGGCTATCAAATGAAGGTCAAGGTCTCGGTTCTTATCTTCAAGATGCTGAGCTGGGCCCAGGGCAACAAAAAGTTTGCCTAAACTCCAGGACGAAGACTGTGGTCAATTAATTCACTCCTGTGGCACAATGGAACTTTCTACAATAAGGGTAAAGCTCATTTGCACAGGAGACAAAGCTTTATTGGGGGTCAGCCCAAGACTGTGGAATGAACTCCCCCCAGGAACTAAGGACCATCCCAAATCTCACCACCTTCCGCTCTAAGTGCAAGGTGCTTTTCTGTGCCCTTGCCTTCCCTAACAGCCATACAACAACAGGGGTGTGGGTGTGTGTATATGACAGATGTTAGTCATGTTGCTTAATGCACTACTGGAAGGCACTCAGAGACTATGACATTGCATGCAGTATAAGAACCTATGTAGAACAGACAAAGAGAGGTTACGTGAGTTTCTGAAGGTCACACACCAAGCCAGCTTCTGGCTGCTAAACATGTCTTCTTTAAATTTTCTAAAAAAAATGCTGCTTTTATAAAATATCATTCAGATGATACTTTAATTAACATGGTAACATTGTTAGGTCACTGCTTTTCATTTCCTGTTGCTAATTGACACTACTTTCCCCCAGTTTTGCTTTTAATTCATTACTCTCTTATTTTTAGTGCCCATTTTGGCATCTTCTGCCCATCTTCTTCCATCCAAGCATCTAGGCTTATATGACTAGAAATCATGAATACTTAAAATATTCCTGTTAGTCTAAACACAAAACACAAGAGCAAGTCTCTGCTGCTAAACTTGCCTAAACACAAAACGCAAGAGCAAGTCTCTGCTGCTAAACTTGCCTGCATAGTCACGGCTTCTGAATGGTCTTTTGTATGGTCAGTTCACTGCTGCAGTAGCAACAGCAGAGGGAGCACAACACATTTTCTGGGAGGTGCTACAAATACAGTGGATTGCTTGCTTTAGTAAATTTGGTAGCAACAGAGCGGTGGACTGAAAAGACAAACGCGGTGATTTTTCATGATTGACATGGCAGACCCAGAAGTGAACTTGGTCAGGTTATAGCAGGAGTCAGAGATAGCCAATAATAAAGCTGTAATTAGTAATGGGGATTGGTGGCCAGTTGTGCAGAGATAAAAGAGTAAAATTGTTTGGGGTTTAAAAATGATATAACTGGATTCTCAAACACAACAGACAGGATGATTAATCATTGCTCAAGTTCATGAACTAATGCATATTTTCGAAGCCCTGGATGCTTGACTTATCCAACCTGTCATACAGTCCAGTGCATGGTGCCATTGTAGATGGTGTCACTACAGCAAGTACCATGCCTAAGCGACTAATTCTTGGAGTGTCCTTGCTATATCAAATAATGGTGACCAGCTGAAATGGTGACATTGTTTCAGAAGATGCTGGTTTGGGCCAATATTTCCTGTAGTTAGGTCACATAGCAAGGCAGGGCCATGTTGGTACTTCATCTAACTAGAAATAGGACAGGTATTTATGAAATATGCAAAGATTGCAAGGTTGGTTGTATATTCAATTAACTGTCCGTGTATAGTTTGTTCTTGCTACGACTGGTGAGTGTATTATTAATGCATTATACATTTAGAATATGATCTCTTATTTGTATACGTGTATAGGTATAAACACACATACTGTGGTGTTTAGATGCTTCTTGTAATTATTAGAACTGGGAGCACTGGCTGTTGGGAGTCTGAAAGGACAGGAAACAGGAAGGAGGGGGGAGGAGTTGAGGAGGCTGGGAGAGTTACAGAGTGTGCAGCTACAGCTTGGAGAAGAGACTTGCACTGTAAATAAAGTTCTGTTGAAGTTGTTAATACATTGCCTGGTGGATACAACACATACCAAATATATATACACCACTTCACATCCAAATACATACATAGGCACACTACACAAGGTGCACGGTCATACAGGATACCCTACAGGCCTCGTCAGTGGCTTATGCCTCATCAGTGGCTTAAGCCTCTCAAGAACTGGAGGTCGCTGGTATAACTTATTTGAAGATCGTCACTGTACACTTAGCTAGATAGTGTGGTGTGGCTACTTTGTATCAGACCACTGACAACGAGTCTAGCTGAACAGCCAGTGTTCCCAGTTCTGGGAGGATCACCCCAGTGCGAGGGGTCATGTAGAGCTTGCATTTACAGTCCTAAACCATCACCCCTCCCACTGCAGCTGGCATGGGGGTATGGCTGGAAGACTGCTCCAACTTACACCAAAGGATTAGTCCTGCACACAGCAGCCTCGGGATCAAGAGCTTGCAAAGACGAGCTTTATGTCACATTATACACATACACCTTGCCCCTGACCTCTGGCAAGTGCAATTCAGCAGGACTGCAGGGTCATAATGTTGATGCACAGGCAAAAAGAATAATTATCCAAAAGAATAATTTTATTTTGTTTAAATAACTAACTTTAAAAAAAATATTTCTCCAGCTTAAAAAGTTTGAGAGATGTTAGGAGCCCCAAAGCAATAGAGTCCATGTTTTGCAAACCACTACTTGCAGCTTTTGGCTGTTGAAATCTACACAGGGGAGTTCTTACTCCCCAGCTGTCTCTTACCAGCAGATTTTCTGGTCATGTTTCCATGGATACAGGAATTGGCTGGGTGAAAAAAAGTTAAGAAAAAGTTCTTGCAAAAGGAGGCATTTTGCAGCTCAGCGTTGGCCCGGCCCTACTTCCATTGAAGTCACTGGTAAAACTCCTTTTGACATTAATGGAAACAGAGGTAGGCCAGTGGGGAGCACTTTTACAGATCTCATCCTTACTATATTTATGTTGCATCAACTGCCCACCAACTGCTGGCTGCCTGCCAGTTCCTGCTTCACTTTCCATTTGATATTTTTATGATCAAATTATGAACCCCCCCCACACCAGAGATTTCTAATGGAAATGATCTTTCAACTGTTGCAAGGCTAGTGGGCTGTGTTATATCATCTATACTAAAGACAGCTACAGTACTTCGCTGCCACCAGCCAATTTTATCTGTTTTGTGTCCCATGTCTTCCCTTTTCTTCATAGTTCACATGCTTTTTTCCCTCTCTCCTTGTTTTGCTGGCTAGTTAGTTGGAGCTCTGTTGAAAGGAAGTGTTGTCTAATGGTTACAACATGGCTTGGAGAGTCAGTGCTCCTGGGTCCTATTCCCAGCTCTGTCACTGACTAGCTAGATGGGTAAATCCCTTAACAGCAGGTGAATCCATTAACCTTTCTGACCTCAGGTTATCAGTCTGTAATATGGGTATAATGCTACGTGTCTATTACACCAGGGAGCTGTTAGGTTTTATTAATGAATGTTTGTAAATCCCTTTGAAATCCTAGAGAAATGTGTCTCTGTATAAATGCAAACAAGTAGAAAAACCTTCCCATCAGGTAAGTATGGGAGAAGGTATTGCGCTTTGTGCTGTGATATCAAATGCAAGGTGTATTACCTCTAAATCATGGTTGCTGCAGTGAGAAATGACAGTCGTCGCATGGAGATGAAGGATCTAAGCAGATGTGGTGGCCCAATAGCTCTCTCTCATCTGGATAGATTATGTCAGACATCAGGTGTCAGGATATCCACTATTCCTAAGAGGTTAAACAAACCTAACAATCACGAGAGGGCACATTCTCCAGGCTGATGTGTTAGTCAAGGGAAGACAGCGAATCATTAAGTCACATTCCAAGTAAGAGACAGCCAGGAGTGGCTAAGCGAGGTTCACATAGCCTCAGGTGAGACGTACAACAGAAAAATACACATTTGGTGGAGGTTAGACTCTTTGAAACATGAAATAATCACAACAGTATTATTACCAGGCCAGGCAGTAGGCTCTGTCATATGCTATGCATACGTAGCTTAGTTCTTGCCAAACACACACACACACACACACACGGTAGGTGTTCAGGTTTATGCCTTATAACTCAAAAGACTTCTGGTAATTCCTCCATCTAACTCTACACTGAAATTATTTTTCATAGCCACAAACTTACTGTAGTGCCTGTCACTTTCTTCTTTACTCTTCTTGTTCTGGTAACACCCAGCTGCCTCCATTGTGCGAGGTGCTGTTTACAGGGTTCCCTTACTTATATACATTTACGTATACGTCAGACCAGATTCTGCCACCCTCACTCATGTTGAATGGTACTTGACTGTGCAAGTAACCCAACTAAAGTCACTAGGATTATGTGGGGAGCAATCTACATCTCAGTCTGAGTAAGGGCATGACAGCCTGGCACAATGTGAAGAGGGATGGCAGAATCTTGCCTCTAGTGAGAGACAGTCCCAGCCCCAAAGAGCTCATTCTAGCCCCTTCTTGTATACTTGGTTGCTTAGCATATTCTATCACGGGTAATATCCTGAATCATTATTTCTTTTCCATATTTATTTAATTGACCCTATTACAGCATCCCCCCCCCCGCGCATTGTTCCACCTTATTGCTTTCCTGTGTATCATGAATTTCTATCTCCCTTTCATGCTTTTCTACTTTTTTTCCATATCAATATTATTATTTGATGACAATCGTATAAAAACACTAGAATGTTTTTTTATTTCAGTTTTAAATCACAGCAGCAGAAATGTTTAGAGTGTGATCACCTATCCTTTCCAAATAGTTAATGTTGAGCTCAGTCAACCAAACACACAGTGTGCATGTGTAAGGTCAAGGAAGGGCTAAGGTCTTGTCTATACATGCTTATGATTAATGAGCCACAACATATATGCTAAAATAACAACAAGGATCTGATTTAAATCGGCCATAGTAAGGAAATGAAGAGGCATTGCTGCAAGGAAATGAAGCTGTGGCTAGAAATCAAGAGCAACGATCAGTCCTTAACTCATCCTGCCGTATGCAGGTACTGCCGCACATATGGCAAGCAAAGACACACACTGTTTTCAGGCCATGAAATCCGGAAGCACAGTGGCATGAGTTATGGAGAGAAGATCAGCTCAGATCTTTAGCTAGCTCTGGGGCTTTTTATTCAGCGCCATCACATTAGTTTAACTAATGATTTTGCATTACAAACGATTTTTTACAAATAAAACCTGTCTGACGAGAGAAGAAAATCACATCCGTTTGATAAGAGCCTGAGCTGATGAAAACAGCTACTCTCAGCACAGTGGTTAAGATTTTTAAGAAAAGTAGGAGGTCTGAAAGTGCGAATGTGGTACATCCTGCCACGGAGAGCTGGAAAATGGTTAGGGCTAGATTGGGACTTCCAGCACAGTCCTGAGCAAGGGGTGGTACGTCAGCCTCATCAACCCAAGAGTAGCCCTGGAAGGCAGCATGACCCAGAAATATGGAATTCCTCCCCTGCTTCCTTCCTGTTTCACTGTTGGGCTTTACCAGCTGCAAATTATTATACCCTCCCATGCTGGCTCAGCTACATTGGCCCACAAGTAGTGGGGGTAGAGCTAGGCTCTCCCCAGCTCCTCCAGGGTGGGAAGTAAGTGAGCACACAGCGCCCACTAACCCCTGTGTGGCCAGACTCAAGGTAGCCCATATAGCAGTGGAAGGGCAGTTCTTAGTCCCTTCCATCCTGGGCAGCTACGCCAAGTCATAATCCAGCCTTTAGGCTACAGAATATTGCCCTGGTAGGCTGTAATTGTCGGGCGAGTGCCGAGCAGGCTCAGTGGCCAAACCTCCCTCACGTAACTCTAGTGACCTCAGTGGAGTTACACCGCTGGTCAATTTGGTCTTCTGCCACTCAAGCCGCAGATTTCATGTGCTTACAACATTTTCCGTGGAAACATGTCTTGCTTCATGCCCCTTATTTTTGATCATAGAACAATGTCCTCTCACAAAGGGTCTCCCCTTTTCCTCTGCTTTAAACCCTTCATCCTCAAGGAGATTTTGATATGGGCCTAGTCCAGGGGTGGGCAAACTACGGCCTACAGGCTGGATCCGGCCCACCAGCCATTTTAATCTGGCCCTCGAGCTTCCAGTGGGAAGCGGGGTCTGGGCCTACTCCAGGTGGCTCCCAGAAGCAGCGACATGGCCCTCCTCTGGCTCCTATGCATAGGAGCAGCCAGGGGCTTCTGCTCTGCATGCTGCCCCCACCCGAAGTGCCAACCCTGAAGCTCCCATTGGCTGGGACCTGCAGCCAATGGGAGCTGCAGGGGCGGTGCCTGCGGATGGGGCAGCTTGCAGAGCCGCCTGGCCACGCCTCCGCATAGGAGCCAGAGAAGGGTCATGCCGTTGTTTCCAGAAGCTGCTTGAGGTAAACACTGCCCAGAGCCTGCACCCCTGAGCCTCCCCGCTGCACCCTAACCCTCTGATCCCCTCCCGCCCTCCTAACCCCTCGATCCCAGCCTGGAGCACCCTCCTGCACCTCAAACCTCTCATCCCCAGCCCCATCCCCCATACCCCAGCCAGAGCCCTCACCCTCCACATCCCAAACCCCAAACCCCTGCCCCAGCCCTGATCCCCCTCCCACCCTCCGAACCCCTCAATCTCAGCTCAGAGCACCCTCCTACACCCCCAACTCCTCATTTCTGGCCCCACCCTGGAGCCCACACCCCCAACCAGAGCCTTCACGCCCAACCACAGCCCTCATCCCTCCCACACCCCAACCCCAATTTTGTGAGCATTCATGGCCCACCATACAATTTCTGTGTCCAGATGTGGCCCTCGAGCCAAAAAGTTTGCCCACCCCTGGCCTAGTCAGTGGTGGTTAACTGAAAGTCAGTCGACACTATCAGTTTGACAGCTGTATATGAAATGAGTGGGTTGGCCTCAGTTCCTGTTTCTAGTGGATAGATGTCTATCCTGCAAAAACCGTAATCCCCAGATCAAGGTCTGAAGGCTTGATGCTGTGAGGTTCTGGGTGCTTTCAACTCCGTGGCCTTCTCTGAGGGCACTCAACCACTTGCAGGGGGAAAGCAGTGTCTTTCCAGCCTCAGTAGCCATCCTCTTTCACCTAGATGTAGTCCCTCTGGATTAAGGTTATGAGGCACTAATGTGGAAATCTTGGGACACTTGCCTTCCTATTCCATTGATAAACAGACAACTTCATTCTTCAGTGCTCTAAATCTGATTGGTTTCAGAATCAGTACATGAATGAAGGAAATTTTATAGTGCATACTTCTTCTCCCGCTTGCCCTCAGCCTTTTTCCACGTCCCTAATGATGTCCAAAGAATCTTCCTTTCCCTTGCTTTATCCCTTCCATCTCCAGAGTCTCACATCATGGATATCATACTGAGTACTAAACTTGTTTTCTTTTGAAGCCTACTATCAACCTACTTCTACCACTGATTTTCAAGGACTGCCTTGATTTGCCATCCTATCTCTAACCCTCTTCATCCTGTGGCATTTCCCAAACAATATGGTGTTTTAGAAGCAGAAGTGTAGAACAGTAAAAAAAATCACTTCAAAAATGCTTTTTTAAGTCTTTAAAACAAACCATTGAAATGCATATTTCTAACCTAGGTTTGCTCATTTTTGAGAGGCTGCTCCCAATATGGGTATTTTATCTAGGTTATAAAAGAGTTGTCCCTGATTTCATTGTCAGCAAATTAAGTGGTAGTTTTATTATTATAATTTAACATGAAAATGTCTTTAAATAGCATGTCATTTTTGTACCTTTTCCCACCATTAAGTAACTGCACGTGTCTTTTCAAGATCAATTGCCCACAGCTTTTTGTGCAAATATTCTCTTTTCAAAGGTCCCATGATGATCTGGGACCAGTTATAGAGCTATAAAAAACTTTAATGGCAGCTTAAAGAAAATGTCCAATGTAATACACAACATATTCTCATTCAGAGTTCCAGCTAATTACAAAGGGGAGTTGGACGCTCATGAGTGTTTTCAGTACTCAATTAAAAAAAAATAGATTCATTAACAGGAAAATAGAAACTGCCATTTTGACAACTGATGATGCAAAGGAGGATTGTTGAAAGAGTCAGATTTGCTGTTGAAAAGTACAAGAAATCAGCAAGGTGTTGTAAGGAATGTTCTATATGGGGCCAAATTCATGAGCGACATCCCAAATGATTTCCATGGGAAGTACTCATATAAGGCAATCAGGTTTTAGTCAAATTTTTAAAACATGTTTTGGTGAGTTTACTAAACCAGCTACTATATAAACCCAATGTTGTCTTAAAAAATTAAAATTTCCTACTGTCCCCCTTACCTCCCCCCCTCCAAAAGCCCCACCAAAACAAAACCCTACAACAATTTTGAAACTCTCTGACTTTCAACACTTTGTAATGGCAAAGGACTTTTTTCAGTCCTACAGTACTTTGTTCATTGGAGACCTTTCTGGGAAATAGCTTTAAGATGGCAGCCCCCATTACATATATAGTTTTAAGAACCAAACCCTTCTACATGTGAGCAATTTTCCTTACATGCATAATTGTTTGCAGGATCGGACCCTTGCATGCTGGATGTTTATTTAGCTATTTGGAACTCTAGCAAATGATTATCAGCAAGAGCAAGCAGAAAGTATCAAGAAAGTAATTTAAATTGAACTGGTTGCTCTTAAAAAGATAGATAATATTGCGGTAGCTATTCCATTTGTGGACAGAGCCCAGAAAGATTCAGGCAACATCCTTGGTGTTTTCCTGAACATTAATGAAAATGGACTGTACGGTATTGGTTGTCCATCAGGGACACTGAGTGGAGAAGTTGTCTCAGAACCTTTTTGACATGTGCCCCCAGAGATGGAGTGGAAATGATATAAGTCCTGAGCAGACTGTCTTTGAGAGGACCTATTCAATTAATCTTCCTCTGGATATCAGTCATCCATTAAAAGTAACTGCTCAGGGCCCAGGAAATGCTAACCAGCAGATTTGAATAATCCAAGAAGAAACTGGCATGCAACAATCAATGTCAGTTGCTTCAATCAGTAGTCATATAGCCAAGGACAAATTTTGTCCATAGTGAGTCAAAACTAGTGAATACCCACTACGTGTAGTTACTGGTATCTCTAGGCATCTGATCAAAGCTTTCAGGCATTTGACCAACTGATTAGTTTAACAGAGTGGACTGAATTCATCCCTGGTTAACTCTACTGACATCAGTGGTATTATAGCAGGGAAGAATTTGCCTTGTTGACTCGAATATAAACCAGAGAGACAGCAATCTGAAACCAGGAATTATTCTCAGGGAGGAAGGTGGTCTTATTAACTCACAGCACTGGGACTTAGGAGATCTGGGTTTCACTCCTACCACTGCCACAACCTTGTGTGTGTCCTTGAGCGAATCACTTAATATTTCCGTACTTCGTTCCCCATCTATAAAATGGGCATAATAGTACTTCCTTTCTCACACCCATGCTCTATCTTGACTCTAGTTTGTTAACTCTTTGGGGCATGGACTGTCTCTTCCTACGTGTATGTCCAGCTGGCAGCAAAACGGAGCCCCAGTCTTAGTTGGGACCCTGAGGCATTACTGGAACAATAATCATCTAGCACATCCAAAGATTAGCACTCCACTGAGCAATCCAGAAATGCTTGATCAAATGTCTTTAATTTATGCTATTTTAAGAAAGACAGTTACTAGTCTTATGAATCAACTCCTTTCATGCCAGCCTCACTCTATGGCACATTGCATCACAATAGCTAACTAGCAGCTCTGGTCTCTACCTAAAAATAAAACCCAAAGCAGAAAGAACAACCCCCCCACTGGCAGTCTGGCACGGAGGCTCAGCACAGTCGCTGACTAGCATGGGGTCTCTTTGTCCTTACAGGTCAAATTTATAATTGGGTTAAGGATGCCAAGTTTTTAAATCTGCTATACAGGAACAGCATTGTGTCAGGGAGTCCTACTGCTAACCACTGAGTCAGTACTGAAGCTCAGCTGAACTGACGTTAGAATAGCAAGTCACCAAAATGCAGGCCAAATCTCCAGGCCTTACTCAATCTTTACTCTGGCCAAACTTAGGCAAATCTGGGTCAGGCCTTCAGAACGCAGCCCTGTGTTGACAACATTAAAGATACTCTCTCCTCCTCGCATCCCTCTGCCAAATGAATTCAGAGATAAATCTGGAGTTTTGCTTTCTAAGAACCAGAGTCTCTCCCCCAGTTCCACAAGCAGAGGGGAGCTGATGTCCATGGCTCTGGTCTGGGGAAGAGTGGACGGGGGAACACACCTTTTGCAGTATATGCTCTCCAGACCCTTGGCCGGCACAGGAGATGTTCTGCAGGGATCATGCAAGGATCCAAGTCTGCTGTGTCACAAGGGGTGGGGTGAGAGTGGGAAAGGGCTGTGGGTCAGACCCTCTTTACTCTCCTCCCTATAGCCTGCAGGGCAAAACTAGAACACGTCACTGCAGACCAAGTCTGCTGTAACTGATACAGTTCCCACCTCCTGCAGCAGCCACGTGTTAAGGGTTTTCAGACACACACATAGACTTCTGTGCAGATGGCCCAAGCTTACAGGAGCTCACTGACAACTGTGCAGATCTTGGGGTATCCACAGGTTTATGACAATAACCAGCCCCCGCCTGTAGGGACACACAACCTTTCTCACCAACAGAATCTGCAGACAAACTCTGAGAATAGCTACTGACCTACATGGAATGACTTGTTTAGGAGAACCTAACATTTATAAGAAAAAACCTAGCGCCAATAAAGTACAGAGAAATAACTTCCTATTCCATGCATTTGTTAGCACCGCAGACCAACAGTTGGCACTTCCTTTGGTGCACATTTCATAGAAGGGACATGAAATGACCACTGTTGCATACTTGAATAATGGAGTGGACAGTATGCTAATAAAATCTATAGATGACACCAAACTGGGAGGGGTTACAAGCACTTCGGAGGACAGGATTAGAATTCAAAATGACCTTGACAAATTGAACAACTGGTCTGAAATCAGCAGGATGAAATTTAATAAAGATAAGTGCAAAGTATTACACTAAGGAAGGAAAAAACAAATGCACAATTACAAAATGGGGAATTGCTGGCTAGCTGGTAGCACTGCTGAGAAGGATCTTGGGAAGGTAGGACAAGAAGTAATGGGCTTAATCTGCAGCAAGGGAGATTTAGGTTAGGAAACTTTCTAATTTATAGTTAAATTAATCTCTGGAATAGGCTTCCATGGGTGGTTGTGGAATCGCCACCATTGGAGGTTTTTAAGAACAAGTTAGACAAGCATCTATCAGAGATGGTCTAGGTTTTCTTGGTCCTGTCTCCGTGAAGGGGACTGGACTTGATCACTTCTCAAGGTCCCTTCCAGTCCTACATTTCTATGACTATGATTCTAACCATATGTAGGGGCAAGATAATAGTCAGTATTCTGAAATTCCCTCAGGGCAAGTCCAGCAGAAATGTAACTGATTGTTGGGAGCACTGGTTGAACTTGTCACTGTAGGTAGGAGAACTTAAATAATCTATTCTCAATAGCCTCTCATTTTACATCAGACAGGAGCTCTTCCTTATTAGGGGTGGGAGATAAAAAACAGAGGTTTGGTTGCTTTTTTTTTTTTTTAAAGTGTCAAGATTTCTTTACTCCAAACCATCATCGCAAACAGAGCATCCTTATTAATTTTTCTCTGGGAAGCCTGACTTTTCATCCTTCCCCTCTGATTCTGATGTGCTCACTTCCTGATTTCCAAGGCAAGGAGTCGAGAGGTTACACACAAAACCCTAAAGGAGAGAAGCTTTGATAAAACTATCAGCTCCAACAATTGGCATTTCTTCTACATCTCAAAAAAGTGGCAAATCTGTCATAAAGTACTTACTGGAGATCCCTGCTGAGCTCAAGGGTAAGCCTGTGTGTTTATTAAACCTGTGGTTTTGCAGGGGAAAGGTATCTGTCTGAATTGCAATAAAGTTCATTTTCAAACCGTTGGTGAAAAATCCTCTGCCCTGGTTTACTGAATTATTGAATACAAGGATAAAGCATTCAGACGCAGCTTCTCGTGTCTAAGTGCCGAGTGCCTTGCAGACAGTTATGGTTACTTTAGCAAACACTTGGGGCTCTGGTCTGGCATTTTCCAACATACGCTTGTCTGTCTGTTTTCTTGTGGATCTGTGGTGCAGCAAGAAGATGTGCTCACTGCATAAATATTTTGCTCAAAAAAACATCCAAAGGAGCACGTTCCCTGAGGAGCGTATTCCCATTGTGATGCGTAGGGATTAGTTCATGCCACTCCCATTAGCACTAGTGGGACCTGTATGCATAAACCCAGTGCATTCAGATGGGAAGATACAAAGTATTGTGGGCCACGCACCTACCTCTAACACTCTTACATCTGGGCCAGCGTTTCTACGATGTGATTTTGCTTGTGCTTGATAAACATTCATAGTGGGGGACTTGCATGTTCAGGTGAAATGGCCACAAAATTGGGCCTTTGTAAAATCTGCCCCTTGTCATTATAAAGAACGAGAGGAGTGCGCTCCCCCACAGCAACAGTATGATCTGACTTAAGGCACAACGGGGGATTGATTGCGCTCCCCAGATCCACAGGCAGAACTAACGGCCCTCCTCATGTGGCCCTCTGCCTCCTGCCCAGAACAGGGGCTCAGATGCCTCTGTGGTGCCTTAGGCAGTACTGTCCATGATGCCTCACCATAGTAGGGGGCACCTTTAAGGAAGGGTCTTGGGCTAGTGGGATTCCCTGGTAGTGCAGCTCAGGGGCTGCCAGGGACCAGAACTGGAGTGGAGGCACAGGCTCTTGGTGCAGACGACCCCAGCCACATGATGATCCCAAGGATCCTTGGGGATTCACAGGATTTGGCGTCAGGGCCCACAGCCTGTCCTCCCGATGGCGGGTTGGGGGAGAATGTGCATGTGGGGTACTGGCGGAAATGTCCTCTCCTTGTGCTCCCTCCTCCTGGTGTTTCTGCCAGAAGGGAAAGATCCTCCTGAGAGGTCAAATGCCCAGCAGCCGAGGGGTGTATGAATACGGGCAGCTGGCAGGATGAGGTTCAAGGGTGAAGTCTTGAATATAACTAGGACATGCACGGCTGAAAGCAAGAGTCCCCGTTTAGAATCTGTTTGCCACTTTGTAGGCAGCCAATGTCAAGACCACAGGGTGGGCGCAATAGGCTCAGAAGTGCTGTAACCAGTTTGGATGCAAGTTGCTGCTGCATCCTGGACTAGCCACAAGCGTCAGAGAAGCCCTGCTAAGAGGGAAGCGTCCCAATAGCCGCGCCTCCTGGGCACGTGGCGCTCTCCTGAGGGGATCACGGACAAAAGGGCAGCCGGTGCAAAGGGCACAAGTGGGAGAAACACTTTCCACGTTACAAGGCTCTCCAGGAAAAGGGCATGAGCAAAAATAGTGCCCCTCCCCCCCCCAATTCTGGACTGCACTGGCTCTCTCTGAAGTAATTGCCTCAACAAACAAGGAGGGAAGAGCTTCCTCTGACCAACTGCCTCTCCCAGCCCAGCATCTTCCCCTTTCCTTGTGCTGAGGGCAAGGCGGCTCTCAGGTGTCCAGCTGGCACTATCTTCCAAGCATTCCTGCAAAGCAGGCACTGACTCGGCAGAGCCTAAGGGGCAAAGGATACCGGATCTGATCCAAAGCCCAGAGAAGCCAACAAGAGCTTTTCCTTTGATTCCAAAGGGCTTTGGATCAACCTCATAGAGCTGTGTGGCGTCAGTATGCTGCCATTGCTCTGGCTGTTCAGAAATGATCTCACTGAGACTCCTTTGCACAACACGGGCAATCAGATTGAGCCCTGGGGGATGAGGCCTACAGAGAAGGCCCGCTTTCCTTGGGGGGCATGAGGCCTTGAGAGAAAGGGTTTGTATTTTAAAATCACTTCTGTCAGCTCTGAGTTCACTAGCTGTGCAAGGCCCTGATCTTAGCTTATTCCACCTCGTGGAAAGGGCTCATCGGGTTTCTGAATAGCCGTTTTTGGCCTCAAAAAATTGCTTTATATGGCTGAACAGAAATGCCGATAGTTTTAATTGAATGCCATCCTCATCCCCCCTAAAACCAAATCAAGTGGGAAACAAGATCCTGTTTTTCATCCTCACTCTGATATACTGAGAGAAGGACTCATGGAGGGGAATTCATATGCACGGGACCAGATTGTGCAACCTCTATTCACCTTGGTGAGCTCTCATTCCACAAGCAGACCCATTGAAGACAAGGTGACTGCCTATACGTGCTCACTGAAGTGTTAAATGGTGCACAGTTGGGCCCTAATAGTGAACAGGATTTTCACTGCAGTCACCACATTAAATACATCTATGCACATAATGGCCCAGATCCAGTCCAAACTCCGTGACAGATGATGCCAGTGTAAATCCTGACAGACGTCCGTCGTGGCAGAAAGCCCGTCAGAGTGCAAACCACAGCAACTCAAAGCAGCCACCATTTCCCTTCTCTTAAAGCTGACCTCCCTGCTGGAAGCTGAAACCTCTCCTTCCCTCTGCTGGGATGAATCCTCATCCTGAGGCAAGGGGAATTACTTGATGCAGGAAAGTGTCTTTTACAAGAATAACGTTAGAGCGGTTACATTTCAGAGCAGGGTGTACACTGGAGTCACTGTTACCAGACACCGTGTATAGTCATTTCCGCTCATGCAAAGTGGGCGTAAAATCCTGCTCTTCTCATCTGGCAGCACGTCACACCCACTTGGTGCAAAAAATACTGGCCAACGGAGATTCAGATCCTGGCCAGGGTCAGCATACATGACAAAATGCAGTAATATAATTAAACGTAAATCTAGCTCCGTATTGAAATTACTCTTTCAGTGCGTGTCACTACATGTAGGGTGGGGCTGTCAAAAGCGTTCAGCTTTGGTGTGACCCAGCTCCCACTGAAGCTATGCCGTGCTGAGCACCCCACACAGGAGCGCCGCCAGCTTTTTTGCCGCCCTAGGTGGCAGAAGGTCCTGCCCCCGAAATACCGCCGACAACCGGGGCGGCCGAAGATCCGGCTGCCGCGGTCGCCGCCCCACAAATGTTAGCGACCTAGGCGACTGCCTAGGTCGCCTAATGGGTTGCACCGGCCCTGACCCCACAGCTCTTTTTGGAGGGTTCTAACTTTCAGGAAGTGTCACTGTTCAAATGATTCTAAATACCTTCCACGTGGATTCCCGTACAAATCGAACCTGTGTCGGACAATCAAAACTTCTAATTTACCCGGGAATAACCTTGGGGCCAAACCTTTCCAAATAGTCCTTGAGGAAATACACGGAAAAAGCAGAGACGACTGCGCATAACGGAAAAAGGCTACGTAGGTCCCTTAGGAAAGTACAATTCGGCCAGCCCTATTTTACTGACAGCCAGTAGAGATAGATGCCATTCCCTGCACACTGGGAATTGGGAGATTCTACCAAGGAATCAAAGAAATCTTCATTGTAACACGGTCCTGCTGAGAGAAATGTCACAAAAACCAAATCTGCAGAACTTTGCAGAAATCCAGTCTTAGGCCTTCCCCCCGACTCAGGGCTGCAGCTACTTTTGCGCCTCTGTTTGCTTTGATTGTTGAAGATATGGAGGAGTCAGCACAACATGCTGAGGGCTAAATACTCCTTTTTGTTATCCTGCTCTGCCCCCTTCATGTACAGAAGCCAGAGAGGCAAGAGAAGAGAGACAAAAGAGGCGATGGGAAATTTGACGTTGCACTTCGTTTTAACAAAGCATCTTTCGCCTGTTATCGAAACCTTTTTAATCCCAAGACATTGGGCTTTATGCAGGGCACTAAGCAGGGGATAAAGAAAATGGAATTTACCCACCTCTCCTTGGGCAGGCAGCTGCTGCTCCACACACCCTATGTGAAGTACCATGGCCACTGGATCTATGAAGTTCTGAATCTTGTGTCCCTGACACAGCATTCGATCCATTCAGCACAGATCTCATTCCTGCAGCATGCAGGGAATACAGAGATGCCCCTAGAGTAAAGCATCCACCACCAATGGTTCTTCTGCATAGTCTCACCACAGGGCAGAGTTCCTTGTGCAAATACCCTCTGCACCTTGGGTGTCCAGTCCTCCAAAGTATAGTTTAAAGCAGAAACCATGAGAGTTTTCTCTTCATAACTATGTTATTGTCCTCAAGATGTTTCAGTTTTTTCAACTACAGTAGAAACCTCAGAGTTACAAACACCAGAGATACAAACTGACCAGTCAACCACACACCTCATTTGAAACCGGAAGTATGCAATCAGGCAGCAGCACCAAAAAAAAAAAAACAAAAAAAATAAAGTCCTTGTGTTAAATGTAAACTACTAAAAATAAAGGAAAAGCAGCATTTTTCTTCTGCATAGTAAAGTTTCACAGCGGTATTAAGTCAATGTTCAGTTGTAAACTTCTGATAGAACAACCACAATGTTTTCTTCAGAGTTACAAACATTTCAGAGTTACAACCAACCTCCATTCCCAAGGTGTTCGTAACTCTGAGGTTCTACTGTACGCTTCTTTTATTTAAACTGATGGAAATTCTAGACAAATTTGTTTAAAAACGCCTGGAGGCTGAGCAAACCAGTGCAGCTCAAATAAGAATTGAACCGAACCTTTGCTCAGCCTCAGAAACAAACCAAACCTTTTCAAAAATTACATTTAATCTTCACAAGTAGCTCTCCAATTCCTGGTTCTGACCAGAAGCAGAGTCTAGAGCAGGGGTAGGTAACCCATGGCACGCATGCCAAAGGTGGCACGCGAGCTGATTTTCAGTGGCACTCACACTGCCCGGGTCCTGGCCAATGGTCCGGGGGGCTCTGCATTTTAATTTAATTTTAAATGAAGCTTCTTAAACATTTTTAAAACCTTATTTACTTTACATACAACAATAGTTTAGTTATATATTATAGACTTGTAGAAAGAGACCTTCTAAAAACGCTAAAATGTATTACTGGCACACGAAACCTTACATTAGAGTGAATAAATAAGACCCGGCACACCACTTCTGAAAGGTTGCCGACCCCTGGTCTAGAGGTTTGGATAGCTCACAAAGAGATCAGATCTGCACTTTAGGATGCTCATACACATTGACCTTTGCGGGTTGCCCATCGCTAATCCTAAAGCAGCACTTAGTGTCAGACATGGCCCTCCCCTCCATGGCTCCAAAGGGCTGCAGGTGCACTGTAATCAATGCAGTTCTACTGCAGAGGAGGGGCAGAACTTGAGAAGCCCCCACGTCCAGTTTGCTGCATGCACACAGCTCCAGTTTGCCGCATGCATGCCGCACACATGCAGAAGGTCTTGCAGGGCGATCCAGAAGGAGTCAGGGATGGTGGGTCTGCTGCTCTATAGATTCACTAACCATCATCCACCAGAGCACAGAGCACAGCATGGGTCAAGTGGGAGCTACAGCTACCGCAGAGCTGCACTATTTGACACAGAGCGACTCTGCTACTTCTTCATGTCAGAAATCAGGGAATTCCATCTCCTCCTGCCCACTCCCACAAAGGCCCTGTGCCAATCCCAGCTACTTGCTATTACAGTAACGTTTCCTGTTGTTATTCGTGCTTGTCTCCTGCCACAAGACCCATACTACAGCTCTCTGGAAACTGTATGAAGTTATTTGCTTAAGAAAACTGACAGTAGCCTGCAGGCTAAATGTTTGATCCACCAGTTTTCTGCCATCTTCAAACCAGACAGGATCTGCAGACCTGCACACCCTCATACTTGTGATCGCAGATCTCCTGGAAGGGTGGGGCCTGGACAGAACTGACACTGTAGGCAAAACAAATAAGTATAGCCGGACTTCCAGTAAACTGTGCACTGGTGGAGCTGGGAAACAGCTGATGTTACATAGTCGCCAAGGCCGAAATCCAGACATCTTTACTTTCATCGAAGGCACTGAGAGGCACTGAGCAATCTCAGTTCTTACTGAAGCCAACTGGTGTTGCAGGTGCTAAGGATTTAGTCCTTTTTCAGTAGTTCTCCCTACTTTCTGTCCCCCTCCATGGACCTGCAAATGAAACATACTTATTCTATCTTTGGTCGAATGGTGGAACAAGTCTGGGTCTTGTTGAAGTCAATGGAAGTTTGGGGATTGCTTTCAGAGGAGCAGCATCAGGCAGAATCAGACTTTTAGTGAGCATAAGCTGCCACTCAGCTGAAAATATTCTTTATTGTACTCAACAGTTTCAGAACAAAGAACGTTCTGCTGTCATCCACACTGTCGTAGATCGGGAGTAACTCCATTGATAAATCAGTGCCATTATTCCAGATTTACACCAGTGTAACAGAGAGCAGGACTAGACCCAAAGCATGTGAACTAATGGAACAGAATGGACAAAACCACCGAGGAGATGAGTGACAGGTAGCAGTCCTCAGCGAAGGGAAAACACGTCAGTGTTTGGCTGTTAAACTGTGGCAGGTCAAAGCCTAGCTTGCAAGGCATAGTCAAAAATCTGGCATGTCCCATGGGTTTTGCTTCTTTGAGGGGCATGTTGCTTACTGCACCATGAGATGCTATGTCCCTGTTTGCATAGTGTGCATTGACCAAAGAGAGGACATTGCTGGGCCATCTGTATTTTGTAATGAATAACATATTGAAGATTGCAATGTTGTTGTAGCCGTATTGGTGCCAGGATGTGAGCGAGACAAGGGTGGGTGAGGTAATAGCTCTTATTGGAGCAACTTCTGTTGGTGAGAGAGACAAATTTTCAAGCTCCACAGAGCTCTTCTTCAGATCAGACCTCTGGAGCTCAAAAGTGTGTCCAATAAAAGATATTACCTCACCCCCTTGTCTCTAACATGGGGAAGAGTCAATTAACACTGGTAGGTTATACTTTGGGGAACTGAGGTTTTGACTCAGCAGGATTCTTCCATTTCAGCTAAAAATTATGGGCGAAATTCTACTCCGCCTGCTACACCTAGGCAGCCTCATCAGACCAACATTAATTTCACTCACACATGAGTGAGTAACTGAGAATAACTTCATTGACTATGATTTATAGCAATGTCACCCACTGCAGAATCTGACCCTTAAGTAGGATCCGATCTATGGGCAACTGTATAGGCAAAACACTGTATTTAGTAGAAATGTGAACCTAGAAATGCAAAAGGAAAAACACAGATTTACAGAAATCAAAGGACAGGATCTGACAGATGGATATGTCAGAATATAATTGATCAGGAATAACTCTCCTTATCAGGATACCTCAGAAGTTTTGCTGCCTTTTTCATGTGTTGGAATCCATTGAATTTTTGCATTTATTGTTGTTAGTAATTTATATTATGGTAGAAGGGAAAGACCCCCCACCAGAATCAGGGCCAAGTAGTGCTAGGCACTGTATCCACACAGCTGAGGAAACACTCCCGCCCCTGCAGAGTTTATCATCTAATGTAGAAGCCTGGCTCTCCAAACAGGGCAGAATCTGGTGCAGCAAGTTTTACGGATTCTTTTGTACGTTATTGGACATCGTCTCAAAGAACTTATTGTAACAGGGCCAAATCCTGAAGTTCTTTCTCAGTCTTTGCTCATATAATCTCTTATTGAAGTCAATGGGAGTTTGTCGAATTAGTAAAATCTAAGGCTGAAATTTTCAGGCCTGAAGTTATACACCTAACTCCGTATGTGGGTATCTAAATAAGTGACCTGATTTTCAGAGATGCTGAGCACCCACAGCTCTGGACTGGGCCACAGAAGAGCACCAACTTGTTGTTCTATAGATATCAGTCTTTCCCTCAGCCTCTCCAGGGAAAACTAAACCTGATTCAGGCCTCTAGAGACACAGAGAAAAAATATATAACTCAAGAATTTACTCTAGGCAAGATTTAAATGCCCTGGATTGGGCTGGTGGATTTATAACAAAAATTTGACAAGAGAGACACCAGCTGCTTTACTTAGCTGGCATAATTCAGGGGAAAAAAACTCTTTCCTTTTGCAGTGAATATGGTCATTAAAGTTTAGCATTCAGACCTCCCTTTTTAATATTTCAGTATTTTTTACCAGGAAATGTGTGTATAATTGATAATTGACCTGCTTAAAAAGTCCTTGAAGATCAGAAAAGTCAGATTTTTTTCTGATGCACCTAAAAACAACTGGAAGGAAAGATCCTCATGTGGGATTTTGCTGTAAGATGAGATGGAAGATAAGGTAAACAGAACAAGTCAGGTTCTATTTCCAGTTACTGCGGTGTAAATCTGGAATAACTATTGAAATCACTGGAGCAGCTGAATTTGACCCAATACATTTTTAAAGTTTAGGTATAGTGTCTCATGCAACAGCTACAATCAGTATCTATCAGACCATAAGGTCGGTTGTTTTGGTGTCTATAGAATATGCTAATCAGCATGACAATAGTATGTGTCATTTCTGTACCACCTTCTAGCTGAGCATTTCAAAGATTTTTGCCAACATTAAGTGCTTCATCTTGTGATATTTTAGCAGGCAGAACTCCCACTGACCTCAGGGTTTGCCTGTTTAAGGACTGCAGGATTTGACGATAACTAATTAAGTCTCACAACACCCCTGAAAGTAATGTAAGTGACAGATTAAGCTCCTTCACTGAAATGCAGCTGTCCCTGGGGTGGAATGCAGCAGCTATGTAACAGCTCACTGTAACACTACAACACAGTTTAGAATAGCAAGTAAAGAAAAATATTGTGCCTATAGAGGGAAAGTAGGCAAACAGAATGTCATTATCTGAACTGGAATTTGAAAGGGACACCAGGGTTTTTACCTCGATCTTTACAGAAATTGCTGCAGGATCTTTAATGGCCACATGTGGTCAAGACCTTGGTTTGAAGTCTCATCTGACTGTTAAATGCTCTGGGCCACATGAATCACCAGGTTTAACTCCACGAAAGCCAAGGGGTTCAGGCTGGTTGGTGAGTGGGGCACGATAGAGTGGGATTTAGGGGTACAGCCATGAAGGTGACATCTAACCTCACTCAGCCCTGCAAATCTATTGTAAGTTAATGCTTACGTGGCTCCCCGGGGAAGAAGGTCTGCAGAGCCAGATCCTTATCTCCATTGAAGTTAATGGCCCTGAACCAGCGAATACCAGCTGAAGATACAGGACGTGATACATGCAGAAATCACGGCAGTACAACAGAGACTGCAGTAATATCAGCTTAACAATGATTATTTTTTCTCAAATATTTTGGATCAAAAATCCTAACCGAAACCTTGATGCCAGGCACTGAATTATGTAATGTCCTTTCTACTCCCTTCACATCTCCATTCGAGCCACATTTATGAATGAAAATAAATATAAAACCACTAATTTAAGTATTAAAATTTGTATTAACAACATAACCAATAGTGAATCCCTTCCAAGATGGTTTTTATCATTGTACACTGGCTCTCAGACCCTCAGCAATTGCCTCAGGCCCCTATAACACCCTAAGTAGCCGTTACGTAATAATGTTCCTCTCTGTTTAATTATTACCTAGCTTGATGCAATGTAATACTTTAACAGTGTTTGAATATGAAATAGTCTTTAACGAAACCCAAATAACATCTCTCCTACTTACTAGGCCAAATGCTGCACATGACGATGGAATGATGAGACAAAATGTTTGTCAGATCATTCTGTAATAGCAAGTTCTTTGACAAGACAGCAGAAGCCATAGATAAACATTTGATTATTATCTCTTTTGAAACAGGTGAAATCACTTCATGGGGGTTGTTCTTATTTCCAAAAGGAACAATACCCAGATCTATTCTTTCCTCTCTTCTAAATATGCATCATTACAGGGCACTTTTTAACTCTATGACTAATGAATGGCAATATTTAGCACAAGACATTTGTCTAATAGACTGATTCCTATTGAAATCCATCAGACATCTTTAGGTTTCCTCCAATATATGGTTCCCAGTCACCACAGAACTAAAGCTAGACATATCCTTTCCAAAATACAACTTCAAAGAGATGATTGATATATTATTTTAAACATGGTAAAACAATAATTAGCTTTGACAATATCCTACATTGAGACTCATTCACTCTCTGTCCAGACATTTCCTTTTTAAAATAACAATACAGTACAATCCTATGCTCCTACTTACTGTGGCTTCTTAAATCTCTCTAATTACAGCGGAATAAAATAGGCACCATAGGAAGTGAGACATTTCCAATCCTTAAGTCCTATATGATTTTAAGGGATAAAACCAATGGGGTTCTGTAGAAGTTAAATAAATCTGTATAGAAATTATTCTAAGCATACTATAGAATTGAACAGAGAATTATGTCCTTCCAGCACAATTTGGAAACCACCCAATGTAATTTAATAGATAAGTATATCTTCACTGCAGAATTCTATAGCTTGATTAAAAAATACCTCAGAATGATTATAATTCTCTATTGAATTCTCTAGGATGTTTCCCCAGGAGAAGACAAAAGTCACTGTTTTAATTCGTACCAACGACAGCTGTATGGGTTTATTGTTTAGGACTCAATCCTTCAAGCACCTCCTGACAGATATAGAGTAGCCTCAACTCCAGGTGTCTTCAGTGGAAGCTGAGGATAATAGCATCTCTCAGGAGGCATTCACACCTTACAGGATTGGGCTCTTGGATAACTTAAGATCAATTTCTTTCCTAAATCAGTAGTCATTACAACAGTGTATAATAGACATTTTCAAAATGGCATCTAAAACAGCCATCACCTTCAAGACTACAGTCAGTGGAATGAATTTTCAATGCATTTCAGGTATCCCTGACAAGACAGACTAGACTATGAGAATACTAAATCGCATTTTTGCAATGCATTGCCACCAGTTATACAAATGGAACTAGGTTTGAATTGTGTATCAGAACATGGCAAGAGAATACTGTACCCCTAGAAAATGGTTGCCAGTCGGAGAAAGGCCTCAGACAGGACTGCCAACCCTCCAGGATTGTCCTGGAGTCTCCAGGAATTAAAGATCAATCTTTAATTAAAGATTATGTCATGTGATGAAACCTCCAGGAATATGGCCAACCAGAATTGGCAACCCCAGCTTCAGAGTAAAGAAGCATAAAGTGTTTTTGGGAGGCTGGAGTTTAAGTTGCATCTTGTGGGAACATTCAGAAATTTGTGTTTGGTGAAAACGTTATGATTCAGATCCTCAACGGGGGTAAATTAGCATAGCTCCATTGACTTCCATGGAGCTGTACTGATCCTGCCCAGGATCTGGCCCTATGCATATGATCAAAACATTTGGTGTATAAGAAAAGACAAATATTGCAAGACTATTGAAAAGCTTGAAAAAAACAACTTCACACTTACAAGGCGCAAAGGAATCAAACATGCAGCTAATGTAATATGATAGCTGACTGATCTTTTCAGTCTTTCACAAAGGTAAATGTAGCCATGGAAAATGCTACATATCTGGCTTACTTGGCAGCCTAAAGAAAAAGATAGAATCACATTTTGTCAGGAAGTGTGAAAGGGGCTTGTTGTGCAGTGATCCACCCACTTGTTACAATATATGCTGTGTTGATGTGGATTTCTGTTTATAGAATCTTATCCATACTTTTTCCTCACATGAGAAAGCCCCCTTCTGTGCCTCGTCTGAAGGGCTAAATTCCCCTTTCAGTACCACCAGTGCAATGCCACTAAAATAAACAGGCCTGATTCTTCTCTCACTTCACTGTAAATCAGGAATGATTGCACTGAAGTTAATCAGTGAAATCCTGGCCCCAACAACTGTAGTAGGACCAACATTTCACCCAGTGGAGTTATGCCAGTATGAAACCTGTTTGAGGGAGAAGAATCAGGCCATATGAGCCAACTCTGATCTCCTTTACACATGGACAAGTCATAGTAAATCCTCCGTAAAGTGAAGTTAATCTGGATTTGCACTGGAATGAATGAAACCAGAAACTGGCCCAGTGTGGTTGCTGCAGGGTCACACTGATATGTCGGAGAGAAGAGCTTAGCTTCACATATGGACTTCTCCAACTTCAGTGTCATTACAATCTACTGTTCTCAATGTTTTCGTACTGCCAACAGCTTTATTTTATTTCTGATGATCTACATAAATCATGGCCTCAAAATGCAACTAAGACTAGAGAGCAAGAAAACACACCTGGCTTGTTAGAGTGAACCCACATCATGTGCCAATCAGAGCACAATCCTCTACTCAATGAATTTAGCTTTCTCTGCTCAGGGAGTGACTGCAAATAGGTTGGGATTTCCTCCAGTTGATTTCTTATCAACTAATGTATTCACTCTCTGGATTAATCACAAGCAAGCAGCTCCCTCACTGCAAGTATTGGATTCTCGATATCTGAGTGCCGTTCACTTTGATTGATCACGTAAGTCACGTAGTAGTGTTTCTGTTTCCTAATGGGACGAGTGTAACTCTTACACGCTTAAGCAGGAGAAGAGCTTGATGGACATACTGTGGCTTTTACTTTCCCAAGAAGAGGCAGCAGTTTAGGGAGAAATTGCAGATAAGCAGGATAGGGGAATTTTAAACTTTTTTCCTTTCTGGGCCACACAAGCCTTGCCCAAGGCATCTTTCCTAAAAAAAACCTCAGGCTACTGTGAGATTTACTGGCTGGGTGCGGAACTGAGATATAATTTTCTCTTGTCCTAGTTACACAAAGCACGCCTGCTTCCCCTATAAATCAGGAGTTATTCCATACACTTCAATGGCATTTCACTGTGTGAGAAGAGAACCAGGCCCTGTAACTCCACATGAATGCAGAGTCCCAGCTGTGAAAGATGCAGACAGACCTTTGAATGACTTGTCCAATTGTCTCTGTTTCAGGGAACCAGCCTGGGGTTTTGGGACCCTTATCCTTGCTGTGTCAAGCAAATCAAATACACCCCCGTACTGGTTCTCCAAATTCACTTTTTGTGAGCATTTCTGTGATTAAAATGTGATCACTGAAGTGTTCGTAGAAAGTGAATGCAGAAGGTGTGTGAGCGCAACTGAAACAAATTCATTCTGAGTTCTGAGTTCCTCTGCCCAGGAAATGTTTTGTGGTGTTCCCTAGGCTCTGATTCGAACACTGAACAATAAAAGAGAGCCCTGCTTTGCCAGGCTTTTCAAGGTGAGCGTTTTCTCTCCAGTGTAACCACTGCTTGAAACTTTAGGAAGCTGATTCTTCCCTCTGTTACAGCAGGTTTATGCTGGTCAGACTCTGTTGGCTGCTGTGGAGTAACGCTGGCATAGGACTGGTGTTGCAGAGTGAAGAACCAGTCCTTCTGGTAACAAAACTGCAACTCCGGTGTACACAGACTTTGATTTTGCCAAGCTTGGGCCCAATCACATGAGGCAAACGAAGGGAAGTTTTCAAACAAGCACCTTTGTGCTTTCTCCCACACTGCCTCTCATGCTTTGGAGGTGCTCTCCAGAAACACCCATAATGCCACTTCATTGGTCTCCTTCAGACCTCTCCTTAGAACGCTCCTTTGCTGTGATGCCTACAGAAAAACCTGAGAACTGCTAGGCCGCGGGATGCTGAGGCTGTTCCCTGGCATTCTGATTCATATTTTTTTTTAAGGCTTAAAGTCCAGAAAGGACCATCATGATAACCTAGTTGGACATCCTACACATTGCAGGCCATAGAACTATGCACACCCACTCCTGTACTAGACCCATAACCTCTGGCTGAGTTACAGAAGTCGTCAAATCTTGATTTAAAGAATATTGTCTCATTGTTTCCTTGTAATCCCCCATCAATCTGTCTGTATCCATCTGTTGTCTCTTGGCTTATTCTTAGATTGTAATCCCTTTGGGGCAGGGACTATCTTTTGGTTTTGTGTTCGTACAGTGCTGAGCACTGTGACTGGAGCTCTTAGGTACTACAATAGCAATAAGGAGAGAAATTACTGAATGCTTTCCTTCAATGTGCTAGGAATCTTTAACTCCTACTGACTGCTCATGGTCAAGCCCTTTTATTTTTAAACCCCTATATCCATAAATGAGAGTATTTAGTACATTGTGAGTGCCCCAACTTCATGATGAATCCAGGTTTATGGCATGAGGCTTCCCAAATAGCCTGGCAAATGTAAAGGGACACTGCCTGGTAGCTCTGGGTCAAAATTTAAGTTTGTTTATTTAACAAACAATTGATCATAGAATCATAGGGTTAGAAGGGACCACAAGGGTCATCTTGTCTAACCCCCTGCCAAGATGCAGGATTTGTTGTGTTCAAACCATCCAAGACAGTTGGTAACAAATTTTTTCATGACTTTATAAAATTTTGATGGCAAATATTTTTTGGTTTGGATTTAAATATCTCCCTGCAGCCCAGACACTACAGCATCAGGCCAGCGCATGAGAACCAGGGAGGGAAACTAACTATAAGTAGGGCTCTGTGTTTGTCACAGAAGTCACAGACTCGGTGACTTTCCACAACCTCTGTGACTTCTGCAGCGGCCGGTGTAGCTGACTCCAGGACTGCCCAAGCAGCTGGCCCTGGGGACAGCCACACCAACTGGTGCTGGAGCAGCTCTGCAGCCAGCCGCTTGGGTGGCCCCACAGCCAGCCACACCAGCCACTTTTCAGGTAGCCCAGGGCAGCTGGCCCCAGGTACCGCCCGAGCAGTGGCTGGTGCAGCTGGCCCCAGGAAACACTTAAGCAGAGGTCCTGGGGGCACCCAGAGCAGCCACTGCTTGGTGGCCCCCAGCAGCGGTCCCGGGGTGGCTGGAGCAGCCACTGTTGGCAGTCCCTGGCAGCTGGGGCCACTGGCCTCTGGAGCACATCCCCGGCCCCAGCAGAGGCCCCCCCCAGATGCACCCCCTAGCAGCAGCCCTCCCTCAGACACCCTCCAGCAGCATTCCTCTGGGGCACCCCCCCAGCAGTGACACCCCCTCACCCCCACTCCCCAAGATTTAGTCAGGGATATTTATCGTGAAAGTCATGGACAGGTCACAGACCATGAATTTTTGTTTATTGCTCGTGACCTGTCCATAACTTTTCCGATAAATATCCCTGACTAAATCGTAGCCTTAACTATAAGCAAAACTATTTTCTACAATAAATGTAGTATTTTTTACAAGATAGAAAAGTAAACTAATGGGATAGATAGTGACAAATAAATTAGATTTTAACATTCTTACAGTTTTTATTGTCTGAGATGTTATTGGTAACACAGGCCAGGACATTTGTGTTTAAAATATTACAGTATATGATTTTAAACCTAACCTAAATAAAAGGAAATACATATTTCCAGAAATTAAGAAGGACATATTTTCATATACGCTGTGGGCACAAAATTATACTTGTTTCAATTATTATTTATTTAGCCCTGACCACGTGCTTGGGCCTTTATGTAGGCACAAAGTAAAGAGAGTCCCTGACCCAAAGAGCTTAGATGTAAAGACAAACACTAAGACATGAAATCCAGAGGGAATAACTTGGAGATTCATTAGTAAAAACATTTAAAAAAATAAAATGTATTATCAATTTACTGCCAGTAGAAATCACATAAGAATCAATTGTTCAGGAGGAACTTGAATGAGCTATTATTTTGTATTCTTTTATTGTTCCTCTGTTCATTTTACAAGGAAAATACAAAACCAATAAAAAAAAAAGAGACTGGGTAGCTGCTTAAAATGGTACAAAAGAAGTATGGTCCCATGCTTAGGGTGCTCAGCTGAGTCTTGTGAGATGGGGATTCAATTCCTGCTTTGGCCACAGATTTGCTGTGTGGCTTTGGACTAGATTCACAAAATGCCTTAGGTGCCTAAATCCCAGAATCAGGCCTCATGGGATTCATAGGGCCCCTGCTCAGCTGCCCCTGAACTCTGTAGGTGCCTAAAATTGCTCGGCACCTAAAAGTTCCCTAGAGGCCCATGCTGCTGCCTTTGGGCACGTGCACTGCCGCCCCCTGCCAGGCATATGGACACCTAACCCCAAAGCGAGTCACGATCTGGGGAAAGATAGGTTCTCCTCCATCTAAGTCATCAGTGGGGCCTGATCCGGTAAGCGTGCTCTAAGCTCACCTACCAGCTCGGTCCCCTACAGGTGAGGTTATACACAATGAGAGAGGAAGATGAAGACCTCCCTCATAACTTTTAGCCTTGGGGCTGACCTTGGGTCCTCCACCTCTCAGGAGTGCCCTAACCACTGGGCCATAGCTGCCGACTTTGTGGGTTCTCCAGGGCTGGAGCACCCATGGAAAAAAAATAGTGGGTGCTCAGCTCCCACCGCCAGCCCTGCCAATCAGCTCCTCCCTCTTCCCCCCAGCACCTCCGGCCCGCCGGTGATCAGCTGTTCAGCAGCATGGGAGGTGCTGGGGAGGTGGTGGTGGAGGAGTGGGGACAGGGCACACTCCGGGGAGGGAACAGAATGGGACGGAAAGAGGAAGGGTGGGGACTCGGGGGAAGGGGTGGAGTGGGGGCAGGGCCTGGGGTGGAGCATGGATGGAGCACCCCCCGGCAAATCACAAAGTCAGTGCCTCTCCACTGGGCTATGGGGATATTCTGATGTGGGGCTCCCTCAGTCTCTCCAGTTGAAGCTGTTCCACTCTGGATAAATAATTAAGAACTTCATTAAAGCAGGGGGACTGGATCCAGGGTCTCCCACGCCTCAGGTGAGGGCTCTAACTTCTAGGCTACAGAGTCAATCTCATGCATGCGCTATCTGGCCCAATAATTTGTCTGTTATTCATCCACAGTCAAACAGCAGGAGACAGACCTCAGAGCAGACTATCCCACAGCCCAGTGGTTAGACGAAATCCCTGCTCCCCCTGGTGGAGGGAGGACTTGAACTGGGAGGTCTCCCACATCCCAGCTGATGCCCTAATCAATGAGCCAAAAGTTATGGGAGGGAGGCATGGTCCTGTGCCGCTGGTCTTCTTGATAAATCGGCATAGATGCCTAACACCAAAAGAGGGTTTGCTGCTCAGAAATCCAAGCAGAGGGAGGTTCCTATCTCTGAGAGGGAGTGGGGTTTGGCATCTCCCATTGTCTAGCTTAGGCCAGGAACCTCCTAGCATGCTGGCTTTTGTCAATCTCATTCTGAGGCAGCCGTCTCTCCCCTTTCGCTATATAGGGAGCCTAGACACCAAACTCAGGCTGTGTGAATCGCAATGATTGCTGAGGCATCTAAACGCTGGTGTGGTGACACTGCCTAGGTTTCTTTGTGAATCTAGCCCTTAGTCTCTCTGTGTCTCAGTTTCTTATCTGAAAAATGGGGATAACACGTCACTACCTCACAGGGCTGCTGTGAAGATAACAAGACTGAGATGCTCAGTGACTATGGTAATGGGACTATACCTTAGACCGCTATCCCCGACCGTCATTATTACAAAGCAATGCAAACATACACGTCTATTGCTTTATGGTTTGGGTTTCTTTGCTCATTTTCTTAATGTTGACGCAAGCAGTGTCACATGCCAACTGTGAGATCTGTGCATATGAGTTATAAATGCAAGCTAAAATATGTGTTTAGTGAGGACATCACCTGAGGGCCATTAATTCATCCAGGTAGTATCAGATTTTAAAGAATTTTCCTCATTTCTCACCCACGTAAAGTTATTTTCTCCATCAGAGTTGTGTTTGACAGTTCTTTCAACCTTTCTAAATGGAGGTGAGCAAGATTTCTATAGGGGATTTGATGCTGCAGTATTTTACATATGATAGACTAAGGAAGTGTAACTGGACTGATTTCCGATGGCACAGATCATCTCATAGTAGAGGGCTCTGGAAAGGGAATTGTCCATGAGGATCCTCTCATGAAGATCGCCCACATCATCCCATTGAGGGATGGAGTTTGCCCTCCCTGAAAAAGGCCATTGGGTTCATTCCCAAATCTGGCAGACTCTGAAGGAACCAAAGGAAGCCAAAACCACCTGTGCAAAGGCCCTGAGTGTCCACATCAGCTCTGGTACAAACAGTCTCCTATGGGATCTTAGTATGCAGGGGCATTTCTTGGAAAGATAGTACAGCCTGGCCCTCCATCACTCCCTGGTCTGCTCACTCCTTCCCCCTGGCCTGTTGATTCTATACTCTTCCCAAGCATAGAGTGGGAATGTGTGGACAGGGATCCATGGTTGCTGGGGAGAGACAGTATCACAGAGGCAGCCGAGCCCTCCTTCCACATGAAAGGGGGCAAATCTACATGCAGATCTAGGGGCTGTGATCTGGTTCAATGTTATTTATTACTGGAACATATGTCAGCTCCATGCAATAAGATGGTGCCTCACCCGGGGGCTAGGAAGCTTTTGATTAAAAGCTATTTAAAAGCAGACCAATGATAAGAATACTTCACTACCATATACGGGGCCTTTGACATCAGTGGGACTCTTTGCCTGAGTGATGGAGTAGGGCTGGTCAAAAAAATGGGAATTCTCTTCTGTGAAAAATGTTGAATGAGTCCACACAACTTCCTCCTTCTCCAGATCTGCGGTCCTCCACACAGCCCCCCTCCACCCCCCAGCCCACTGAGCCCAGAATCCTGAACACAGAGCAGATGGGTGCTGTGGCTGCAGTATATGCACTAAGCACTCACCCGAGGGGAGCAGTTTAATAGTTGGAAATGAACATTGCATGAGCGGGATTGAAAATCAATATGTATATCGGCAATAAAATAATACAATTAATCTAGTGAAGCGTTGTTTGTCAATGCTGAATATAATCAATCTAATGTGTACAGACAACAGGACAAGGTCTATTCTCAATTAAGCCTGGGGAAGCACAAGGAGTTACAGGTATAGCTAAAGGCAAGATTTGGCCCAATGTCTATAGAGGATGACAAAAGCTGAGGGAATTCCAAAGGAAGGAAAATAATAACAGGCCAAATACCACTGGTTTTGTCATGCAAAACTCCCATTGACATTAATGGGGGGCCAAATTCATCTCCCTTTGAAATCTGAGACGCCCCACTGAAGTCAATGCCGTTGCAGCTGAACGTGTCCGTGGGATTTTTTGCATGTGCTGGAATTGCAGGATTTGATCCAAGATTGCTAATCTAATAACAAAATGCATAGCACTTTCCAGCCAAAGATCACAAAGCACTAGAGACATTTTACAAGCTCTCTACAAGGATACATCTATCCATTCATAAAATACAGCCACCTCTAAGGCAGCCTCTTTTACAGTGCACACCAACACTACAGAATAGCTAAGGGCAGTTTGTGGAGAATAATACTATCCAATGAAGTCTGCCCAGCAAGGGCAGTTTCGGTAGGCAGAATGTAACCGGACAGAGCAGTTTCAAGTGGGATCTTTAATCACCAGGTTTGATGTCATCTAAAAATAGCATCTCTTGCAGCACAGTGCCCCCCTATGCAGTGCTGGATTGGATTCAGAGGGAAGCATGCCCAGGTCTGGGGTTGATGCTTATACAGCAGTGCATTCTGGGACCCGCTGCAGTACGAATGGATTTATGGGATTTAGGGGTGGGGTTGAGGGTTACAGTACAGAGCATCCCCCAGAGCTCAGGGCTGGAGGATGCCTTGTAACATAGTGCATGGGGCAATGCATCCCAGAGCTTTGAGGCTGGCAAGCAGTGTGACCTTGAGCAGCCCTTAGTTACCCTTCTGCAAACAGGGATAATAATACTTCTCTACCTTGCAGGGGTGTGGTGAGGATATTTACATTAACCATTGTGAGGCACTCAGTTACTACAGTAATGGGGCCATATAAGAACCTAAGATAGATACATAGATAGGCAGACTGATTTGTGGGCAGTGGGCTTGGGCTTATGTGGTCCCACGTGCATCTCTGGAGCTATTTGGGGAATGCCTTGGGGCTCAGAGTTGTGTGGAAGGCTGATGGAGCCATGAATTCCTAGGGTGCTCAGCTAAGGGGCAATGTATAGCTGGGCTTAGAGCTAGAAATGGTGGATTGATTTAAATCACAGATTTTAATTCTGATTTAAATCAGCTAGCTGGGAACCTTAATTTAAATCATTGATTTTAGTCGTGTTTTCCATTTGTACTAGTTATTTTGCTAAAGAATGATTGCTTTTAGTTGGTTGGTAATCATTAAAACTTGTTGATTTGCAACTAAATAGGCCTCTAAACTAAATTTGGTACTTTTTTGCTAACCAGGAAGATATGCTATATCTATACATATTTATTTAAGAGATTATGTGGCTTAATATACATTTATTCAGATTCTTAATGTTTACATTTTTTATTATTTTAAAACATTTCTTATTTACTAGATGATCATTAATTTGTTACTTGCAATTTGTATCAGGCTCTGGTTGGGTGCCAATTCAAATTAAATTAAAGTACACAAAACCATCATTTTAATTGTTTTAATTTTTAAATAGAACTACCTTAGATGTGCTGAAAACATAAGGAAAAAATAAGTTTAGCAAAAAGTTTATCAAAACATGTTTTGCAATTAAAAATAACTGATTTATTAAACAAAGGAAGTGTCTGTCATTAGGGAATTGAAGGGATTGTTTCTGGTCATCATGTCCTTCAAGATTTTAGAATTAGTAGATCTGGTCCTCTCACACCAAATTTTTATTATTCATAGTTTGGAAGAGGAAAACAAGCTTTCCTGCTTTTTCAACTCCTAATTGATTTTTTAAGTGTGAATGAATTAGTTATTGAACTGATCTAGCTGCATAAACTGAAGTTAAGAAAATATTCTCTCTGCACCTGCAGAAGAGGCTACCGCTGCGAAAAGCTAGTTTAGCACATCAACCGACTGTGGTTCCAGGTGCCTAGTCAGTGACTTCCACCAGTTGAGGGATTAGACTTTCTTTAAAACTTGACAGCAAACAAATACTGCTTAATATCACGTTTTGTATTTAACGGAGAAAATTTGAGTAGATTATAATGAGTTTAGGCCTTGTCATAGGTTGTCAAGTTCAAATTTAATTTTAAAAAAATCCATTAAAAATATCACCCCTTGTTATCCATCCTGGCTGGAAAGGGGAGGGGAAGTTATGAGGCACTGCGCCCCCTGTTGGGAGGGGAGGGGAGTTGCTTGTGCGGCTGTGCCAGACAGAGGGGATGGAGTGAGAGCAGCAGGAGGGGAAGGCATGTTACAGCCCCAACCCCTAATGCTGAACTCCAGCCACCCAGGACTGCCCAGAAAGGGGGGGCAAGTGGGGCAATTTGCCCCAGGCCCCACAGGGGCCCCTATGAGAATATAGTATTCTACAGTATTGCAACTTTTTTTTTATGTAAGGTGCCTTCGAAATTGCTTTTCCCCAGGCCCCCTGAATCCTCTGGGTGGCCCTGCAGCCACCTGCGGGGTAATAGCACAGAAAGGTTTGGAGCCCCTGGTTGACTACTGGCTAAGCCCAAAGGGAAGAGATCTCCTCCTGCCCCCCTCAGTCACCAACTCCACTGTCTTGGCTTCCCTGGGCCTCTGCCTCTACCCCACCCAGGGGAGGACTTAGCAGCCACCGCCCCCATTTACAGGGGCGGAGGAAACTCTTTTGCTCCAGGGATGGGTGTGTGTTGGGGGAGGGGGGTTGACGGCGACCCAGACTGATCCCCCCCCCCCGCCCTTGGCACCCGCAGTGGAGTGAGGAAGTGCAGCCCCGCCCTCCCCCCACCAATCGGGGAGATGGCACCCGAGTTTTGTATCCCAGAGACCCAATGGGAATCGGGGGTGACTGTGCAAAGACTAGGGCTAAGCCCCAGCCACACTGCAGGATTGCTCCGGTCCTAGCCCGTGCAGGCTGTTATTATTTGCATGCATGTGTCAGGAGCTGGGCCTCCTCTGGCAGGAGACTATTTCCAGCCCCAGGTATTTACTTCTGTGTTTTGATCTGTCAGTTACACCGAGCGTGTAGCCGGCGCCTGTTTGCACTGGCTGGAGAAGAAAGAATCACCTGTGGCGCGCGCGCTTGCCTGTCTCACTGCTTTCGTTTGGTTTTTATTGTTATTTGCTTGTTTCCCGCCCCATTGCTTTGCTTTATAAACAGCCTTAGGAAGCCAGGCTGGTGGCTGGGAAGTTGCTGGGGTGGAGCTGCTGAAGTGAGATCTACAGGCAACTTTTTAGGAGCCATCTACTTGGTCGTGTGAGAGCTGTGTGTGTCGGGGGAGGACGGGATACCCTGCTGCTCGGTGGCTTTTGGTGCCAGGGGTGTTGACCTGCTGCTAGTAAGCTGTTAGGTCACCTTTCCCACAAGTTGTTTACAAGACCTGAAAGTAGCGGTGGAGAACACAGGTGGGGAAACTCCTGTCCCACTGCATCAACACTACCATGCTTTCCCCCCGCCCCCCTTTGCCTTTTAAAGACTGTAAACCAACCACCAAGAATTAGTCCTAAATTCTTCCAGTGGAAATAATCTCTGTTTAGATAGTTCCCCTTTCCCAAACATTAAATCAAATTATAGAGATTCATTTTAGAGACAGTTGTTATGCACTAAATTCCTTCTCCCTCCACCAATTAAAAATCAAAAAGAAACCCTCCCTCTCTAAACTGTGTAGAAACAAACATAGCACTAAGAATGAAACAGAAATAACCGGGACAAGTAACTTAAATTATAAGAACATAAGAGAGGCCATACTGGGTCAGACCACAGGTCCATCTAGCCCAGTATTCCGTCTTCGGACAGTGGCCAATGCCAGGTGCCCCAGAGGGAATGAACAGAACAGGTAATCATCAAGTGATCCATCCCCTGTTGTCCACTCCCAGTTTTTGGCAGAGGCTAGGGACACCATTCCTGCCCATCCTGGCTAATAGCCATTGATGGACCTATCCACCATGAATCGATCTAGTTCTTTTTTGAACCCTGTTATAGTTTTGGCCTTCACAACAGTCTCTGGCAAGGAGTTCCACAGGTTGACTGTGCCCTGTGTGAAGAAATACTTCCTTTTGTTTGTTTTAAACCTTCTGCCTATTGATTTCTTTTGGTGACCCCTAGTTTTTGTTTTATGAGACATTGGTAAAGGACACCAGTTTTATAACTATTACAAATCCACTCTGCAGCCAAAGGTGCGCTGAGTCCATTTTTTTTTTTCAAACCTGGGACGGTCCTTTGCATTATAACAGGCACAATCACAAAACCACCGCACTTGGATCCCTCTAGACTGCAATGACCTACCTGATCGCAGTGTTAAGTGATCAGAATGTGAGAGCATCTATCCGCCCCCGCAGATCTCCCAGCACAAGCAGCCTCCCGCCGGCGCACACTCCGCACGCAGAGTGAAAACCGCGCTGCGTGGTTGCTGTTGCTACGTGAGAGTAACAAAAAGTGCAATGTTCTGCTGCGCGGATTTGGGGTCATCCCCAGATAACAGACAGGAGCGGCCGCGGGGGGGGGGCAAGGTGGGGCTCAGCCCCGCCTCAGGGGTCAGAGCCTGCTGGTGCCCTGCACCTGTCTGTTAAAGAACCACCACCACGCGGCAGCGTGGGGCTTCTCGAGTGGGATCTGCCTCTGTGCTAGGGGCCCCACTTACCTCGTCTGGCCCGGGGCCGCCGGCGCTGGGGCGAGGTGGCGGCGGCGGCTACTCACTGAGCAACTCGCTTTCGCCCTGCTGACCTTGTGCCAGCTTTGTGGCGCTGAGCCGCAAAGGGCGCGGGGAGTATCTCTGCTGCTGATCAGCCGGGGCCCTGCACGGGTCAGTAAGTGGGAAGTGAGCCCCAGGGCCGGGGCAGCCAGCCGGCTCTGTGCAGACAGCACGGAGCTCCCCGCCCCGGGGCCCGGGCACATGGCAGGCATAGCTAAGTTGCGATCTAAGGAAACACGCGCCCGCCAGCCCCTCTGACACGGGGTGTGTGAGAGACACCGTGCAGGTGTGTGAGTCAGAGCAGACACTGTGTGTGTGTGTGTTGTTATACCTTGCGCTGCGTGTGAGAGCAAGACAAACTCTGTGTGTGTGTGTGTGTGGTGTGACACGGTGTGAGGATATTCGTGGTGACAAAATGTGCCCAGACAATGCACAGATCTATCTTCACACACACACACACACACACACACACACACACACACACACACACAC